>NC_092333.1:488031730-488659423 GCF_046630445.1 Rutidosis leptorrhynchoides
TATGATTACATTGCGAGGTATTTGACCTCTAAATGATACATTTTACAAACATTGCATTCGTTTTTAAAAGACAAACTCTCATTTCATCGAAAGTTGACAGGCATGGATACCATTTCATAATATATCCAAACTATAAATGACTTAGTAATAATCTTGTTGAACTCAACGACTCGAATGCAACATCTTTTGAAATATGCCATGAATGACTCCAAATAATATCTTTAAAATGAGCAAATGTATTGCGGAAGGTTTCTTTAATACCTGAGAATAAACATGCTTAAAAGTGTCAACAAAAAGGTTAGTGAGTTCATCAGTTTATCATAATCAATCATTCCATAATTTTTAATAGACCACAAGATTTCATTTTCAAAAACAACATACAGGATTAACACATCTGTATACAAATCCATTCATACGAGTAAACGCCTGGTAACCGACATTAACAATAATGAATATAGGATATCCCCAAAGATACAGGATTAACACATCTGTATACGTACAGGATTAACACATCTGTACAAAAGTCGAAGTACTAAAGCATCCAAACTCACATGATGGGGGTCGTTAGTGCCCGTAGATCTACCTTTAGGATTCGCGTCAATTTGGGGCCAGTTCCCAAATTCTTAGGTTACCAAGCTAAAAGGGGTGATATACGGTATAATAATCAAATCGTAGAATGTTTTTAAGTACTTGTGTCTATTCCGTTAAACGTTTATAAAAATAGCGCATGTATTCTCAGTTCCAAAAATATATAATGCAAAAGCATTTAAAAGGGGAGTAATGAAACTCACAATACTGTATTTTGTAGTAAAAATACATATGACGACATTGAACAATGCAAGGTTGGCCTTAGATTCACGAACCTATATTAAGTATATATATTTAAATAATGGTCAATATCTGTCTAACAATTTAGGTCAAGTCGTAGTGTATCATAATCCTAATGCTCGAGTTTATCATGCAGAAGTCAACAAAAGTCAACTAATCAAAAATGACTTCCAAAATCTATATATGTTTGTTATATAACCTAATTATAGGCATTTTATATATTTAAATATGTTTAACAGATTTTATTAGAGTAAATAATACAAGTCAAAAAAAAAATTATTTTAAAATTTATATATGATAAAAATATACTTTTATATCTTAAGTAATAAAATTTATAAAGTTCACTTTATATCATAAAAATATAGTGGTATGTAATTATATTACGTGTGGTAAAAATATCTTTGTATCACATATTTGTTTGATAAATAATAATAATAATAATAATGAGTAAAAGTTGTATTTTGTAATAATAATAATAATTATTATTCTACTAATAATAATAATAATAATAATAATAATAATAATAATAATAATAATAATAATAATAATAATAATAATAATATTTATTTACTAATGATGATTATAATAAAATGATAATTCTAATCATGATAATCTTATTAATAATGATAATTTTCAATAATAATATTTTATATAATAATTCTTATTCAAAAATGATAATTTTTAATAATAATAATACTAAAATCATAATAATAATAATAATAATAATAATAATAAAATAATAATAATAATAATAATAATAATAATCATAATAATAATAATAATAATGATAATAATGTTAATAATAATCTTAATGATAATAACGATAGTAATACTAATAACAATGACAATTTTTAATGATAATACTTATAACGATAATGATGATAATAATAATAATAATAATTATTAGAAAATAATAATAATGACGATATTAACGATGATAGTAATAATAATAATCTTCTTAATGATAATACTAAAACTAATGATAATTCAGTTGACTATATCTTTTAATCCGTTCATCGAAACTATACGCTTTCTAAATGAAAAGTTATTAATTTTTCGCCAGCTTTCCAACGACATGCATATCATATTCTTTATCTCAGCAGCATATGTATCAAATTCATGTTTCATCATAAACTATCTACGACGAAATTAAACATACAAGCATGCATAATCCTATATACTCGAGCACTAGTCAGGGATACACTATAAATATATAAAAGATAAGATATGAATGCTCACGTATCAATACTGTGATCCAATATTACAGGAAAGTACGTAGATGCAACGGAGATGATAAACACTAGATTGACCTAACGAGCATACCCTCGAACAATACCCATAACCTCCATAGCTATAACCCATAATTTCCTCAGCTCTATCCCTCTCGAAAACCCATTTTGAAAACATACGAGCAGAACCTCGTCGTAGTATTTTATGTATAATACTTATAATAACACTCATTAATAATACTAGTACTAATAATAATAAAATTAATGATCAATAATAATATGTATTTCAAAGAAATTGATTATCTATGTATGTGTGTGTGAGAATTCGATAGCATAAGGATATATATATATATATATATATATATATATATATATATATATATATATATACACACACACAAACAATGCATCATGCGAATTGAAAACTCAATAATTCTGGTACCTGTTCACCATGCGATCGCATGGTTTGGAGTAGTGAATCCCATGCGATCGCATGAGAGCCTTCTCCAGCTCACCATCGATCAATCATCTTTTCCGACACTCATTTTCATTATATAATCATATATATATATATTAAATCTAAATAATTAATTATATATTATATTATATTCACGAACATAGTTTACTTGTAATCTTAGTTCCGATGACTTGTACATTTACGATCGACTTATGTCCCGGTTCCGGTTTATCGAACAACGTTTCGTACGTTTAGAAAACTAGCACTTTACATTTCGCGACACGTTCTGTTATTAATATTAGACTTAAATCATCCCTAAACTATATCACTCAAAGTGTAACTTAAACGTTCGAGTGTTTTAATCATTTGCTACTTTAAATTAACTACTCGATATTTGTTTAAAATATACTAAATAATATTATTTAAATCTCTTTTTTTTATAAGAAAGGTAAATATAATCAATTAGTTATATAACTAAATAAATATTATATTTTGTCACTTGTAAAATATACATATTATCGTTTAGAAATTTGTATAACATATACATATACTCGAAATCTTTATCTAACGATATTATCAAATATAATTTCTAAATCTTTTAAATAATAGAAAATATAATAACAAATAACGTTTACACTTTAAAACTTAAATTGATGTAGTTCATGTATGTACTTGCGTTATTAACTTCTTATACATTCTAGTTAACCTTATTTAAATATCAATCAAGTCACTAATCGAATACTATTATCGTTTATTAAATTATTCGAAATATATATAAACACGTTTTTAATTACACGTTGCAAATTATTTATATATTTATATTCAATTAAACCACGGACCGTTAATATTTATAACTTGTCAAAAGGTTTCTAGAAAGATTCTAGATTTTAAGATAACATTAAAACCTTTATCCTTATCATAATGACTCAGTAACAATTTGTCAAAAGTGACTCTAAATATTTATAAAATTATATTCGTTTTAAAGAAGACGTGACACTTTTATTTCTTTCATATAAATTACATTACCATTTTCCGAATATTGTTAAAATGAAAAGATTTTTCAAATCACAGTGGACCTCACAACATTGACTCGAAATCATAACACAATATATCAGATAATTCAATCATTTGAGATTATCTTTTAATATCATCGATAACTATATTGAATAAATATGCTCATGTAAAGTATTATATGTTAAGGTCGGCTACCAAGCAACGAAAGAAAACAATGAAAAGTGAATGTTATGTATCGAGATAATAATTTTTATACACAGGTTATGTGTATGATATTTTGTACACGAGATATGTGTACGGTTATGAAGCATTTTGAAAAATGATTTTGTACACAAGATATGTGTACTGTATTTAAAAGATATCGCATGTACATTACAGGTGGGTATAGGATTCGGGCCCATTTGTACCATGCACATTTAAATCTTGTGGTCTATCAAAATTACAGAATTTTATTGCTTTATGATAAACCTATGAACTCACCAACCTTTTGGTTGACACTTTTAAGCATGTTTATTCTCAAGTTTGAAAGAAATCTTCCGCTGTGCATTTGCTCATATTAAAGATATTACTTGGAGTCATTCATGGAATATTTCAAAAGACGTTGCATTTGTGTCGTTGAATTCATCAAGATTATTATTAAGTCATTTATAGTTTGGATATATTAAGAAATGGTATGCATACCTGTCAACTTTCGATGAAATGAAAGTTTGTCTTTTAAAAACGAATGCAATGTTTGCAAAATGTATCATATAGAGGTCAGAACCTCCAATGAAATCAACTATTGTGAATCGTTTATAATAGATATGAACGGGTCCTTTCAGGATACACTATTAATATATAAAAGATAAGATATGAATGCTCACGTATCAATATTGTGATTCAATATTGTAGGAAAGTGCGTAGACGCAACGGAGATGATAAACACTAGTTTGACTCACGAGCAATACCCTCGAACCATACCCATAACATCCATAGCTATAACCCATAATTTCCTTAGTTCTATTCCGCTCGAAAAGCTTGTTTTGAAATCATTTAGACATAACCTCGTCAGTATTTTATGTATAATATTAATAATTATTATACTACTGATAATAATAATAATAAGATTAATAATAATATTAATCTTAATAATAATAATAATACTGAGAGAATAAGAAAATATTTGTGTGTGTAAGAAACTGAATTCGTCGAGCTTTATAGAGTTTGCCAGTCCCAGGGTGCCATGCGATCGCATGGCTTCCCAGGCCATATCCCATGCGATCGCATGGGAGGATTTTACAGCACACATTATTTTGTACACTAGCTTGTCGACATATTTTTATAATATATATAATATATATAATTTATATTAATTAATTATATATTATATTATATTCTCGTGCATAGTTGATTTGTAATTTTTGTTCCGATGACTCGTACGTTATCACTCGACTTTTGTCCCGATTCCGATCAAATCAATAAAAAACTATCTCACTCATAATGTGGCTTGTATGTTTGAGTGTTATGGTCATTTGCGTTTATAAATTAACGTCTTAATATATAATAATATTATTTTAAACCAAAACGTTTTATATCTAAGTTAATATTATATTTTATAACATTTGTAAAATATACATACATTTTCATTTTGAAATAGTGTTTTACTGTAGCAAATGATTTTTACTGTAGCAAATAGTGGTTTTCGAAAACACTGTAGCTTTTCGGGTACTGTAGCAATTCGAAAATACTGTAGCAAATTAGTGTTTTACTTGTTCATCTTAAACATTTTAGTTAACTTATCTAAATATCAATCGAATCAATAAACGACTGTTACAATCGTTTACTAAATAACTTGAAATTATATATATGTATATATCTTTATTTAATATACCTAAATCAGTTTTTAAATACACATTGCAAGTTATTTATATTTAATTTTTAATAATTAATATTTCAACTTATTGTATATATATATATATATATATATATATATATATATATATATATATATATATATATATATATATATATATATATATATATTTACAAATAGATGTTCGTGAATCGTCGGTCAATAGTCAAAGGTTAACTGAATATATAACATTAGTTCAAAAATTTTGAGAATCAATATTACAGACTTTGCTTATCGTGTCAGAATAATATAAAGATAAAGTTTAAATTTGGTCAGAAATTTTCGGGTTGTCACAGTACCTACCCGTTAAAGAAATTTCGTCCCGAAATTTGATTAGGATTATCACGGTTGACAATAAGTATGTTTTCATGACGCATATGAGCTAGAAATTTGAGTTTTATCATCAGAGAGTAATATGGATAAAACAATTCATTTATATGAAGAGTACGAGTGAAGCTATCACAAAAGAGTGAAATGAATAAATGTGGTTCGTCGTAGTCACGGTTAATTTCCGAAATTCAAAGGATTTTAGAGGAAATCTTGGTAATAAGATTTGGTTCTTCGGTAATTAAGGAAATTAGGATCTTCTTTGGTTAAATGCAATAATCTGTTTCGATTATTCTGTCGGATAATTTACTATAAATCCACCCTCTTCGTTTCCTTATTTTCACAGCTCATACCTTCTATTCTTTCTCCCTCAATTCATACTTTGAAGCATTCGTCAATATGCTCCATCCGGTTCTAATTCTTGATATACTCCTAACTTTCATATCTGTCATTCTTCTTTATCATCTGTCGCCGGAAGAATCTATTTACTTATACTATACTCTTGGTTTTATAGTGTTTTTAGTCCTCCCGTGTCTTTATATTGCTATATGCATCGATATATACGGTTTATAATTTCTGGGTGGTTGTTGGGTTTTATATCTTCCCTTATATTTCGATGTCTGTGCTTCTGTCTTTCTATAATCATTGATATCCACAGTTAATGCTTTCTTCTATTTGCTGCGATTTATACTCCAATTTCTGTTTCAGAGCTTCATTCTTTTGTTTTCTTTTCTTGCCTTTAAGCACCGTATGTAATAGTCCAGAATTCGTAGATATAAATTTCGGAATGAACATAGTTAATATTCTAAGAAGGAAATTGTAATAGCACGATCTTGATTTGTCAAATTACCAGAATATCTGGAAAAGACCGAATCATCAAGAAAATATTTTCTTGATATTTTTATAGATTAAATAGAATACAAGAGTCGTGTAACATGGCACATGATGACAGTATGGTCTGTGAATCATCATGTTCCATTAGAAACTTAACATGACTTACTGTAATATAATCATGTTGATCACGTGTCATTATATTATACTAACTCATGCTTCAGTTCCCAACACTACTTCAAAAACATTCATATTTTAAACTCAAAGGTTTCAGAATTTAGAAACTAAAATAGTTTCTTTTATGATGTAACAAAGATAACGCGAAGATGTAAATGATTTCAGATAACAATAGTTATGAAGATATCTTTAGGAACATCGAAGATATTTATAATGAAAGATATGATGATATCTTAGAATTTCTAACATCGATGGATGATGATGAAGATTTGTCTGTAAAGGTTTAGAGTCAGGAGCAAGGTATTCGATAATAATTTTAGCAGACACTGAATCATTTGGATTCTTTGAAGGCCGGTTTAGTCTTTGTGATTTATCCACAGCCTCCTTCATGGTTTGCTCAATCCGTTTTCTAGTTCTAAACCTTCCCTTTTTCTGAGCGTTTCCAACATACTATTCTTTATCATCAAACTTTTGACTGTTAAGATCGTTTACAGTTTTGCTGCTTCATCAGCATTTTTCAAAATTTCGAGAACTAATTCACAGTTTAAGTGTTTTTCAGAAACTTCACATTCGAAGTATGTAAGTCTTGGAGATAGATGTTGTATGTATATATATAACTGTTAGCGTAGAATTGCTGCGAAATTCAAGAATAATGATTCAAGCTTTTTATTATGGAAACTACTATTACAAGATGCAGATGAGTACATGATAGGGTTTCAATGAATAAGTATAGTGATTTTTCGAAGAGGCTTGAAGATCAATGAAGTTGTTGGTAAGTTTACTGCTAATGTGACGCGAAATAAAAGGTTCCCCGGTAACAATGATGAAGGGATAATCGTTATAATAAGGCTTATTCGAATGAAAAATTGAAGTTGATTTGCTGGAGCTGTGACAAAACGGTCTATTTTGAAAAGGGATTGAAAAGTTATTTTTTTTTTATTTTTTTTTTGGTAATAAATGCCAAAAGATCTGACACGGATACGTGTTAAACTATGACTTTGGTTTCAAGAGTTTTTCAGGTGCATGACTGTGGGTAACATGTGGTTGGATCATCATCTTGATTGTTCATCATCATCTTGATTGTTCATTATTTGAAGTGTCTTCAGGAATTTCGAGGGGTTTGAACACAGATTGTAATTATTAATATACATATGTTGTTAGAGGATTTTGAATGATACAAATATTTTTCTGGGTTTTATGAATAGAAATGATGTTCTAGCACAGTTTTGAATTTATGGTATGTCTTTGAAAGTTGTAGGAATCTAAGAGTGATGTCTTCTGTTAAATCTTGACTTGGATTTTGATTTGTCAAAATCAGAATATGCAATCGAATTTGGATGAGAATGGTTGTTTTGATTTCTATGAAAGAATGTATATTGTTGTGAAAGTAGTGAGTATAGTTGATGATTTACAGAATCAGAATCGAAGAAATATAACATATTAATTGTGAACTTAAATTATTTCTAGGATATTACCTACCCGTTAAAAATTTCACAAGTAATCTTTTGTACAAGAGAGTTTGCATTACAGTCTTTATGATAATTTATGTATATTCTCTTCAGATTTAATACAGAATTAATGAGTTAATATTTTCATTAAACTCATTTGATTTATGGTTGGAATTATAATTGAGAAATCCCTAAAACTTTAGAAGTTACATAATCTTCACTGAGTATTTCTTCTATTTGAATGAAATTATGAATTACCACTTCATTATTCATCTATTAATATTTCTTCGATGAATGATGTTGGCGTTTGTGGAAATTCTTGTGAACTTTGCAAGACACAAATGATGATTCTTAGAAATTTTCGAGTATATCGAAAATGAAGGTGTAAAATCAAACATGTATTTGAATAATATTTATTATGAAACGGAATTCATTGAATTTGAAACAGAGATTGTAGTTATCGATGGTTAAGTCGTTAATGAGGGATGTACATCATTGCATATTAGTAATATGAACTAACCGAGTAGTATCTACCCTTTTTCAATTCATACATAAAAGCTTAGTACGAAAAGATATATTATGGTTTTAAAATTTATATATATAAGATATACAGATAAAGTTTTCAAAAGGAATTAGTTAATACTTCATAACTCGTTGATATAATATACTCGTTGTTGATTAGTGATGATGTCCGCGGTAATTATGAAACTAGAAATGCTTGTGATGTTGTAGATGCTGTCGGTGCCGGTGATATTGTCGGTACTGATGGTGCTGCTTCTATAACAAATCTATTTTGTAATGCACGTACCATTTCTGTTAGGGTTTCTATTCTCCCCTCTATCATTTCGATCCACTCATCTGATTTATAGTTAAGGCAGGAATAAATAACCTCTAAGACTTTAGAGATTACGTAATCACCGCATATTTCTCCAATGAAGTTATGAATCAATACTTCATCGGCTAATGTTGCTGGTACTCCTTGGTATCTACAGGGCGTATGACGTTGATGCTCGTGGGACAGATTGTGTAGTTGGAGTTCGCGATGCAGTTGTTGTTGATGGTGGTAATGGTGCTGTTGGTGTTAATGATGGTGGTTCTGTTGATGCCGGTGTTGCTGTTGGTGCTTATAACCTTTGCACCATATTCTCTAAATTCACTACCCAAGCGCGAAGCTCGTTGACTTCTTCTATTACACCGGGGTGATTTTCGGTTCGAATGAGTAGATGAATAAGATCTAGAATTTGAGATAGTATATAATCATGACGAGATACTCAAGAAATGAGAGAGAAAATGGTGTCTCGAACAGGTTCGCCGGTAAGTTCTTCAGGTTCATCGCCAAGGGGGTAATGTGGTGGATGGAAGGGATCACCTTCTTCTTGTCTCCAATGATTTAGTAGACTACGAACCCATCCCCAATTCATCCAGAATAGATGATGGCTAATGGGTTGATCCATTCCGGTTACACTGCTTTTGGAGCTTGATTGAAACTCCATATCGGAATCCGAGGAACTTGAACTAGTGGCGAGTTCCATTTCGTACAATTGAATAAAGGATTTTTCGATATGAAAGGATTTCCGACTATCGAATGGTATTCTAATTACATAGAATATCTATATATATAGAACAAAAGATTTCGTAGATTACGGAGGAATTTACGGAATATGTCAGGCAAAGTTTACAGTAACAGATACGCTAGGATATGAATTAGCAGATACGCTAAGATATGAATTTTTGTCTATACACTATTCATACAATCAATGAAGTAAGATGTGTCTAGACTGAGAATGATAAACAGGTAATTTCCGACAAGGAATGATAAGTAAAACTTTTTAACATGCAGCTAAGGTCAAAGTCCAGACTCACTAATGCATCCTAACAACTATCAGTTAGACACACTAATGCAAGACCTGGTTCGCTAAGACCACCACTCTGATACCACATGAAGTGACCCGTCCTAATCCATAAGGACGAATACAATAACATATGATTACATTGTGAGGTATTTGACCTCTAAATGATACATTTTACAAACATTGCATCCGTTTTTAAAAGACAAACTTTCATTTCATCGAAAGTTGATAGGCATGCATACCATTTCATAATATATCCAAACTATAAATGACTTAGTAATAATCTTGTTGAACTCAACGACTCGAATGCAACGTCTTTTGAAATATGCCATGAATGACTCCAAATAATATCTTTAAAATGAGCAAATGCACAGCTGAAGGTTTCTTTAATACCTGAGAATAAACATGCTTAAAAGTGTCAACCAAAAGGTTGGTGAGTTTATTAGTTTATCATAATCAATCATTCCATAATTTTTAATAGACCACAAGATTTCATTTTCAAAAACAACATACAGGAATAACACATCCGCATACAAATCCATTCATACGAGTAAACACCTGGTAACTGACATTAACAATAATGCATACAGGATATCCCCAAAGATACATGATTAACACATCTGTATACGTACAGAATTAACACATCTGTACAAAATTCGAAGTACTAAAGCATCCAAACTCTCAGGATGGGGGTTGTTAGTGTCCGTAGATCTACCTTTAGGATTCACGTCAATTTGGGGCCAGTTCCCAAATTCTTAGGTTACCAAGCTAAAAGGGGTGATATCCGGTATAATAATCAAATCGTAGAATGTTTTTAAGTACTTGTGTCTATTCCGTTAAACATTTATAAAAATAGTGCATGTATTCTCAGTCCCAAAAATATATATTGCAAAAGCTTTTAAAAAGGGAGTAATGAAACTCACAATACTGTATTTTGTAGTAAAAATACATATGACGACATTGAACAATGCAAGGTTGGCCTTGGATTCACGAACCTATATTAAGTATATATATTTATATAATGGTCAATATCTGTATAACAATTTAGCTCAAGTCGTAGTGTATCACAATCCTAATGCTCGAGTTTATCATGCAGAAGTCAACAAAAGTCAACTAATCAAAAATGACTTCCAAAATCTATATATGTTTGTTATATAACCTAATTATAGGCGTTTTATATATTTAAATATATTTAACTGATTTTATTAGAGTAAATAATACAAGTCATCAAAAATAACAATATACTTTTATATCTTAAGTAATAAAATTTATAAAGTTCACTTTATATCATAAAAATATAGTGGTATGTAATTATATTACGTGTGGTAAAAATATCTTTGTATCACTTATTTGATAAATAATATTAATAATAATAATAATGAGTAAAAGTTGTATTTTGTAATTATAATAATTATTATTCTATTAATAATAATAATAACAATATTTGTTTACTAATGATGATTATAATAAAATGATAATTCTAATCATGATAATCTTATTAATAACGATAATTTTCAATAATAATATTTTATATAATAATTCTTATTCAAAAATGATAATTTTTAATAATAATAATACTAAAATCATAATAATAATAATAATAATAATAATAATAATAATAATAATAATAATAATAATAATAATAATAAAATAATAATAATAATAATAATAATAATAATAATCATAATAATAATGATAATGATAATGTTAATAATAATATTAATGATAATAACGATAGTAATACTAATAACAATGACAATTTTTAATGATAATACTTATAACGATAATGATGATAATAATAATAATAATTATTATTAGAAAATAATAATAATGACGATATTAACGATGATAGTAATAATAATAATCTTCTTAATGATAATACTAAAACTAATGATAATTCAGTTGACTATATCTTTTAATCCGTTCATCGAAACTATGCGATTTCTCAATGAAAATTTATTAATTTTTCGCCAGCTTTCCAACGACATGCATATCATATTCTTTATCTCAGCAGCATACGTATCAAATTCATGTTTCATCATAAACTATCTTATGACGAAATTAAACATACTAGCATGCATAATCCTATATACTCGAGCACTAGTCAGGGATACACTGTAAATATATAAAAGATAAGATATGAATGCTCACATATCAATACTGTGATCCAATATTGCAGGAAAGTACGTAGATGCAACGGAGATGATAAACACTAGATTGACCTAACGAGCATACCTTCGAACAATACCCATAACCTCCATAGCTATAACCCATAATTTCCTTAGCTCTATCCCTCTCGAAAACCCATTTTGAAAACATACGAGCAGAACCTCGTCGTAGTATTTTATGTATAATACTAATAATTACACTCATTAATAATACTAGTACTAATAATAATAAAATTAATGATCAATAATAATATGTATTACAGAGAAATTGATTATCTATGTATGTGTGTGTGAGAATTCAATAGCAGAAGGATATATATATACACAAACATTGCATCGTGCGAATTGAAAACTCAATAATTCTGGAACGTGTTCACCATGCGATCGCATGGTTTGGAGTAGTGAATCCCATGCGATTGCATGAGAGCCTTCTCCAGCTCACCATCGATCAATCATCTTTGCCGACACTCATTTTAATTATATAATTATATATATATATATATATATTAAATCTAAATAATTAATCATAACACAATATATCAGATAATTCAATCATTTGAGATTATCTTTTAATATCGTCGATAACTATATTGAACAAATATGCTCATGTAAAGTATTATACGTTTAATACTTTGTTACATTATCAAGTTATAATACACACACACACACACACACACACACATACATATATATATATATATATATATATATATATATATATATATATATCTATATATATATATATATATATATATATATATATATATATATATAAAGATTAAGTTTAAATTTGGTCAGAAATTTCTGGGTTGTCACACTCCTTTACCTAGGTTTTGGTGCCCTATTTATAGTTGAACCCCTTTGTCCTTTAGTGCCACATAATAGGACAAAAGGGACATCTTTTTAGCCAGGTTGTACTTTTTGGTCGAAAAAAATGATAAAGTGCTGGTGATCCCTAGCGCAGTCCGACAGTTGTCTGTACCTACCATTGTGCACCCTGCACTACTACTTGTCGGTTGTACTATGTTAAGATTGTGTGCCACCACTTGCCTCATCCTTCACTTCCCCACTGACTTTTCATGGCACAATTTGGTTACGCCTGTGTTTACGCAGGGTACTCAGATAGCGTTAGTTCGGCCGTTACACGTCACGATACTTATAAGCACAAACTACACACTTGTATAGTTTTTAAGGAGAAACTGGGTGGATAGTCATAAAGTAAGTACGTGTCAACCACGTGTGATGCGCATGTTCAGGATATGCGAGCATGCGTATCATTATATGTTATCAAGAATACATCTGCCTTTCAGAAACCCGCTCTATTCAAATCAACGATTTTATGCATCACTTTCTCAAGCCTTTTGGATAACACTTTGGCCAGAATTTTGTAATAGTATCTGATGAGGCTTATCAGGCGATAATCATTGAGGCCTAGTGGATTAGGTTTCTTAGTAATTAAGGTAGTAAATGTGGCATTACACCCTCGAGAAATTTTTGTATTTGTCCAAAACCATCCGAGAGCATTGATGACCTCACTTTTATCTAACCGCCAATATTTTTTGAAGAATTTCATGTTGAAACCATCAGGCCACGTGGATTTGGAACTTCCACAGTATTGAATGGCTTCCCAAATTTCTTTTTCAGAGAAGGCAGTTTCTAAAAGATCGTTGACCAAATCTGTGTTGATGGGCGAATCTATGATTAGAGAGCATGGAGAGCTATTATTTTTCTTGAAGATGTTAGAGTAGAAATTGAAGATTTCATCCTTGATCAAATTAGGATCATCAGACCAACTTCCATTAACCAAGATGTCATAAATATTAATTTTGTTGTTTCCCCTTTTGACAAAATATATTTGGTATTTTCATCACCCTCGAGTGTCCATTTGATCCTCAATTTCTGTTTAAGAATGTTGGATTTGATCAATTTATCTAATCCTTTTTGAGCCTTAGCTTTCTTTCGTTCAACCAAGTTTCTCTTTCGAGATCAACGAGCTCCCTTGGTTGCGCAATGTTTTCCCATGATGCAGATGTGTTGCTATGAACAATCAACTCACTGTCAATGTTACCTACGACGGTTTTACTTCATTAATTGAGCTCTCGTAAGACATTTTTTAATTTGTTTCTCATAATGCAGTCTCTACGGTAGCCCTCGACATGTATATTCCATATGTTTATAGTTATTTCCTCTACACCATTAATCTCTAACCAAGCGCTGAATACTTTATTGGTTTAGGTCCAAAGCCAACGATCCGATATCTGAGTATTATTGGCCAGTGGTCTAAGGTGTGCTTGTTGAGTGTGTTGGCGAAGAGAGTGGGCTATGGGTCGTTAAAATTTCTCAGAAATTGATATCGGCTAAAAAGTCACGTTTTCACCCCGATATTAAGGCCCAAAAACAAGAAAGATTCGAACTTTATCGGCAAAATACCCGCTTCGTTGGTTAAAATTGAAGAGCAAGTAATTACGAAGACGGTGCAAAAAGAATCAAGAGAATCGGAGCTAAAACGAAGATTCTAGAGCGAAAACGATGAAAGATACGAAATCAAGTTACGATCCAGCAAATCAGCAAGCCAAACGGCTTGCCAAATGGCTTGCCAATATGGCAAATGGCCTGCCATACGCCCAGATCAAACGGGCACGTTAAACGGGCTGGCCTGGCAAACGGCCCCTGTAAACGGCTTGCCAAACGGCCTGCTAGCCGTTTGCAGGCAAATTTCAAGCTTATTTAAAGGGTATTTGTCATTCATTCCAACACACACTTCAATTCACTTCTTTCTCTCTCTTGTACAATATTAGTCATACTTTCAAGGTCTTCAACTCCGTGCGGGAAATCTAGTACCCGGAGAAGAACACCGAAGATTGTATTAGGAGCGGTCTGGAGTTTGAAGTTGTCACTTTTCTATTCGAAACTCATTTAATCTACTGGTACTTCTATCCTTTATCTTTATATAATGTCTTCTATCATTATATTCTGTTGTTGTCTCCATGATTAGCGAGTAGTAATCTTTAGTGTATGCTGTGATGTAACCAGTATTAATGCCAAAATAATATTATGGTTTTTGTATGTTGTCGAAATGCTTTCCGATTATGCTTTAAACTCAATCGCTTTTCCAACTAATAGAACGTAGTTATTAGCTCTGTTATTGGAAAGTCGCGAACCTCGATTCAGAGTACACTATTTGTGTCAACCCTTGGTAAGAGAAGTCTATCGGATACAACGTAAGATCGGCCGAGGCACACCGGTTGTAGTAAGTCTATCAAGCTTTGGATTCCGACTGAGGACTCTTTTGTAGTGAAACATCTAACTAGACCTCTAGTACATTGTCGGTCCCAGACTATGCTAGTGTAGTCACCAAGCATATAAACTTCGTACGTGCATGCTGAATCACAACGGTTGTTGTAAGCTGTACCTCTGTTAAGTAAGGCCATGGAACCCGATTAGTACTGATTAGTACACTTCACCATAACGTGGTCTCAAGCATTGCACCCCGCTTGAGGGATTCTTAGTTAATTAAGGAACTGTTTGTTTAAACACATAAAGGATTGGACCGTTTAGATAATCGAACGTGTTCATGGAAGTTAACTTGACTTGGCCATGGTGTTCTTTATGGTTGAACTCTTTTAAGGGCCTAACTATCTTTTAAACCCAATCATTAACGAAAGCATTAAAACAATCACGTCTCTCGGATATGGTAAACCCTGTATTCTATTATGCTTAAGAAAGTTTAGACCTTTGTGGAATGTTAATATGTCACCCAACCGAGTCGCTCAATTGGATGAGCCGTCTGAACGTGTATGCATGTAGTCAGACTGCACGAGCATCGGGGGTAAGGGACATTGTTGTCTATTCAGAATCTTCAAGCCTATCGCATTACCCAGTGACATGTCTTACGACAGGGGCGTTTAGGACCAGTGTAATGAATACAAGGCTTCTACCTATTCATGAGCCAACATTCCATAATATCGGCTGAATAACTGATGAAATCACCGTATGCACTTGTTTTAACCTTATCTGAATTACGAATTTCATTGCATTTACTTTATCTATCTTAAAAACTAGAAAAACCTAAAATTAGGTAACCACTACTCCTTTATAAATATCTTAAGCTTTAAATATAGGTTCGATTCTACTGATATCTTAAAAATACGACCCTAGGTCATACTTCCCTAACTCATAATAAGGAGTAGTACGATTTAGGCCCCGCTAAATATAAATTTAAAACAGTACCCCCCCTCTTGGTGGCTGATTCTGACGTGTTGCGATCTAACGACACCGCACAAATAAAACCGTCCGTTTTGGCCATATCAAGGTGAAGTATAGTTTTTGGCGCCGCTGCCGGGGAACTGGTATCAGATAATACTACTTTCTATCAAACTTATTCACAAGAATTTAGTGGTTTATAAGAAAGACAATTATACACGGACTTGGTTGTTAGATTTTCCAAACAGTCTCCAATTATATTGGAACCAAAAGGATCCTGCATCTCCGTAGTCGGCTGGGCCACTTGGTTTGTTGAATAGTTCGTGCGAAGCTCTGTTATCGAAATACCAGGGAATCAGTAGCAAGAACCAAAAACGTATTCAACCTTATGATAGTTAGATTATCTTAGAATAACTTAGATTACTTTAAATTAGACTACCTTAGATTAAGATTACCTTAGATTATTTTAGAAATTTAGTTTATCTGCTTAGAATTAAAAATAAAAAAGGCTTACCCAGTGTATGACCCAAACCCGATCTAAACCAGGCCCGTTGTTATTCGTACCTGATCCCGACGCAATAATCTCTAAAGCACGCAAGGAAGCACGAATCAGAAGTCAAATGGCGTTACGCGTTACTTTAGCAGAAAATACCAAACCCTCGATTGAGGGTCGAGGAGGACCGATCAGATTTCTTGAGATTCAAGGACACTCGTTCGAATTAAAACATCACATCATACAGCTCATCCAAAACAGCTGTCAGTTTCGTGGACTACCAAATGACGATCCTAACTCTCACCTTGATAAATTCATATCTCTTTCGAACTCCTACAAACAGCCAGGGATAGAATAAGATATAGTTCGGCTATACTTGTTTCCCTATTCTCTCACTCATCATGCTCAAACATGGTTCGAAGGACTGGAAAACGATTCCATCACATCATGGACGAAGATGGTTACTAAATTCCTAATCAAATATTTCCCTCCTTCTAAACAAACCAAACTTAAGAATGACATCATTAACTTCAAACAAAGTTATGATGAATCTCTTTACACGGCATGGGAGCGATTCAAAACCCTACTGAAAAAATGCCCTAATCACCAGTTAGAACGGTCAGCTCAAATCTGTACCTTCTACAATGGTCTTACGGTAAATGATAGGATGACGATCGATGCAGCAGCTCAAGAAAATTTGATGAACCAAGCCGCAGACGATGCATGGGAATTGCTCGAGAAAATGACAATGCATCATCATGACTGGAATAGTGGTGAAACAACTTCATCATCTGCCCCACTCTCTGCACTTAACAATCAAACGGAGGCCATCAAATCCCTCACAGATAAGATGGAATCTCTCGCTAAACAACTCGAAGAATTGAAGACGCAGCCGCAGTAGGTTAACCAAGCTCTGGCCTGTGTTAATTGTACCAACCCGTAAACTACTGAAGAATATCAAGTTGAGTACGAGAACCCTGACGGTTCAGTCGGTTACGTTCAATACCCAGCTCGTCAACCAAATCCCGGATTCAATCAAAAACCTAGGTTTAACCAATTTCAACGAAGCAACCAGCCTTTTTGCTATCGCTACCCACCTTATCCAGCCCAACAATCTCAATTGTCCTACGATCAACCACTTCCACTCACTGGTCCACCAGTCGAGGAAAATTCCCCAAACACCCAAATTACAAAAGTAACCAACCCCACTCTCGGAGCTGATGATCAATTGACTCAGTTCATTCAAGGACAACAACATCTAAATCAGAGAACTGCATCTAGACAAGACCAAATGGAGATACTAATGAGAAATAAATTTGGCTCTGCTCAAAAGTCTAGAGACGCAGCTCGGACAGTTATCACAACGCCTTGAAACCCGACCACAAGGAAGGTTACCTAGTAATACTATCCAAAATCCCCACATAGAGGATGCTAAGCAAATGGATTCTATAATTCCAGAGGAAGAACCACGGAGGAGGTCAGCTAGGCTCAAGAACAAATCGACATATACTGAGAAGCTTCCTACTGCAACTCCAGTTCGTGTACCCTACCCTGGAAGGCTACAGGAGGAACCATCCAAGCTTGACTCCTTCAAACTCGATGGAAGATTCCTGGACACCATGTCCAAAGTTTCAAACCAGAAGAGATACATCCGAAGGCTTCTCTCTAATAAGAAGAGGATACCAGATTCTAACAAAATTCCACTGAGTGAAGATTGCTCGGAATTACTCAGAAACTCTCTACCACCAAAGCTAGGAGACACGGGCCGATTCATTTTCCCGTGTTCGATCTATCAATCTGGAACCATTCATGCGCTAGCAGATTTAGGAGCAAGTATCAACCTAATCCCCTACTCTCTCTCTCAAGAGATTAGAGAACTAAAATGACAATCCAACTTGCTGATCACACAATTCGATATCCTAAGGGCATAGTTGAGAACGTCTTGGTGAAAGTCGACAAATTCTTGTACCCTACGGATTTTGTGGTGATGGACATTAAGGAAGACCTACACACACCAATAGTGTTAGGAAGACCTTTCATGAATACGGCTAGGACTGTCATTGATATGTACAATCAAACCTTGATCTTGCGGTCATATGGGGAGAGCGTTACCTTTAAAATTGACCGACCTACCGGTCTTTCTGGACAGGCAGAGATGTTTGCTATTTCCACCAGACGGATCACTTCTGATGCCGAGTATTCACCACCAGCCAATGATATTGAAATACGTGTTGAATCACAGTCTACAGACGACCCAGAAATGGAAGAAGAGGATCCCAACGAAGAAATAGAGGAAGAGGAAGAACCTGAAGAGGAAGAGGAAATGGAAGACGTAAAAGAAACTGCGATAATACCCTCTCTAAGAATTAAGCGTCATGAAGAATTAATGAGGCTTGAGACTGAAGATCACAGCTTAATCATTCGTTTCAAGAAGAAGACTGATAAGGTTGAGGTTAAAGATATAGAAATTGACCCTGCAAGTATCAAAGTAGAGAAACAGAGTACTGAAGATGCCCGTTCATCAGACGAATCCTCAGAAGAACATTATACCGAAGATGACGAGGAAGAGCAACATGAAGACATCCTGGATAACTCACACTCTCCAACCGAACCAGATCAAGGGGAGCTGGACTCTTCTTTAGATCGGATTCCAGTCATATCTACACACACCGACATGACAACTTTCATCAATAACACCGATGAATTTGAAGATATTCTCGAAGCCATCAGTAAATCAACAATTGATTTCACGCTATGCTTAACGGAATGAATCATGGCTATCCAATAAGAATACAACCTCTATCTCCAAAGAGAAGACAATGATGTTGAAATCCTAGAAGAGCGCATTCAAGACTTTATCAATACCCTTCACGATCATATCTACCGTGAAGAAAGGAAACGAGAGCACAATTCAGTTGTCCGCACTATCCTTGAGACAAGATTCTGTCGAGATCAGAATGTCATTTACTCTAAGGTTTACAACGCCTTAGCCGGATCTTCACTTCCTTTCTCAGCAAACCAACGAGCACTACTAACTCTCATCCGAAAGCATATAGATCTTTCCACCGGACGCCCGACCTATCACTCTTATTTACAAATGATCGAGGATATTCACAGCTTTTTCGCTCTCTTGGAGAGAGATAATTTCGAAAGCACACCAGACAGGCTAGTGATTTATGTAACAATTGATCACCACGCTAATCTGATTATCAAAGAGTTGCGAGACGCAGTTACAGAAGAAGTAAGACGCAACAATCCGTTCTATCATCTTGAACCGACCGAGTCAACATTGCCACCTACGTTACGAAGCAGATAGCACATATCTTCCACGAATCCATAGATCCAAGTTTCACATTTAATTCCGAATGTCGGGAGATATACTCAAAGACGGTGACATTGATGCTCGGGTCAGGATTGCTTTTCACTTCTTTTCAGCTTCGCCTTCTGACCAATCTGTGCAAAGCTACAGACTCTTACTGTGGAGATCACCATTCTGAAGACTTCGAGATACTGAAGATACAATTTCTCACACTATTTGAAGACCTCCGAAATGAGCATCCTATTAGAGAGATAATCACCACCAGCATTGCCTCAATGATTGACATCCATGGATCAACCAGCAGAGCCGTGGATCATATTCTCATCGGACATCAAGATTTATCACGAGCCGAAACTGCACACTACCTATCTTTCAGAAGATCTTCAAGAGAGGTACCGGATCTTCTACCACTTTTGGTCCGACACTTTCTTAGGATTTACCCACCAAGACTCACATTCCCTCGAGAAGACCAAGATTACAACCACCAAAGAGGAATGTTTGCTTTCTAAGAATCACTACGGTCGAGCCAACGACCTTAAATAAAAGCGCTTCTCGGGAGGCAAACCGTGCAATAAAGTAGAGTAGAAGAATAAAGGATGACAAATGAGCCGATCAATAAACAACGCAACTTCAAAGATTGAAATCCAGCTAGTATCTTCACAAGTAACATCTGCTAAGGGTACTTCTTTCTTCCCATTACTTGCTCTAAATTATGCCACATCCTAGCTTATCACTATGTGTGGGATCCCAACCTAAATAAACACTAGACAAATATTCCCAAATCTTCAACTAAAACTCCTAAGTGTGGGATACACTAGGAACATTGAGGACAATGTTCGTTTAAGTGTGGGATGTTGGTATAATCTTTTTATGCTGTATTAAAATAACCCATTACGAAGATTCAAAGTTCTTAAGCCAATTTTCAAAAAAAAATTTAACGAGAAAGCCTTTACGAAAAAGTATTTTTGAAAACCTAAAACGTTTGTAAATAAAAAGTAAGGCTTAAGTAGGGTGGAAATCTTGTTAGGACATACCAAATCTCTGATAGAGCATTGCATGACTAGGCATTATCGACCTAAATTGATTATTGTGAGGCACCCAAATAAGACCAGCATTCATCTTTAATGCTTCACTGTTTTCCGTTGAGAGTGCCGATGTCTGTGCTCAGAATCAGAACTTGCTTTAGATCTACATTTCCAAAGCAGGGAAACGTGATTCGGTTATAATCAGAAGAACTAGCCATTTGTCAAAAACAAACCTTTCGCACCTCCACTACTTCTACTTCACCACCTCATTCACATCATCTTTACTACCACTTGAAAAATCTAGAAAATGAGATTCCTTCCGAAAACCCGATGTTATAAACCTCTCAAGTATCATGGCAAAGGTCTTGAAAAATTTTACCGGAAAAAAGTTTCTCGAGATAAAATCTTCAAACAAAAAAAAAATTACATTCAAAAGTTCTGAAAAAAGTAGCAGAACTTATAAAGAGAAACGCTGAAGAAGAACTCGACCGAAAATGATTATCAAATGATGAAAAGTTCAAAAGTGCTTCTCAAAAATATCAGCACTCCTATCTATCTTAAATTCTAAATAAAAGTCTGCATAAAGACTGTATTACCCTTTTTTTACCCCTCAAAAACAACTTCACTACCACTCCAAAATTCCTTTCCATCATTGATAAATGACCTAAAAGCTATGGTTACTACCGTTCTCACAGTAGTAGCAAGGATTTGAGTCTTTATCAATCCTATGACGATGGGTACAGCAAGACTGGCTATGAGTGAATTCATTTCTTAGATTTATAGGGAACCCTAGACATTTGTGTGATTTGAGTGACCCGTGAAAGCTAGCATAAGTCATGTAACCTCCTCGCATTCTTGCAGAGATAGTTTCAACCCTAACATAAATAACTCATCTTACTTTTCGCTCTTATAATAAAAAGAAAACCGCTTAGGCTATTAGAAAAGAAACTTCGAAAAGATTTCTTAAAGGAAAAATGGGAGTTTGCTTGAGGACAAGCAAATTCTAAGTGTGGGATATTTGATATCGGCTAAAAATTCACGTTTTCACCCCGGTATTAAGGCCCAAAAACAAGAAAGATTCGAACTTTATTGGAAAAATACCCGTTTCGCCGGTAAAAATTGAAGAGAAAGTAATTACGAAGAAGGTGCAAAAAGAATCAAGAGAATTGGAGCTAAAACGAAGATTCTAGAGCGAAAACGGTGAAAGACAAGAAATCAAGTTATGATCCAACGAATCAGCAAGCCAAACGGCTTGCCAAACGGGCTGTCAAACGGCTTGCCAGTATGACAAACTGCCTGCCATACGCCCAGATCAAACGGGTACGTTAAACGGGCTGGCCTGGTAAACGGTCCCTGCAAACGGCTTGCAAAACGGCTTGCCAGCCGTTTGCAGGCAAATTTCAAGCTTATTTAAAGGGTCTTTGTTATTCATTCCAACACACACTTCAATTCACTTCTTTCTCTCTCTTGTACAATATTAGTCATACTTTCAAGGTCTTCAACTCCGTGCGGGAAATCTAGTACCCGGAGAAGAACGCCGAAGATTGTATTAGGAGCGGTCTGGAGTTTGAAGTTGTCACTTTTCTATTCGAAACTCGTTTAATCTACTGGTACTTCTATCCTTTATCTTTATATAATGTCTTCTATCATTATATTCTGTTGTTGTCTCCATGATTAGCGAGTAGTAATCTTTAGTGTATGCTGTAATGTAACCAGTATTAATGCCAAAATAATATTATGGTTTGTGTATGTTGTCGAAATGCTTTCCGATTATGCTTTAAACTCAATCGCTTTTTCAACTAATAGAACGTAGTTATTAGCTCTGTTATTGGAAAGTCGCGAACCTCGATTCAGAGTACACTATTTGTGTCAACCCTTGGTAAGAGAAGTCTATCGGATACAACGTAAGATCGGCCGAGGCACACCGGTTGTAGTAAGTCTATCAAGCTTTGGATTCCGACTGAGGACTCTTTTGTAGTGAAACATCTAACTAGACCTCTAGTACATTCTCGGTCCCAGACTATGCTAGTGTAGTCACCAAGCATATAAACTTCGTACGTGCATGCTGAATCACAACGGTTGTTGTAAGCTGTACCTCTGCTAAGTAAGGCCATGGAACCGGTTAGTGCTGATTAGTACACTTCACCATAACGCGTTCTCAAGCATTGCACCCCGCTTGAGGGATTCTTGGTTAATTAAGGAACTGTTTGTTTAAACACATAAAGGATTGGACCATTAGGATAACCGAACGTGTTCATGGAAGTCAACTTGACTTGGCCATGGTGTTCTTTATGGTTGAACTCTTTTAAGGGCCTACCTATCTTTTAAACCCAATCATTAATGAAAGCATTGAAACACATCACGTCTCTCGGATATGGTAAACCCTGTATTCTATTATGCTTAAGAAAGTTTAGACCTTTGTGGAATGTTAATACGTCACCCAACCGAGTCGCTCAATTGGATGAGCCATCTGAACGTGTATGCCTGTAGTCAGACTGCACGGGCGTCGGGGGTAAGGGACGTTGCTGTCTATTCAGAATCTTCAAGCCTATCGCATTACCCAGTGACATGTCTTACGACATGGGCGTTTAGGACCAGGGTAATGAATACAAGGCTTCTACCTATTCATGAGCCAACATTCCATAATATCGGCTGAATAACTGATGAAATCACCGTATGCACTTGTTTTAACCTTATCTGAATTACGAATTTCATTGCATTTACTTTATCTATCTTAAAAACTAGAAAAACCTAAAATTAGGTAACCACTACTCCTTTATAAATATCTTAAGCTTTAATAGGTTCGATTCTATTGATATCTTAAAAATACGACCCTAGGTCATACTTCCCTAACTCATAATAAGGAGTAGTACGATTTAGGCCCCGCTAAATATAAATTTAAAACAGTACCCCCCCCTCTTGGTGGCTGATTCTGACGTGTTGCGATCTAACGACACCGCACAAATAAAACCTTCCGTTTTGGCCATATCAAGGTGAAGTATAGTTTTTGGCGCCGCTGCCGGGGAACTGGTATCAGATAATACTACTTTCTATCAAACTTATTCACAAGCATTTAGTGGTTTATAAGAAAGACAATTATACACGGACTTGGTTGTTAGATTTTCCGAACAGTCTCCAATTATATTGGAACCAAAAGGATCCTGCATCTCCGTAGTCGGCTGGGCCACTTGGTTTGTTGAATAGTTCGTGCGAAGCTCTGTTATCGAAATACCAGGGAATCAGTAGCAAGAACCAAAAACGTATTCAACCTTATGATAGTTAGATTATCTTAGAATAACTTAGATTACTTTAAATTAGACTACCTTAGATTAAGATTACCTTAGATTATTTTAGAAATTTAGTTTATCTGCTTAAAATTAAAAATAAAAAAGGCTTACCCAGTGTATGACCCAAACCCGATCTAAACCAGGCCCGTTGTTATTCGTACCTGATCCCGACGCAATAATCTCTAAAGCACGCAAGGAAGCACGAATCAGAAGTCAAATGGCGTTACGCGTTACTTTAGCAGAAAATACCAAACCCTCGATTGAGGGTCGAGGAGGACCGATTAGATTTCTTGAGATTCAAGGACACTCGTTCGAATTAAAACATCACATCATACAGCTCATCCAAAACAGCTGTCAGTTTCGTGGACTACCAAATGACGATCCTAACTCTCACCTTGATAAATTCATATCTCTTTCGAACTCCTACAAACAGCCAGGGATAGAATAAGATATAGTTCAGCTATACTTGTTTCCCTATTCTCTCACTCATCATGCTCAAACATGGTTCGAAGGACTGGAAAACGATTCCATCACATCATGGACGAAGATGGCTACTAAATTCCTAATCAAATATTTCCCTCCTTCTAAACAAACCAAACTTAAGAATGACATCATTAACTTCAAACAAAGTTATGATGAATCTCTTTACACGGCATGGGAGCGATTCAAAACCCTACTGAAAAAATGCCCTAATCACCAGTTAGAACGGTCAGCTCAAATCTGTACCTTCTACAATGATCTTACGGTAAATGATAGGATGACGATCGATGCAGCAGCTCAAGAAAATTTGATGAACCAAACCGCAGACGAAGCATGGGAATTGCTCGAGAACATGACAATGCATCATCATGACTGGAATAGTGGTGAAACAACTTCATCATCTGCCCCACTCTCTGCACTTAACAATCAAACGGAGGCCATCAAATCCCTCACAGATAAGATGGAATCTCTCGCTAAACAACTCGAAGAATTGAAGACGCAGCCGCAGTAGGTTAACCAAGCTCTGGCCTGTGTTAATTGTACCAACCCGTAAACTACTGAAGAATATCAAGTTGAGTACGAGAACCCTGACGGTTCAGTCGGTTACGTTCAATACCCAGCTCGTCAACCAAATCCCGGATTCAATCAAAAACCTAGGTTTAACCAATTTCAACGAAGCAACCAGCCTTTTTGCTATCGCTACCCACCTTATCCAGCCCAACAATCTCAATTGTCCTACGATCAACCACTTCCACTCACTGGTCCACCAGTCGAGGAAAATTCCCCAAACACCCAAATTACAAAAGTAACCAACCCCACTCTCGGAGCTGATGATCAATTGACTCAGTTCATTCAAGGACAACAACATCTAAATCAGAGAACTGCATCTAGACAAGACCAAATGGAGATACTAATGAGAAATAAATTTGGCTCTGCTCAAAAGTCTAGAGACGCAGCTCGGACAGTTATCACAACGCCTTGAAACCCGACCACAAGGAAGGTTACCTAGTAATACTATCCAAAATCCCCACATAGAGGATGCTAAGCAAATGGATTCTATAATTCCAGAGGAAGAACCACGGAGGAGGTCAGCTAGGCTCAAGAACAAATCGACATATACTGAGAAGCTTCCTACTGCAACTCCAGTTCGTGTACCCTACCCTGGAAGGCTACAGGAGGAACCATCCAAGCTTGACTCCTTCAAACTCGATGGAAGATTCCTGGACACCATGTCCAAAGTTTCAAACCAGAAGAGATACATCCGAAGGCTTCTCTCTAATAAGAAGAGGATACCAGATTCTAACAAAATTCCACTGAGTGAAGATTGCTCGGAATTACTCAGAAACTCTCTACCACCAAAGCTAGGAGACACGGGCCGATTCATTTTCCCGTGTTCGATCTATCAATCTGGAACCATTCATGCGCTAGCAGATTTAGGAGCAAGTATCAACCTAATCCCCTACTCTCTCTCTCAAGAGATTAGAGAACTAAAATGACAATCCAACTTGCTGATCACACAATTCGATATCCTAAGGGCATAGTTGAGAACGTCTTGGTGAAAGTCGACAAATTCTTGTACCCTACGGATTTTGTGGTGATGGACATTAAGGAAGACCTACACACACCAATAGTGTTAGGAAGACCTTTCATGAATACGGCTAGGACTGTCATTGATATGTACAATCAAATCTTGATCTTGCGGTCATATGGGGAGAGCGTTACCTTTAAAATTGACCGACCTACCGGTCTTTCTGGACAGGCAGAGATGTTTGCTATTTCCACCAGACGGATCACTTCTGATGCCGAGTATTCACCACCAGCCAATGATATTGAAATACGTGTTGAATCACAGTCTACAGACGACCCAGAAATGGAAGAAGAGGATCCCAACGAAGAAATAGAGGAAGAGGAAGAACCTGAAGAGGAAGAGGAAATGGAAGACGTAAAAGAAACTGCGATAATACCCTCTCTAAGAATTAAGCGTCATGAAGAATTAATGAGGCTTGAGACTGAAGATCACAGCTTAATCATTCGTTACAAGAAGAAGACTGATAAGGATGAGGTTAAAGATATAGAAATTGACCCTGCAAGTATCAAAGTAGAGAAACAGAGTACTGAAGATGCCCGTTCATCAGACGAATCCTCAGAAGAACATTATACCGAAGATGACGAGGAAGAGCAACATGAAGACATCCTGGATAACTCACACTCTCCAACCGAACCAGATCAAGGGGAGCTGGACTCTTCTTTAGATCAGATTCCAGTCATATCTACACACACCGACATGACAACTTTCATCAATAACACTGATGAATTTGAAGATATTCTCGAAGCCATCAGTAAATCAACAATTGATTTCACGCTATGCTTAACAGAATGAATCATGGCTATCCAAGAAGAATACAACCTCTATCTCCAAAGAGAAGACAATGATGTTGAAATCCTAGAAGAGCGCATTCAAGACTTTATCAATACCCTTCACGATCATATCTACCGTGAAGAAAGGAAACGAGAGCACAATTCAGTTGTCCGCACTATCCTTGAGACAAGATTCTGTCGAGATCAGAATGTCATTTACTCTAAGGTTTACAACGCCTTAGCCGGATCTTCACTTCCTTTCTCAGCAAACCAACGAGCACTACTAACTCTCATCCGAAAGCATATAGATCTTTCCACCGGACGCCCGACCTATCACTCTCATTTACAAATGATCGAGGATATTCACAGCTTTTTAGCTCTCTTGGAGAGAGATAATTTCGAAAGCACACCAGACAGGCTAGTGATTTATGTAACAATTGATCACCACGCTAATCTGATTATCAAAGAGTTGCGAGACGCAGTTACAGAAGAAGTAAGACGCAACAATCCGTTCTATCATCTTGAACCGACCGAGTCAACATTGCCACCTACGTTATGAAGCAGATAGCACATATCTTCCACGAATCCATGGATCCAAGTTTCACATTTAATTCCGAATGTCGGGAGATATACTCAAAGACGGTGACATTGATGCTCGGGTCAGGATTGCTTTTCACTTCTTTTCAGCTTCGCCTTCTGACCAATCTGTGCAAAGCTACAGACTCTTACTGTGGAGATCACCATTCTGAAGACTTCGAGATACTGAAGATACAATTTCTCACACTATTTGAAGACCTCCGAAATGAGCATCCTATTAGAGAGATAATCACCACCAGCATTGCCTCAATGATTGACATCCATGGATCAACCAGCAGAGCCGTGGATCATATTCTCATCGGACATCAAGATTTATCACGAGCCGAAACTGCACACTACCTATTTTTCAGAAGATCTTCAAGAGAGGTACCGGATCTTCTACCACTTTTGGTCCGACACTTTCTTAGGATTTACCCACCAAGACTCACATTCCCTCGAGAAGACCAAGATTACAACCACCAAAGAGGAATGTTTGCTTTCTAAGAATCACTACGGTCGAGCCAACGACCTTAAATAAAAGCGCTTCTCGGGAGGCAAACCGTGCAATAAAGTAGAGTAGAAGAATAAAGGATGACAAATGAGCCGATCAATAAACAACGCAACTTCAAAGATTGAAATCCAGCTAGTATCTTCACAAGTAACATCTGCTAAGGGTACTTCTTTCTTCCCATTACTTGCTCTAAATTATGCCACATCCTAGCTTATCACTAACTGTGGGATCCCAACCTAAATAAACACTAGACAAATATTCCCAAATCTTCAACTAAAACTCCTAAGTGTGGGATACACTAGGAACATTGAGGACAATGTTCGTTTAAGTGTGAGATTTTGGTATAATCTTTTTATGCTGTATTAAAATAACCCATTACGAAGATTCAAAGTTCTTAAGCCAATTTTCAAAAAAAAATTTAACGAGAAAGCCTTTACGAAAAAGTATTTTTGAAAACCTAAAACGTTTGTAAATAAAAAGTAAGGCTTAAGTAGGGTGGAAATCTTGTTAGGACATACCAAATCTCTGATAGAGCATTGCATGACTAGGCATTATCGACCTAAATTGATTATTGTGAGGCACCCAAATAAGACCAGCATTCATCTTTAATGCTTCACTGTTTTCCGTTGAGAGTGCCGATGTCTGTGCTCAGAATCAGAACTTGCTTTAGATCTACATTTCCAAAGCAGCGAAACGTGATTCGGTTATAATCAGAAGAACTAGCCATTTGTCAAAAACAAACCTTTCGCACCTCCACTACTTCTACTTCACCACCTCATTCACATCATCTTTACTACCAGTTGAAAAATCTAAAAAATGAGATTCCTTCCGAAAACCCGATGTTATAAACCTCTCAAGTATCATGGCAAAGGTCTTGAAAAATTTTACCGGAAAAAAGTTTCTCGAGATAAAATCTTCAAACAAAAAAAAAATTACATTCAAAAGTTCTGAAAAAAGTAGCAGAACTTATAAAGAGAAACGCTGAAGAAGAACTCGACCGAAAATGATTATCAAATGATGAAAAGTTCAAAAGTGCTTCTCAAAAATATCAGCACTCCTATCTATCTTAAATTCTAAATAAAAGTCTGCATAAAGACTGTATTACCTTTTTTTTACCCCTCAAAAACAACTTCACTACCACTCCAAAATTCCTTTCCATCATTGATAAATGACCTAAAAGCTATGGTTACTACCGTTCTCACAGTAGTAGCAAGGATTTGAGTCTTTATCAATCCTATGACGATGGGTACAGCAAGACTGGCTATGAGTGAATTCATTTCTTAGATTTATAGGGAACCCTAGACATTTGTGTGATTTGAGTGACCCGTGAAAGCTAGCATAACTCATGTAACCTCCTCGCATTCTTGCAGAGATAGTTTCAACCCTAACATAAATAACTCATCTTACTTTTCTCTCTTATAATAAAAAGAAAACCGCTTAGGCTATTAGAAAAGAAACTTCGAAAAGATTTCTTAAAGGAAAAATGGGAGTTTGCTTGAGGACAAGCAAATTCTAAGTGTGGGATATTTGATATCGGCTAAAAATTCACGTTTTCACCCCGGTATTAAGGCCCAAAAACAAGAAAGATTCAAACTTTATTGGAAAAATACCCGTTTCGCTAGTAAAAATTGAAGAGAAAGTAATTACGAAGACGGTGCAAAAAGAATCAAGAGAATTGGAGCTAAAACGAAGATTCTAGAGCGAAAACGGTGAAAGACAAGAAATCAAGTTATGATCCAGCGAATCAGCAAGCCAAACGGCTTGCCAAACGGGCTGTCAAACGGCTTGCCAGTATGACAAACTGCCTACCATACGCCCAGATCAAACGGGTACGTTAAACGGGCTGGCCTGGTAAACGGTCCCTGCAAACGGCTTGCCAAACGGCTTGCTAGCCGTTTGCAGGCAAATTTCAAGCTTATTTAAAGGGTCTTTGTTATTCATTCCAACACACACTTCAATTCACTTCTTTCTCTCTCTTGTACAATATTAGTCATACTTTCAAGGTCTTCAACTCCGTGCGGGAAATCTAGTACCCGGAGAAGAACGCCGAAGATTGTATTTGGAGCGGTCTGGAGTTTGAAGTTGTCACTTTTGTATTCGGAACTCGTTTAATCTACTGCTACTTCTATTCTTTATCTTTATATAATGTCTTCTATCATTATGTTCTGTGATGTCGTTGCCATGATTAGTGAGTAGTTATCTTTAGTGTGTGCTATGATGTAACCAGTTATAATGCCAAAATAATATTATAGTTTGTGTATGTTGTTGAAATACTTTCCGATTATGTTTTAAACTCAATCGCTATTCCAACTAATAGAACGTAGTTATTGACTCTGTTATTGGGAAGTCGCGAACCCGATTCAGAGTAAACTATCTGTGTCACCCCTTGGTAAGAGAAGTCTATCGGATACAACGTAAGATCGACTGAGGCACACCGGTTGTAGTAAGTCTATTAAGCTTTGGATTTTGGCTGAGGACTCTTTCGTAGTGAAACATCTAACTAGACCCCTAGTACATTGTCGGTCCGAGACTATGCTAGTGTAGTCACCAAGCATATAAACTTCGTACGTGCATGCTGAATCACAACGGTTGTTGTAAGCTGTACCTCTGCTAAGTAAGGCCATGGAACCGGTTAGTGCTGATTAGTACACTTCACCATAACGCGGTCTCAAGCATTGCACCCCGCTTGAGGGATTCTTGGTTAATTAAGGAACTGTTTGTTTAAACACATAAAGGATTGGACCATTAGGATAACCGAACGTGTTCATGGAAGTCAACTTGACTTGGCCATGGTGTTCTTTATGGTTGAACTCTTTTAAGGGCCTACCTATCTTTTAAACCCAATCATTAACGAAAGCATTGAAACACATCACGTCTCTCGGATATGGTAAACCCTGTATTCTATTATGCTTAAGAAAGTTTAGACCTTTGTGGAATGTTAATACGTCACCCAACCGAGTCGCTCAATTGGATGAGCCATCTGAACGTGTATGCCTGTAGTCAGACTGCACGGGCGTCGGGGGTAAGGGACGTTGCTGTCTATTCAGAATCTTCAAGCCTATCGCATTACCCAGTGACATGTCTTACGACAGGGGCGTTTAGGAACAGTGTAATGAATACAAGGCTTCTACCTATTCATGATCCAGCATTTCATAATCTCGGCAGAATAACTGATGAAATCATAGTATGCACTTGTTTTAACCTTATCTGAATTACGAATTTCATTGCATTTACTTTATCTATCTTATAAACTAGAAAAACCCAAAATTAGGTAACCACTACTCCTTTATAACTATCTTAAGCTTTAATAGGTTCGATTCTATTGATATCTTAAAAATATGACCCTAGGTCATACTTCCCTTACTCATAATAAGGAGTAGTACGATTTAGGCCCCGCTAAATATAAATTTAAAGCAGTACCCCCTCTTGGTGGCTGATTCTGACGTGTTCCGACCTAACGACCCCACACAAATAAAACCGTCTGTTTTGGCCATATCAGAAATAATGACTCTGGTCTGAGGTGTTCGTGTTAAGTGTGTTGGTGAAGAGAGTGGGCCACATGTAGTTGAATTTCTCATAAATAAGTAACCCATCCAACTTGCTGAACTTTATGACATCGTCACTGATTCGTGTCTATTTCTTACCCCAAGAGGTATATCAATTAAGCAACACTTACTAATAAAGTTGTTGAACATCTCAGCCTGTTGGTGGTTAAATATATAATTTAGTCGTTCTTCTTTAAATCGTACCTCATTAAAATAGCCACATAATTACAATGGCGTGTCTTTGAAATTTAAAAGTTGATTCAAACTATCCCGCATAGCCTTCTTCATGGAAGAGTTGTGTGATCCGTATACATTAATGATTGATATTTCTTCATCGATGTTTTTCCAATATCCTTTAATTGCCAAGAAAAAATCTTCTTTGATGGCTTGATTAACATTAAAGATTGTAGGATCCCAAACTAATATCATTCCACCCGAATACCTGACGGCTGCCTTTAGAAAATGTTTGAAGCTGGGAGAGTCCCAGAAGTGCTCGATTAGATCATCAGTTATTTCACCAAATTTTGTTTTTTGAAGTGCTAATACTTTCAGTACTTCCTCACGACATAATCTTCTAATTAACACGGTTCCTTTTATCATCTTATCCAATACCACGAATACTTAATGGTATAACATTCATTATAAAAAAAATTACGTATTGATTTGGAATGTGATCAACAATGTTGATCGTTTCTCCAGCGAATTCCAACGCCTTTGCCTAAGTTCCTTGTAATTTATGCTGCTAGATGAGCCTGTGGAGACACCCTTATGTTGTCTAGAAGTTTGGGTTTGATTTGAGTTCACAACTATTCTTTCTTTTAGGTTCACTTTTGTGGTGACTATCGGTTTGCGCATAGAATGGATATTTGGGGCCATATTTTTAACGAACAAGAATTTAGATGACCCGACAACCCATTTGCCATTTGATCCAGAAGATGCTTATGTCCTTTTGTTTTTATTTTTAGTTGAAATTTCTACTCCACAAGAGCTATCACTAGCCACCCATTTAAAGCATTTAGTTTCCTCATATCTGATCATATGTTCTCCCATGTTGATAGTTTTTTTTTTTTTCTTTTTAGATTCGAATGTTGCCTTTAAAGATGTTTTGTCTAGATCGTCAGAAAATCTATTGGCGATGGGTGAGTGATCCTCGTTGAAAAGGTGAGGTACAATTAGGTGTGATTCATCTTCATTGATGTGTCTGATTCTTTAAACTGGCAACCATCGACATATGCTTGATTTTTTATTGGTGTGTTAGTGAGTGAATTATTTGCTTTAGTGTTCCCAGTGTTGTCCTTCTTATCTTCAGATCAATTTCCTTTTTCATGAGCAACATATGCTTTGATTCCAAATCCATCAATCTCAATGGTGCAAAGAGATTAGCGAAGCTTTTTTTTTTTTTTTTTTGAATGGTGAGATACCTTCAAAACTAACGAAACCGAACCTTTGGCCACTTTTAAGTCGTTTTTTTGGGATAAACACTTCTCTGACCATACCATGTGGCTTGAAATCCTCCAGACGTCGGTAATGTTCAATTTCTCAGGAAAATTGTGGAATATGAAATATGTAATCCAACTATCATTGGTAGCTTACAGTTGGAATTGTTATGAGCATGAGAAGGCACGTTAGGGTTATCGGTTGCCTCACCGAATTTTCTTACCATATTAATTACTCCCTCTGGAGAATTCCGGGTTAGCTTGATTGAACGATCGATTTGCTATGTTATTTGGATGGATAGCAGGGTGGTTGAAGGTTTGATGTTTGTTTTGATTGTAAGCCGGTGATATTGACGGTGCTGCTTGGTAGGTGTGGTACTTTGTTGACGACGGTGAAGAAATGAAAGACATGTTTTTATTTCTCTTGCCGACAACGATCCATTCACCTTCTTCTACCGAATTTGATTCCGTGTTTGGATTGATGTGTGTGGTAGAGATGGGTGGTGGTTGCCGGAGGTGGGTTGGGGGTGAAGGGGGATGTAGGAATTGGGAGCATTTTTTTACATAAGTTTTTAGAACGGCAAAGAGACATTTTTTTAATACATTGTTAATGATGTACGGTTAGAATTTGATGACGTAAAAGTTATCATCGATAATTTGTACCACACTTTGTACTACATAAGTGATTGATGAAAAACTGGGGGATAATTAGACATATAAAACTTTGTAGACAGATCTATATTTAAAAAGTTATTTTTTTTGTTATATTTCAGTAGGCTTATAACTACCTTTAGTGGTCTGGTTCAATATATTCAAATTGAAACAATCAATAAAAGAGAGATGTGTTGTAGAAGATATAGGAGAGAAAGAGGTTGAAGAGAGGTGTGATGTATTTAATGTATATGTGTGTTTTTGTAACTTACATTATGCACATATATAGTACAAATTTTACTATCCATATTTGACTAATTACCATCCATATTTAACTACTAAATTTACAACACTCCCCCTTGGATGGTAATTTTTTTTAAAGAACAATTAACACTGCCTCGTTAAAAACCTTGCTAAAGAAAACCCAGTGGGATAAAACTTTAGCTAAGGGAAAAAAAGTGCAGCATAGAGTTGACTCCCCCTCAAGTAGACAACGCTGAGTCGTCACATCTTTTGAACTTGCCTCATGCTAATATTGTGAACGTATGTTTTGAAAACAGCGATTGACAGTGCTTTGGTATAAAGATCAGCAGAGTTGTTGATTGAACGTATCTCATTTTAATCTGGTTGTCTTTTACGAGATCTTGAGTATATGAGAAGAATCTGAGGTTTTCATCTGAAACTGTATCATCTAAATCTTTTATGTACAAGTTTGACCCTTGTGATTTGTCTACAGTCTCCTTCATGGTTTGCTCAAACTGTTGTTTCAATTCCTATTCCCTTTCAGTCTTTTTCTGAGTCTTACCAATATACCATTCTTTTCCATCAAACTTATGACCGTTAAGACCGTTTATAGCTTTAGCGCCTCGTCAGCATTTATGTTTTGTTCTGTCATTTTTGATACTCTTCATTCATTTGTACTATGTAAGCTGTATTATCTTCATAGATAGTTGTTGGGCTTTTATAGCGTTCTAGTCCACAAGAATCAATAATGATTTGTATCATTGATCTTAACTAAAATCATTCCCGAGTAGCTTCATGTAATGCAATCACTTCGGCATGATTTGATGATGTTGCAACAAGTGTTTGTTTTGAGAACGTCATGATATTGCGGTGCCTCCATTTAGGAATATATATCCAGTTTGAGATTTAACTTTATGTAGATCAGATAAATAATCTGCATCTGTATAACCAAACAAATCTTGTTTCGAGTTGTTAGAATAAAATAATTATAAATCAGTAGTTCCCCGAAGGTATCAAACTATTTGTTTGATCCCATTCCAATGTCTTTTGATAGGGGCTGAGCTGAACCTTGTCAACAAATTAACTGCAAAAGAAATGTCAGATCTTGTATAATTTGTAAGATACATAAGAGCCCCAATTGCACTAAAATATGGAACTTCTGAACCAAGAAGATCTTCATGATCTTCTAGAGGATGAAATGGATTAGTATCAATATTAAGATCTAACAACCATATGAGTACTTAATGGTTTTTGTCTTGTCCATATTAAAATATTTTAAAATCTTTTCGGTATAAGTTGTTTGATGTATAAGTAAGTCATTAGTTATATGCTCAATATGTAAATCAACGTAATACTTGATTTTTTTTTATTTTAAAATCTTTCTTTAGAAGTTGAATGGCTTCATAGATTTCTTTATTTAAAATAATTGATATAAACAGCTATGATCACATATCCGAACATTGTTTTTATAAAACACACGTGCAAATAAGTTTATATGTATACCCATTTCTTATCAAGTAGTAATTTAAATTTAATCGATTATACCACATACGTCCCGATTGTATAAACCCATTTAGAAATCTTTGTGATTTAATGGAATATATTCCCTTGGGTTTTGCATTAGATGCTTATGATACCTTAACCCTTCAGGTATATTCATATATATATATCACTATTAAGTGATCCATACAGATAAGTAGTAACAACATCCATGAGATGCATTTAAATAACTACCAAGTTGATTAAGTATATAATAAGTAATTATATTCATTATAGGAGGATAAGTTTTTCTCCTAATTCATTTCTGGTCTTTGTAGGAAATCTTGAGTTACAAGTCTAGTTTTGCCTTGTAACTTCATGTGCACATTTCTTTTCGGATAAAAATTCATTTGTATCCCATTGTTTCACATCTTTAAAAGTGATAACGATTGATCCAAAAACTTTTCTTTTATTGAGCGATCTAATTCAGCTCATATTGCTCCTTTCCGTTGAGTTCAATCACGTCTATTTTGATATTCAATGACAGATTTTGGTTCCAGATCATCATCTTTATTCATGATGTCATTGTAACATTATATGAAAATATCTCATCAAGATTTTTCATTTCATTTCAGTTTCATAATATTGCATAATTTATTGCAATTTATGTATTTACATTTATCAATATCCTCTGCAGAAGGAGTATTGATTTGTGGTTCTTGTTGAACACTTTCTTTTACCTCATTATCAGCTGATTTTCTTGTTCGAGGATTTTTATCTTTGGAACCAATTGGTCTCCCACGTTTCTGCCGTAGCAAAGACTCATGAGTGACATTATTGCCAGCTTTTGTAATTTCAATTCTAGCTGAAGCATTTACTGCTGGTATATATGATTTAGTCACTTATTTTTTGTATCTTTAAATGCATAAAGTAATTAATTTGCAAGTTCTTGCATATGCATTATATTTGAACTTTCTTTTCGCATTCTTTTGTGCGATGATCAATATTCCTTAATTGATGTTCACACCATGAAACATCATTTTATTTATATTTCATTTCTCCCCCTAATATAGGGAAAAATGTTTCATTAAAGTGACAATCGACAAAACTTGCTGTAAAAACATCACCCGTCATGGGTTCAATATATCTTATGATTGAAGATGTTTCATATCTAACATATATTTCAATCCTTCTTTGAGGAACCATTTGTTGTGGTTGTTCAATTAACAATACACTGCACAACCAAATGTTCTAAGATGGAAAATATTTGGTCTCCACCAAAATTAAGTTGGTAATGGAGAATATTTATAACTTGCACTTGATTTAATGCGAATTAATGTCACATCATGTAAATTTACATGTCCCCATATAAATATTGAGAGTTTTGTACTCATTTCTAATTGTCTAGTTATTAGCTGTAAGCGTTTATCTATTGATTCAGCTAAACCAATTTTGTGTATGCACATGAGCAACTGGATGTTCAACAACAATCCTTGTAGACATATAATAATCATTAAAAGCTTGAGATGTTAACTCACCAGCATTATCAAGTCTCATCCTTTTAATGGTGTAATCAGAATAATGTGTTCTTAATTTAATAATTTGTGCAAGAAACTTTGCAAATGCCATATTATGACTTGATAACACACAAACATGAGACCATGCGTTAGATGCGTCTATTAGAAAAATGGTCCACATAATGGATGAATTGGTCCATATATATACCCTTGAATTCTTTCAAGAAACATTGGTGATTATTTCTCAATGTGCTTTTCATTAATCGCCATATGTGATTTTCATTAATCACCATATGTGTTTTTCATTAATCACTATATGTACTTTTCATTAATCACCATATATGATTTTCATTAATCACCATATGTGCTTGTCATCATATATCATTTTCACCATATGCGCTTTTAATCATATGTGCTACGCTTTTCGTCATATGCACTTTTCATTATATGCGCTTTTAATTATATGCGATGCGCTTTTCATCATATGCGCTTTTTATCATATGCGCTTTTTATCATATGCGCTGCGCTTTTCATCATATGCGCTTTTTATCATATGCGCTTTTAATCCTATGCACTTTTCGGTGCTACATAGATATTTCTCATTTTCGATTATCATTGACTGATAATCATATCCATTATGATATATATCAGAGAAACTTAACAAATTTCTCTTTGATTTGGGAGAAAACAAGACATTGTTTACCAAAAAATTCGTACCATTTGGTAATATGAAATTTTGCCTTTTTCGTTTCTTATATCAAGTTTGCAAGAGCTGATATAGTATTTATAATTCCTTCATTTGATTTAAATCAATGAAATATTTCTTAGATTTGATCATAGTGTGTATGTTACTACTATCTGCAATACATAGGTCTTTACCATTTAATTGATGTTGTATTTCTGCAGGATTCATACTAAAACTTCAAATAAGATAAGCAAATAATGAGTTATATTTCAGCAAGATAATCAAATTATATTACCTGCAAACAAGTTATAATCTGAAGTACATAAAAGATAACATTTAATAAAACATATGCGTTATGGTCTAAAACCATTTATTTATGAGTGATACATAAAAAAACTAGGCATCTTAGAAAATTCAAACCATTCAAGTCTCAAGGTAGCTCAGGGTTAATTTAATTAAGATTTGTCAACAGATTCACTCTCGTTTTCTTTTCTTTTGGGACTTATTTGTAGAGCTAAACAAGATGTTCATGTATTCAAGAAATACTAGACTGATGATCCACGTTACCAGATCATTAATAAGAATCTCCGGAATTCTTATAAGAGCGTCTACTAATATCTTTAATTTTATTCTTTCATGGATCACCGTTATTATTTTTTTTTTTTTGATAATTAATATCATATCTATCTTTGAGTATTTTCCATAATACACTTGGATTTTCGATCATATAATATGTAGATTCTAAGGACTCGTCAATATGTTTGCTAAGAAAAATACTTACTATTGCTTTCTCTTGTTCGGAATAATTGTTATTTTCATTCAGGGTTTCTAAAATACCGTTTGATTCGAGATGTTTTTCTACATTCATAACCCATGTTAAGTAGTTGTTCCCACTTGTTCTAAATGAGCAAATTTAAGTCTTTTCAAATTCGACATTTTCTATTATCAAAAAGATGAATAACATAAATCATAATCATAATCAACTTCTATTCATAGACAAATAATAAAATGAAATTAGAATCATTTTAAATTCATAAGTAGCAAACAACATAATAATGGTATGATTACAAATAATAAAATCACAAGGGCAGGATCGAATATAGGTTCACCCGGTGGTATATTAGCAACAATGATGATAGTTAATATGACCAATACAATAGGAAAAATCATCCTTGTGTGAATCATTTTTACAAAAACTTTTTGAGAGTAGTAATCTGAAAAATGAAGATTGATTTGTGAAAATGTGAAAACGGAGATGTTTATTTTATATTTGAAAAATATAGTTGTTATAACGTCGTCAGTTGACGTTAACAACCGTTATGTATATATGACCGTTGTAACGTCGTTAGTTGACGTTAACGAATAAAGTCACTATATCAAAACGCGTATGAGTAATATAAAGGACAAGATTTTTTTTCCTTATTTTAACTTTTAAGATTTACTTTTAATAAAAATACAAACTACTTTTCTTATTTTAACTTTTAAGATTTACTTTTAATAAAAATACAAACTACTTTTTCTTATTTTAACTTTTAAGATTTATTTTTAATAAAAATACAAACTACTAACTTTTAAGATTTACTTTTAATAAAAATACAAACTACTTTTCTTATTTTAACTTTTAAGATTTACTTTTAATAAAAATACAAACTACTTTTTCTTATTTTAACTTTTAAGATTACTTTTAATAAAAATACAAAATACTTTTTCGTATTTTAACTTTTAAGATTTACTTTTAATAAAAATACAAACTACTTTTTCTTATTTTAACTTTTAAGATTTACTTTTAATAAAAATACAAACTATTTTTTCTTATTTTAACTTTTAAGATTTACTTTTAATAAAAATACAAACTATTTTTTCTTATTTTAACTTTTAAGATTTACTTTTAAGAATAAACATTAGTATGCATGAAATAAATAATGATTAATTGCATAAGTAATCATAAATGTTAGATAACATATAAAGACCCCATCGTATTCGTATTGATCGGAATTAATCTCGACCCATGGTACCGTGTTGTCAAATGATGTGTTGCGTACATAAAGTACCGTGTTGTCAAATGACGTGTTGCGTACAATCACGAGGTCTTATTAACATAAATATAAATGTTAGTGAAGTTAATAAGAGTTAGATTACAAAAAATATAATTCAGGCGGTATAACCGACCATATATAACTTAAATAACATAAATATAAATGTTAGTGAAGTTAATGAAAGTTAGATTACAGAAATATAATTCAGGCGGTATAACCGACCATATATCACTTAAATAACATAAATATAAATGTTAGTGAAGTTAATAAAAGTTAGATTACAGAAATATAATTCAGGCGGTATAACCGACCATATATAACTTAAATAACATAAATATAAATGTTAGTGAAGTTAATAAAAGTTAGATTACAGAAATATAATTCAGGCGGTATAACCGACCATATATAACTTAAATAACATAAATATAAATGTTAGTGAAGTTAATAAAAGTTAGATAATTTCTTACCTTGATTAGTGACGTGTGCTTGCTTAGATAAACCTTGATTATATGGAGCACTTCGTGCTGATAACGTGTTATATTTCAGTAGACTTATAACTACCTTTAGTGGCCTGGTTCAATATATATTCAAATTGAAAGAACCAATAAAAGAGAGATGTGTTATAGAAGATATAGGAGAGAAAGAGGTTGAAGAGATGTGTGATGTATTTAATGTATATGTGTGTTTTTGTAACTTACATTATGCACATATATATAGTACAAATTTTACTATCCATATTTGACTAATTACCATCCATATTTAACTACTAAATTTACAACATTTTTTTATTTATTTTTTATTTTATTTATTTTTTTATTTATTATTATTATTATTATTATTATTTTTTATTGCAATTTGTCCTTTTAAGTAATAATAAGTCTATTTCAAAAAAAAAAAAAAAAGCCTCACTACTTAATGTGTTTTGACTTATTTTCAAATTTTGACAACCTTTTTATCTATAGCAAATCGAAAACATTTTTTACACTCTTGCCGTATTATAAGTACTTCAATTTACAGAACGTGCATGATAGCAAATACTCATACTCAGTTGTCTCTATTAACTTCGAATATATAAAAGTAAAATTGTAATCACAATTCTAAAATTTGGTCCTATTCTTGAGTTGTACACATTGCCTATTTACAATCCTTGTGATAAGTGGTAACAAGGCATGCTGAAAGTACAACCGTTGAATGCATGCATTAGATGGTACGTTCTACCAAAACTCAATTTGCCTAACCAATGTAACCTTGTATTATTTTTTGGTAAATTTTACGTACTGATTATCAGAGTAATTGAGACAACTCATTATGTCATGCCAACAAATTCCAAGTACTACTAGACCTCTCCTAAGACACTGTCGCTGTGTAATGGATAATTTATCTAACCTTATATTTTCTTCTTTCCGTCAAAAATTTGAGGCAAATGGTAGAGGAAATTAAATAAGAATGACGAATTCAAGAAAAGTGGTGGTAGAAATTAAATAAAATGACAAATTCGAGACAGATATGAACCATGAAGATGGTTGAGATGCTAATAGGAAGATTGTTAGGTTATAGGGTTTGATAATTTCGGATAAACCTTTGAATCGTGTAAACACTTTTGTAATACAGTATTTCGACTTTATACATTACATTGTCTTAGGTTTACACGAATTGTTTATTTGGGATAAGACAGTGTGACAGCTCCAATATAGGCAATAAAAATTTGGAGTCAAGAACAACGAGTTTTATATGTATATGCATTGTCCAATGTTTCATTATTTGAATTTTAGACAAATACCAATATATAAAGTATGAATGGTTGCACCATTTGGTGAAAAAATTCAATGAGTGGTCACACATTTTGGTGAAAATGTATCATGAATGGTTACACCATTTCATAAAAAGTTAAACCATTTAATGAAGGGTGCTGACACTATTTCATGAAGAGTGGCACCAAAAAGATACCAACTAACAATCATAACATTTCAATTCGATTAATGAAGTTATCTTTTACAAGTGCGCACTCAACACTCTCTTAATTCGTATGTAAGCCCAACCCAAAACCCCTTGTCTCAAGTAAACAATCATCACACAAAATGATCGATGACACTAAAATCACCAACAAAGATGTGTTGTGAAACATTGAATAACTACATACTACTACAAAACATGCGTTAAATTGTGTGGAGAGCGTTGAAAAAAAGATTGTCGGTTTTAGTTCAATTAGATAAACGTGTATTGCTCTACACTCAGTTAGATATCCTATGTGTGATGATGATTTAGTGACCGTTGAACATTCATTAATATTTTGTAATGGTTGTTTGCAAGATGTTAGTAATAGTTTCAGTTGCTAGGGTCAAATTAATTGTTGTTTTAAATAGAGAGTATGGTCAGTACTTTCAAAAGACCTATTCAGGTCTATACAATGGTAATTAGATCTTTAGATCTTTTTAAATTCATTATCCATTTTCCATTGTATAAACAATGAACACTAATGTCATTGAGCGGTTGCAATTTGTTCAAGTATAAGTGACGTGAGTCGGCTATTTCAATATCTTTGGTTTGGGGAGTTTCGGTACTAAGTGTATGTGCATGTGTTCGGTGGGTTCGATGACTAGAGTTTTAGCGCATGTTATGGGTTTTAGGGTTGTTTCTTGTTTTTATCAAATTGTCACATATTTTCGCCATCAAATGCAAGTCGGGGATTTAGATTTTGATACACTTCTTGATTTGTGTTGATTCAATCAATTGCTTTTTTGAGATTTTGTTCAACACATCTATGGTCCAGTTCCAGTTGTTTCAAATAAACTATTTGATTTTGTGTCAAAATCAATTATAATTCAAGATAAAATATCATATTGATTTCTAATACAAACCATATGGACCATTCGTGAGACTCAAATATCATGGTAATTCAAATACATGTGAGAACACTTAAATACTCCTTTCCTCTTTGTAAGTAACTAGGGGGTTGAATAGTTACTTAATACAATATTTTAAAACTTTTTCGATGATCAACAAGATTTGAATAATCCTTGATCACTTTAATCAACTCAAACCAATGTGTGTAGTGTTTATGTTTGTAGTAATGCAGAATATAGAGTAAAGAACATAAACACAAGAATTTATAGTGGTTCGGGTGGATGTTAATTAATCCACCTTAATTCACTCCCCGATTAACTAATCGGGAGTTTTGCATCACTAAACAACTTTCTCCAAATCCGGTGGAGATGCGATTTACAAGCCTTGTACTTCTTCTTAGACAACAAACCTAATCCTTTTATCCCTTTGAAAGATTACCTCTAACTTAGATCAACTTTTCTTCACCTTAGATAAGTATTAATCCCCAATGAAATCAATCAACTCCCTAGTTCCCTTTAAGGAAGATGATAGCTAAGCTAGCATATGCTTCTAGTTACAAAGTACAAGACTCACCCTTTCTAGTGATGACAATCCTAAGACAATTCTAAGGATTAATACAACACTATGTAAACTCACAAAGAGAGTAATTTGATAGTCAGTTTACAACCCGTTCTATAATCTATGAGATTATAGAACTTTCTTGATAATCACAAACATATGTATAAGTGTTGTGTTCTTGTGATTCTCTGATGATTTTGAGTTGTAGCATGCAAGACGTCCAAGTCTTCAAAGTGACTCCATAGCATTGAACCAAGGCTATGTAAGTTTTACTTGCAAAGTGGTGTTTGCAAGATTAATGTATAAGTATACATTAATGTCCAACACATGTACAAGGAAGGAACAACTCTTGGTTGGGACTTGATGACCATCCTATGTATGTCTAAATACATTTTAGATGTACATGATTTCCTATAACACTTATGTGTTATCCCTTAATCAAGGTTTAATCGTCACTAAGGTGTCATTAAGTGTGATTAATCAAGATTAGTGTTCAAGTGACCAAAACTCCTTTGGGTATGAGGGAGGCAACTATTCTAAGCAAGTTTAAACAAGTTTCATAATTATATATATGCCTCAAAGTGGTCGAACTAAAATTGATAGAAATTTGGACAAAAACTTTTACGTTCGACCCACGGTTGACCGTGGGGTCGACCGTGCACTCCTGGTTTCACAAACCAGGGTGTAAGGTTTAACGGTCTGACGTGCAGTCGACCATGGACCGAACCGTGAAGCCCATGTTCTCATTTTAAGCTTTGTTTGGTGTTCGTCTTTTGCTAGAGTAAGTGTGGATAAGTGAACTTGTATGTTTATGTCAAGATGTCTACCATCACCTCTAGTGCATGTGTATATGTCATCATCAAAACACTTATTGTTATGGGTTAAGATTAGTATTGTCATTAAGCATAATCCCGTATTAACCCACATTCTACCCCAACACTCTTGTTTTTACTATACATTATCAAATTTTCGTAGATCTAATATAAATCGTATGAAGTTCAATTTTGCCTTTAAATTTTATAAGTATGATTAGAAATTTCTATGCAATAGATGATTAAGAGTGAGGTTGAAAAGGACGCAAGACAGAGTCGAGACGGGAGGGGCGGGGTAAAAGACGGACGTTGACTTATATATATATATATATATATATATATATATATATATATATATATATATATATATATATATATATATATATATATATATATATATATATATATATACACACACATATTTTAAAGCCAAAGAAATTTGGTTGACCAATTTGTACTTATAATCGCTATTACCGTTAATATAATAAATAAACGTAACACTAAACTACGTCAATTTTCATCGATATGACCAACTTTAGATTGATTTTAATCGAATTTTAAAATTTTGACCAACGTTGACCCGACCTTTCTCGCCTTTGACCCGATTTTTGACCATTGACCGACTTATTAGATGGCAAAACAGGGTAATGGAGTTGGAGAGTGTACAACCTAATGTGATTCAACCTCCAGGGTTTCCAATACAACAATATTCGTCTATGCCGATGGAAAACACATCTCTATCCACACAAGCTCGGTACTAATTTCCACCGCAATTTCAATATCCTCCACAATTCAATTACCCTTATCAAAAGTCAATGATGAATCAAATTCAGAACACCATGTTTCAACAACCAATAGTTGAAATTAAGAAAAATGGTACCTTTAAATTTTTTTTTGCACAAATGATTTTAATAGATGGTTTGTAATTAAGTAATGCCACTAGTTTTGTGTAACTTTATATTATGTGTGTTTTCTATAAAATACGTTTCTATCACTTCCATTTTGATAAACGAATAAAAAAATGCACGGTGTTATAGTCACATATTTTCGCCATCAAATGCAAGTCGGGGTTCTAGATTTTGATACACTTCTCGATTTGTGCTGTGTGAAGATGCAGGTTTTGATGTTCAATCAAAATTTTTTTTTTGAGAGTTTTTTTAATACAACTATGGTCTAGTTCACAAAAGTTTCAAATAAACTATTTGGTGTTGCGTTTGAATCAATAATAATTCAAGAAAAATTATCACTGTAATTTCTGATACAAATCACATGAATCATTTGTGATAGTTATCTGTGACACAACTAATTTTTTTTAATACATGGCGGAAGTGTTATATTAATTAAATACGATATGATTGATAACAATAATAATACATTTCAAACCGATGTCACGTGTCATTATAACCAAATACAGTTTTAACCGAAAAAGACGTAATTACATTAGGTTTACAAAAGAACACAGTTTAAACAAAGTAAAAAACATCAGAGTTAAATCATGTCAAACATAACATCATCATGCCCGTCTTCTCCCCAAAAAGCATTATCTACAAAAGCTAACAACCTACAGGGAGGAGATGGAGGGGAATTAGCACGAAGCTAAGTGAGTACAACTAATAGCTTACAGAACTGTTATACTAATCATGTCACATAGTCTAACACATAAACATCATCTAGTAGTGCAGTCGATAGAGACTCCGACGGTTCGGCCAAACCATTAACCACCAGTTGATCGGACTGAGGTTTACCGAAAGTTCCTCCTACATACCGTGTTGCATAAATCATCCACACGCAACGAACGTGTCATTGAAACATATACCACACGGATGCAAATAGGCTACCACATGAGGAACTCAACCCGCCGGTTGATCTCTCCTATCAAATTAGGCTACCACAAGATAGGGACGCACTGGGCTCCATCAACAAGCAACAACTAACACAGAATCATCGCAGTACTAACTAACAGTAGTAGCATGTTAATTCTAACAAGCATGGCAATCATAGGATAACAAGCTACTCTATACTATTAATCTCCAGTTAGTCCCACTCATCAATTACCAGCAAACGAGAAGATGTTCAACTATCTAATCATCGAACCTTCTCTTTCTTCTTTTTTCCTGATAAAGACATATACACAAGTTAGTTATAATATCATAATCATCAGTATACAGACAGGCAGCATAACAGCTAGGTATGATCAATTAGTCAAAATTCCAACTGCAAAAACCATCAGTCGATCGTCGGAGACGGTCGGCCGATAGTCACTACACCATCGGTCGATGGACTACACTATCGGTCGATCAGTAAAATTACAACCGTCGGTCGAAGGACACACACCATCGGTCGACAGTCTAGTCCATCGGTCGATCTCCAGACACCATCGGTCGATGGTCAACGACCATCGGCCGGGGGTAGTTCATCTGCAGCATCAACTACCAAAGTGACGGGTTTCATACCAAACTCACCAATTCTCGATCTAGAGCTCGTTTTAACCTCAAAACTTAACAAATCTAGTACACTGATCATTTAGAAACACAAACCCACAAGGTTTTGACATAAACAACACTAAATTAACCCATTTTGACCTAAATTACACTTTTATGAAAACTAACACAAATGTATTAATTTCTCAAAGATTAAATCACGAAATGTTATAATTCTTACCTTAAAAGAATCAGTGAATCACAGAGAACACAAAGATACAAACGATTTGAGCTCTAGAACAAGATTTAAGGATTAGGGTTTTGTTAGGTGAAGAAAGTAAGGAATGAGGTGTGTGTGTGTGTGTGTGTGTGTGATGGTTATGGAAAAATGCAAGAGAGAGGCAGCACTAGTCATCTAAATGGGTTAAAATCTCACACTGTACAACACACGGGTATTTATCAGTTATCTGATATCTTTCGTACATCATTTGGCAACCTAAATGAGGTCCAAAATAAATGAACAAACCTGTTCTGTGACCCTTGTCACAAACTGGTCCTAACCACATCATTAAATAATAATAATGATTAAGCAAAAATAAAAGCTTATAATAATGTAACACAAACTTAAGGGCAAACTAGTAATCTTACAGCTCTGCGCAGTTGAAGATGTTACAAATCTACCCCATTAAGAAGATTCCGTCCTCGGAATTTGGTCAAGGTCAAACAAATGGGGATAGCACACTCTCGTTAACTCCTCGGTTTCCCATGTTATGTTGGAACCTAATCTGTGTCGCCATTCCACTAACACTATTGGAATCTATTTCTTTCTTAGCTTTGTGACTTTCTTTTCCACTATCTTAAGCGGCTCTTCTACTAACTTTTTAGTTAAGTCAACTTTCAAATCTTCTAGTGGAAGAATCAGACTTTCGTCGTCTACTTTACATTTCCTTAATTAACACACACTGAATGTGTTGTGAATTCCTGCTAACTCTGAAGAAAGATCTAAGACAACGGTTTGATCATTCAAAATATCTCTGATCGAAAATGGCCCAATAAACCTTGGTGCCAGCTTACCACGTTTGCCAAATCTGATCACCCCCTTCCACGGTGAAACTTTCAAATATACTCGATCGCATACATTAAACTTCACTGGACATCTACGCGGATCAGCATACATCTTTCGTCGGTCTCCAGCTGCTTTTAACTTCTCACGTGCAATTTCAACCTTTTCTGTGGTTATCTAAACAATTTCGGGACCTGCAAATTGTTTCTCGCCTGCTTCTAACCGACATGTAGGAGTTCTGCACTTGCGACCATACAATATTTCATACGGCGGCATTCTGATACTCGAATAATACGAATTGTTGTAAGCAAACCCTATCAATGAAAGATGCGAATCCCAAGAACCACCATATTCTAAGACACATGCTCTCAACATATCTTCTAGTGTTTGAATAGTTCGTTCACTCTGGCCGTCTGTCTGTGGATGAGATGTTATACTTAGATTCACACGTGTACCCAAATTCTGTTGTAAACTGTTCCAGAAGTTAAGTACAATCCTGGTATCCCTGTCGAAAATTATTGACAACGATACACCATGTCGACTAACGATCTCTTTTAAGTACAATTCTACCAAATCACTCAACGAAGCAGTTTCACGAGTAGCTAAGAAATGATCACTCTTTGTTAGATGATCCACTATCACCAGATCATGTCATGACCTTTCTGGGTTCGTGGTCGCTTGGTTACAAAATCCATCATTATATGATCCCATTTCCACTGAGGAATTTCTAACTGTCGTAGAGACCCATACGGCTTCTGATGTTCTGCTTTAACTTGCACACAAATATGACATTTCTCAACGAAACTTGCAACATCTGTCTTCATTGTCAGCCACCAATACAATGTTTTCAAATCTTTGTACATCTTAGTACTACCCGGATGCACTGTCAGTCTCGATTTATGCGCTTCAGTAAGGATTGAATCCCTCAAATCTCCAAGCATAGGTACCCAAACTCGGTCTTTATAGGTCTTTAATCCTCTAGAATCATTGCATAGGTCAAATTTTCTTTTGGTCATTTGTTCAGTCTTTAAGTTTTTGTCATTCAATGCTGCTAACTGAACGGTTTTCAATCGATCGATCAAGTCTGAAAATATCTCAATTCTCATAAATCTGACATTTTCGACTGTTTTCTTGCGAGTCAGAGCATCTGCGACCACATTTGCTTTACCCTGATGATATTTGATCTCACAATCATAGTCTTTAATCCGTTCTTGCCATCGACGTTGACGCATATTTAATTCTTTCTGCGAAATGATATACTGAAGACTTTTATTATCTGTACAGATTTCACAATGCGTACCATACAAATAGTGTCTCCAAAGTTTCAAAGCAAAAAAAACCGCGGCTAATTCTAAATCATGAGTAGGGTAATTTCGTTCATGATTCTTCAACTGTCGCGAAGCATACGCTATAACTTTATTTCTCTGCATCAAAACACAATCAAGACCAGCGCGTGACGCATCACAGTAAATCAAAAAATCTTCCGATCCCTCTGGTAAAGCTAAGACCAGCGCTTAACATAACAACTGCTTAAGAGTCTGAAAAGCCCTTTCTTGTTCATCGAGCTACATCTTTTCTGGTTAACTTATTTAATGGACCTGCTATTTTAGAGAAGTCTTTGTTAAACTGGAAGTAATAACCTGCTAAACCCAGAAAACTCTTGATTTCTGTCGGCATTTTCGCTGAGTTCCAATTCATTACAGCTTCTATTTTAGACTGATCTACTTTAATACCCTGTTCACAAATTACATGACCCAGAAATTGTACTTCCCATAGCCAAAATTCACACTTGGATAACTTAGCGTACAACTGTTCATGTTTCAGAAGTTCTAAGACCAATCTCATATGTGTAGCATGATCCTTCTAGGTTATCGAATATATCAAAATATCATCTATGAAGACAATCATAAACTTGTCGAGATACTGACGACACACTCTATTCATTAGATCCATAAACACTACTGGAGCATTTGTTAACCCTAATGGCATAACTATAAACTCATAGTGGCCATACCTCGTTCTAAACGCTGTTTTTGGTATACCGGTCTCTGCAACACGTACTTGATGATATCCTGAACGTAAATCAATCTTTGAAAAGTAGGAAGCACCCAGGAACTGATCGAATAAATCATCTATTCTCGGTAAAGGATACTTATTCTTTATTGTTCTCTTATTCAAATCACGGTAATCTATACACATTCGAAGTGACCCATCTTTCTTTTTCACAAACAAAACAAGAGCACCCCACGGTGAAGACCTTGGTCGAATAAATCCCTTATCTAACAGTTCCTGAATCAGAGATATCATTTCTCGGATTTCTGACGGAGCTAATCTATAAGGAGCTTTTGCAACTGGCGTAGCACCTGGAACCAAATTAATTTTATACTCTACTTCACATACTGGAGGTAACCCAGTAAATCATCTGGAAACATTTCTAGAAATTCCGACACAACTGGAATGTTGGTCACCTGCTTCTTTTCTTTCTTAACATCAATCACGTAGGCTAAGAATGAATCACACCCTTTCGATATAGCCTTCTGAGCTTTCATTAGGGAAACCATAGGAAAGTTAAATCCACTGCGCTCCCCCTAGCTATTACTCAGGATCCATCGGCCAAACGGAAAGAAATCATCTTCTTATGGCACTTAATATTAGCCCTATTAGCTCTTAATCAATTCATGCCTATGACTACATCAAAGCTAGGTATAGGCATGGTAACTCCAGACACAGATGATGTGCATGGAACCATTTTACCATCAGCTACTTCTATTCCCAAAGGCGCATCTAACATTCTAATAGGCATGTTCAACTTATGACAGAAGCTTAAGGACATAAAAGATCGATTCGCTCTAGAATCAAATAACACACGAGCTGGCAAGGAATTAACCAAGAACATACTGGTAATGACGTCATCGGTAATAGTTGCTTCATCTACCGTCATCTGAAATGCCCTTGCCTCTGCTGTTGGAGGATTCTTTCTCTTCCGCCCGTTAGTAGAAGCAGAAGATCCCCCAGAAGTTACTGACCTCGCCCCTGACCCTGTCACAGAACCGGCTCTTGATGTAGATGGACAATTCGCTGATCTATGTCCCTCCTGATGGCAATTCTAACAAACATTAGATTTAAAGGAACAAGTTGTTGCTTCATGACCCAACACTCCACATTTAAAACATCTTCTGGTCATTGGAGAACACGGACCGACATGAGTAGATTTACAAACATTACACTAACCAGATTGACTAGAACTCGATCCGCTCATACATGACTTACTCTTCTGTTTAAACCCACCTAACTTTTTACCACGAAAACCTGATTGCTTACTTGACTGTTGAGCAGATTGACCACCTGTTTGACCTTCTGATTTTCCCCTAAAGGATTCACCTTTTGAACTTTCTCTTTTCGCTGCCATTACATCGTCTTCAGTAACCTTGGCCATCTTATGAGCCTGCGCCAAGGTCATTGCAAATCTCATCACTGTTCTATATTCCGGTTTAATCACACGCATAAAATGCTGAATCTTATCCTTCTCAGTCGGTACCCACTGTTGGATGAACCTCAACTTAGATGTGAAGTCTCTGAAAACCTCATCAATTGTCAAACTTTCCGTCATCCTCATATTTAGAAACTCAGTTTTCAATCTTTCCATCTCATATCCCGAACAATACTGCTCACGAACTTTAGAAGCAAATTCTTCCCAGCATATTTCAACTTGTGACACCGCTAAAAAAAAATTTAATACGTGGCGGAAGCATTATATTAATTAAATACGATATGATTGATAACAACATTAATACAGTTCAAATTGATGTCACGTGTCATTATAACCAAATACAGTTTTAACCGAAAAAGTAATTACATTAGGTTTACAAAAGAACACAGCTTAAACAAAGTAAAACACATCAGAGTTAAATCCTGTCAAACATAACATCATCATGCCCTGCTTCTCCCCAAAAAGTATTATCTACAAAAGCTAACAACCGAAGGGAGGAGATGGAGGGGAAATAGCACGAAGCTAAGTGAGTACAACTAACTACAGGTAATGGCATACAGAAATGTTATACTAATCATGTCACATAGTCTAACACATAAACATCATCCAGTAGTGCAGTCGATAGAGACTCCGGCGATTCGGCCAAACCATTAACTACCAGTTGATCGGACTGAGGTTTACCGAAAGTTCCTCCTATATACCGTGTTGCATAAATCATCCACACGCGACGAACGTGTCATTGAAACAAATACCACATGGATGCAAATAGGCTATCACATGAGGAACTCAACCTGCAGGTTGATCTCTCCTATCAAATTAGGCTACCACAAGATAGGGACATACTGGACTCCATCAACAAGCAACAACTAACACAGAATCATCGCAGTACTAACTAACAGTAGTAGCATGTTAATTCTAACAAGCATGACAATCATAGGATAACAAGCTACTCTATACTATTAATCTCCAGGTAGTCCTACTCACCAATTACCAGCAAACGAGAAGGTGTTCAACTATCTAATCACTGAACCTTCTCTTTCTCATTTTCTCCTGAGAAAGACATATGAAAAAGTTAGTTATAATATCAAAATCATTAGTATACAGACGGGTAACATAACAACTAGGTATGAACACTTAGTCAAAATTCCAACTACAAAGACCATCGGTCGATCGTCAGAGACGGTCGGCCGATAGTCACCACACCATCGGTCGATGGAATACACTATCGGCCGATCGGTAAAATTACAACCGTTGGTCGAAGGACTCACACCATCGGTCGACAGTCTAGTCCATCGGTCGGTCGCCAGACACCATCGGTCGATGGTCAACGACCATCGGCCTGGGGTAGTTCATCTGCAGCATCAGCTACCAAAGTGACGAGTTTTACACCAAACTCACCAATTCTCGATCTAGAGCTCGTTTTTAACCTCAAAACTTAACAAATCTAGTACACTGATCATTTAGAAACACAAACCCACAAGGTTTTGACACAAACAACATTAAATTAATCCATTTTGACACCAAATTACACTTTTATGAAAACTAACACAAATTTCTTAATTTCTCAAAGATTAAATCATTAAATGTTATGATTCTTACCTTAAAAGAATCGGTGAATCACAGAGAATACAAAGATACAAACGATTTGAGCTCTAGAACAAGATTTAAGGATTAGGGTTTTGTAAGGTGAAGAAAGTAAGGAACGAGGTGTGTGTGTGTGTGTGTGTGTATGTGATGGTTCTGGAAAAATGCAAGAGAGAGGTAGCACTAGTCATCTAAATGGGTTAAAATCTCATAGTGTACAATACACGAGTATTGATCAGTTATCTGATATCTTTCGTACATCATTTGGCAACCCAAACGAAGTCCAAAATAATAAACAAACCTGTTATGTGACTCTTGTCACAAACTGGTCATAACCACATCATTAAATAATAATAATGATTAAGCAAAAATAAAATTTTATAATAATGTAACACAAACTTAAGGACAAACTAGTAACCTTACAGCTAGGATCAGTTGAGGATGTTACATTATCAAAATTCAATTATGTCATTAAATCTATATTAATCTAATTTTTGTTTTTGTTTCTTTAGAAACCTGTGTAATTAATAAATAAATATGTGGAGTACATAATGAGAAAACTTGAATACGCAATTCTTCCTATATTTACTCTATACTATCAAATTTTCTTAGATTTAAAATAGATCGGATGAAATTCAATTTTGCCTTTATATTTTAAAAGTATGACTAGAAATTTCTATGCAATAGATGATTGAGAGCAAGATTGAAAAAGAAGCAAGACAAAGACGAGACGATCGGGATCTTAAAAAGTCGAGATGGCTTCGAGACAGGGGTCGAGACGGATGTTGATTATATATATATATATATATATATATATATATATATATATATATATATATATATATATATATATATATATATATATATATATATATATATATATACACACACACAATATACATACATACATATACACATACATACATATACACACACACACACACACACATATATATATATATATGTGTGTGTGTGTGTGCATTTATACATACATATATATATATAAATATATATATATATATATATATATATATATATATATATATATATATATATATATATATATATATATATATATATACATATTTTAAAGCTAATAAACTTTTGTTGGCCAGTTTTGTAACATTCTCTTCCTGGGCCTAGAAGTAAGTTTACTATTTTTCTCTTGATTACTCATTATTTAATTTAAGTGAAATTTCAAGTTTTGTAATTTTATTATTTAAGTCAGTTAGTAGGATTCGCTTTGTGATCAGGGTCACAAAACATATTTGGTTGACCTCTTTTGACCACGTTAAGTTATGGTATGGGTGTGTAGAAATTCAAATTTCAGTTAAATACCCGTGTGTGGTAAGTAATGGGATTTTAACCCACTTTATAGAAATATATATCTTAAAGTGTCCAGTGGCTTTTGCCTCATTCCACGAACACAGACACACACACACACACACTCACTTATCATTTTCTTCTTCTTCTCTCTCTCTCTCTCTCTCTCTCTCTCTCTCTTGAAATACCCATTCCCTTTTCAACAAAAATCAACCATAGCTTGTAAATTAGGAGAAATCAATCTAAATAACTAGCAAATTCGGAATCAACACATCAAGAGCTATTCATCAAGGTAAGATTTAATCCTTTTTATACTTGATTTTAAGTTATGTAATTAGGGTTCTTGTTCCAAATGGACTTTTGGTAAATTTTAGTTTCGATCTTGTTGTTCGGTGTTTATTAACACCAATAGATATTAGGAAAAGAGTATACATATGTTTAGTAGTTTTCTTAGCTTTGCAATTGGGCAAAAAACACTTTAGAACAGAGATTTTGGGCAAAAATTACCCAGATCAGCGAGCTGATGAACACAGTGCTCGAAAACATTGGATGCTCGAAAACAGTGTTCCAAAACCCTAGGTGCACGAAAGCTTTAGGTGCTCGATAACTTGGTGCCCGAAATCATGATGCTGAAAAACTTAGATGCTCGAAAATAATTAGGTGTTCAAAAACGTATTGTCCGAGAATTGTCTTGCTCGAAAACCTAGTTTCTGTCTGAAAACTCAGACTTCTCAAGAACCTTGTCTATTTTACAGCTTTAATGCACGAAAACATTTTATTTGATTTGTTTTCTATAGTCGAATGTTAATTGTATTATAGTATGTTCTGGAGGACAAAACAAGGAGACGACTACGTAGGATCAGGGTATTAATTGCTTGATTGAGACTAATTCGGTGAGTGGATTAACTATAGTCCGGTTGTATATATTAACTAGTTATTTGTAACAACCCAACTCAATATCCAAACGAAATACGCGAATTTTTTTTTATATAGAACAGTGCGCGGCGCGCACAGGCCATTCCAGCTTCTGTCCGGTTTGGTCATTTTTCAAATAATGATCCCCCACTTCCCGACGTATTTAGACGAAACGCTTTTCACAACATGTTCAAATATGTAAAACTAACACATTTCAATAACAAGTTTTACGAACCCGAGCCCACATATGGCCGAAATACGAGTTTCGTACAAAATATATAAGTTTCAACCGAATTAGTTTAAATTTCAAACGACACTAGAGCATGATGTTTGGGGGTTAAACTACCCAAATCTCGGTCAACTCCAAAAGCTATCACATCAAAAGTGTGCCCTACAAACAAAGCAGGATCTCTAATCCATACGAATACCCTTACCCTTGTCTCTGCCGGAGCCTATAAAAAGATAAACAACGAGAGGGTAAGCAAAGCTTAGTGAGTGCAATAATTATACATACACGTATATAACCCATCTATTTGCATTCGCACCCACCAAATACTTCATACGAAAATACAACTCAAATAGCATGCCGTCATACTCATAATGCTAATAGCATATACTCAAAAAAAAATATATATATATATATATATATATGTATATATGTATATATGTATATATGTATATATGTATATATGTATATATGTATATATGTATATATGTATATATGTATATATATATATATATATATATATATATATATATATATATGTATATATATGTATATATATGTATATATGTATATATATGTATATATGTATATATATGTATATATGTATATATATGTATATATATATATATATATATATATATATATATATATATAGCATGCTAAACAATATACAACAACATGATATGGTTAACCATAACGCTTTGGTGCTACCGGCTCGTGGTTCACACCATACGCATTTGAGTCTCGCTCTTTTATAGTGCTACCGGCTCGTGGTTCACACTTTGGCGCCACCGGCTCGTGGTTCACGCCTCATTTTATAATGCTACCTGCTCGTGGTTCACACTTTATTTTATAGTGCTACCGGCTCGTGGTTCACACTTTGTTTTTTAGCGCTACCGGCTCTTGGTTCACATCATGACACTCGTCACATACATGCTATGGTACTACCGGCTTGTGGATCATACCATAACATTCACAAATAAATACGCCATATACACATACGTATAATCATTCCACTCACCTTAATGATTTGGTGACGGTTTTATCCTTTCCCAAGCTTCAAAGCCAAGTATCTAATACAATAAGTACTCGATCAACACACCAACTAGTTGGGCTAAATACCAATAACTTACTCATGCGTATTTAATGACTTAATGCATTAAATACCCCATTCACACCAAAACTGTCCATTTAAGGTCAAGACCATCTTAAATCACTAAAAGCTAGTGATTAAGGTCCAACAACACTAACTAATACACAATTAGGGTATTTCATACCCATCCTTCCCAACTAGGTCAATTATTACCAAGTTAACCATTTTAAAGTCACGCACCCATTTCGGGTCATCCACTAACCCCATTAACACCCATTTGCTTAATAACTAGGTGTGCTAGTAATTAACTAACCAATTATGACTCATAAGCACCAATTAACACTTTGAAAACCCTAGGTTAGTTGCTATTGAGTCTTCATGACTCAATCTTACCCAAGAACACCCAAAATCACCAAATATGGGCTTTATGTTCATCACTAACCCAAACCCTAACCCTTAAACAAATTAAAATAGGGAAATCAAAGTCAGGACATACCACCACAACTAAAACGTAGCTAAAGGCTAGATGAACAACTTTAATACTTGAGCTTTAACCTGGATCAAGCTTCTTCCTCCTTGATTCAAGCTTTCTCTCACTTAAAGTGTTTTCTCACTCTAGAACTTGATTTAGGGTTGAAGATAAGGTTGGTGATAAAGTTAAGTGTGTTTCAACCACCACCCAACTGGCCATCTAATGCCCTAACTCGTTCTCATGTGAAAAGACCACAATGCCCTTCATTTAACCTTGAAATAAAATCTGGAAACCGTCAATAGTAATAGTGCGCTGCACGCACCCTTACCCTTGTGCGGCGCGCACAAAGGCCTGGGCAGCCTCTGACCTCAGTTTAATTATATACAGCTCCCCACAGTATATGCACCCTATTTACTCTTCTGTACATTGATTGTTCGGGTCTTACAACTCTTCCCCACTTGAGTCGGATCGCGTCCTCGCGATCTAAGCCGCATGACAAGAGGGAAGATAAACTAACACAAACTCTTCGGGCTCCCAAGTAAACTCGGAACCTTTACTACGATGCCATTGAACTTTATAAGTTCTCACCTCTTTATTCCTCAACCTTTTAACCTTTTCACCTTTTCATCGAGTATAGCAATCGGCTCCTCAACATACTCTAACTTGTTGTTTAGATCGATCTCGTCTAACGGCATCCATGAAGAATCATCTGCAAGACACTTACAGAGATGGGAAACATGAAATGTATTATGGATCCCCGCAAGTTCTTCGGGTAATTCCAAACGAAACGCCACTTCACCAACACGAGCTAAAATCTTGAATGGCCCAATAAACCGTGGAGCTAACTTCCCCGTTTTCGAAAACGAATAATACCCTTCCATGGCGAAACCTTAAGCATCACCATGTCACCCTCTTGGAACTCAATCAATCGCCTACATTTGTCGGCATACGACTTTTGTCTATCTTGAGCCGCTTTTAAATGAGTCCTAATCATCTCAATCTTGCTATTCGTCTCTACGACCAAATCGGTGCCCCCGATTTCTCTTTGACCCACTTCACCTCAACAAATCAGAATTCGACACCTCCGCCCATAAAGCATCTCATATGGTGGCATCCCGATACTAGTATGATAACTATTATTTTACGAGAATTCCACCAATGGTAAGTGCTCATCCCAACTACCACCGAAATCAATAATGAATGCCTGTAACATATCCTCCAATGTTTGATTCGTACGTTCGGTTTGACCGTCTGTTTGAGGATGGTACGCCGTGCTCATTCTCAATTGTGTACCCATATCTTCAGGAAACTTATTCCAAAACCGAGATGTGAAACGAGTGTCTCGATCCGAAATAATAGATATAGGAACCCCATGCCTCGATAGCACCTCCTTGATAAATAATTTAGCCAAAGTCTCCGACGATATCGTTTCCCGAATGGGAAGAAACAATGCACTTTTTGTCAACCGATCAACTATCACCCAAATCGTATCAAATTGGGTTCTCGCCGTCTTTGGTAGCTTTGTAATGAAATCCATGGTAATGTGCTCCCATTTTCATTTCGGGACTTCCAACGGTTGTAACTTACCATGCGGCTTTTGGTGCTCGGACTTAACTTGCAAACACGTGACACATTGTTCAATATACTTTACAATATCACGTTTCATGCCCGGCCACCAATACTCTTTCTTCAAATCAAGATACATTTTCGTCGCACCCGGGTGAATGGAATACTTTGACTTATGTGCTTTATCAAGTAGCACTCATCAATGATCACCCATTTTAGGCACCCACGCTCTTCCTTGAAAAGATAACAAACCATGCGGACCTAAGGTAATAAACTCCGTTTGTCCCACAATTTGTTCCTCATGCTTATTGTTAACAAAAGCATCTATTCCAGTCTCGCCAAGCTTTACAAGAAAATCGTTAGTAATAATCATGCGTAACGATCTTACTCGTATCGCCGGATGTTGACTCTTTTGACTTAACGCATCCGCGACCACATTCGCCTTACCCGGATGATAAAGTATTTCCCAATCATAGTCTTTCACCACATCCATCCATCTACGTTGACGATAATTCAAATCTCGTTGATCAAAAAGATGTTTTAAGCTCTTGTGATCCGAATAAATCGTACATTTGACACCATACAAGTAATGGCGCCAAATTTTCAATGCATGAACAACCGCCGCCAACTCAAGATCATGAGTCGGATATCTCGTTTCGTATTCCTTTAATTGTCGAGAGGCATACGCGATGACTTTACCTCGTTGCATTAGAACACAACCGATCCCATTTAAAGAAGCATCACAATAAACCGTCATGTCTTCTACACCTTCCGGCAACACTAAAACCGGAGCTTGACATAACTTTTCTTTTAACAATTGGAAAGCAATTTCTTGCTTGTTTTCCCAATTAAATCTCGCGTTCTTTCTCGTTAACTTTGTCAATGGATAAGCGATTTTAGAAAAGTCTTGGATAAATCGACGATAATAACCAGCCAATCTGAGAAAACTTCGGATTTCCGTAGGCGTAGTCGGTCGTCCCCAACTCTTCACCGTCTCAATCTTTCCCGGATCTACTTGAATACCATCCTTGTTCACAATATGGCCAAGGAATTGAACTTCCCTTAGCCAAAATTCACATTTGGAGAATTTGGCATACAACTTCTCCTTCCGCAACGTCTTTAACACACCACTCAAATGATGTTCATGTTCCCTCATACTCTTCGAATAGACAAGTATGTCGTCAATGAACACAATCACCGACTTGTCCAACATAGGTTGGCACACTCGGTTCATAAGATCCATGAATGCCGTCGGTGCATTCGTAAGACCGAAAGGCATAACTACAAACTCATAATGCCCGTAACGCATTCCAAAAGCCGTTTTCTCAATATCTTCCTCACGGACCCGCATTTGGTGATAGCCAGACCGTAGGTCAATCTTAGAGAAATACGTTGCACCTTGGAGTTGGTCAAACAAATCGTCAATCCGAGGCAATGGATAACGATTCTTTATCGTCACTTTATTCAACTCCCGATAATCGATGCACATCCGCATACTACCATCCTTCTTCTTCACGAATAAAATCGGAGCGCCCCATGGTGAAGCACTCGATCGAATAAAACCCTTTTCAAGCAAATCTTGGGTTTGATTTAACAACTCTTGCATCTCCGTTGGTGCTAAACGATAAGGAGTTTTAGCAATGGGAGTAGCCCGTGGAACCAACTCAATGCGAAATTCAACTTGTCTTTCCGCCGGAACACCCGGTAATTCATCCTGAAAAACGTCTTCGAATTCACTAACCACCATAATTTCATGAATGGATGGTGGCTCTTCACGAGTATCAACTACATGAGCAAGAAAAGCCATGCCACCACTAACAAGAAAACGCCGTGCCCGTGCATAAATGCATGATGGCACAAGTCTTCTCTGTCTCTCGCCATGAATAATTAACTCTCCCCCACTTGGGGTCTTTACATGAATAGATTTTTCATAGCATGCAATATCGGCTCTATGACGATCGAGCCAATCCATACCAACGACAATATCGAATTCACCCAAGGTCATCGGGATAAGATCAATTTTAAACGTTTCGGATCCAAACACAATATCACAATCATTACACACATCAACCCCTAGCACCGTCTTACCATCCGCTATTTCAACTTCTATCGGATGACTTAACTTAGCTAGCGGTTTATCAAGCGTAGTGATAACGCCAAAATTATACATATTTGTTGTCGTTATTTCGATCCGATTTTGTATCATTTTGTATGTAATTGTTGTACTTGTGTATTGTAATAAGTTAAAATGTGTGTATAATCCGTTACGAGTGTTGAAGCGAAGATTTATGGAAAATATTGCTGATTTTAGAAGATTCTGCGCACCTGCACGGTTTTGGCCATAACTCGGTCATACGAACTCGAAAAAGTGTGAATCTGGAGCCCAGACGTCCGTAACTCAGAGCACTACAACTTTCATTTAGACATTTTCTCATTTTACTAAAGAGATGCGGCGCATCTGAGGGGTGATGCGACGCATCCATTGTCTGCCGACGGTTTTGAGTGCTAAACGAGCTGGAATCCATAGAACTTAAAGAGATGCGGCGTATCCCTTTCAGATGCGGCGCATCGGCCCCTGAATCACTATTTTACCTAACTTTTAAGCCTATTTAATGATGGTTAACATTCATAATCAAGGGAGAACTGAGACCAGTAAGATATATACGTAATAAAAGGCTGAAGGAAGGGTTCAAGAGCTTGTTTTGAAGGAATCCTCATTATTTCAACACCAAGATTGAATTTAGATCAGCCATTTCAATTGGTACTCTTGTTTTCATTCAAATTATGAATTTCAATTGTATGTATTGTGTTATTGTTCTTGTTTTAATCATGTCTAGCTAAAAACCTTGTGTGTTTACTTCAATGTAAGATTTATGGCTTGGGATTGTTCTATATTTTGATGTTATAATAGTTACAAGTATGCTTTGATTGATTTATTAATCTAGTTCAACCATCAGAACCATTGTTATGCTTGCTTAGTTCATTAATTCAATTATATAGATTGTTAATCTATTAATGTGAGTTAATTAGAAAAACAATCTATACTTCAATACACCTAGTAATCTAGACGATTAGATACATAGCTTAAGTGATTTTGTTATGTGTTTAATTCGGTAATTGAATAAGTTCCAAAGCAATATAGTTATGAAATTACCTCAAGTTATTGTTGTAATTTAGGTTTTACGTGAGTTTAACCGGGTTGGGTCTAGTTAGTTAAATCAATCTAAATCACCATGTTCTTTCAAGAAATCCATTGTTGTAACTATCTTTATATTCTAGTTCAATTATACGAGTTATGATTTGATTTATGTGAATTTATCAAAGGCTATAATTTATACTTCAACACCTAGTGATCTAGACACCTATATGTGAATATAGGATGGTAATTGGATGATATTTAGGTTTTACAATCATGTAGTGAAATGTCCCGTTCTTATTGATTAAAAACATTCCATATTAATTGATTTCGTTGCGAGGTTTTGACCTCTATATGAGACGTTTTTCAAAGACTGCATTCATTTTTAAAACAAACCATAACCTTTATTTCATAAATAAAGGTTTAAAAAGCTTTATGTAGATTATCAAATAATGATAATCTAAAATATCCTGTTTACACACGACCATTACATAATGGTTTACAATACAAATATGTTACATCGAAATCAGTTTCTTGAATGCAGTTTTTGCACAATATCATACAAATATGGAATCCAAATCTTGTCCTTATTTTAGTATGCAACAGCGAAAGCTCTTAGTATTCACCTGAGAATAAACATGCTTTAAACGTCAACAAAAATGTTGGTGAGTTATAGGTTTAACCTATATATATCAAATCGTAACAATAGACCACAAGATTTCATATTTCAATACACATCCCATACATAGAGATAAAAATCATTCATATGGTGAACACCTGGTAACCGACATTAACAAGATGCATATATAAGAATATCCCCATCATTTCGGGACACCCTTCGGATATGATATAAATTTCGAAGTACTAAAGCATCCGGTACTTTGGATGGGGTTTGTTAGGCCCAATAGATCTATCTTTAGGATTCGCGTCAATTAGGGTGTCTGTTCCCTAATTCTTAGATTACCAGACTTAATAAAAAGGGGCATATTCGATTTCGATAATTCAACCATAGAATGTAGTTTCACGTACTTGTGTCTATTTTGTAAATCATTTATAAAATCTGCATGTATTCTCATCCCAAAAATATTAGATTTTAAAAGTGGGACTATAACTCACTTTCACAGATTTTTTACTTCGTCGGGAAGTAAGACTTGGCCACTAGTTGATTCACGAACCTATAACAATATATACATATATATCAAAGTATGTTCAAAATATATTTACAACACTTTTAATATATTTTGATGTTTTAAGTTTATTAAGTCAGCTGTCCTCGTTAGTAACCTACAACTAGTTGTCCACAGTTAGATGTACAGAAATAAATCGATAAATATTATCTTGAATCAATCCACGACCCAGTGTATACGTATCTCAGTATTGATCACAACTCAAACTATATATATTTTGGAATCAACCTCAACCCTGTATAGCTAACTCCAACATTCACACATAGAGTGTCTATGGTTGTTCCGAAATATATATAGATGTGTCGACATGATAGGTCGAAACATTGTATACATGTCTATGGTATCTCAAGATTACATAATATACAATACACGTTGATTAAGTTATGGTTGGAATAAATTTGTTACCAATTTTCACGTAGCTAAAATGAGAAAAATTATCCAATCTTGTTTTACCCATAACTTCTTCATTTTAAATCCATTTTGAGTGAATCAAATTGCTATGGTTTCATATTGAACTCTATTTTATGATTCTAAACATAAAAAGTATAGGTTTATAGTCAGAAAAATAAGTTACAAGTCGTTTTTGTAAAGGTAGTCATTTCAGTCGAAAGAACGACGTCTAGATGACCATTTTAGAAAACATACTTCCACTTTGAGTTTAACCATAATTTTTGGATATAGTTTCATGTTCATAATAAAAATCATTTTCGCAGAATAACAACTTTTAAATCAAAGTTTATCATAGTTTTTAATTAACTAACCCAAAACAGCCCGCGGTGTTACTACGACGGCGTAAATCCGGTTTTACGGTGTTTTTCGTGTTTCCAGGTTTTAAATTATTAAGTTAGCATATCATATAGATATAGAACATGTGTTTAGTTTATTTTAAAAGTCAAGTTAGAAGGATTAACTTTTATTTGCGAACAAGTTTAGAATTAACTAAACTATGTTCTAGTGATTACAAGTTTAAACCTTCGAATAAGATAGCTTTATATGTATGAATCGAATGATGTTATGAACATCATTACTACCTCAAGTTCCTTGGATAAACCTACTGGAAATGAAAAAAATAGATCTAGCTTCAAAGGATCCTTGGATGGCTTGAAAGTTCTTGAAGCAGAATCATGACACGAAAACAATTTCAAGTAAGATTTCCACTCGAAATAAGATTGTTATAGCTATAGAAATTGAATAAAAGTTTGAATATGATTATTACCTTGTATTAGAAAGATAACCTACTGTAAGTAACAAAGGTTTCTTGATCTTGGATGATTACTTGGAATGGATTTAGAAAACTTGGAAGTAAACTTGCAATCTTGGAAGTATTCTTGATTTTATGAAACTAGAACTTTTGGAATTTATGAAGAACACTTAGAACTTGAAGATAGAACTTGAGAGAGATCAATTAGATGAATAAAATTGAATAATGAAAGTGTTTGTAGGTGTTTTTGGTCGTTGGTGTATGGATTAGATATAAAGGATATGTAATTTTGTTTTCATGTAAATAAGTCATGAATGATTACTCATATTTTTGTAATTTTATGAGATATTTTATGCTAGTTGCCAAATGATGGTTCCCACATGTGTTAGGTGACTCACATGGGCTACTAAGAGCTGATCATTGGAGTGTATATACCAATAGTACATACATCTAAAAGTTGTGTATTGTACGAGTACGAATACGGGTGCATACTAGTAGAATTGTTGATGAAACTGAACGAGGATGTAATTGTAAGCATTTTTGTTAAGTAGAAGTATTTTGATAAGTGTCTTGAAGTCTTTTAAAAGTGTATGAATATATATATTAAAACACTACATGTATATACATTTTAACTGAGTTGTTAAGTCATCGTTAGTCGTTACATGTAAATGTTGTTTTGAAACCTTTAGGTTAACGATCTTGTTGAATGTTGTTAACCCATTATTTATTATAACAAATGAGATGTTAAATTGTTATATTATCATGATATTATGATATATAATATATCTTAGTATGATATATATATAGTTAAATGTCGTTACAACGATAATCGTTACATATATGTCTCGTTTCGAAATCATTAAGTTAGTAGTCTTATTTTTACATATGTATTTCATTGTTAATACACATAATAATATATTTACTTATAATTTAACATAATTAACCAAGTGTATCAATTTCTTAATATGATTCATATGTACCTAGTAAGATGTTGTTATAACGATAATCGTTATATATATCGTTTTCGAGTTTCTTAAATTAATAGTCTCATTTTTATGTATATAACTCATTGTTAAAATACCTAATGAGATACATAATTATAATAAAATCATGTTAACTATATATATAACCATATATATGTCATCGTATATTTTTTACAAGTTTTAACGTTCGTGAATCACCGGTCAACTTGGGTGGTCAATTGTCTATATGAAACCTATTTCAATTAATCAAGTCTTAACAAGTTTGATTGCTTAACATGTTGAAAACACTTAATCATGTAAATAACAATTTCATTTAATATATATATAAACATGGAAAAGTTCGGGTCACTACAGTACCTACCCGTTAAATAAATTTCGTCCCGAAATTTTAAGCAGTTGGAGGTGTTGACGTATCTTCTGGAAATAAATGTGGGTATTTCTTCTTCATCTGATCTTCATGCTCCCAGGTGAACTCGGGTCCTCTACGAGTATTCCATCGAACCTTACCAATCGGTATCTTGTTTTGTTTAAGTCTCTTAACCTCACGATCCATTATTTCGACGGGTTCTTCAATGAATTAAAGTTTTTCATTGATTTGGATTTCTTCCAACGAAATAGTGAGATCTTCTTTAGCAAAACATTTCTTCAAATTTGAGACGTGGAAAGTGTTATGTACAGCCGCGAGTTGTTGAGGTAGCTCCAGTTGGTAAGCTACTGGTCCGACACGATCTATAATCTTTAATGGTCCAATGTACCTTGGATTTAGTTTCCCTCGTTTACCAAATCGAACAACGCCTTTCCAAGGTGAAACCTTAAGCATGACCATTTCTCCAATTTCAAACTCTATATCTTTTCTTTTACTGTCCGCGTAGCTCTTTTGTCGACTCTGGGCGGTTTTCAATCTTTGTTGAATTTGGATGATTTTCTCGGTAGTTTCTTGTATTATCTCCGGAGCCGTAATCTGTCTATCCCCCACTTCACTCCAACAAATCGGAGACCTGCACTTTCTATCATAAAGTGCTTCAAACGGCGCCATCTCAATGCTTGAATGGTAGCTATTGTTGTAGGAAAATTCTGCTAACGGTAGATGTCGATCCCAACTGTTTCCGAAATCAATAACACAAGCTCGTAGCATGTCTTCAAGCGTTTGTATTGTCCTTTCGCTCTGCCCATCAGTTTGTGGATGTTAGGCAGTACTCATGTCTAGACGAGTTTCCAATGCTTGCTGTAATGTCTGCCAGAATCTTGAAATAAATCTGCCATCCCTATCAGAGATAATAGAGATTGGTATTCCATGTCTGGAGACGACTTCCTTCAAATACAGTCGTGCTAACTTCTCCATCTTGTCATCTTCTCTTATTGGCAGGAAGTGTGCTGACTTGGTGAGACGATCAACTATTACCCAAATAGTATCATAACCACTTGCAGTCCTTGGCAATTTAGTAATGAAATCCATGGTAATGTTTTTCCATTTCTATTCCAGGATTTCAGGTTGTTGTAGTAGACCTGATGGTTTCTGATGTTCAGCTTTGACCTTAGAACACGTCAAACATTCTCCTACATATTTAGCAATATCGGCTTTCATACCTGGCCACCAAAAATGTTTCTTGAGATCCTTGTACATCTTCCCCGTTCCAGGATGTATTGAGTATCTGGTTTTATGAGCTTCTCTAAGTACCATTTCTCTCATATCTCCAAATTTTGGTACCCAAATTCTTTCAGCCCAATACCGGGTTCCGTCTTCCCGAATATTAAGATGCTTCTCCGATCCTTTGGGTATTTCATCCTTTAAATTTCCTTCTTTTAAAACTCCTTGTTGCGCCTCCTTTATTTGAGTAGTAAGGTTAGTGTGAATCATTATATTCATAGATTTTACTCGAATGGGTTCTCTTTTCTTTCTGCTCAAGGCGTCAGCTACCACATTTGCCTTCCCCGGGTGGTAACGAATCTCAAAGTCGTAATCATTCAACAATTCAATCCACCTACGCTGCCTCATATTCAGTTGTTTCTGATTAAATATGTGTTGAAGACTTTTGTGGTCGGTATATATAATACTTTTGACCCCATATAAGTAGTGCCTCCAAGTCTTTAATGCAAAAACAACTACGCCTAATTTCAAATCATGCGTTGTATAATTTTGCTCGTGAATCTTCAATTGTCTAGACGCATAAGCAATCACCTTCGTCCGTTGCATTAATACACAACCGAGACCTTGCTTTGATGTGTCACAATAAATCACAAAATCATCATTCCTTTCAGGAAATGACAATATAGGTGCCGTAGTTAGCTTTTTCTTCAATAATTGAAACGCCTTCTCTTGTTCATCCTTCCATTCAAAGTTCTTCCTTTTATGCGTTAATGCAGTAAAGGGTTTTGCTATTTTTGAGAAATCTTGGATGAATCTTCTGTAGTAACCAGCCAATCCTAAAAATTGACGTATATGCTTCGGAGTTTTTGGGGTTTCTCACTTTTCAACGGTTTCGATCTTTGCCGGGTCCACCTGGATACTTTCTTTGTTCACTATGTGACCGAGGAATTGAACTTCTTCCAACCAAAATGCACACTTTGAAAACTTAGCGTACAGTTTTTCTTTCCTCAATACTTCTAGCACTTTTCTCAAATGTTCTTCGTGCTCTTGATCATTCTTTGAGTAAATAAGTATGTCATCGATGAAAACAATGACAAACTTGTCAAGATATGGCCCACACACTCGGTTCATAAGGTCCATGAACATAGCTGGTGCGTTAGTCAATCCAAACGGCATAACCATAAACTCGTAATGACCATAACGCGTCCTAAAAGCAGTTTTTGGAATATCATCCTCCTTTACTCGCATTTGATGATATCCAGAACGTAAATCGATCTTCGAATAAACCGACGAGCCTTGTAGTTGATCAAATAAGTCGTCAATTCTCGGCAGTGGATAACGGTTTTTGATGGTAAGTTTGTTCAACTCTCTGTAGTCAATACACAACCTAAATGTACCATCCTTCTTCTTGACAAACAAAACAGGAGCTCCCCATGGTGATGTGCTTGGTCGAATGAAACCACGTTCTAATAGTTCTTGCAGTTGGCTTTGCAGTTCTTTCATCTCGCTGGGTGCGAGTCTATAAGGAGCACGAGCTATTGGTGCTGCTCCTGGTATAAGATCTATTTGAAATTCAACAGATCGATGTGGAGGTAGTCCCGATAATTCTTTCGGAAATACATCGGGAAATTCTTTTGCGACGGGAACATCATTGATGCTCTTTTCTTCAGTTTGTACTTTCTCGACGTGTGCTAGAACAGCATAGCAACCTTTTCTTATTAGTTTTTGTGCCTTCAAATTACTAATAAGATGTAGCTTCATGTTGCCCTTTTCTCCGTACACCATTAAGGGTTCTCCTTCTTCTCGTACAATGCGAATTGCATTTTTATAACATACGATCTCTGCTTTCACCTTCTTCAGCCAGTCCATGCCAACTATTACATCAAAACTCCCTAACTCTACTGGTGTCAAATCAATCTTAAATATTTCGCTACCCAGTTTAATTTCTCAATTCCGGCATATATTATCTGCTGAAATTAATTTACCGTTTGCTAATTCGAGTAAAATTTTACTATCCAACGGCGTCAATGGACAACTTAATTTAGCACAAAAATCTCTACTCATATAGCTTCTATCCGCACCCAAATCAAATAAAACGTAAGCAGATTTATTGTCAATAAGAAACGTACCCGTAACAAGCTCCGGGTCTTCCTGTGCCTCTGCCGCATTAATATTGAAAACTCTTCCGCGGCCTTGTCCATTCGTGTTCTCCTGGTTCGGGCAATTTCTAATAATGTGGCCTGGTTTTCCACATTTATAACAAACTACATTGGCATAACTTGCTCCGACACTACTTGCTCCGCCATTACTCGTTCCGACACCATTTGTTCCTTTCGTTCTGTTAACCCCTGGTCCGTAGACCTCACACTTCACCGCGCTATGACCATTTCTTTTACACTTATTGCAAAATTTGGTGCAGAACCCCGAGTGATACTTTTCACACCTTTAGCATAGCTGCTTCTGATTATTGTTGTTGTTGCGGTTGTTATTGTTGTTAGGATGATTGTTGTAGTTGTTGTTGTTGTTGTTGTTGTTGTTGTTGTTGTTGTTGTTGTTGTTGTTGTTGTTGTTGTTTTTGTTGTTGTTGGGCCGTTTGTTGTAGTTGCGATTGATGTTGCGATTGTTGGGATAATTGTTGCGATTATTATTGTAATTGCTGTTGCTGTTGTATTGGTGATTCTTATCACCGTTTTCCTCCCACTTTCTTTTGACTTGCTTCACATTGGTCTCTTCAGCCGTCTGTTCTTTAATTCTTTCCTCAATCTGGTTCACTAGTTTGTGAGCCATTCTACATGCCTGTTGTATGGAGGCGGGCTCGTGTGAACTTATATCTTCTTGGATTCTTTCCGGTAATCCTTTCACAAACGCGTCGATCTTCTCTTCCTCATCTTCGAACGCTCCCGGACACAATAGGCACAATTCTGTGAATCATCTTTCGTACGTGGTAATATCAAATCCTTGGGTTCGTAACCCTCTAAGTTCTGTCTTGAGCTTATTAACCTCGGTTCTGGGACGGTACTTCTCGTTCATCAAGTGCTTGAATGCTGACCACGGTAGTGCGTACGCAACATCTTGTCCCACTTGTTCTAGATAGGTATTCCACCATGTTAATGCAGAACCTGTGAAGGTATGCGTAGCGTACTTCACTTTGTCCTCTTCAGTACACTTACTTATGGCAAACACTGATTCGACCTTCTCGGTCCACCGTTTCAATCCGATCGGTCCTTCGGTTCCATCAAATTCCAAAGGTTTGCAGGCAGTGAATTCTTTGTAGGTGCATCCTACACGATTTCCTGTACTGCTAGATCCAAGGTTATTGTTGGTATGTAGCGCAGCCTGTACTGCGGCTATGTTTGAAGCTAGAAAAGTACGGAATTCCTCTTCATTCATATTCACGGTGTGTCGAGTAGTCGGTGCCATTTCCTTCAAAATAGTCAAATGGAACAAGTTAATCATACAGAATATTAAGAGTAGTTAATAGTATTTCGTAGCATAATATGAACTCATTTATAAAAGTTTTTTCTTCATATTAGCGTTTTATAAGTTTAAATTCGGGTAGTACCTACCCGTTAAGTTCATACTTAGTAGCTAATATACAATTCAACTACTACAATTCTATATGAAAAACTGATTATAATAATATTTCGCGTTCAAACTTTTATACAATATTTTACAAACTTACAATACCGCTTATTTTACATAAAGCATGAAATATAGCACACAATAACTTTGATACAAGATAGTTGTGAAGATAATTCTAGCTAGTACACAAGTCGTTCAGCAAAGGCAATAAAGACACGTAATTCATACGTCCAGAAACAAGTCATGCATTCTGGTTTTACTAGGACTACTTCCCATCCTTGGTCTTGTGGAACATAACCGTTATGGTCGTTGATAATACAGCGTGTTGTAACGTCGTCAAAGGGACGAGGGTTACGTAATGACCAACAGTCTCGTAATAACCTAAAAACCTCATTTCTTACCCCAATTACGGACTCCGTCACTTATGGGAATGTTTTGTTTAATAGTTGTAGCCCGATGTTCTTTTTCTCACTGTGGTGAGAAGCGAACATTACTAACCCATAAGCATAGCATGCTTCTTTATGTTGCATGTTAGCCGCTTTTTCTAAATCACGAAGTCCTATATTCGGATACATTGAGTCAAAATAATTTCTTAACCCGTATAGCATTTGGGTTCCCCGCAATATATGCGTTAAAGTAAACACATCGTAACTTATGGGTTTCCCAATGTGATATCCCCCATCTTTCAAACGAAAGTCTCTTATAAACCAAGACATTCTTGGAACGTTCTTCGAATGTCTTACAAACTGATTTCGCCGTAAATAGTTGTGCCGAAGAATTCTGACCGACTCTAGACAAGATTTCATCAATCATGTCTCCGGGTAGGTCTCTTAAAATATTGGGTTTTCTATCCATTTTGTATTTTTATACTGTAAAATAGACAAGAGCTAGATTCATAAAAAAAAATACTTATTAATACAAGCAATTTTTACATATATCATAAAGCATAAGCACACTATATTACATATATTACACCACACGAATACAACTATCTTATTCCAACTCGCTCGTTTCTTCTTCTTCAGTTTTGGTTCGTTTTGCCAAGTTTCTAGGGATATATGATGTTCCCCTAATACGAGCTGTCGTTTTCCACAACGGTTTAGAAAAACCTGGTGGTTTAGAGGTTCCCGGGTCATTGTTACAACTTAAGGGCTTCGGGGGTTGACGATACATATAAAGTTCATCGGGGTTGGAATTAGATTTCTCTATTTTTATGCCATTTCCCTTATTATTTTCTTTTGCCTTTTTAAATTCAGTTGGGCTAATTTCTATAACATCATCGGAATTCTCGTCGGAATCCGATTCATCGGAGAATTGGTAATCCTCCCAATATTTTGCTTCCTTGGCGGAAACACCATTGACCATAATTAACCTTGGTCGGTTGGTTGAGGATTTTCTTTTACTTAACTGTTTTATTATTTCCCCCACCGGTTCTATTTCCTCCTCCGGTTCCTCCTCTTCCGGTTCTGATTCTTCTTCCGGTTCTGATTCTTCTACCGGTTCTTCTTCGGGAACTTGTGAATCAGTCCAATATATATTTGACTCTTCGTTATTATTAGGTGAGTCAATGGGATTTGTGCTAGAGGTAGACATCTATCACACAGCATCAAACATGTTAAGAGATTAATATATCACATAATATATACATGTTAATAATATATAGTTTCCAACAAAAATGTTAAGCAATCATTTTTAAAGAAAACATGGTCGAAGTCCAGACTCACTAATGCATCCTAACAAACTCGATAAGACACACTAATGCAAATTTTCTGGTTCTCTAAGACCAACGCTCGGATACCAACTGAAATGTCCCATTCTTATTGATTAAAAACGTTCCATATTAATTGATTTCGTTACGAGGTTTTGACCTCTATATGAGACGTTTTTCAAAGACTGCATTCATTTTTAAAACAAACCATAACCTTTATTTCATAAATAAAGATTTAAAAAGCTTTACGTTGATTATCAAATAATGATAATCTAAAATATCCTGTTTACACACGACCATTACAAAATGGTTTACAATACAAATATGTTACATCGAAATCAGTTTCTTGAATGCAGTTTTTACACAATATCATACAAACATGGACTCCAAATCTTGTCCTTATTTTAGTATGCAATAGCGGAAGCTCTTAGTATTCACCTGAGAATAAATATGCTTTAAACGTCAACAAAAATGTTGGTGAGTTATAGGTTTAACCTATATATATCAAATCGTTACAATAGACCACAAGATTTCATATTTCAATACACATCCCATACATAGAGATAAAAATCATTCATATGGTGAACACCTGGTAACCGACATTAACAAGATGCATATATAAGAATATCCCCATCATTCCGGGACACCCTTCAGATATGATATAAATTTCGAAGTACTAAAGCATCCAGTACTTTGGATGGGGTTTGTTAGGCTCAATAGATCTATCTTTAGGATTCGCGTCAATTAGGGTGTCTGTTCCCTAATTCTTAGATTACCAGACTTAATAAAAAGGGGCATATTCGATTTCGATAATTCAACCATAGAATGTAGTTTCACGTACTTGTGTCTATTTTGTAAATCATTTATAAAATCTGCATGTATTCTCATCCCAAAAATATTAGATTTTAAAAGTGGGACTATAACTCACTTTCACAGATTTTTTCTTCGTCGGGAAGTAAGACTTGGCCACTGGTTGATTCACGAACCTATAACAATATATACATATATATCAAAGTATGTTCAAAATATATTTACAACACTTTTAATATATTTTGATGTTTTAAGTTTATTAAGTCAGCTGTCCTCGTTAGTAACCTACAACTAGTTGTCCACAGTTAGATGTACAGAAATAAATCGATAAATATTATCTTGAATCAATCCACGACCCAGTGTATACGTATCTCAGTATTGATCACAACTCAAACTATATATTTTTTGGAATCAACCTCAACCCTGTATAGCTAACTCCAACATTCACATATAGAGTGTCTATGGTTGTTCCGAAATATATATAGATGTGTCGACATGATAGGTCGAAACAATGTATATGTGTCTATGGTATCTCAAGATTACATAATATACAATACAAGTTGATTAAGTTATGGTTGGAATAGATTTGTTACCAATTTTCACGTAGCTAAAATGAGAAAAATTATCCAATCTTGTTTTACCCATAACTTCTTCATTTTAAATCCGTTTTGAGTGAATCAAATTGCTATGGTTTCATATTGAACTCTATTTTATGAATATAAACATAAAAAGTATAGGTTTATAGTCAAAAAAATAAGTTACAAGTCATTTTTGTAAAGGTAGTCATTTCAGTCGAAAGAACGACGTCTAGATGACCATTTTAGAAAACATACTTCCACTTTGAGTTTAACCATAATTTTTGGATATAGTTTCATGTTCATAATAAAAATCATTTTCCCAGAATAACAACTTTTAAATCAAAGTTTATCATAGTTTTTAATTAACTAACCCAAAACAGCCCGCGGTGTTACTACGACGGCGTAAATCCGGTTTTACGGTGTTTTTTGTGTTTTCAGGTTTTAAATCATTAAGTTAGCATATCATATAGATATAGAACATGTGTTTAGTTGATTTTAAAAGTCAAGTTAGAAGGATTAACTTTTATTTGCGAACAAGTTTAGAATTAACTAAACTATGTTCTAGTGATTACAAGTTTAAACCTTCGAATAAGATAGCTTTATATGTATGAATTGAATGATGTTATGAACATCATTACTACCTCAAGTTCCTTGGATAAATCTACTGGAAATGAGAAAAATAGATCTAGCTTCAAAGGATCCTTGGATGGCTTGAAAGTTCTTGAAGCAGAATCATGACACGAAAACAATTTCAAGTAAAATTTCCACTCGAAATAAGATTGTTATAGTTATAGAAATTGAATTAAAGTTTGAATATGATTATTACCTTGTATTAGAAAGATAACCTACTGTAAGTAACAAAGGTTTCTTGATCTTGGATGATTACTTGGAATGGATTTAGAAAACTTGGAAGTAAACTTGCAATCTTGGAAGTATTCTTGATTTTATGAAACTAGAACTTTTGGAATTTATGAAGAACACTTAGAACTTGAAGATAGAACTTGAGAGAGATCAATTAGATGAAGAAAATTGAAGAATGAAAGTTTTTGTAAGTGTTTTTGGTCGTTGGTGTATGGATTAGATATAAAGGATATGTAATTTTGTTTTCATGTAAATAAGTCATGAATGATTACTCATATTTTTGTAATTTTTGTTTTCTGTTACATATGTATTTCATTGTTAATACACTTAATAATATATTTACTTATCATTTAACATAATTAACTAAGTGTATCAATATCTTAATATGATTCATATGTACCTAGTAAGACGTTGTTATAACGATAATCGTTATATATATCGTTTTCGAGTTTCTTAAATTAATAGTCTCATTTTTATGTATATAACTCATTGTTAAAATAACTAATGAGATACATACTTATAATAAAATCATGTTAACTATATATATAACCATATATATGTCATCGTATAGTTTTTACAAGTTTTAACGTTCGTGAATCACCGGTCAACTTGGGTGGTCAATTGTCTGTATGAAACCTATTTCAATTAATCAAGTCTTAACAAGTTTGATTGCTTAACATGTTGAAAACACTTAATCATGTAAATAACAATTTCATTTAATATATATATATATATATATAAACATGGAAAAGTTCGGGTCACTACATGTAGTTTACTTAGAGTGATCTTAGTAAACTAGGTTTTATGTGAATTTAACCAAGAAAGAATCATGTTGATTAAACATAGTTCTTAAGTTTATAGATATTGTGAAATTGATATAAACTACTCTATTGTAACTATCGCATAACGGTTTTAATTATAAAAGAACAATCCCTGTCATCTATCAAGCATAGAAGTAAACATCGCATTCTCATTATTGTTATTCATTATATTTATTTACTGTTTCGTTAAACAAAAACACAACTTCAAATATAAACACCCTTTTTAGAATAATTAATTGTGGCAAAATCATTTAAACAAACTTCTCCCTGTGGATCGAACTGGTCAATTTACTTGCTAGTTACTACATGATCGGGTTTTAGTTGCCTGTATTATGTGTTAATTATTAAGCATATTGTCTACATTTTAAAGGTTACGTCTTGACACATCAACTTTTTGGCGCCGCTGCCGGGGAGCGATTTTGTTAAAAGATTTTAATAAACTTTGAATTATTCGATCCTTTTGTAGGAATTCAATTCCTAGAAAAGTTACTTTTTATTGTAAGCTTGTATTTTTGCAATTGGTTTGTTTGTGGTGTTGTGATTGCAGGATAGGTATTAGTGCATGAATCTACGTTCTTCCAACTCTAATTTAATTCCTTCATATCCTGAGCCTGAAAGAGAACTTCACGAACGCTTAAGGGCTCAAGAAGTAGAATCTCTTGCTCAAGGTTTAGAATCACTTTCATTAGATTCTAACTCTGAACCGATTGTTCAACCTATCATCGAGCCAGTCATTAAAGAAGAGGAAGAGATGACTGCTACAAATCAAATGATGGATGCTTTGATGAAGGCAACAAGGACAGGACAAGGCCACGCAATTGTTCAACCTATGATGACTGATGGTTTTGAAATAAAAGGTCAATTTCTCCACATGGTGACTAATACATGCCAATTTGGTGGAGCTCCGAATGAGGATGCTAACGAGCATCTTCGTAAGTTTGTAAGCATATGCAAGCTATTCAAGATCAAGGATGTCACCGATGATGTCGCATGTTTAAAAATCTTTCCATGGTCATTAAAGGATGATGCAAGAGATTGGTTAGACTCGTTACCAGAAGGTTATATCGAAGATTGGAATGATATGATGGACAAGTTTTTGTCAGAGTTCTTCCCTGCTTCAAAAGCAACAAAGTTACAAAGTGATATAAATCACTTTAAGCAAAAGCCTAATGAGACCCTTTATGAAGCTTGGACCCGATTCAATAAAATACTTAGAGTATATCCTCAACACGGGCTGAATACATTCCAAAAGGTCCAAATATTCTATAAAGGAGTCAATGTGGCTACTCGAAAAGATATTGATGTTGCAGCAGGAGGTTCAATCATGAAAAAAATACCCGAAGAAGCTCACACAATCATTGCCGATATAGCAGCACATTCTCATAATTGGCATCAAGAGATGGAGTTCTCTAGATCAACCACGGTTGCTAGTATTGAAAGCAACGATGAAATCGCTGCTTTAAAATTTCAATTGGCAAATCAAGGAAGGCAAATTGAGAAGATGACTAAAGAAATGCATGCTATAAAAGTAGGTTGTGAATTATGTCAAGGACCGCACCTTACTAAGGATTGCGATCGAAGTTCAATGGAGGAGCAAGCTAATTTCATTGGTTACTCATGGAATCAAGGTTCTAATGGTTATCAAAGAGAAGGAGATTCGGGGTCCAACAATTATAATTACCAAGGAAGAAATTCGGGTTATCAAAACAACTTGAAAAATTTTTCATATCAAAATGGACCACCAGGGTTTAACAACAGAAATCAACCATCCTACAATAAAAATCAATTCCCACAACAGCAAAATCAAACTCATGTTAGCCCAGGTTTAGAAGATTTACATAGGGATTTCATGGTGAAACAAGGAGAAAGTGGAAATCTTGTACAACAATAAATACAAAGTCAACAAACTACGATTCAAACTCTTGAAAGAGAAGTAGGTAGGATTTCACAATTACTAGGGGAGAGGCCACCGGGCACTCTTCCATCGAATACGCAAGTGAATCCTAGTCATGGCATGAACCAACCTAGACCACCAAGTGCAAGTAACCCTTCGGTTATACTAAAGAAGAAGGATCCTCAAGCTCCAGCGTATTCACAAGTGAATGCTATTTATAGTTTCTGTGAGGATGAAGCAAGTTTCAAGACACCGGAACATAGTCCTATTTTTACTCTTGGGTGTGAAGATGATGATGAAGAGTGTGATGAGTTTATATTTTCTGATTTATCCAATATGGCGGATTACACTCCTTATCAAGAGATTGATGATATCCGAGTTGAAAGTGTGAAGAGTATAACATGTGAAGATGAAGGGATCCGAGTTGGTGACATAACTCCCGAGTATGGTGATTATTTGATGAGGTTGATGTCGGAAAATCATGCGGAAGTGCAGAAAATGGAAACCACCGAGCCTTCCAGGTTTAGGGTTGATGATAATTTGAAGATGATCAAGGAAGAGCCAAAAGATACGGTGAAGCAAGCACCTAAAGTGGAAGACTACAAACCACCCATTCCATACCCGCAAGCACTTGCATCCGAAAAACCAAAAGAGAATCATTGTAAGCCTTTAAATACGGATAATATTTGTGTAAATGTACCTTTGGTTGATGTTATTGCAGGTATGCCAAACTATGGGAAATTCTTGAATGATTTGATGGCAAAAGAAGGAGTGTGTGAGCAGGCATCATCCTCGTTCCTTGAAGCAGAATGTGCTGCTATTGTGAAGAAGAATGAGTTGCCACCTAAGTTAGGTGATCCCGGACCGTTCATAGTACCTTGTAAACTTAATGAATCTAAAACTCTTAGATCATTAGCTGACTCAGGTGCGAGTATAAATCTCATGCCCTATTTCATTTACTCGTGTTTGAACTTAGGTGAACTTAAACCGACCAATTCAGGCATTAGATTCATTGATCAGTCGGTTAATAAACCTATAGGGATTGCTGAAAACTTAGTAGTAAAAACAGGTGAACTTGAGTTTCTAGTTGACTTTGTAGTTGTAGACATGAAGGAAGATAAGTTTGTACCTATTATTTTAGGTAGACCATTTTTAGCAACTGCAAGTGCTTTAACAGATTGGAAAACAGGAAAACTAGTTTTGAAAGATAGAGGCAAGAGTGCAACCTATCAAACTGAGTTTAGTATGAACCCACCACCCACACCGATAGTTTCAGTGAATATTGTTGACAATGTCAAACCCATTTGTCAACAAGCTAAGTGTGGGGATAGCGGTAAAGAAAAGCTTGATAGTAAACCACCCAATGATTGTGTTGTTGAGAAAACCATGAAGAAGTTATATGGTAGGGTTAGAAATGCTATGTCGGAAAAAGATGAACATTTGAGAGAGAGATTGGTGTCAAACTTATCGAAATTTGAGAAAGATAGGTTGAAAAAATTGGTTGAAGAGTCAAGATTTTCGGACTCTTGGTTATTGTCAAAAATTAGTGGTGAGAATGGTTGCGGTAATAGTTCTATTGGAGTAAAGAAGGGTGATGTTTATCACCCCGACGTTAGTTAAAATCAGGGTGGAGTCGAGTGAACGACTCACTAATAAACTTCACATTTTGTACATAGTCTCATTCGTGCGTCTAGTTTTTTTTAGGATTGATTGTTTTTAAGTGATTTTTCGAGTTTTAATACGAACCAAGTTGTTTAGGGACCTTTCAAATGGATTAGACAGTGAAAAACATCAAAAACTGGTAAACCAGGGTCAGATGCGCCGCATCTGTGATGGATGCGCCGCATTTGTGGACATAAAAAAAACCTACAGTTTCAGATGCGCCGTATAAGGCAAAAGCTCTGCATTTGTCGAGGTAGATGCGCCGCATCGAACCCCAGATGCGCCGCATCTGGGGTATTATTCTCCTGTCTCGCGTGTTACACCACAAAAACGGTTTTCATCTTCATTTTACTCATTTTCTCACCAACAACTTCGAACCCCATTCCATTTTCTCTCAGAACATTCATCTCTAAACACAAAATCAACCGTTTAATCCCATCTTTAAACAACAAATCCGACTATTAACATGGGAAAGGTAAGATTACTCTTCATTTCTTCATGATTTTAACGTTCTTCATTCTTCAATTCGGATTTTGCTTGTTCTAAGTGTGGGGGTGTTTGAATCTTCATGTTTTGGTCATATTATGATTGTAATGTTGTTACTAATCCTTGTTCATGCTCTAACTTGATGATTACATGCTTAAATCTTCAATTTACAAATTAGGGTTCTTGATGAAATTTAGGGGTTTCGAATCTTCAATGCTAAACTCATTTATGCCTTAACTTAGTGTTTATTCGGTTTGAAAGATTACATTTGAGAGTTAAGCATTGTATGCATTAGGCTTTTTGGTGAAAGGTTGATTTGGCTTGACTTTAATGTTTAAATGTATGAAAACCATAGATTGCATATTGTTAGACATGATTATTAGCGAATGCTTATGGTTGAATATGTTATGTCATTGAAAGTTTTGGTGAAATTAAACATGTTTTGTATGGTTATGCTTGTAAAAGTGTCTCTAATCATATGACATACTAGTACATGTTTGTTGAAGATGGAATGAGTCCATACCATGATAGGATTATGTTTGGCATGTAGTTCGAGAGATTATTAGATATGTATAATATAACATGTTTAAACTTATTCTAAATGGTTTTTGTGTATAAATGGTGGCTAATGTTAGGTTTTGGATTTGGATTTCTAACGCTAATCGATTTGGTTTGTTTTGTTTTGTTTGGTTTTGTTTTGTCTATTTTGATTGTTTGTAGGATAAAGGGAAGGAACAAGTTTATGGAGGTCCATCAACTAGGAAAAGAAAAGGAAAGGAACCCGCTCCACAAACTCAACAAGAAAATGAAGGTGGAGCTGGACCAAGCAGCTCATTTTGGGGATTTTTCTAACCCTTGATTTGTGTCTGCAGGTTTATATTGATGACTTCCGAGGATGATGGTTTGTTTCTTTGATGATTTGAACAATGTTGGTTATGTTTAAGAACAATTTATTTCATTTGGCTTGCTTAGGATTATAGTAATTTGGATTGTGATGTAATTTAACTTCCTTAGGTTTTTATAAGTGGGGTATTTGCGGTACATGGAGTACCACCCCATTGTTTTTTTTATGAAATGTTTGCTTGGTTTGGTTTGATACAGGTAAGCATTGTGCTATATGCTGCATTTTTACAAAGACTGGCATTAAGTTCAGCACATACTTTATTGGTGATTGATTTGTGGTTACAAGAAGTGGATGATGTTCTTATGCTGACATTCAGTTCAGCGCCATCATCCCGTACGCTTCGGTTTTAAACCTCGAAAGTAATAGCTCTCTTATACACTATTTAACCCTCTTGAATTTAATTTTTCTGATTTCATTTAACGAGGGCGATACATGAACTCAAGTATGGGGAGGAAGTTATAAATTCTTTCGGGTTTTGATTTTTGTTAAATTGGCTTAAAATGGTGAGATTTTTTTGAACTTTTATCTTCATAAATTCAAATTTTGTTTAAAATTTGTAGATTTTAAAACTAGGTGTATACACCGAAATTATTATCACAAAACAAATTAAGAACAACCAAATGATTGAATTTATTTTGGTTAAAAATCATAAAACTAGTAATCATATAAAAGAAATAATCAATATGCCACACCACATTCTTAATGAAAAGAATCATCAAAGTACTTTGTTGTTCTAACAATCGAATCCAATGCTCATCTATGTAATGATTGTGAAGGAAGTCAAGTCTTCCAAAATGACACACTTGCTAACTTATGTTAGAAGATGTTGTCCAGAACAGCTGTAGGTTGACGAAAAATCTTGAAAAGTCATCTCTATCATCGGCTGGAAATCCACCTCACCTCAGCATCAAACAGGGTTTTTGGTGGTCAGACTTATCCTAACCATAAGATGGATCTGTCTCGTACAATGGGGGGCACAATGCAAATTAGCTTTTAAGACTAATGAATCTAATCCCCAGATGGATGATCTTCGTAAAGATCAACCGCGTCTATGTTTGACCGCGGTCAACATACATATGCCATAACAAATTGAGGTGTGCAAACTCATGGTTCACCGATGATATTTGGACATGATATAGTTTCTTCTAAAACTTATGCTATTTTATGAACTATATTATGTAAAACCATTTTTAGGACATTCGGTATCAAGTTCCATGATACTTCAATCATGGGGGCGAGTAGCTTGCTAATCGCTGACTGAGGCTTCGATTTTCAGTTACCCTCAACCGGACTTTGAGGTTAAAACCGGAAAACTTGATTAGTGTAAAAACTAACATGAATAATTTTCAAAACATAAAAGGTTTTTCGCAAAGGTCCTAATTTCCCTAAGGATCCAAATTTTCAAGAAATGTGGACTTTAAAACCCACCTTTCGACTTTGGTGTGATCTCATTTCGTGTGTGTACTCAAAGTGTGTGTATTACATTATGAAATAAATAAAAGCGTATGTACTCTAAAGGTGTGTGTATAATCAAAACGTGTGAGTTTGAATCGTTTGTGAAATAAAAAGTGTGAGTGTGTATATATTGTGATTCGAGTGTGTTTTCATCAATGTGTGTTCACTATAGTAAATTTCGATTTCTTGTAAGTCTTGCTTGAGGACAAGCAAGGTTTAAGTGTGGGGATTTTGATAACGCCAAAATCATACATATTTGTTGTCGTTATTTCGATCCGATTTTGTATCATTTTGTATGTAATTGTTGTACTTGTGTATTGTAATAAGTTAAAATGTGTGTATAATCCGTTGCGAGTGTTGAAGCGAAGATTTATGGAAAATATTGCTGATTTTAGAAGATTCTGCGCACCTGCACTGTTTTGGCCATAACTCGTTCATACGAACTCGAAAAAGGGTGAATCCGGAGCCCAGACGTCCGTAACTCAGAGCACTACAACTTTCATTTAGACATTTTCTCATTTTACTAAAGAGATGCGGCGCATCTGAGGGGTGATGCGGCGCATCCATTGTCTGCCGACGGTTTTGAGTGCTAAACGAGCTGGAATCCATAGAACTTAAAGAGATGCGGCGCATCGTCCCCTGAATCACTATTTAACCTAACTTTTAAGCCTATTTAATGATGGTTAACATTCATAATCAAGGGAGAACTGAGACCAGTAAGATATATACGTAATAAAAGGCTGAAGGAAGGGTTCAAGAGCTTGTTTTGAAGAAATCTTCATTATTTCAACACCAAGATTGAATTTAGATCAGCCATTTCAATTGGTACTCTTGTTTTCATTCAAATTATGAATTTCAATTGTATGTATTGTGTTATTGTTCTTGTGTTAATCATGTCTAGCTAAAAACCTTGTGTGTTTACTTCAATGTAAGATTTATGGCTTGGGATTGTTCTATATTTTGATGTTATAATAGTTACAAGTATGCTTTGATTGATTTATTAATCTAGTTCAACCATCAGAACCATTGTTATGCTTGCTTAGTTCATTAATTCAATTATATAGATTGTTAATCTATTAATGTGAGTTAATTAGAAAAATAATCTATACTTCAATACACCTAGTAATCTAGACGATTAGATACATAGCTTAAGTGATTTTGTTATGTGTTTAATTCGGTAATTGAATAAGTTCCAAAGCAATATAGTTATGAAATTACCTCAAGTGATTGTTGTAATTTAGGTTTTACGTGAGTTTAACCGGGTTGGGTCTAGTTAGTTAAATCAATCTAAATCACCATGTTCTTTCAAGAAATCCATTGTTGTAACTATCTTTATATTCTAGTTCAATTATACGAGTTATGATTTGATTTATGTGAATTTATCAAAGGCTATAATTTGTACTTCAACACCTAGTGATCTAGACACCTATATGTGAATATAGGATGGTAATTGGATGATATTTAGGTTTTACAATCATGTAGTTTACTTAGAGTGATCTTAGTAAACTAGGTTTTATGTAAATTTAACCAAGAAAGAATCCTGTTGATTAAACATAGTTCTTAAGTTTATAGATATTGTGAAATTGATATAAACTACTCTGTTGTAACTATCGCATAACGGTTTTAATTATAAAAGAACAATCCTTGTCATCTATCAAGCATAGAAGTAAACATCGCATTCTCATTATTGTTATTCATTATATTTATTTACTGTTTCGTTAAACAAAAACACAACTTCAAATATAAACCCCCTTTTTAGAATAATTAATTGTGGTAAAATCATTTAAACAAACTTCTCCCTGTGGATCGAACTGGTCAATTTACTTGCTAGTTACTACATGATCGGGTTTTAGTTGCCTGTATTATGTGTTAATTATTAAGCATATTGTCTACATTTTAAAGGTTACGTCTTGACACATCACTTAGACACAAATCTTGGAGAAATAAACGATAAATTAGCACCGCTATCAAATAGGATCCTTGCCGGATTAGAGTTAACCATGAAAGTACCTGAGACAACTTCGTTGGATTTCTTGGCCTCATCATTGGTCATCAAATAGTTTCGTCCCCTAGCCGTACCCGCCGCCTTTTCTAACCGTTTAACATGATCTGTGTTCAAATCGGGACACTCCGTCCTTCGATGCCCTTCTTTACCACAATTATAACAAGTAAGTTTGTTTGACGCCTTGGTACAATCACGGGCCATGTGCCCTCTTTGATTACAATTAAAACACGTGGGTCCATACCTCAAAGAACCACCTTTCTTCACGCTATTAGCACTTTCGGAACCCTTCTTGCTCTTTTTGTTCGAAAAGTTCGAATGACTCAAACCTTCAAATTTTCTCTTATGGAAAGAGAAATTGCTTTGCTTTGGGACTTCCGGTTCGAAGCCCCGGGCTAACTCAAACAATTCCTCAAAAGACTTAGTCATTCTCCGACTAATCTTACGCTTTAACTCATTGCTTAGTGTACGATAAAAATCTAGCATCAACTTGTGATCATCGCCAACATGCTCCGGGCAAAAGCGAGTCTTTGCCAAAAAGGTCGACATGAGGGTAACCAAATCCATTGAACCTTGTCGCAAATTGTGCACTTCGTCCTGAATTTTATCAAGGTCGGAAGGAGTTCGGTATTCTTTGAAAAATTCCCTTTTAAACTCTTCCCACGTCAAACTCATGCATTGCTCTTCACCATAAAACTTAATTTTATCGTCCCACCACAACTTGGCCTCTTCACGTAACATACTAGAATCGTATCTCGTCTTCTTCTCGGGAGGACACTCAGCGGTACGGAAAGCCCCCTCGATGTCGGAGATCCAACATGTGCTTTTCAATGGATCCCTCACTCCATTAAACATATGAGGTTGAGCATCCTTGAAATTTTTGTAATGGAAGTCTCGCTTTCCATATCCACCATTACTATCACCCCCTTTACCACGAGGATAAATATTTCTAGCATCTAATGTCTCTTCGATTGCGACATTCATTCGCTCATTTATTAGCTCGGTTACTTGCCCATCAACCGATTCTTGGAAAACCTTTTGGACATCGTCGAGAAATTCCACTCTTTACTTTTTAATGATGGCCTCAACTTTGGCCGTAAACTCGAGGTCCTCGCTCGTACCTCCTTCATGGTTCTCGGGTCCGTTTCTCGTCTTCATACTATAAAACAGAAATAGATTAAACAATGAAACGAAAGGATACAACATAATATTCATATACACCTCACCGCCCCATCTTGCTCAACAATCGTCGTACCTCGCTTGTTTGACACGATTTGAACCCGTAATAATGGTAGCTAATCATTGTTACGCGAGCACGTCGCATTGACTCGCTAGTACAACGTCTATCTCGCTTGATGATTGCAAAACACAACACAAAACAATTAGCGCATAGTTAGTTCACCTAAACTTAGGCACTAACCAATCCCCAGTCCGACCCATCTCCTACAAGTCCCGCATAACGCGCATAAACAATAAAGTCTAAGTCTAGGCACCTATCTCAAGTCGCCTAAATCCCTTAGACCATGCACTGATACCACTTGTAACAACCCAATTCAATATCCAAACGAAATACGCGAATTTGTTTTATATAGAACAGTGCGCGGCGCGCAGCACCCTAGGGTGCGTGGCTCGCACAGGCCATTCCAGCTTCTGTCCGGTTTGGTCATTTTTCAAATAAAGATCTCCCACTTCCCGACGTATTTAAACAAAACGCTTTTCATAACATGTTCAAATATGTAAAACTAATACATTTCAATGATAAAACAAGTTTTACGAACCCGGTCCACATATGGCCGAAATATGAGTTTCGTACAAAATATATAAGTTTCAACCGAATTAGTTTAAATTCCAAAAGACACTAGAGCATGATGTTTGGGGGTTAAACTACCCAAATCTCGGTCAACTCCAAAAGCTATCACATCAAAAGCGTACCCTACAAACAAAGCGGGATCTCTAATCCATACGAATGCCCTTACACTTGTCTCCGCCGGAGCCTATAAAAAGATAAACAACGAGAGGGTAAGCAAAGCTTAGTGAGTGCAACAATTATACATACACGTATATAACCCATCTATTTACGTTCGCACCCACAAAATACCTCATACGAAAATACAACTCAAATAGCATGCCGTCATACTCATAATGCTAACAACTCGTACACTATCACAACACCACATTAGCATATACTCAACACAATATATATATATATATATATATATATATATATATATATATATATATATATATATATATATATATATATATATATATATATATATATATATAGCATGCTAAACAATATCCAACAACATGATATGGTTAACCATAACGCTTTGGTGCTACCGGCTCGTGGTTCACACCATACGCATTTGAGTCTCACTCTTTTATAGTGCTACTGGCTCGTGGTTCACACTTTGGTGCTATCGGCTCGTGGTTCACGCCTCATTTTATAGTGCTACCGGCTCGTGGTTCACACTTTATTTTATAGTGCTACCGGCTCGTGGTTCACACTTGATGCTACCGGCTCGTGGTTCACATCATGACACTCGTTACATACATGCTATGGTACTACCGGCTCGTGGTTCATATCATAACATTCACAAATAAATACGCCATATACACATACGTATAATCATTCCACTCACCTTAATGATTTGGTGACGGTTTTATCCTTTCGCAAGCTTCAAAGCCAAGTACCTAATACAATAAGTACTCGATCAACACACCAACTAGTTGGGTTAAATACCAACAACTTACTCATGTGCATTTAATGACTTAATGCATTAAATACCCCATTCACACCAAAATCGTCCATTTAAGGTCAAGACCATCTTAAATCACTAAAAGCTAGTGATTAAGGTCCAACAACACTAACTAATACACAATTAGGATATTTCATACTCATCCTTCCCAACTAGGTCAATTATTACCAAGTTAACCATTTTAAAGTCACACACCCATTTCGGGTCATCCACTAACCCCATTAACACCCATTTGCTTAATAACTAGGTGTGCTAGTAATTAACTAATCAATTATGACTCATAAGCATCAATTAACACTTTGAAAACCCTAGGTTAGTTGCTATTGAGTCTTCATGACTCAATCTTACCCAAGAACACCCAAAATCACCAAATATGGGCTTTATGTTCATCACTAACCCAAACCTAACCCTTAAACAAATTAAAATAGGAAAATCAAAGTTAGGACATACCACCACAACCAAAACGTAGCTAAAGGCTAGATGAACAAATTTAATACTTGAGCTTTAACCCGGATCAAGCTTCTTCCTCCTTGATTCAAGCTTTCTCTCACTTAAAGTGTTTTCTCACTCTAGAACTTGATTTGGGGTTGAAGATAAGGTTGGTGATAAAGTTAAGTGTGTTTCAACCATCACCCAACTGGCTATCTAATGCCCTAACTCGTTCTCATGTGAAAAGACCACAATGCCCTTCATTTAACCTTGAAATAAAAGCTGGAAACCGTCAACAGTAATAGTGCGTTGCGCGCACCCTTACCCTTGCGCGGCGCGCACAAGGGCTTAGGCAGCTTCTGACCTCAGTTTAATTATATACAGCTCCCCACAGTATATGCACCCTATTTACACTTCTGTACATCGATTGTTCGGGTCTTACATTATTCTATATATGCCATGCTATTAAAATTAATATACTACGGTTGTCTGAATTGTATATTTGTTGCAAGCTATTGTGTGATGTTGTGTAATGTTTTATGATGCTACTAAATGTTTTTCTGTGATAAGCCCTACTGTGTCCCTGTCTTATGGTGGCAAAGGAAGGTGAGATCAACCTTACACGGTTGGGTTCCTCATGTGGTGGCCTATGGGTATAAGTCTGATTGACACATCTCCTGTGTGTGGATGACTTATACATGAGGAACTTCCGATTAGACCTCAGTCGGATCAACCGTTGGTTGTAGGCTACGCCAAGCCGCCAGAGTCTTTTTGACGGCACTAGTAGTTTTGCGTGATTATTGTATGAAATGTTTAGTATAACTGTTTATTAAATGTTACTAGTTATAGTTGACTCATTCACTTAGCTTTATGCTAACTCTCATCTATCCCTTGCAGGTAATTAGATTATGTTTGGGAAGGCAATGGCTATTGTGTTATGCTGGGTTGTGACGAACTCTGATGTGACAGATTTTTGTTTATATAATTATTTATGTATTTGTTTAACGTAATTAAGTGACACCGGATTGTAATAAATTAATATGATATTGTTTTAACTTATTAATGATATGTTGTCTTATGCTGTTTATACAAAAAAAAATTATATAGGATGTCACAAGTTTGAAATTATAATCCGCTATTATACAACAAAAAAAGTAACACTAAACTACGTAAATTCTGATCGATTTGACCAACTTTTATCCGATTTAAACCGAATTTCAGACTTTGACCAGCGTTAACAAGATCTTTCCCGCTTTTGACCCGACTTTTGACCGTTAACCTACTTATTAGAAGCCAAGACGAGGTCAAGACGGGCTAGTTATCAAAACGCCACAACGACGCCGCAACGGACGTAACACACGGCGTTTGCAACCATGATTGAGAGTAAACAATTAAAATGTTCAATGATTTTTAGTAGTCTAATTATCTAATGTAAGTTGACAATTCTTCTCGAAGAAACAAGTGGACACAATGTAATCATTCATACGAAGTTTCCTCATTAATTCAAGAAAGAAAGAAAAGAAAAAAAAAGCTAGTGCACAATTAAACGAAACAGGGAAAGTAAAATATCAAACTTTGTTGTATTTGCATGGACTACCGATGTTGAACGTTGAGTTATATACTCTAGTAAGTTAGAAATGTCGATTGCCCATGCAAAACCGAAACCTTATCGAGTGGTCTAAGTTTAACACCGAACCAACTCTCCTCATCCTTATATGGATAACCAATCATAAGACACTAGCAACAAAAATTAATTTTTGGTGTCATCCAATCTCGAAAGATGATTGTGTAAGCTGGACACTCTAATACTCCGTATAAAACTAGCTCTCCTAGTCTCTATATTAGGACCATGGTTCGAGCATACAACTATGCAAGGTATGACACGTCTTTTTAACAGCTTTTGAATGATTGTACTATACAATTAGCCAATCAACACCTACAAAATTAGTCTTCAAGTCCTTATGGAAGTAGGTTCCACACCAAAACTAAAAGGCTTAGCTGTTGTAGAAGATAGCAACTACTTTGGCTAGGTACAAGGTTTTAGACCTCCCTGGATGGTCCCAACCACCTTCCCTCCTCTATGCCTATATGTTTGTTTGTTATCTAGTTCAATCATTTTGTATGGTACACGATATATATATATATATATATATATATATAAAATCCATAGAGAACCGATAGAAAACAACTTAGAGAACTCACAGACTAAACTCAATTTGTGTGCATATTGAGCTCAATCTGTGGTATCTATGAGTTCTCTACAACCCTTGGTCCCCAACTTTTGAAATATAACATTCATTGTGATGCATGTTATATACTTCAAGCGTTTTTATATGGTTTAGAAATTAGCGTTTAAAAATTAGGGTTCGAAAATAAGGATTTAGAAATTGAGGTCTAGATTTAGGATTTTGATTGAGTTTTTAACACGACGGTTTAGAGTTTATGGTTTATGTTTTAGGGTTTGGGTTTAAGGACTAAACTCAAAATATTACACCCAAAACTTTGAGTCGGACTAAATTTTGAAGAAAAATAAACTTCACATAAGATGAAAAAGGCTCGAAAAATAAAATTCATCACAATGAATGTTATCAAAAATAACATTTATCGATGAATGTTATTTTCTTCGAGCATTTTCTGGTCAAAATAATAACATTTATAACAAAGTTATTATTTTAAATGTTCATATTTTCACTTGATCTTAATGTTTGTAAAAAATTTTTTTTTTTTGAAAAAAAAAAGAATTTTTTTTTTACTTCCCGTCCCCCCATATATATATATATATATATATATATATATATATATATATATATATATATATATATATATATATATATATATATATATATATATATATATATATATAAGGGGCAGGATCAATGGAGAAGTAACCAATCGGGGGAAAGCGGGGGGAAGCAAAAAAAAAATTCGTTTTTTTTGAAATTTTTTTTCCGGCATCAAGATCACACAAAAATATGAACATTTAGAAGAGACACTTCGTGATGAATGTTATTATTTAGGCGGGAAAACGATCGACAAAAATAACATTCAAGATAATATTGTTCGTGAAGAATATGAACGTTTTTTTTTCATGTTTTGTGAAGTAAAATTTAGCCCGATTTAAAGTTTAGGGTTTAGGGTTTAGGGTTTGGTGTTTTGGGTTTATTCCATAAACCCAAAACACCAAACCCTAAACCCTAAACCCTAAACTCTAAACCGTTCGTGTTAAAAACTCAATCTAAATCCTAAATCTAAACCCTAAATCTAAACCCTAAACCCTAAATTTCTAAACCCTAATATCTAAACCCTATAAACCCTAATATCTAAACCCTAATATCTTAACCCCAATAGCTAAAACCTCAACATACGCTCGAAAAATACGATAATTGTTATATATTACTTCTTCGAGCGTTTTCCCGCCAAAATAAAAACATTTATCACAAAGTGCCTCTACTAAATGTTCATATTTTCATCACAACTATAATGTTCGTGAACAAAGTTTTTTCAAAAAATGAAAAAAAAAGTTTTTGCTTCCCCCCGATTGGTTACTTCCCTCTTGATCCTACCACTATATATATATATATATATATATATATATATATATATATATATATATATATTCAAAACGGAAGTAGATTTTAGGAGGGAAATGGGAAGTAATTTTTTTATTTTAAATTTTTTTTTTTTCACAAAACAATAAGATCGGGTGAAAACATAAACATTTAAAAACGACACTTTGTGATTAATGTTAATATTTTGACTGAAAACGCTCGAATAATAACATTTAATAATTTATTGAAATCAAACCATCATGAGTAAATGTACTCGGATAAAGACATGATAAACTAAGAGAGGGCCATCTATAGTTTCTATTAAAATCCTATAATGATGATGTCATTATTAGGCTATTTCCTTTGTTAACAAAAAATCAAAAATAAAAAGAAAAAAATCTAAGCAATCTTTATGATGTCATTAACATTAATTAAATATTTTATTATTTATTTAAGGTTTTTATCATATGTACTCTTCTTAACTTTAATAATAACATATTTACCCACTTAAATATGATTATATCATATGAGCTCATTTTAAACATATAAACTCATCATATTTACTCATTTATTCAACCTTAATGTGATACGTCTTTATGCCCTAATTTTTTTAGCGGCTATTATGCATGCTTGCTTTTTTTTCTTCTCCGAGCTATGTACTATGATATTAACTACCATAATCAATACATGCTAATCATCTAATCCTCAACGGTATAAAGCTATTATAAGGTGAGAATACATAATGTGATCACTATTAGTTATCTTTATATATCTTTAGCTGACTGGATTTTTTTTTATTGTTGTTAATTTCTCTTAATTGATAGGCTACGGATACTATAAATCACGTTTCGTCAATATGTTTGTAAAAACAATGACAAATTTCTTAGTCGGAATATGTGGTTCCACTGGTCATTAAACTAAATGACTTCAGCATTTACGTTCACTTAATACATAAAACACATCGTTAAACTGTTTCATTTAAACAAATCCGTGATTCCACGGGTCTTTTCACTAGTATGAAACTATATGTCTAACACATTGAAAATGCGATCTTTTCTACGAACCTACATATTAATCCAAGTGCTTATTTGAATAATTGATTAAGTGATAAGGAACACATAGTAAAAAGCATGTTACCTTTTAAGCAGAATCATAAGCATTTACTTCTTAACTTTCTAAGAACATGATTTAAAGCATGATGCTTACACTATATATATATTTGGTATATGCATGTTTAAAACTTAAATGATCAATACTATCTACTTGCTCGAATGTTTAAATGACTAATGCATGTTGATTTAAGTAGATAATCTTAATTTACAAGTGGTTTTTAACATGTATGCTAAATATCTCTTGAAACTTTAGATATGTTATGACTAACTCACATGTCATAGTTAAGATTGTAAGTGCAGCTTAATAGTGTTCGTTAATACACGTAATTACCTCTCAACATATACGTGCATATGTATTTAACATGTTTAGCTCAAATACAAATATTTAGTAGTTAACATGTTACATACTAATCATATATGATTATCTTTTGAAAAACTTAAGATATGATTAGTCTAATATGTATTGAAAGTATGAAACTAAACACAATTAACTTCCAACAGATATATGAGAAGTCAAGACCTGCCATTATCCTTTTGAGTGAGTTGAGATTATAACATAGAAAAACCAAAGAAAGATGTCTTCTCAAATGGTAATGGAAAAGTCAACATTCAAGTGCAAAAGCCAAGACAAGTTTGAATAAAAGATGAAAAGTCAAGAATAGTTTTATGACTAACAAGGTTTTGCAGGTAACACTTATTTGGAACATGGTCAAAAAGAGAGTCGTTGATCAAACGACTATTTTATATGGATTACTAAGGACGGTCGAAGTCGTAGCAAATTGTGGCTCGATTGTACACAATATGTCAAACATCTTTCCTCCACTATAAAAGAAAGACATATTTAAAGCTTGAAGATTGGTTCTCACCCACACGAACTTCATTCTGATACATCCACAATCAGCCTAGGACTTCACTTCATACATTTTCGTATGTGATTAGCTAGAGGGACATTCTATCTTGTACGCAAGATAGAATCTATGTAAACTCAACACTTAATTTTCAATCATTAGTGAGTTTACATTGTAAGCTATTATCTTTAAAATGATCAAAGTAGTAGCATGAACTTTCACTTGTATCCATTTGTGAGTGATCATAAGCTTCTAACTTGGGGTGATGAAGTTTGTGGCATTTTTCTTGTTATCAAAGCAGCATCATACTTAGCTAACTAATTTCCTTAAAGGGACTTATGATGTTGATTGTCATTGGAGATTCGAGTGATCTAAGTAGGGTTTGATCTTTTGATGGGATAGAAAGATCGTCGGTGTGGCTTATTGAAGAACAAGGGGTGTAATCAGATTTTCACCGGGTTTGAAGAAAAACTTAGTGAAGCTAACTCTCGAAATGATGTGTCGAGGAGTGGATTAAAGAGAATTGGTTAATATTCTCCCCAACCACTATAAATTTTTTGTGTTTGTGCACTTTACAATTCTTATATTATTGTATTAACAAACACAAACGCTTCCGCACTTAAAACTTATGATTTGATCATTATACATATCGATCAAGTGGCACGTATCCGACATTATAAATTCCCACTCTCTATGGAGTATGCTCAATCTAGGTGGAACTTAACCTTCATCTAAGCTTACTTTTACATCAATTTGATAGTAGAGAGGTTCCTGTGCTTCTTGGCTGCTTAGCAACTTTTGTTCAATCTACTTACATGAGGATCAAGTAATATGGTCCCATGTTGTAAGTCATGTATTCTCTGTAGCTGAATATTTAAGGATATTAATTTTTTAGGCGTGAATCAAGGTACGTTTTGGGCTAAGTACGTTTGAAATAATTGAGTGCCATCCAAAAATATGATATTTCATTAGCTCGTGAATCAAGGTTGGCTTCCGGTTAGGAGTGTACTTCTCCGAAGACATGATTTTCAAGTCGAACAAGCGAGTTCGTGTGTTTGGTTCTCGGGCATCGACGTATCGGTTGAGCACCTATTATTGCATTGTTTGTGGACATTTAATATTTTGTCGACTCATTTCAATTGGCAGAATATTAGATAGGTCATCCTGACTTCCTTGGATTGCTTCACATACAATTGATTTTTTCACAATTGTTTATTTTTTCATAAATGGGCATAAACAATTCGAAGTTTTAGAGTGTGAATGGTCTGTCGACTTAATGTGCCATTTGGTGTGGAAAGAACGATTTCACCTTCAGCAGAAAGTACTGGTGTTGGACAAGTATAGTTCGAAGCATCGAGCTAAAAGTGCGGCTTTGGCATCTTATTCGAAGTTGTGCTCCGCGTATCATATTTATGTGTGGGAGCAAAATCCTTGGATGTTAATTTTTGTGATAGGATTTGCTTTTTTTTCTTATGGTACGTGTATCTTCTACTCCTTCATTGTTTTGATGAAGTGTCTTTCATGATAATCTCTTGTTTATATATATATATATATATATATATATATATATATATATATATATATATATATATATATATATATATATATATATATATATATTCAAAAGTTCAAATTAGAATCACAAAAACCACAAAAAGGACGAAAACAGCAAAATCTTTTTAATTTCATAGTTTTTATGCATCTAAAAGCAATAAATTACATGCAAATGTTAACTAATGCTCATTCATTAACTAACATACGTTCATGACCACAAATTACATGTTAAATTATTAATTATATAAAATGTTCACATGTATCACCAACAAATATGCACATGTGAATGAGAAACTATATATTTGATTATATAGTAAAATATAAGTTTTTTCAAACTATTTTATGTTCATTTTTACTCCCGATCAACATTTATGAGTGATTCAATATACTCAATATATATATATATATATATATATATATATATATATATATATATATATATATATATATATATATATATATATATATATATTGAAATGTCCCGTTCTTATTGATTAAAAACGTTCCATATTAATTGATTTCGTTGCGAGGTTTTGACCTCTATATGAGACGTTTTTCAAAGACTGCATTCATTTTTAAAACAAACCATAACCTTTATTTCATAAATAAAGGTTTAAAAAGCTTTACGTAGATTATCAAATAATGATAATCTAAAATATCCTGTTTACACACGACCATTACATAATGGTTTACAATACAAATATGTTACATCGAAATCAGTTTCTTGAATGCAGTTTTTACACAATATCATACAAATATGGACTCCAAATCTTGTCCTTATTTTAGTATGCAACAGCGGAAGCTCTTAATATTCACCTGAGAATAAACATGCTTTAAAAGTCAACAAAAATGTTGGTGAGTTATAGGTTTAACCTATATATATCAAATCGTAACAATAGACCACAAGATTTCATATTTCAATACACATCCCATACATAGAGATAAAAATCATTCATATGGTGAACACCTGATAACCGACATTAACAAGATGCATATATAAGAATATCCCCATCATTCCGGGACACCCTTCGGATATGATATAAATTTCGAAGTACTAAAGCATCCGGTACTTTGGATGGGGTTTGTTAGGCCCAATAGATCTATCTTTAGGATTCGCGTCAATTAGGGTGTCAGTTCCCTAATTCTTAGATTACCAGACTTAATAAAAAAGGGGCATATTCGATTTGGATAATTCAACCATAGAATTTAGTTTCACGTACTTGTGTCTATTTTGTAAATCATTTATAAAACCTGCATGTATTCTCATCCCAAAAATATTAGATTTTAAAAGTGGGACTATAACTCACTTTCACAGAGTTTTACTTCGTCGGGAAGTAAGACTTGACCACTGGTTGATTCACGAACCTATAACAATATATACATATATATTAAGGTATGTTCAAAATATATTTACAACACTTTTAATATATTTTGATGTTTTAAGTTTATTAAGTCAGCTGTCCTCGTTAGTAACCTACAACTAGTTGTCCACAGTTAGATGTACAGAAATAAATCGATAAATATTATCTTGAATCAATCCACGACCCAGTGTATACGTATCTCAGTATTGATCACAACTCAAACTATATATATTTTGGAATCAACCTCAACCCTGTATAGCTAACTCCAACATTCACATATAGAGTGTCTATGGTTGTTCCGAAATATATATAGATGTGTCGACATGATAGGTCGAAACATTGTATACGTGTCTATGGTATCTCAAGATTACATAATATACAATACAAGTTGATTAAGTTATGGTTGGAATAGATTTGTTACCAATTTTCACGTAGCTAAAATGAGAAAAATTATCCAATCTTGTTTTACCCATAACTTCTTCATTTTAAATCCGTTTTGAGTGAATCAAATTGCTATGGTTTCATATTGAACTCTATTTTATGAATCTAAACAGAAAAAGTATAGGTTTATAGTCGGAAAAATAAGTTACAAGTCGTTTTTGTAAAGGTAGTCATTTCAGTCGAAAGAACGACGTCTAGATGACCATTTTAGAAAACATACTTCCACTTTGAGTTTAACCATAATTTTTGGATATAGTTTCATGTTCATAATAAAAATCATTTTCTCAAAATAACAACTTTTAAATCAAAGTTTATCATAGTTTTTAATTAACTAACCCAAAACAGCCCGCGGTGTTACTACGACGGCGTAAATCCGGTTTTACGGTGTTTTTCGTGTTTCCAGGTTTTAAATTATTAAGTTAGCATATAATATAGATATAGAACATGTGTTTAGTTAATTTTAAAAGTCAAGTTAGAAGGATTAACTTTTGTTTGCGAACAAGTTTAGAATTAACTAAACTATGTTCTAGTGATTACGAGTTTAAACCTTCGAATATGATAGTTTTATATATATGAATCGAATGATGTTATGAACATCACTACTACCTCAAGTTTAGTAGGTAAACCTACTGGAAGTGATAAGAAATGATCTAGCTTCAAAGGATCTTGGATGGCTTGAAAGTTCTTGAAGTAGGATCATGACACAAAAACAAGTTCAAGTAAGATTTTTACTCGAATTAAGATAGTTTATAGTTATAGAAATTGAATCAAAGTTTGAATATGAATATTACCTTGAATAAGAAAGATAACCTACTGTATATAACAAAGGTTTCTTGATCTTAGATGATTACTTGGAATGGATTAGAAAGCTTGGAAGTAAATTAGTAAACTTGAAGGGATTTTTGAAGTGTTCTTGAAGTGTTCTTCCTATGATGATTATAGCTTGATTCTTGAAGTGATTTTTGATGAAGATGATGATTAACTACTGGAAAAATACGTTCATAATAGTGTGTGTGTGTGTGTGTGTGTGTTGAGAGAGAATTAGAAAGAGAATTGGAAGTGAAATGGAGTGAATGATGAGTGGTAATTGGTGAGTGGTGAGTGGGGTTAAAAGGAGTTCTAGTTAGTTGACTAGCTCATGGTAGAAGTTAAAATTGATTAGTCATACATGACATAATCAAGAGTGGAATCCCATGCTAGTTCCTATTGGTATATACTCATAGTAAGTACGTTTTGAAGCTGTGTATAATACGGGTAAGAATACGACTAGAATTCTTGATGAAAGAAAAGAATGGGAAAGTAACTGTAACCATTTTCGTTAAGTATGAGTGTTTTGATATATGTCTTGAAGTCTTCCAAAAGTATTTTAATACATCTAAATACACTACATGTATATACATTTTAACTGAGTCGTTAAGTCCTCGTTAGTCGTTACATGTAAGTGTTGTTTTGAAACCTTTAAGTTAACGATCTCAATTAATGTTGTTAACCCATTGTTTATTATATCTAATGAGATGTTAAATTATTATATTATCATGATATTATGATATATTAATATATCTTAATATGATATATATACATTTAAATGTCATTACAACGATAATCGTTACATATATGTCTCGTTTCGAAATCCTTAAGTTAGTAGTCTTGTTTATATGTATATATGATAAGGCTAAAAAGGAACATATATTTCATAACATTATTCCCCAAGAAAGACAAGATTTCAGTTGCAATTGTTCCATTTTCAAGTAATATTCGTTTATTTTAAATAAGTGCGAAGACAAAAGGCGAAAACGACGAATTGAAGATGGAAAGGTCCAAAAAGCTCAAATGTACAAGATTCAATTAAAAAGGTTCAAATTATTGATGAGGAACGTCTAAAAATGACAAGAGTACAAGTTGCGGAACACAAAGTACACGATATAAAATAGTACGCGAGGACGTTCGGAAATCCGAAACCGGGACCCGAGCCAAGAAGAAACGCCCGACGCAACGGACCAAAAATATCTAGTCTACTATGCACGAGAATATAATATAATATATAAATAATTATATAAATTATTTATATTTTATATTTATTTATATTTAAATCTATGTCGACGAGCAATAATACAAAAGATCATGAGCTGGAAATCAAGCTCATGCAAGTTGCATGAGAAATACACTAAAACTCATGCAACTTGCATGGAGGGAAAAAGTTGCTCACATTCTATAAAAGGCACGATATTTGGCAGAGTTTAAGGACACCAATTATATACCACACACATATACATAATAATACTCCGTAAGAATAATGTAATAATAATAATAAATTTATAATATATAAATAAATATAGTATAGATTAGTGTTATATTAGATTAGTTTGGGTTATATAAAAGTTATTTTTACGGGTTTTGAAGTCGAAATTCTGTCCGTGTACCACTACGCGATAAATAATCAATGTAAGCTATGTTCTCTTTTTTAAATTAATGTCTCGTACTTAAGTTATTATTATGCTTATTTAATCCGAAGTAATCATGATGTTGGGCTAATTACTAAAATTGGGTAATTGGGCTTTGTACCATAATTGGGGTTTGGACAAAAGAACGACACTTGTGGAAATTAGACTATGGGCTATTAATGGGCTTTATATTTATTTAACTAAATGAAAGTTTGTTAATGTTAATATAAAGATTTACAATTGGGCGTCCCTATAAATTACCATATACACTCAATCGGACACGATGGGCGGGATATTTATATGTACGAATAATCGTTCATTTAACCGGACACGGGAATGGATTAATAGTCTATGGAATTATTAAAACAGGGGTGAAATTATGTACAAAGACACTTGGCATAATTGATAACAATGTATTAAAACCTTGGGTTACACGCAGTCGATATCCTGGTGTAATTATTAAACAAAGTATTAAAACCTTGTTACAGTTTAAGTCCCCAATTAGTTGGAATATTTGACTTCGGGTATAAGAATAATTTGACGAGGACACTCGCACTTTAAATTTATGACCGATGGACTGTTATGGACAAAAACCAGACGGACATATTAAATAATCCAGGACAAAGGACAATTAACCCATGGGAATAAACTAAAAATCAACACGTCAAACATCATGATTACGGAAGTTTAAATAAGCATAATATATTTTATTTCATTTTTCCTCGTACTTTTATTTATTGTCATTTTAATTATTGTTATTTATTTTATATTGTTATTTAAATATCGTCATTTACTATACGCTTCGTTTAAAATATAAATCGACAAACCGGTCATTAAACGGTAAACCCCCTTTTATATATTATTATATATAATTATATATATTTTGTACAAATATAGTTGTTTAAAAATATAGTGTGCAATAAGCCCGCTCCCTGTGGAACGAACCGGACTTACTAAAAACTATACTACTCTACGATTAGGTACACTGCCTATAGTGTTGTAGCAAGGTTTAGGTATATCTCATTTGTAAATAAATAATTAAAACTTGTGTAATATTTCGTCGTATTTCGTATTTAAATTAATACTATTTCGTACACCACGCTACGACATCAAGTTTTTGGCGCCGCTGCCGGGGACTCGGCGAAACACTATATTTTTAATTTATATTTGAAAAAAAAAAAAAAAAAAATTCTGTAAAAAAAAAAAAAAAAAAAAAAAAAATTTAAAAAATTATATATTTTTAAGATTTTGTCTATAAAAAAATTATTTTAAGTTTTATTACCTTTAGTTTTTTTTTTAGACTATAGTCGCAACTTTTAGTATTAAGTTTATTTTTGCCGTAGTTATTTTTATTTTTAGATTTTTAGGCTTTGCCGTAAAATCCCTTAAGTGCTTATTCCTTAGACTAAGTATTAGGTGCTTTAGAATTTTGCGACGCCATTTTTCGTGCTATTTTCTTATTTTTATTTTTCGACGCCTATTTTTCTACCTTTTTATTTTTTCGACACTTTTCGACGCGCAATCTATTTCTTTCTTATTTCTCGACGCTTTAGTTTTCTAGGACTTAGAAATTTTCTCTACTTCTTATCTAATTCTCAAACGGAAAGAAAAATTATTTAAGTGGTTAAATTAATGGACGTTGACATTTTTCTGGTTCGTAGTAATAGTTGGATTTGTTAGTGGCTAGTTGTGGGCTTCCGATTTAAAGGGTCCTGGCTACCTGCTGCATCTTTTGGCTATTCGAAACGTGGGCAAAAATCAGAAAAGTCTATTAATTGGACAACTTAGATAAGTTTTTCTATTTTTTTATAACTAATAGGATAATTCGTGAATGCACCACATTGTAGCTAAAATTTGGCCATCGCAATAAAATGGAAAAATTTGAAAACAAAGCCTTGGAAACTCTTTTTGAACTCCGAAATCAATTAAATCAATACTCTCAAATGAGTGTTGATGACAATTCGGTCAGTCAATCTTGGATCGCGAACGACGAAACAATAACTGGTTGTGAAATCTGTGGAGATTATCATTCAACATGGGAATGTTACTATTATGTTCCTATGGAAAATTACGTACCCACAGAACCTGAATGGAGCGATTACGAAGAACGCAATTCAAACTGGGATTATTCCCAAGAATTTATCGAAACTCAACAACCAGAAGACGAGGAAAATTACGTGTCCGAAAATTCTTTAGATCATATGAAAATCAAACTCGAAGAACTCGATGCTCAAAATGAACAAATGAGCGAGTTTGTAAACCGGCAAGCTGAAACTCTATCAGACTACACACCTGTTGATCTGAGGAGTATTGTGCAAGAAAATCTCATATCATCGAATTTTGATGAATTCGAGAGCTCCGAAATCACCAACTATCCCGATGATACTTTTTATTCAGTCTTACCAATTTCACAATATATCGACACATTAGCCTCTACTGACGAAAGCATCAATCCATCAACCAATAAAGATAAAGTAAGGGTGACAAATTGGTACTCTTGGGAAAACGATAACGTTGAAAATTTTACCCCCGAGGCCAAACCGAAATTCACCATTCCACAACCTTCCAACCCAATATTCTCAATAGACGAGTTATCTACCCAAGATGAACTACGAGCTGTAATAGATAATGACACTTCGGATTTCACCCAATTGGGTAATAGAGGTGAAAACTTTGATCCCGAGAATAAAAGGAAGAAAATATTAGGAATTGTCCGCCCTATAGAATGTATGTCGGTGTATATCGATCCATTTGACCAAGAAACAGAAAAGAGACATATCCATTTACTAAAAGCTACACTTAAAAAAGAATTAAGTAGTGACGTTCGGGTGAGTCTAAACTTTAAACCCATTGATATATTATACACCACCCGAGATATAAATAACTGGCTCACTATTTTAATTCGTGGAACTTATTCCACCGACTTCACATATCGTCAGCTAAAGTGTGGGGAAGTCTAACCCCACTTAACGTTAAATTAGGGTTTCGGGTTAGTGCATAACTCGTTAATAAACATGCATGATAACTTAGGGTAAAATACGCATTTTCAAAAATTAGCAAACAGTTCAGAAAAGCAACCATTTTTGAAGAAAAACATGTGTGATAAAACAAGAAGGAATGAACGGTGAGGCGCGCCATCTATCATTCGACGAGCTTTGTAAGTACAAACTAGGTATTCTTAATCACTTTTCTACACTAATTACCCTCATGAATTTATAATTAGATCTGATTTCATGCAAATGAGGGCATTGCATGATCTTAAGTGTGGGGAAGGGTTATAAATTCTCTCGGATTTTACACTTGGTTTATTTGCCAAATTTTGTGAAAATTTAAAAAATTTTCAACTAAATGAAGTCAAAATCATGTTTATATATATTTATGAACGGTGAAAACTAGGTGTTAATGCCGAAATTATCGTTACCTCGAAAAGGGCATAAATTGAGAAACAACCAAACGCTTGAATTCATTTAAAATGGAATAAAGGAGAATAAAAAGGCAAAGAAAGAAACTAAGTGTGGGGAGAATATACCAAGTTATTCAATTAAAAACTATCTATCACATGTTTCTGTAAAGTTATTGCAGGTGTTTTTGTTTTGGACTAAATTAACTGTTTTACCCGATGTAAGAAAAGAAAAGATGGATCTACACGATGAATCAATTCCATCATTAAAAGGAAGTAAAGTCTTCCGAAAAAAAAAAGACACGCGCTTCTTGATTTAGGTCATGAAGTTGTCGTCCAGACCAGCTGTAGGTTGACAAAAAATCTAGAAAAGTCATCACTAAAATCGGCTGGAAATCCACGGACCTCAGCATCAAACAGGGTCGCCAAGTGATCAGATTTATCCTAACCATGAGAAGGATTTATCTCGTACAATGGGGAGGCACCGTGCAAATTAGCTGGATAAGACTAATGAATCAGATCCCCAGAAAGGATAATCTCCTTAAAAGATTAAAAATCAGCTTTTAAGACTGATATTACTCAATCCTTGAGATTGACCTTAAAGATTGAGAATTCAAACTCATGGAATTCAATGATATCTAAACTCGAGCTTGAACGAGAAAATATTTTGATCAAATTACAAACCGATTTGTTTTCTGAAAACCCATTTTCAATGCGTTCATTACCATTGAACGTAAAATCCTAGGAATTCACCTGGAATTCATTAGGTCACCTGAACCAAATCGGGTGTCAACCGTAAGAACGGTGGTTGCATAGCATGGTCGAAGACAGGACCTTGTGCCAGACCAAAAAATCATAGGATGATCTTTACTATCGCTCCTACCAAGGATAGTTCTAGCATCCGACACGTTAAAAAGACCATGAAAATTTGCATGTCATTAGACATTGCCTTAACAGTTTCTTGTTCATCGCTTTCCTTTACAACCGGACGGTAGTTTACCGAAAGGTAATATACGGAACAAGTAAACTGGATGTGTGCTTTCCGATACCGGGATAGCAGTGGATTACACGAACCTAAAAGTTTTTAGCCAAAATATTGATCCACAAATATATTTTGCAACACCAATGGTGGGTCAAATCAGAAAACTTGTCTAGGGTAAAAGCTAGAATGAATTTTCAAAAAGATCAAATGTTTTCATAAAGATCCAATTTTCTTAAGGATCTACATTTTCATAAGTCATGTGGGACTGTAAACCGCCTTTCAAATGTGCACTTTGCTTTGGAAACTGAAAGTAAATCGGCTATTTGATTGCAAGTGTCGTTGACCTAAACCCGAGGCAACTGTGGATGACACACCCACCTTTAACCATGGTTCTATCGTTACTATCATTGTTTATACCGCTCTATCAAAATCACTGATGTATAAAGTGTGAAGAATAAAGAAGTGATTTGTATGTTTTTATTTCAAGACTGTATTGCTTGAGGACAAGCAACGTTCAAGTGTGGGGATATTGATAAGGCTAAAAAGGAACATATATTTCATAACATTATTCCCCAAGAAAGACAAGATTTCAGTTGCAATTGTTCCATTTTCAAGTAATATTCGTTTATTTTAAATAAGTGCGAAGACAAAAGGCGAAAACGACGAATTGAAGATGGAAAGGTCCAAAAAGCTCAAATGTACAAGATTCAATTAAAAAGGTTCAAATTATTGATGAGGAACGTCTAAAAATGACAAGAGTACAAGTTGCGGAACACAAAGTACACGATATAAAATAGTACGCGAGGACGTTCGGAAATCCGAAACCGGGACCCGAGCCAAGAAGAAACGCCCGACGCAACGGACCAAAAATATCTAGTCTACTATGCACGAGAATATAATATAATATATAAATAATTATATAAATTATTTATATTTTATATTTATTTATATTTAAATCTATGTCGACGAGCAATAATACAAAAGATCATGAGCTGGAAATCAAGCTCATGCAAGTTGCATGAGAAATACACTAAAATTCATGCAACTTGCATGGAGGGAAAAAGTTGCTCACATTCTATAAAAGGCACGATATTTGGCAGAGTTTAAGGACACCAATTATATACCACACACATATACATAATAATACTCCGTAAGAATAATGTAATAATAATAATAAATTTATAATATATAAATAAATATAGTATAGATTAGTGTTATATTAGATTAGTTTGGGTTATGTAAAAGTTATTTTTACGGGTTTTGAAGTCGAAATTCTGTCCGTGTACCACTACGCGATAAATAATCAATGTAAGCTATGTTCTCTTTTTTAAATTAATGTCTCGTACTTAAGTTATTATTATGCTTATTTAATCCGAAGTAATCATGATGTTGGGCTAATTACTAAAATTGGGTAATTGGGCTTTGTACCATAATTGGGGTTTGGACAAAAGAACGACACTTGTGGAAATTAGACTATGGGCTATTAATGGGCTTTATATTTATTTAACTAAATGAAAGTTTGTTAATGTTAATATAAAGATTTACAATTGGGCGTCCCTATAAATTACCATATACACTCAATCGGACACGATGGGCGGGATATTTATATGTACGAATAATCGTTCATTTAACCGGACACGGGAATGGATTAATAGTCTATGGAATTATTAAAACAGGGGTGAAATTATGTACAAAGACACTTGGCATAATTGATAACAATGTATTAAAACCTTGGGTTACACGCAGTCGATATCCTGGTGTAATTATTAAACAAAGTATTAAAACCTTGTTACAGTTTAAGTCCCCAATTAGTTGGAATATTTGACTTCGGGTATAAGAATAATTTGACGAGGACACTCGCACTTTAAATTTATGACCGATGGACTGTTATGGACAAAAACCAGACGGACATATTAAATAATCCAGGACAAAGGACAATTAACCCATGGGAATAAACTAAAAATCAACACGTCAAACATCATGATTACGGAAGTTTAAATAAGCATAATATATTTTATTTCATTTTTCCTCGTACTTTTATTTATTGTCATTTTAATTATTGTTATTTATTTTATATTGTTATTTAAATATCGTCATTTACTATACGCTTCGTTTAAAATATAAATCGACAAACCGGTCATTAAACGGTAAACCCCCTTTTATATATTATTATATATAATTATATATATTTTGTACAAATATAGTTGTTTAAAAATATAGTGTGCAATAAGCCCGCTCCATGTGGAACGAACCGGACTTACTAAAAACTATACTACTCTACGATTAGGTACACTGCCTATAGTGTTGTAGCAAGGTTTAGGTATATCTCATTTGTAAATAAATAATTAAAACTTGTGTAATATTTCGTCGTATTTCGTATTTAAATTAATACTATTTCGTACACCACGCTACGACATCAATATAACTCATTGTTAATATACTTATGGAGATACTTAATTATCATAATCTCATGTTAACCATATGTATATCCATATATATATATCGTCATGTCGTTTTTACAAGTTTTAATGTTCGTGAATCGCCGGTCAACTTGGGTGGTCAATTGTCTATATGAAACATATTTCAATTAATCAAGTCTTAACAAGTTTGATTGCTTAACATGTTGGAAACATTTAATCATGTAAATATCAATCTCAATTAATATATATAAACATGGAAAAGTTAGGGTCACTACAGTACCTACCCGTTAAATAAATTTCGTCCCGAAATTTTAAGCTGTTGAAGGTGTTGACGAATCTTCTGGAAATAGATGCGGGTATTTCTTCTTCATCTGATCTTCACGCTCCCAGGTGAACTCGGGTCCTCTACGAGCATTCCATCGAACCTTAACAATTGGTATCTTGTTTTGCTTAAGCCTTTTAACCTCACGATCCATTATTTCGACGGGTTCTTCGATGAATTGGAGTTTTTCGTTGATTTGGATTTCATCTAATGGAATAGTGAGATCTTCTTTAGCAAAACATTTCTTCAAATTCGAGACATGGAAAGTGTTATGTACAGCCGCGAGTTGTTGAGGTAACTCAAGTCGGTAAGCTACTGGTCCGGCACGATCAATAATCTTGAATGGTCCAATATACCTTGGATTTAATTTCCCTCATTTACCAAATCGAACAACGCCTTTCCAAGGTGCAACTTTAAGCATGACCATCTCTCCAATTTCAAATTCTATATCTTTTCTTTTAATGTCAGCATAGCTCTTTTGTCGACTTTGGGCGGTTTTCAACCGTTGTTGAATTTGGATAATCTTCTCGGTAGTTTCTTGTATAATCTCCGAACCCGTAATCTGTCTATCCCCCACTTCACTCCAACAAATCGGAGACCTGCACTTTCTACCATAAAGTGCTTCAAACGGCGCCATCTCAATGCTTGAATGGTAGCTGTTGTTGTAGGAAAATTCTGCTAACGGTAGATGTCGATCCCAACTGTTTCCGAAATCAATAACACATGCTCGTAGTATGTCTTCAAGCGTTTGTATCGTCCTTTCGCTCTGCCCATCAGTTTGTGGATGATAGGCAGTACTCATGTCTAGACGAGTTCCTAATGCTTGCTGTAATGTCTGCCAGAATCTTGAAATAAATCTGCCATCCCTATCAGAGATAATAGAGATTGGTATTCCATGTCTGGAGACGACTTCCTTCAAATACAGTCGTGCTAACTTCTCCATCTAGTCATCTTCTCTTATTGGCAGGAAGTGTGCTGATTTGGTGAGACGATCAACTATTACCCAAATAGTATCAAAACCACTTGCAGTCCTTGGCAATTTAGTGATGAAATCCATGGTAATGTTTTCCCATTTCCATTCTGGGATTTCGGGTTGTTGAAGTAGACCTGATGGTTTCTGATGCTCAGCTTTGACCTTAGAACACGTCAAACATTCTCCTACGTATTTAGCAACATCGGCTTTCATATCCGGCCACCAAAAATGTTTCTTGAGATCCTTGTACATCTTCCCCGTTCCAGGATGTATTGAGTATCTGGTTTTATGAGCTTCTCTAAGTACCATTTCTCTCATATCTCCAAATTTTGGTACCCAAATCCTTTCAGCCCTATACCGGGTTCCGTCTTCCCAAATATTAAGATGCTGCTCCTATCCTTTGGGTATTTCATCCTTTAAATTTCCTTCTTTTAAAACTCCTTGTTGCGCCTCCTTTATTTGAGTAGTAAGGTTATTATGAATCATTATATTCATAGATTTTACTCGAATGGGTTCTCTGTCCTTCCTGCTCAAGGCATCGGCTACCACATTTGCCTTCCCCGGGTGGTAACGAATCTCAAAGTTGTAATCATTCAACAATTCAATCCACCTACGCTGCCTCATATTCAGTTGTTTCTGATTAAATATGTGTTGAAGACTTTTGTGGTCAGTATATATAATACTTTTGACCCCATATAAGTAGTGCCTCCAAGTCTTTAATGTAAAAACAACCGCGCCTAATTCCAAATCATGCGTCGTATAATTTTGCTCGTGAATCTTCAATTGTCTAGACGCATAAGCAATCACCTTCGTTCGTTGCATTAATACACAACCGAGACCTTGCTTTGATGCGTCACAATAAATCACAAAATCATCATTCCCTTCAGGCAATGACAATATAGGTGCCGTAGTTAGCTTTTTCTTCAATAACTGAAACGCTTTCTCTTGTTCATCCTTCCATTCAAATTTCTTCCCTTTATGCGTTAATGCAGTCAAGGGTTTTGCTATTTTGGAAAAGTCTTGGATGAACCTTCTGTAGTAACCAGCTAGTCCTAAAAACTGGCGTATGTGTTTCGGAGTTTTCGGGGTTTCCCACTTTTCAACAGTTTCTATCTTTGCCGGATCCACCTTAATACCTTTTTTGTTCACTATGTGACCGAGGAATTGAACTTCTTCCAACCAAAATGCACACTTTGAAAATTTAGCGTACAATTCTTCCTTCCTCAATACTTCTAACACCTTTCTCAAATGTTCACCGTGTTCTTGGTCATTCTTTGAGTAAATAAGTATGTCATCAATGAAAACAATGACAAACTTGTCAAGGTATGGTCCACACACTCGGTTCATAAGGTCCATGAACACAGCTGGTGCATTAGTTAAACCAAATGGCATGACCATAAACTCGTAATGACCGTAACGTGTTCTGAAAGCAGTCTTTGGAATATCATCTTCTTTCACCCGCATTTGATGATACCCAGAACGTAAGTCAATCTTTGAATAAACAGACGAGCCTTGTAGTTGATCAAATAAGTCGTCGATTCTCGGTAGTGGGTAGCGGTTCTTGATGGTAAGTTTGTTCAACTCTCGGTAGTCGATACACAACCTGAATGTACCATCTTTCTTCTTGACAAACAAAACAGGAGCTCCCCACGGTGATGTGCTTGGTCGAATGAAACCATGCTCTAAAAGTTCTTGTAATTGGCTTTGCAGTTCTTTCATCTCGCTGGGTGCGAGTCTGTAAGGAGCACGAGCTATTGGTGCAGCTCCTGGTACAAGATTTATTTGAAATTCAACGGATCGATGTGGGGGTAATCCCGGTAATTCTTTCGGAAATACATCGGGAAATTCTTTTGCGACAGGAACATCATTGATGCTCTTTTCTTCAGTTTGTACTTTCTCGACGTGTGCTAGAACAGCATAGCAACCTTTTCTTATTAGTTTTTGTGCCTTCAAATTACTAATAAGATGTAGCTTCGTGTTGCCCTTTTCTCTGTACACCATTAAGGGTTTTCCTTTTTCTCGTATAATGCGAATTGCATTTTTGTAACAAACGATCTCTGCTTTCACTTCTTTCAACCAGTCCATACCGATTATCACATCAAAACTCCCTAACTCTACTGGTATCAAGTCAATCTTAAATGTTTCGCTAACCAGTTTAATTTCTCGATTCCGACATATATTATCTGCTGAAATTAATTTACCATTTGCTAATTCGAGTAAAAATTTACTATCCAAAGGCGTCAATGGACAACTTAATTTAGCACAAAAATCTCTACTCATATAACTTCTATCCGCACCCGAATCAAATAAAACGTAAGCAGATTTATTGTCAATAAGAAACGTACCCGTAACAAGCTCCGGGTCTTCCTGTGCCTCTGCCACATTAATATTGAAAACTCTTCCGCGGCCTTGTCCATTCGTGTTCTCCTGGTTTGGGCAATTTCTAATAATGTGGCCCGGTTTTCCACATTTATAACAAACTACATTGGCATAACTTGCTCCGAAACTACTTGCTCCGCTATTACTCGTTCCGACACCATTTGTTCCTTTCGTTCTATTAACCCCTGGTCCGTAGACCTCACACTTCGCCGCACTATGACCATTTCTTTTACACTTGTTGCAAAATTTGGTGCAGAACCCCGAGTGATACTTTTCACACCTTTGGCATAGCTGCTTCTGATTGTTGTTGTTGTTGCGGTTATTATTGTTGTTGGGATGATTGTTGTAGTTGTTGTTGTTGTTGTTGTTGTTGTTGTTGTTGTTGTTGTTGTTGTTGTTGTTGTTGTTGTTGTTGTTGTTGTTGTTGTTGTTGTTGTTGTTGTTGTTGTTGGGCCGTTTGTTGTAGTTGCGATTGATGTTGCGATTGTTGGGATAATTGTTGCGATTATTGTTGTAATTGCTGTTGTTGTTGTATTGGTGATTCTTATCACCGTTTTCCTCCCACTTTCTTTTGACTTGCTTCACATTGGCCTCTTCAGCAGTCTGTTCTTTAATTCTTTCTTCAATCTGGTTCACTAGTTTGTGAGTCATTCTACATGCCTGTTGTATGGAGGCGGGCTCGTGTGAACTTATATCTTCTTGGATTCTTTCCGGTAATCCTTTCACAAACGCGTCGATCTTCTCTTCCTCATCTTCGAATGCTCCCGGACACAATAGGCATAATTCTGTGAATCGTCTTTCGTACGTGGTAATATCAAATCCTTGGGTTCGTAACCCTCTAAATTCTGTCTTGAGCTTATTGACCTCGGTTCTGGGACGGTACTTCTCGTTCATCAAGTGCTTGAATGCTGACCACGGTAGTGCGTACGCATCGTCTTGTCCCACTTACTCTAGATAGGTATTCCACCAGGTTAACGCAGAACCTGTGAAGGTATGCGTAGCGTACTTTACTTTGTCCTCTTCAGTACACTTACTTATGGCAAACACCGATTCGACCTTCTCGGTCCACCGTTTCAATCCGATCGGTCCTTCGGTTCCATCAAATTCCAAAGGTTTGCAGGCAGTGAATTCTTTGTAGGTGCATCCTACACGATTTCCTGTACTGCTAGATCCAAGGTTATTGTTGGTATGTAGCGCAGCCTGTACTGCGGCTATGTTTGAAGCTAGAAAAGTACGGAATTCCTCTTCATTCATATTCACGGTGTGTCGAGTAGTCGGTGTCATTTCCTTCAAAATAGTCAAATGGAACAAGTTAATCATACAGAATATTAAGAGTAGTTAATAGTATTTCGTAGCATAATATGAACTCATTTATAAAAGCTTTTTCTTCATATTAGCGTTTTATAAGTTTAAATTCGGGTAGTACCTACCCGTTAAGTTCATACTTAGTAGCTAATATACAATTCAACTACTACAATTCTATATGAAAAACTGATTATAATAATATTTCGCGTTCAAACTTTTACACAATATTTTACAAACTTAAAATACCGCTTATTTTACATATAGCATGAAATATAGCACACAATAAATTTGATACAAGATGGTTGTGAAGATAATTCTAGCTAGTACACAAGTCGTTCAGCAAAGGCAATAAAGACACGTAATTCATACGTCCAGAAACAAGTCATGCATTCTGGTTTTACTAGGATTACTTCCCATCCTTGGTCTTGTGGAACATAACCGTTATAGCCGTTGATAAGACATCGTGTTGTAACGTCGTCAAAGGGACGAGGGTTACGTAATGTCCAACAGTCCCGTAACAATCTAAAAACCTCATTTCTTACCCCAATTACCGACTCCGTCACTTGTGGGAACGTTTTGTTTAATAGTTGTAGGCCGATGTTCTTGTTCTCACTTTGGTGAGAAGTGAACATTACTAATCCGTAAGCATAACATGCTTCTTTATGTTGCATGTTAGCCGCTTTTTCTAAATCACGAAGTCCAATATTCGGATATATTGAGTCAAAATAATTTCTTAACCCATTGCGTAAAATAGCATTTGGGTTCCCCGCAATATATGCGTCAAAGTAAACACATCGTAACTTATGGATTTCCCAATGTGATATCCCCCATCTTTCGAACGAAAGCCTTTTATAAACCAAGGCATTCTTGGAACGTTCTTCGAATGTCTTACAAACTGATCTCGCCTTAAATAGTTGTGCCGAAGAATTCTGACCGACTCTAGACAAGATTTCATCAATCATGTCTCCGGGTAGGTCTCTTAAAATATTGGGTTGTCTATCCATTTTGTGTTTTTATACTGTAAAATAGACAAGAGTTAGATTCATAAAAAAAAATACTTATTAATACAAGCAATTTTTACATATGTCATAAAGCATAGGCACACTATATTACATATATTACACCACACGAATACAACTATCTTATTCCGACTCGCTTGTTTCTTCTTCTTCGGTTTTGGTTCGTTTTGCCAAGTTTCTAGGGATATATGATGTTCCCCTAATACGAGCCGTCGTTTTCCACATTGGTTTAGAAAAACCTGGTGGTTTAGAGGTTCCCGGGTCATTGTTACAACTTAAGGACTTCGGAGGTTTACGATACATATAAAGTTCATCGGGGTTGGAATTAGATTACTCTATTTTTATGCCCTTTCCCTTATTATTTTCTTTTGCCTTTTTAAATTCAGTTGGGGTAATTTCTATAACATCATCGGAATTCTCGTCAGAATCCGATTCATCGGAGAATTGGTAATCCTCCCCATATTTTGCTTCCTTGGCGGAAACACCATTGACCATAATTAACCTTGGTCGGTTGGTTGAGGATTTTCTTTTACTTAACCGTTTTATTATTTCTCCCACCAGTTCTATTTCTTCATCCGGTTCCGATTCTTCTTCCGGTTCCGATTCTTCTTCTGGTTCCGACTCTTCTTCCGGTTCCTCTTCGGGAACTTGTGAATCAGTCCACGAATCATTCCAATTTACATTTGACTCTTCATTATTATTAGGTGAGTCAATGAGACTTGTTCTAGAGGTAGACATCTATCACATAATATCAAACGCGTTAAGAGATTAATATATCACATAATATTCACATGTTAAAAATATATAGTTTCCAACAAAATTTGTTAAGCAATCATTTTTCAAGTAAACACGGTCGAAGTCCAGACTCACTAATGCATCCTAACAAACTCGATAAGACACACTAATGCAAAATTCTGGTTCTCTAAGACCAACGCTCTGATACCAACTGAAATGTCCCGTTCTTATTGATTAAAAACATTCCATATTAATTGATTTCGTTGCGAGGTTTTGACCTCTATATGAGACGTTTTTCAAAGACTGCATTCATTTTTAAAACAAACCATAACCTTTATTTCATAAATAAAGGTTTAAAAAGCTTTACGTAGATTATCAAATAATGATAATCTAAAATATCCTGTTTACACACGACCATTACATAATGGTTTACAATACAAATATGTTACATCGAAATCAGTTTCTTGAATGCAGTTTTTACACAATATCATACAAACATGGACTCCAAATCTTGTCCTTATTTTAGTATGCAACAGCGGAAGCTCTTAATATTCACCTGAGAATAAACATGCTTTAAACGTCAACAAAGATATTGGTGAGTTATAGGTTTAACCTATATATATCAAATCGTAACAATAGACCACAAGATTTCATATTTCAATACACATCCCATACATAGAGATAAAAATCATTCATATGGTGAACACCTGGTAACCGACATTAACAAGATGCATATATAAGAATATCCCCATCATTCCGGGACACCCTTCGGATATGATATAAATTTCGAAGTACTAAAGCATCCGGTACTTTGGATGGGGTTTGTTAGGCCCAATAGATCTATCTTTAGGATTCGCGTCAATTAGGGTGTCTGTTCCCTAATTCTTAGATTACCAGACTTAATAAAAAGGGGCATATTCGATTTCGATAATTCAACCATAGAATGTAGTTTCACGTACTTGTGTCTATTTTGTAAATCATTTATAAAACCTGCATGTATTCTCATCCCAAAAATATTAGATTTTAAAAGTGGGACTATAACTCACTTTCACAGATTTTTACTTCGTCGGGAAGTAAGACTTGGCCACTGGTTGATTCACGAACCTATAACAATATATACATATATATTAAGGTATGTTCAAAATATATTTACAACACTTTTAATATATTTTGATGTTTTAAGTTTATTAAGTCAGCTGTCCTCGTTAGTAACCTACAACTAGTTGTCCACAGTTAGATGTACAGAAATAAATCGATAAATATTATCTTGAATCAATCCACGACCCAGTGTATACGTATCTCAGTATTGATCACAACTCAAACTATATATATTTTGGAATCAACCTCAACCCTGTATAGCTAACTCCAACATTCACATATAGAGTGTCTATGGTTGTTCCGAAATATATATAGATGTGTCGACATGATAGGTCGAAATATTGTATACGTGTCTATGGTATCTCAAGATTACATAATATACAATACAAGTTGATTAATTTATGGTTGTAATAGATTTGTTACCAATTTTCACGTAGCTAAAATGAGAAAAATTATCCAATCTTGTTTTACCCATAACTTCTTCATTTTAAATCCGTTTTGAGTGAATCAAATTGCTATGGTTTCATATTGAACTCTATTTTATGAATCTAAACAGAAAATGTATAGGTTTATAGTCGGAAAAATAAGTTACAAGTCGTTTTTGTAAAGGTAGTCATTTTAGTTGAAAGAACGACGTCTAGATGACCATTTTAGAAAACATACTTCCACTTTGAGTTTAACCATAATTTTTGGATATAGTTTCATGTTCATAATAAAAATAATTTTCTCAAAATAACAACTTTTAAATCAAAGTTTATCATAGTTTTTAATTAACTAACCCAAAACAGCCCGCGGTGTTACTACGACGGCGTAAATCCGGTTTTACGGTGTTTTTCGTGTTTCCAGATTTTAAATCATTAAGTTAGCATATCATATAGATATAGAACATGTATTTAGTTAATTTTAAAAGTCAAGTTAGAAGGATTAACTTTTGTTTGCGAACAAGTTTAGAATTAACTAAACTATGTTCTAGTGATTACGAGTTTAAACCTTCGAATAAGATAGTTTTATATATATGAATCGAATGATGTTATGAACATCATTACTACCTCAAGTTTAGTAGGTAAACCTACTGGAAGTGATAAGAAATGATCTAGCTTTAAAGGATCTTGGATGGCTTGAAAGTTCTTGAAGTAGGATCATGACACAAAAACAAGTTCAAGTAAGATTTTTACTCGAATTAAGATAGTTTATAGTTATAGAAATTGAATCAAAGTTTGAATATGAATATTACCTTGAATAAGAAAGATAACCTACTGTATATAACAAAGGTTTCTTGATCTTAGATGATTACTTGGAATGGATTAGAAAGCTTGGAAGTAAATTAGTAAACTTGAAGGGATTTTTGAAGTGTTCTTGAAGTGTTCTTCCTATGATGATTATAGCTTGATTCTTGAAGTGATTTTTGATGAAGATGATGATTAACTACTGGAAAAATACGTTCATAATAGTGTGTGTGTGTGTGTGTGTGTGTTGAGAGAGAATTAGAAAGAGAATTGGAAGTGAAATGGAGTGAATGATGAGTGGTAATTGGTGAGTGGTGAGTGGGGTTAAAAGCAGTTCTAGTTAGTTGACTAGCTCATGGTAGAAGTTAAAATTGATTAGTCATACACGACATAATCAAGAGTGGAATCCCATGCTAGTTCCTATTGGTATATACTCATAGTAAGTACGTTTTGAAGCTGTGTATAATACGGGTAAGAATACGACTAGAATTCTTGATGAAAGAAAAGAATGGAAAAGTAACTGTAACCATTTTCGTTAAGTATGAGTGTTTTGATATATGTCTTGAAGTCTTCCAAAAGTATTTTAATACATCTAAATACACTACATGTATATACATTTTAACTGAGTCGTTAAGTCCTCGTTAGTCGTTACATGTAAGTGTTGTTTTGAAACCTTTAAGTTAACGATCTCAATTAATGTTGTTAACCCATTGTTTATTATATCTAATGAGATGTTAAATTATTATATTATCATGATATTATGATATATTAATATATCTTAATATGATATATATACATTTAAATATCGTTACAACGATAATCGTTACATATATGTCTCGTTTCGAAATCTTTAAGTTAGTAGTCTTGTTTATATGTATATAACTCATTGTTAATATACTTATGGAGATACTTACTTATCATAATCTCATGTTAACCATATGTATATCCATATATATATCGTCATGTCGTTTTTACAAGTTTTAACGTTCGTGAATCGCCGGTCAACTTGGGTGGTCAATTGTCTATATGAAACATATTTCAATTAATCAAGTCTTAACAAGTTTGATTGCTTAACATGTTGGAAACATTTAATCATGTAAATATCAATCTTAATTAATATATATAAACATGGAAAAGTTCGGGTCACTACATATATATATATATATATATATATATATATATATATATATATATATATATATATATATATATATGCTCAACTATAACAACAACACTCAATCTTCTCAATGCAAGGTATGCGAATTTGTGAAATAGATAATCGTGCATTTACTTTACAATAAAAGCAAAGTCGTTTCTCGACCTATTCTCGACCTACTAAAATTGTTTGTCCTTCCATGGGTAAAGAAAATATAGCAGAAATCAAGGTCAGGCATGAGGCCGTGCGGGGAGGGCGACCACACCGGGCAACAAAATATAAGGGGCAACAATTTATAAATCCAATTTCATCTCTACTAGACTCATTTTGATCCATAGTTTTAGCTCACATATACCCTTTATAGAATTTTGGAAAAAATCCCATAATAAATAAATAGATTTAAAAAAATAATCATAAATGGATTTAAAACAACTAAGGTTGGACATCCAAAAACAATTGATTCTTGATTCTACCTTTTAGACATCTGAACACCTCTAAACTCGTGGATTCCCTAAACCTCGATCAAAGTAGTCACTAGATTTTTCTTTTGTTGCGCCCATTCATCATCTGCTCATCTTCATTCTTCAAGAATCAAGACTCAAATACACAATAAAAACTCAAGATTAAAGAACAAATAAAGACAATTGTATTTTCATTAATTTTTTTTGTGTACCATTAACAGAGGCATAGAGTTGGGCATGTGGCTGTGAGCCTCTAAAGAAAGCAAATTATATTGTGTTTATTGAGAAAATTGGCGTAGAGATAAGTCGTCTAGCTTAACTAGATTCCAAACACTAAAAGAATTGTATTGTGCTATTTAAATTTTTGATAGGGGCATACAATCGACCATCTCGCACTGGGCATCCAAATTCTCAGACTCGGTCCTGGCAGAAATGTAATCACGTCCTCTAGAAAGGCAGAGAGACCGCCTTCTAAATGATTTCCGATGAGTTTAAAATAAAATATAAATGAAAGGTGTATAAATTTAAGTATATGTAAATAAAATGTAACATTGATGCTAGATTCGCCTTAAATCGAGTTAATCTATTTTATGCTTTACAATCAGTGGCGATTTCAGAATTAAAAGTCAATAGGGTTTCGATTTTTTTTCCAGTACTAATTATATTTACATGCTATTTTAGTGGTAGTTTATCTTCAATAACCTACAAATTCGAATAATATATGGGGTTCGAGTAGTTAAATTTAGTGATGTCTTTGTACAATTTAAAAGAAAAATTATAAATTTGAAAAATATATGGGGTCCTGCAGCTAAATTTAGTGGTGTCCTATACAATTTAAAGGGTATTTTCTACTAAAAATTTTTGAACTAGTAATGTCCCGTGACCCCATAGGTATACATGTAAAGTCGCCAATGTTTACAATATTAATGTGATAACGTAATATGATAGTAACGACGTCTAAGGATGAGGATGATTTTTAAATTGTTGGAAAGAAAATGACTAAAAGAGTTACACATGCTAATAATAAACAGAAGGTTGGTTTCGGTGTAGGAAAACCAAAGCAAAAATTGGTTTATATGCCTAAAAAGAACGTGGCCCAAAGTGATTCGAATAATGAAGTGAAGGTTGCTCCTGGTGCTAAAAGGAAGTCAGAAGTTGGGTCAAGTAAGGTGTCTCAAGTCAAGATACAAAATTCGTTCGAGGCTCTAAATAAAGATGCATATAATCTAATTGATGAACCGAGCGATGTTGAATCCGATCATGATGAAACGGCAGAGTTTATGGCGGGAAAAAGGGTTACTAATGCAACGAACCCGTTTGGAATGAAATCGGGTTGGTTATAATAGTTTTTTTTCCTTTTCTTGTTTAGTTGTGTCGTTCGTTGTTCTTGGTGTTGCTAGTCCTTGTGTTTGTAGGTTCTAGCTTGGTGTTTGGTTTTTTGTGAGGCCGTTAGGTGCGCTTGCGGTCGTTGTTCTTGCTTGTATCTTATTTTATTATTATTTTTTAATAATAATATTTACCGGGTAAACCCTTTACCCAAAAAACAATGAGCGATTATATCATTAAAAATGATAATGATGCATACGAATGTAGTAGTCATCGTTATGTAAAACTAAATTCATAAACTCGTCGCACTCTTACGCCGAACCACACGTTCTCTTTCCACACTAAAAAATGAAAGGCTTGTAATTAAGTGATATTGACGTAAGAAGCTAGCGCCATAACTGAAAAGTTCTTATTTAAACGTTACGAGTTATATAATTAAGCGCCTTAGAAAATAAAAAATGACAACTTAAGTGACATTGATGGAAGAAGTTGAAATGGCCATATATATAAATACCAGTTGTAAGCAGCACACAAAGTAGGGTACAATTGGTCCACAACTACACAAATCATAATTGGGAGAAACGGAATGGAATTGGAATCCATGGGGACATGGTTCCACATGGCGAGATGGTTACGTGGTCACAGGTTGGACTGCATTAACTGATGTGGCTTGGGTAGCTACCCCACTTCTCGCGAGATTTTAGGATACTTCTTTATTTCTCGTTCCCTTATTTTTTACACATGTTCCTTCTGTTGGAGTATAATCGGTTAAGGTGTGCAAGTCATGTCCCACATCGAAAAATGAATGAACCAAATGGATTTTATAATATGGAACTCATGAGTAATATAATCGGTTAAGGTGTGCAAGTCTGTTGGAGTATAATCGGTTAAGGTGTGCAAGTCTGTTGGAGTATAAGCTTATGGGAACCTCCCTCTATCACCAATTGATTTTAGAGTAATATGGAACTCATGAGCTTGTATAGATGGCATGTTAGTGGACCTGAAACGATCCTATACGTGGTATCAGAGCCGGAGCAGGTTAAACAAGGGGGCAATAGATCAGTTGGATGCCGATATTATTTTTTATGTTAGCTCTCTTGTTGGGATTTTACTTTGTTTAGCCTTAGTGCTATTATTTTGTCGCCATGTTGTTTTCGTTTAGTTATGTGTGTTTGTATTTGTTTTTGGCGAGACTTGATTGTAGATACCTTTTAGGTAGTTCGTTCGGGGTTTCTAGTTTCAAGGTTTGTTTGATGTTTCCTTTATATATATATATATATATATATATATATATATATATATATATATATATATATATATATATATATATATACACACACACACACACACACACACACATCAGTTTGGGATCACTGAGGGGGTTCATCTCACGTAGTTGCATAACCCGCCCCCAACTAATGCTCTGGAGAAAATTCGGACCAATCCAAGGGCATGGCCGGTAATACCCTCCTTCTCACTGCCCCCGCACTAAGCGAAAGGCAATATGGGTGAATACCTCAGGTCAGGGATAACATTGAGTGCAATGTTGCAGTGGTTTCATTTTTCTTGAGAATGCTAATGTTTTGTAAAAGTTTTCATTATTTTGGCAAGAAAAAAAGAGTAACTTAATTTGTTATTTGAACGATATTGTATACGAATAGAATGTTGAGTATGGAAACTTTAAACAAGGAAAGAAATCGAATATCTTGGTAGTCAAGTTCAACTTGTGGAGCAAGTATTCGATTTATGTAAAGTTGTTTCCTTGAATGCAAAGTTATACTTGGCCAACAAGTTGTTTCTTTTATTGTTTTGTCCTATAAATACAACTCTATGTAACCCATAACTATGTGCACGAAATTAATAGTGAAAAATCTCCGGTTTGTTCCCGTGGACTTAACCCTTCTCCGTTTTGGAGTTGGGATATAACCACGTTAAATCTCATGTCGTTTTATGCTTTTATTTATCGTTATGCTTTAATTATTCGTTTGCCGTTCTGGGCGTGGTGATTAGTATAAATCACCTGTCTTGTTTGGGTCCTAAATTCTAACTAGTGGTATCAGAGCTTAAGGTTTTGACTTTGGGAGCGATGGCGAATTTGAAAGCAAGTTTCTTCGATATGGTTGATGATTCGGTTTTTTCATCAAAGTTAGATCAAACGACGAGCTAGGGATTTTGTTTGCAACATGTATCGAGAGCAGGTGACTTAGTTGGTCGTGATAAACACATGGGTATGTCTATGTATCCGGAAGAGTTGATCACACAAGATTCAGGTATCGGTTCTTGGAAGTTATTTTGTAATCGGGACGCTGATTGCATCATGATGGTATTTTTTTTCCGCGAAAGGTTACGGAGTCAGAGGTCAAGTCGATGGGTTCGTTGCGGAGAGTTTTTTCGGGAGATCCGGGTGTCGGATCTGATTTCTCGTTCTTCGCGATCTCGTGCGAAAGAATGATTAAACTATCAAATTCGGAGTTTCAGGAGCTGCTGTAGTAGAAAATTTTTTGCGGTTTCGTTAACCGCTGGATCGACTTGATTTTTTGTGTGTGGATAGTAGACTTTTTAATCTACATGTGGTAAGAATTTGAAGCTGATCTGACCGTTGAATCTTGAGATATCATTTTTCGAATCTGGGCAGTTTTCAGGATGAAGTTTTTCGGGTTTGATGACGCGAGTGCGAGACGGTTTTGTCTCGTGAAACTTCAAGCGACACAAGCTATGTATTCAGAGATGTGGGTTTGTTATGGAAGCTCAGAAGGTTGTTTTTTTTCACTCGGTTTAGGGCGGTTGTTGTAACGAACAAGATGCATCGGGTTGAAAGTTGATAGTGGGAGTTATCGGGGAAGTTTGGTGCTTGCGGGTTTTGGAAACAGGATGACCAATGGAGTTTGGTCAATATTCCAGGGTTTATGGAGTATGTGTGCTAATTTGAGCTTCTTGTCACTAAGGAAAATTGGTTGTCGAAGGGTGTTAGATAGAACGCGTTCGATGGTTGCTCGGGTGTGGTTGATGTTTCAACAAAAGGAGCGGTTTTCTTCGAGGGTGATCAATTGAAACGACTCCAACCCGTTTCATTAAAAAAGACTAAATTTTTCTTTTCTTTTTTCACACAGGAGCGGCGCACCTTCAGCAAGTGCGGCACTTTATAACCCAAAAGCGGTGCTTCTGCAAGCAATAGCGGCACTTTTGTTGACTGATCAGAAAGGCTACAAACTGCTGCCCAAGAGCGGTGCTTTTAACCTCAAAAGCGGCATTTTTTGACCTGAACTGATGCAGACTCGAAATTTGTTAAGTGTTCAACCAACCCATCAAACCACAAACACAAATTTACAATCCCAAGACTGTACACAAGTTTAAGGGGACTAAAAACACATTCAATTCATAGGATAAAGTGTTTAGATAACAAAACGGGCACAACGACCCTTGGGACTCCAACGACCCGTTTAATACAATAATGTAGCAATCTTGACCCAAAAGAGTTTAACTTCCAAACAATCAACGAGCATGGCGTTTGGGATTAAATTGCCCCACACTTAGGCCAAAATCCAAAAGCTTCCACTATCATAGCAAAAGTGGGAGATCTCTAGTCCAAACGTATACCCTTCTCTTTATCCACGCCTGAGCCTAAAAAGGTAAACAACGAGAGGGTAAGCATAACGCTTAGTGAATGCAATAATTATACCCATACATATATAATATACTTACCTGCAAATACTTACTCACATACAGCATACATGCTAGCAATTTAATTAGCATACCATCACAAGCTTAAAGCTAATAACCTCCAATACCGCGACTAGCATATCAAATAGCATACATTCGATACAACATAATATGCTACACTATCACACATACACAAACCATATGGTTAACCATACTCGCGTCATGGTGCTATCGGCTCCGTGGTTCACACCATACACATCTGTCATGATGCTACCGGCTCCGTGGTTCACATCACAACTTGAGTCATACTCACGCTTAGGCGTTACCGGCTCCGTGGTTCATACCTTAACAACTCGTACTATAGTGTTACCGGCTCCGTGGCTCACACTACAACACACCTACCATGATGCTTCCAGCTCCGTGGTTCGCATCATAGCACACCCGCACATAGTATGGCACTACCGGCTCCGTAGATCATGCCATAGCATACAAATAAATATACTATATACATACACGTATAATTATTCCACTCACCTTAACGCCTTTAGTGAATGCTAAATCAAGCTCGCAACCTTCAGTGTAACGTACCAATTACATTATGAACATAATCAATCCTCAAATCAAGTTGGTCAACCAACTCACTCACCATCCTAGTGTCATTTTGACCCATAGTGCAAATGTGACCCATTTGCACCATTAGCCATAACACTAGGTCGAGATTACGTCAAATCCCTAACATCAATCGATTTGGTCGTAATACCCTTAATAACACAAAGTTAGTGCATTTTCACACTCATTAAAAAACTTAGGTCACCCAAGGCTCATTTGACCCATTTCATGGTCAACACACCCATTTGGGTCGTCCACCATCTAAATAACACCCATTCTCTTAACAAAAGTGTGCTAGTGATTGATTAACCATTTAAGACCCATAAACACAAATGATCACCTCAAAACCCTAGGTTAGTCAGTATTGGGTTCTCATGACCCAATCTTACCCAAAAACCCCCAATTCACCAACAAATGGGTTTTATGTTTACTACTAACCCAAACCCTAACCCTCAAACAAATCAAAGTAAAGAAAATCAAGATAAGGACAAACCACCACAATCAAAACGTAGCTAGTAACGAGGTGAACAACTTTAATACTCGTGCTTTGACCCGAATCAAGCTTCTTCCTCCTCGATTTGAGCTTTCTTACAATAGAAACCCCTTTCTCTCTCTAAAATTGAAGTAGAAGGGATAAGGTAGGTGAAAGTGGAGTAAATATCACTCTAGATCTGATCTTGTGGCTTTAAATTCATCCATATTCTAAAAGACCAAAGTGACCTTCTTATTTTATAATTTAATTAAAAGACCCAATCTTTTTCTTGTCCAGGAGCGGCACTCCTGAACCTAGGAGCGGCGCTCCTAGTGTCTTTTCTTGATATTTGGGTCGTTACAAGTCTCCCCACTTGAATCGGAGCGCGTCCTCGCGATCCAAACGGATGACAAGTAGGAAGATACCCCAAAACAAACTCTTCGGATTCCCACGTAAACTCGGAACCCTTCCGATGTCGCCATTGAACTTTAAAAGTCTTCACCTCTTTGTTACGCAACATTTTGACCTTTGCGTCAAGAATGGCAATCGGTTCCTCGACATATTCTAACTTGTTGTTCAAGGAAATTTCATCCAACGGTACCCACGTCGAATCATCCGCAAGACACTTACGGAGGTGGGAAACATGGAATGTGTTATGAATCTCCGCAAGCTCTTTGGGTAACTCTAGCCTATAAGCAACTTCACCAACACGATCCAAGATTTTGAAAGGCCCAATAAACCGAGGAGCTAACTTTACCCATTTTTGAAACCAAATAATACCCTTCCATGGTGAAACCTTAAGCATCACCATGTCACCTTCTTGGAACTCAATCGGTTGCCTCCGTTTATCGGCATAAGATTTTTTCCCATCTTGCGACGCCTTTAATCGAGCCCGAATCATCTCAATTTTACTATTCATTTCTAAAATCAAATCGGTACTCCCGATTTCCTTTTGTCCCACTTCACCCCAACAAATCGGAGTTCGACACCTTCGCCCATAAAGCATCTCGTAAGGTGGCATCCCGATACTAGTATGATAACTATTGTTGTACGAGAATTCCACCAAAGGTAGGTGCTCATCCCAACTACCACCGAAATCAATAACACACGCCCGTAACATGTCCTTCAGCATTTGATTCATACGTTCAGTTTGACCCTCCGTTTGAGGATGATACGCCGTGCTCATCTTCAATTGTGTACCCATATCTTCTTGAAACTTATTCCAAAATTGGGATGTGAAACGAGTATCCCGATCCCAAACAATAGATATAGGGACCCCGTGTCTCGATATCACCTCCTTGATAAACAACTTTGCGAAAGTCTCCGACGATATCGTCTCTCGAATGGGAAGAAACAATGCACTTTTTGTCAACCGATCAATTATCACACAAATCGTATCAAATTGAGTTCTCGCCTTCTTCGGTAACTTTGTGATGAAATCCATGCTAATGTGCTCCCATTTTCATTTCGGGATTTCTAACTGTTGTAACATACCATACGGATTTTGGTGTCCGACCTTAACTTGGAAACACGTAACGCATTGTTCAACATACTTAACCACGTCACGTTTTATTCCGAGCCACCAATACTCTTTCTTCAAATCAAGATACATCTTTATTGCACCCGGATGAATGGAATACCTTGACTTATGTGCTTCATCAAGTAGCACTTGTCGGTAGTCACCCATTTTAGACACCCACACTCTTCCTTGAAAAGACAACAAACCATGCGGGCCTAAGGTAATAGACTCTGTTTGCCCCATGATTCGTTCTTCATGCTTGTTGTTAACAAAAGCTTCAATTTAAATCTCACCAAGCTTTACAAGAAAATCGTTAGTAATAGTCATGCGTAACGATCCTACTCGTATCGCCGGATGTTGACTCTTTCGACTCAACGCATCAGCGACCACATTCGCCTTACCCGGATGGTAAGGTATTTAGCAATCATAATCTTTTACCAATTCGATCCATCTACGTTGACAATTGTTCAAATCTCGTTGAGCAAAGGGATGTTTCAAACTTCTATGGTCCGAATAAATCGTACACTTGACACCATACAAGTAGTGGCGCCAAATTTTCAACGCATGAACCACCGCTTCCAATTCAAGATCATGAGTCGGATATCTCTTTTCGTGTTCCTTTAACTGTCTAGAGGCATAAGCGATGACTTTACCCCGTTGCATTAGAACACATCCGAGCCCATTTATCGAGGTGTCACAATAAACCGTCATATCTTCAATTCCTTCCGGCAACACCAACACCGGAGCTTGACACAATTTTTCTTTCAACAATTGGAAAGCAATTTCTTGCTCATTTTTCCAAATAAATCTCGCGTTCTTCCTTGTCAATTTTGTCAATGGAGAAGCGATCTTAGAAAAGTCTTGGATAAACCGACCAATCCGAGAAAACTTCGAATTTCCGTAGGTGTAGTCGGTTGTCCCCAACTCTTTACCGCCTCTATCTTCTCCGGATCTACTTGAATGCCTTCTTTATTCACAATATGGCCAAGGAATTGTACTTCCCTTAAGCAAAATTCACACTTGGAATACTTAGCATACAACTTCTCCTTCCACAACGTCTTCAACACTTTGCGCAAATGGTGTTCATGTTCCTTCATACTCTTAGAATAGACAAGTATGTCGTCAATGAACACAATTACTGACTTGTCCAACATAGGTTGGCACACTCGGTTCATAAGATCCATGAATGCTGCCGGTGCATTCGTAAGACCGAAGGGCATAACTACAAATTCAAAATGCCCGTAACGAGTTCGAAAGGCTGTTTTCTCAATATCTTCTTCACGGACCAGCATTTGGTGATAACCGGACCGTAAGTCAATTTTAGAAAAATAAGTCGCGCCTTGGCGTTGATCAAATAAATCGTCAATCCGGGGCAATGGATAACAGTTCTTGATCGTCACTTTGTTCAACTCTCGATAATCGATGCACATCCGCATACTACCATCTTTCTTCTTTACGAACAAAACTGGAGCACCCCATGGCGAAGCACTCGGTTGGATGAAACCCTTCTGAATCAATTCTTGGGTTTGATTCAACAACTATTGCATTTTTGTTGGCGCTAAATGATAAGGAGTCTTAGCAATGAGAGTAGCCCCCGGAACCAACTCAATGCGAATTCAACTTGTCTTTTCACCAGAACACCCGGTAACTCATCCGAAAAAACGTCTTCGAATTCGTTCACCACCGGAATATCACGAATGGATGGAGGCTCTTCAAGAGTGTCAACTATATGTATAATAAAAGTCATGCCACCACTACTAAGGAAACGACGTGCTCGTGCATAAGTGCATAATGGTACGAGTCTCCTCCACATATCACCATGAATATTTAGCTCTCCCCCACTTGGGGCCTTCACACGAATAAACTTTTCATGGCATGCAATATCGGCTCTATAACGATTGAGCCAATCCATACCAACAACGATATCAAACTCACCCAATGTCACCGGGATACGATCAATTTTAAAGGTTTCAGCATCAAACACAACATTACAATTTTTACACACATCAACTCCTAGCACCGTCTTACCATCCGCTATTTCGACTTCTACCGGATGACTTAACTTAGCTAGTAGTTTATTAAGCTTAGGCACAAATCTTGGAGACACAAATGATAAATTAGCACCGCTATCAAATAGTATCCATGCCGGATTAGAGTTAACCATGAAAGTACCTGAGACAACTTCATTGGATTGTTTGGCTTCATCATTGGTCATCAAATAGTTGCAACCCCTAGCCGTACCCGCCGCTTTCTCTAGCTTCTTAACTTTGATCATTCCGCAATTCGGGACATTCCATCCTTCGGTGCCCTTCCTTTTGACAATTATAACAAGTGAGTTTGTTTGCGGAAGATGGGTTTGTACAATCACGAGCCATGTGCCCATGTCGTCCACAATTATAACACTTAGGTTCATAACCCCCGAAAGCACCCTTCTTCACACTACCGACGCTCTCGGCCGCACCTCTACTTTTCTTGTTGGAATGACTAGTAGCTTCAAACTTTCTTTTGCTAAAGGCGAAGTCACTCTTTTTCGGAATGAGCGACTCAAAACCCTTAGCTATGTCAAACAACTCATCAAAAGTTTTCACCGAATTTCTACCAATCTTTTCTTAATAGTTGTCATTCAAGGTTCGATAGAAGTCTTCCTTCAACATATGATCATTCCCGACATACTCTGGGCAAAATTGGGTCTTCGATAAGAAAGTGGACTTGAGAGTATTCAAATCCATCGTCCCTTGTTTTAAGGCACACAACTCATCCTTAAGCCTCGAAAGATCGGCCGAAGTTCGGTACTCTTTGAAAAACTCCGCCTTGAATTCATCCTACGTCAAACTCATACTTTGCTCCTCACTGTAAAGTCGGATTTTCGCGTCCCACCACAACTTTGCATCACCTCTCAACATGCTATTATCGTACCTCGTCTTCTTATCGAGAGGGCACTCACTAGTACAAAAGGCCCCTCCATATCGAAAATCCAATGAGCACTCTTGAGTGGGTCTCGTTCACCATCAAAAGTGGGAGGTTTAGCATCCTTGAAATTCTTATAGTGGAAGTCTCGCCTTCCAACATTATTGTCTTAATTCTTAGGGACCCTTTGCTCGAACTCGTCTTGAACAATAGCACTAACTTGTTCCTTGATTAGACCGGTTACTTGTTCGTCAACCAACTCTAGGAACATCTTCTTAACATCCGCTAGAAAATTCGCATGATTCTTTTGCAAAATGGCCTCAACCTTGGCCGTGAACTCGGAGTCTTCGCTCGTACCTCCGTTATCGGTATCGTGCCCATTTCTTATCTTCATTCTAAGAAACGAACTAAATTAATTAACGAAGCACACAAAAAATGCACACACTATCCTATCTTTCTTGATAATCGTCGTATATCGCTCGTTTGATACTATTTGGATCCCGTAGCAATGGTAGCTAATCAATGCTACGCGAGCACGTCGCATCAACTCGTTAGTACAACGATCATCTCGTTCAATGATAACAACCACAACACAATACAATTATCTTATAGTTAGTTAACCTACGCTAAGGCACTAACCAGTCCCGGTCCGACCCGCATCCTACAAGTCCCGCATAAAACGTACACACAATAAAGTCAAAATCTAGGCACCTATCTCAAGTCGCTGAAATCCCTTAGACCATGCTCTGATACCACTTGAAACGACTCCAACCCGTTTTATTAAAACCGACTCAATTTATTTATTTTTACAAAGGAGCGGCGCACCTTCAGCAAGTGCGGCACTTTTATAACCCAAAAGCGGCGCTTCTGCAAGCAATAGCGGCGCTTTTGTTGTCTGATCAGAAAGGCTATAAACTGCTGCCCAAGAGCGGCGCTTTTTGACCTGAACTGATGCAGACTCGAAATTTGCTAAGTGTTCAACCAACCCATCAAACCACAAACATAAGTTTACAATCCCAAGACTCAACACAAGTTTAAAGGGACACAAAATACATTCAATTCATATGATAAAAGTGTTTAGACAATAAAACGGGCACAACGACCCTTGGGACTCCAATGACCCGTTTAATACAATAATGTAGCAATCTTGACCCAAAAGAGTTTAACTTCCAAACAATCAACGAGCATGGCGTTTGGGATTAAACTGGCTCACACTTAGGCCAAAATCCAAAAGCGTCCACTATCATAGCAAAAGTGGGAGATCTCTAGTCCAAACGTATACCCTATCCTTTATCCACGCCTGAGCCTAAAATGGTAACCAACTAGAGGGTAAGCAAAACGCTTAGTGAATGCAATAATTATACCCATACATATATAATATACTTACCTGCAAATACTTACTCACATACCGCATACATGCTAGAAATTTAATTAGCATACCATCACAAGCTTAAAGCTAATAACCTCCAATACCGCAACTAGCATATCAAATAGCATACATTCGATACAATATAATAGGCTACACTATCACACATAGACAAACCATATGGTTAACCATACTCGCGTCATGGTGCTACCGGCTCCGTGGTTCACACCATACGCATTTGTCATGATGCTACCAGCTCTGTGGTTCACATCACAACTTGAGTCATTGTAATGACCCAACCCGTTATCCAACCGATCACGCGAATTGTTTTTTACAACAGCGAGGTGCGCGGTGTAGTGACCCGAACTTTTCCATGTTTATATATATTAAATGAAATTGTTATTTACATGATTAAGTTTTTCCAACATGTTAAGAATCAAACTTGTTAAGACTTGATTAATTGAAATAGGTTTCATATAGACAATTGACCACCCAAGTTGACCGGTGATTCACGAACGTTAAAACTTGTAAAAACTATATGATGACATATATATGATTATATATATAGTTAACATGATATTATGATAAGTAAGTATCTCATTAGGTATTTTAACAATGAGTTATATACATAAAATTGAGTTTATTTAATTAAAAAACTCGAAACGATATATATAACGCTTATCGTTATAACAACGTCTTACTAAATACATATGAATCATATTAAGATATCGATACACTATGTTTAATCATGATAAATGATAAGTAAACATGTCATTAATTGTATTAACAATGAACTACATATGTAAAAACGAGACTACTAACCTAATGATTTCGAAATGAGACATATATGTAACGATTATCGTTGTAACAACATTTAACTGTATATATATCATACTAAGATATATTAATATATTATAATATCATGATAATATAATAATTTAACATCTCATTAGATATAATAAACATTGGGTTAACAACATTTAACATGATCGTTAACTTAAAGGTTTCAAATCAACATTTACATGTAACGACTAACGATGACTTAACGACTCAATTAAAATGTATATACATGTAGTGTTTTAATATGTATTCATACACTTTTGAAAGACTTCAAGAAACTTATCAAAATACTTCTACTTAACAAAAATGCTTACAACTACATCCTCGTTCAGTTTCATCAACAATTCTACTCGTATGCACCCGTATTCGTACTCGTACAATACACAGCTTTTAGATGTATGTACTATTGGTATATACACTCCAATGATCAGCTCTTAGCAGCCCATGTGAGTCACCTAACACATGTGGGAACCATCATTTGGCAACTAGCATGAAATATCTCATAAAATTACAAAACTATTAGTAATCATTCATGACTTATTTACATGTAAACAAAATTACACATCCTTTATATCTAATCCATATACCAACGACCAAAAACACCTACAAAAACTTTCATTCTTCAATTTTATTCATCTAATTGATCTCTCTCAAGTTCTATCTTCAAGTTCTAAGTGTTCTTCATAAATTCTATAAGTTCTAGTTTCATAAAATCAAGAATACTTCCAAGTTTGCTAGCTTACTTCCAATCTTGTAAAGTGATCATCCAACCTCAAGAAATCTTTCTTATTTACAGTAAGATATCTTTCTAATACAAGGTAATACTCATATTCAAACTTTGATTCAATTTCTATAACTATAACAATCTTATATCGAGTGGAAATCTTACTTGAACTTGTTTTCGTGTCATGATTCTGCTTCAAGAACTTTCAAGCCATCCAAGGATCCTTTGAAGCTAGATCTATTTTTCTCATTTACAGTAGGTTTATCCACAAAATCTGAGGTAGTAAAGATGTTCATAACATCATTCGATTCATATATATAAAACTACCTTATTCGAAGGTTTAAACTTGAAATCACTAAAACATAGTTTAGTTAATTCTAAACTTGTTCGCAAACAAAATTTAATCCTTCTAAATTGACTTTTAAAATCAACTAAACACATGTTATATATCTATATGATATGCTAACTTAATGATTTAAAACCTGGAAACACGAAAAACACCGTAAAACCGGACATACGCCGTCGTAGTAACACTGCGGGCTGTTTTGGGTTTGATAATTAAAATCTATGATAAACTTTGATTTAAAAGTTGTTCTTCTGGGAAAATGATTTTTCTTATGAACATGAAATTATATCCAAAAATCATGGTTAAACTCAAAGTGGAAGTATGTTTTTCGAAATGGTCATCAAGACGTTGTTCTTTCGACTGAAATGACTACCTCTTACAAAAATGACTTGTAACTTATATTTCTGACTATAAACCTATACTTTTTATGTTTAGATTCATAAAATAGAGTTCAATATGAAACCATAGCAATTTGATTCACTCAAAACGGATTTAAAACGAAGAAGTTATGGGTAAAACAAGATTGGATAATTTTTTGATTGTTGTAGCTACGGGAAATATCGTAATAATTCTATACAAATCATATCCTAGCTAACTTATATTGTATTATACATGTATTCTAATATATTATGTAATCTTGGGATACCATAGACACGTATGCAAATATTTTGACATATCATATCGACCCATGTATATATATTATTTGGAACAACCATAGACACTCTTTAGGCAGTAATGTTTGAGTTAGCTATACAGGGTTGAGGTTGATTCCAAAAATATATATACTTTGAGTTGTGATCTAGCCTGAGACGTGTATACACTGGGTCGTGGATTGATTCAAGATAATATATATCAATTTATTTCTGTACATCTAACTATGGACAACTAGTTGTAGGTTACTAACGAGGACAGCTGACTTAATAAACTTAAAACATCAAAATGTATTAAAAATGTTGTAAATATATTTTGAACATACTTTGATATATATTTGTATGTATTTTTTATAGGTTCGTGAATCGACCAGTGGCCAAGTCTTACTCCCAACGAAGTAAAAATAAGTGAAAGTGAGTTATAGTCCCACTTTTAAAAATCTAATATTTTGGGATGAGAATACATGCAATTTTATAAATGATTTACGAAATAGACACAAGTAAATGAAACTACTTTATATGGGTGAATGATCGAAGCCGAATATGCCCATTTTTAGCTTGGTAGCCTAAGAATTTGGGAACAGACCCCCAAATTGACGCGAATCCTAAAGGTAGATCTATCGGGCTCAACAAGCCCCATTCTGGAATTTAGAATGCTTTAGTACTTCGAAATTATCATGTCCGATGGGTGTCCCGGAATGATGGGGATATTCTATATGCATCTTGTTAATGTCGGTTACCAGGTGTTCACCATATGAATGATTTTTATCTCTATGTATGGGATGTATATTGAAATATGAAATCTTGTGGTCTATTATTATGATTTGATAATATATAGGTTAAACCTATAACTCACCAACATTTTTGTTGACGTTTTAAGCATGTTTATTCTCAGGTGATTATTAAGAGCTTCCGCTGTTGCATACTAAAATAAGGACAAGATTTGGAGTCCATGCTTGTATGATATTGTGTAAAAACTACATTCAAGAAACTTATTTTTGATGTAATATATTCTTAATGTAAACCATTATGTAATGGTCGTGTGTAAACGGTATATTTTAGATTATCATTATTTGATAATCTATGTAATGCTTTTTAAACCTTTATCGATAAAATAAAGGTTATGGTTGTTTTAAAAATGAATGCAGTCTTTGAAAAACGTCTCATATAGAGGTCAAAACCTCGCGATGAAATCAATTAATATGGAACGTTTATAATCAATATGAACGGGACATTTCAGTTGGTATCAGAGCGTTGGTCTTAGAGAACCAGAAATTTGCATTAGTGTGTCTTATCGAGTTTGTTAGGATACATTAGTGAGTCTAGACTTCGACCGTGTTTTCTTTAAAAACGATTGCTTAACACTTTTGTTGGAAACTATATATTATTAACATGTAAATATTATGTGATATATTAACCTCTTATTGTGTTTGATATTGTGTGATAGATGTCTACCACTAGTACAAATCCCATCGACTCACCTAATAATAATGAAGAGTCGAACATAATTTGGGAAGATTCACAAATTCCAGAAGAGGAACCGGAAGAAGAGGAACCGGAAGAAGAGGAACCGGAAGAAGAGGAACCGGAAGAAGAGGAATCAGAAGAGGAGGAAGCGGAAGAGGAGGAATCGGAAGAAGAAGAGGTTCCGAAGGAAGAAATGTTGATACCTACAGTAGATCTATTAAATAAAAGAAAATCATCAACCAACGGACCAAAGTTAAAAATGGTCAATGGTGTTTGCACCGAGGAAGCAAAATATTGGGAAGATTACCAATTTTCTGATGAATCGGATCCCGATGAGGATTTCGATGATGTTATATAAATTACCTTGACCCAATTTAATAAAGCGAAAGAAAATAATAAGGGAAAAGGTATAAAAATAGAGAAACCCGATTCCAACCCCGATGAACTTTATATGTATCGGCAACATCCGTATTTCCTAAAATGTAACAATGACCCGGGAACCTCTAAACCACCAGGTTTTTCTAAACCATTGTGGAAAATGACAGCTCGTATTAGAGGAACACCATATATTCCTAGAAAATTAGGAAAACGAACCAAGTCCGAAGAATAAGAAACCAGTTATTCAGATTAGAGGGTTGTAATCATATTGTATATTATATGTATTGTAGTGTGCTTGTACTTTTATGTTCTATGTAAAAATTGCTCGTATTGTTTGTTAATTATCTTTTACGAATCTAATCCTTGTCTATTTTACAGTATAAAAACACAAAATCGACGTTAAGGATAGACAACTAAAAATTTTAGAACACCTACCAAGAGATATGATTGATGAAATCTTGTCTAGAGTTGGGCAGAATTCATCAGCACAATTAATTATGGCAAAATTAACTTGTCAAACATTTGAAAGACTTTCCAGAAATGCCTTAGTTTATAAAAGGTTTTCCTTTGATAGGTGGGGTATATCACATTGGGGAGACCATAAGTTACGCCGTGTTTTCTTTAAAGCATTCAATGCGGGGAACCCAAATGCAATTTTACGCTACGGGTTAAGAACCTATTTTGACTCAACATATCCCAACATAGGATTTCGTGAATTAGAAAGAGCTTCTAATATGCAATATAAAGAAGCATGTTATGCTTACGGGTTAGTGATGTTCGCTTCTTACCAAAGTGGGAAAAAGAACATCGGATTGCAACTTTTAAATAAAACTTTCCCACATGTGACGGATTCAGTAGTTGGGGTGAGAAACAAGGTTTTTAGATTATTATGGGGCTGTTGGACATTACGAAACCCTCGTCCTTTTGACGATATTACAACATGCTGCCTAGCCAATGGTCATAACGGTTATTTTCCACAAGACCAAGGATGGGAAGTCGTCTTAGTAAAACCAGAATGCATGACTTGTTTCTGGACTTATGAATTACGTGTCTTTATTTCCTTTGCTGAACAACTTGCATATTAACTAGATTTATCTTCAAAATTGTCATGTATCAAAGTGTACTATATTTCATGTTATATGTAATATAGCGATGTTGTAAGTTTGAAGAATATTTATATGTGATATATTATTATAATCATTTTTCATATGGAATTGTAGTAGTTGAATTGTATATTAGCTACTAAGTATGAACTTAACGGGTAGGTAGTACCCGAATTTAAACTTATAAAACGCTAATATGAAGAAAAAGCTTTTATAAATGAGTTCATATTATGCTACGAAATACTATTGACTACTCTTAATATTCTGTATGATTAACTCGATTCAGTTGGCTATTTTGAAGGAAATGGCACCGACTACTCGACACACCATGAATATGAGCGAAGAGGAATTGCGTACCTTTCTTGCTGCAAACATAGCCGCAGTACAGGCTGCGCTACATACCAACAATAACTCTGGATCTAGCAGTGGAACTAATTCCACAAGAAATCATGTAGGATGCTCCTACAAAGAATTCACTGCCTGCAAACCTTTAGAATTTGATGGAACTGAAGGACCAATTGGATTGAAACGGTGGACCGAGAAATTCGAATCGGTGTTTGCCATAAGTAAGTGTACTGAAGAGGACAAAGTTAAGTACGCTACGCATACCTTCACAGGTACTGCGTTAACGTGGTGGAACACCTATCTTGAACAGGTAGGACAAAATGCTGCTTACGCACTACCGTGGTCGGCATTCAAGAAATTGATGAACGAGCAGTACCGTCCTAGAAACGAAGTCAATAAACTCAAGGTAGAACTTAGGGAGTTACGAACACAAGGGTTCGACATTACCACATATGAACGACGATTCACAGAGTTGTGCCTATTGTGTCCGGGAGCGTTCGAAGATGAAGAAGAGAAGATCGACGCGTTTGTAAAAGGGTTACCAGTAAGGATTCAAGAAGATGTGAGATCACACGAGCTCGCTTCCATACAAAAGGCAAGTAGAATGGCTCATAAACTCATAAATCAGATTGAGGGAAGAATTAAAGAGCAGGCGGCTGAAGAAGCCAACACGAAACAACTCAAGAGAAAGTGGGAAGAAACCAGTGACAAGGGTCACCAATACAACAACAACAATTACAACCACAACCGCAACAACAATCGCAACAATAACCGCAATCCTAGCAATAACTACAACAAATGTCCCAACAACAACAACAACTACAACAACCGTTCCAACAACAATAACAATCTCAACAACAACCTCAATAACAACAACGGCAACAAAAAGGAAAAATGCCAACGGTGTGAAGAGTACCACCAGAATGGGTTCTGCACGACATTTTGCACCAAGTGTAAAAGAACTGGCCATGGTGCGAAAAAGTGTGAGGTCTACGGACCAAAGTTTAACAGAACTAAAGGAACAAATAGTGGCAAAACAAGTAATGCCGCCTTTGTTTGTTATGGATGTGGAAAACCGGGCCACATTAGAAGTAATTGCCCGAATCAGGGGAATACTAATGGGCAAGGCCGCGAAAGAGTTTTCAATATTAATACGGCAGAAGCGCAGGAAGACCCAGAGCTTGTTACGGGTACATTTCTTATTGATGATAAATCTGCTTATGTTTTATTTGATTCAGGTGCGGATAGAAGCTATTTGAGTAGAGAATTTTGTGCTAAATTAAGTTTCCCATTGACGCCTTTGGATAATAAATTTTTACACGAATTAGCAAATGGTAAATTAATTTCAGCAGATAATATATGTCGGGATAGAGAAATTAAACTGTGTGATGAAACGTTTAAGATTGATTTAATATCAGTCGAGTTAGGGAGTTTTGATGTAATAATTGGCATGGGCTGGTTGAAGAAGGTAAAAGCAGAGGTCGTTTGTTACAAAAATGCGATTCGCATTATGCGTGAAAAAGGAAAACCTTTAATGGTATACGGAGAAAAGAACAATGTGAAATTAAATCTTATTAGTAGTTTGAAGGCGCAAAAACTAATAAGAAAAGGTTGTTACGTCATTCTAGCACACATCAAGGAAGTCAAACCTGGAGAAAAGAACATCAATGATGTTCCCGTCGCAAAAGAATTTCCCGATGTATTTTCGAAAGAATTACCGGGATTACCCCCACATCGATCCGTTGAATTTCAAATAGACCTTGTACCAGGAGCTGAACCAATAGCTCATGCTCCATACAGACTCGCACCCAGCGAAATGAAAGAATTACAAAGTCAGTTACAGGAACTTTTAGAGCGTGGTTTCATTCGACCAAGTACATCACCATGGGGAGCTCCTGTTCTGTTTGTCAAGAAGAAAGATGGTACATTCAGGTTTTGTATCGACTAGCGAGAGTTGAACAAACTTACCATCAAGAACCGTTACCCATTACCGAGAATCGATGACTTATTTGATCAACTACAAGGCTCGTCGGTTTATTCGAAGATCGATTTACGTTCTAGATATCACCAAATGCGGGTGAAAGAGGATGACATTCTGAAGACTGCTTTTAGGACGCGTTACGGTCATTACGAGTTTATGGTTATGTCGTTTGGGTTGACTAACGCACCAGCTGTGTTCATGGACCTCATGAACCGAGTGTGTGGACCATACCTTGACAATTTTGTCATTGTTTTCATCGATGACATACTTATTTACTCAAAGAATGACCAAGAGCATGAAGAACATTTGAGAAAAGTTCTAAAGTTGTTAAGAAAAGAAAAACTGTACGCTAAGTTTTCAAAGTGTGAATTTTGGTTGGAAGAAGTTCAATTCCTCGGTCATATAGTGAACAAAGAAGGTATTCAGGTGGATCCAGCAAAGATTGAAATCGTTGAAAAGTGGGAAACCCCGAAAATTCCGAAACACATACGCCAATTTTTAGGGCTAGCTGGTTATTACATGAGATTCATCCAATATTTTTCCAAAATAGCAAAACCCTTGACTGCATTAACGCAAAAAGGGAGGAAATTTGAATGGAAGGATGAACAAGAAAAAGCGTTTCAATTGTTGAAGAAAAAGTTAACTATGGCACCGATATTATCATTACCTGAAGGGAATGATGATTTTTTGATATATTGTGACGCCTCAAAGCAAGGTCTCGGTTATGTATTAATGAAACGAACGAAAGTAATTGCTTATGCGTCTAGACAATTGAAGATTCACGAGCAGAATTATACGACGCATGATTTGGAATTAAGCGCGGTTGTTTTTGCATTAAAGACTTGGAGGCACTACTTATATGGGGTCAAAAGTATTATATATACCGACCACAAAAGTCTTCAACACATATTTAATCAGAAACAACTGAACATGAGGCAGCGCAGATGGATTGAATTGTTGAATGATTACGACTCTGAGATTCGTTATCACCCGGGGAAGGCAAATGTGGTAGTCGACGCCTTGAGCAGAAAGGACAGAGAACCCATTCGGGTAAAAGCTATGAATATAATGATTCACAGTAACCTTACTACTCAAATAAAGGAGGTGCAACAAGGAGTTTTAAAAGAGGGAAATTTAAAGGATGAAATACCCAAAGGATCGGAGAAGCATCTTAATATTCGGGAAGACGGAACCCGGTATAGGGCTGAAAGGATTTGGGTACCAAAATTTGGAGATATGAGAGAAATGGTACTTAGAGAAGCTCATAAAACCAGATACTTAATACATCCTGGAACGGGGAAGATGTACAAGGATCTCAAGAAACATTTTTGGTGGCCGGGTATGAAAGCCGATGTTGCTAAATACGTAGGAGAATGTTTGACGTGTTCTAAGATCAAAGCTAAGCATCAGAAACCATCAGGTCTACTTCAACAACCCGAAATCCCGGAATGGAAATGGGAAAACATTTCCATGGATTTCATCACTAAATTGCCAAGGACTGCAAGTGGTTTTGATACTATTTGGGTAATAGTTGATCGTCTCACCAAATCAGCAAACTTCCTGCCAATAAGAGAAGATGACAAGATGGAGAAGTTAGCACGACTGTATTTGAAGGAAGTCGTCTCCAGATATGGAATACCAATCTCTATTATCTCTGATAGGGATGACAGATTTATTTCAAGATTCTGGCAGACATTACAGCAAGCATTAGGAACTCGTCTAGACATGAGTACTGCCTATCATCCAAAAACTGATGGGCAGAGTGAAAAAAAGATACAAACGCTTGAAGACATGCTACAAGCATGTGTTATTGATTTCGGAAATAGTTGGGATCGACACCTTCCGTTAGCAGAATTTTCCTACAACAACAGCTACCATTCAAGCATTGAGATGTCGCCGTTTGAAGCACTTTATGGTAGAAAATGCAGGTCTCCGATTTGTTAGAGTGAAGTGGGGGATAGACAGATTACGGGTCCGGAGATAATACAAGAAACTACCGAGAAGATCATCCAAATTCAACAACGGTTGAAAACTGCCCAAAGTCGACAAAAGAACTACGCTGACATTAAAAGAAAAGATATAGAATTTGAAATTGGAGAGATGGTCATGCTTAAAGTTGCACCTTGGAAAGGCGTTGTTTGATTTGGTAAACGAGGGAAATTAAATCCAAGGTATATTGGACCATTCAAGATTATTGATCGTGTCGGACCAGTAGCTTACCGACTTGAGTTACCTCAACAACTCGCGGCTGTACATAACACTTTCCACGTCTCGAATTTGAAGAAATGTTTTGCTAAAGAAGATCTTACTATTCCATTAGACGAAATCCAAATCAACGAAAAACTTTAATTCATCGAAGAACCCGTCGAAATAATGGATCGTGAGGTTAAAAGACTTAAGCAAAACAAGATACCAATTGTTAAGGTTCGATGGAATGCTCGAAGAGGACCCGAGTTTACCTGGGAACGAGAAGATCAGATGAAGAAGAAATACCCGCACTTATTTCCAGAAGATACGTCAACACCTCCAACTGCTTAAAATTTCGGGACGAAATTTATTTAACGGGTAGGTACTGTAGTGACCCGAACTTTTCCATGTTTATATATATTAAATGAAATTGTTATTTACATGATTAAGTGTTTCCAACATGTTAAGCAATCAAACTTGTTAAGACTTGATTAATTAAAATAGGTTTCATATAGACAATTGACCACCCAAGTTGACCGGTGATTCACGAACGTTAAAACTTGTAAAAACTATATGATGACATATATATGATTATATATATAGTTAACTTGATATTATGATAAGTAAGTATCTCATTAGGTATTTTAACAATGAGTTATATACATAAAATTGAGTTTATTGAATTAAGAAACTCGAAACGATATATATATATAACGATTATCGTTATAACAACATCTTACTAAATACATATGAATCATATTTAGATATTGATACACTATGTTTAATCATGATAAATGATAATTAAACATGTCATTAAGTGTATTAACAATGAACTACATATGTAAAAATAAGACTACTAACTTAATGATTTCGAAACGAGACATATATGTAACGATTATCGTTGTAACAACATTTAACTGTGTATATATCATACTAAGATATATTAATATATCATAATATCATGATAATATAATAATTTAACATCTCATTAGATATAATAAACATTGGGTTAACAATATTTAACATGATCGTTAACTTAAAGGTTTCAAATCAACATTTACATGTAACGACTAACGATGACTTAACGACTCTGTTAAAATGTATATACATGTAGTGTTTTAATATGTATTCATACACTTTTGAAAGACTTCAAGACACTTATCAAAATACTTCTACTTAACAAAAATGCTTACAACTACATCCTCGTTCAGTTTCATCAACAATTCTACTCGTATGCACCCGTATTCGTACTCGTACAATACACAGCTTTTAGATGTATGTACTATTGGTATATACACTCCAATGATCAGCTATTAGCAGCCCATGTGAGTCACCTAACACATGTGGGAACCATCATTTGGCAACTAGCATGAAATATCTCATAAAATTACAAAACTATTTGTAATCATTCATGACTTATTTACATGTAAACAAAATTACACATCTTTTATATCTAATCCATATACCAACGACCAAAAATACCTACAAACACTTTCATTCTTCAATTTTATTCATCTAATTGATCTCTCTCAAGTTCTATCTTCAAGTTCTATGTGTTCTTCATAAATTCTATAAGTTCTAGTTTCATAAAATCAAGAATACTTCCAAGTTTGCTAGCTTACTTCCAATCTTGTAAAGTGATCATCCAACCTCAAGAAATCTTTCTTATTTACAGTAAGATATCTTTCTAATACAAGGTAATACTCATATTCAAACTTTGATTCAATTTCTATAACTATAACAATCTTATTTCGAGTGGAAATCTTACTTGAACTTGTTTTCGTGTCATGATTCTGCTTTAAGAACTTTCAAGCCATCCAAGGATCCTTTGAAGCTAGATCTATTTTTCTCATTTACAGTAGGTTTATCCACAAAACTTGAGGTAGTAAAGATGTTCATAACATCATTCGATTCATATATATAAAACTACCTTATTCGAAGGTTTAAACTTGAAATCACTAGAACATAGTTTAGTTAATTCTAAACTTGTTCGCAAAAAAAAGTTAATCCTTCTAACTTGACTTTTAAAATCAACTAAACACATGTTCTATATCTATATGATATGCTAACTTAATGATTTAAAACCCGGAAACACGAAAAACACCGTAAAATCGGACATACGCCGTCGTAGTAACACCGCGGGCTGTTTTGGGTTTGATAATTAAAAACTATGATAAACTTTGATTTTAAAGTTGTTCTTCTGGGAAAATGATTTTTCTTATGAACATGAAACTATATCCAAAAATCATGGTTAAACTCAAAGTGAAAGTATGTTTTTCAAAATGGTCATCAAGACGTCGTTCTTTCGACTGAAATGACTACCTCTTACAAAAATGACTTGTAACTTACATTTCTGACTATAAATCTATAATTTTTCTGTTTAGATTCATAAAATAGAGTTCAATATGAAACCATAGCAATTTGATTCACTCAAAACGGATTTAAAACAAAGAAGTTATGGGTAAAACAAGATTGTATATTTTTTTGATTGTTGTAGCTACGGGAAATATTGTAACAATTCTATACAAATCATATCCTAGCTAACTTATGTTGTATTATACATGTATTCTAATATATTATGTAATCTTGGGATACCATAGACACGTATGCAAATATTTTGACATATCATATCGACCCATGTATATATATTATTTGGAACAACCATAGACACTCTATATGCAGTAATGTTTGAGTTAGCTATACAGGGTTGAGGTTGATTCCAAAAATATATATACTTTGAGTTGTGATCTAGCCTGAGACATGTATACACTGGGTCGTGGATTGATTCAAGATAATATATATCAATTTATTTCTGTACATCTAACTATGGACAACTAGTTGTAGGTTACTAACGAGGACAGCTGACTTAATAAACTTAAAACATCAAAATGTATTAAAAATGTTGTAAATATATTTTGAACATACTTTGATATATATATGTATATATTTGTTATAGGTTCGTGAATCAACCAGTGGCCAAGTCTTACTCCCGACGAAGTAAAAATCTGTGAAAGTGAGTTATAGTCCCACTTTTAAAAATCTAATATTTTGGGATGAGAATACATGCAATTTTATAAATGATTTACGAAATATACACAAGTAAATGAAACTACTTTATATGGGTGAATGATCGAAGCCGAATATGCCCCTTTTTAGCTTGGTAGCCTAAGAAATTGGGAACAGACCCCCAAATTGACGCGAATCCTAAAGATAGATCTATCGGGCCCAACAAGCCCCATTCTGGAATTTGGAATGCTTTAGTACTTCGAAATTATCATGTTCGATGGGTGTCCCGGAATGATGGGGATATTCTATATGCATCTTGTTAATGTCGGTTACCAAATGTTCACCATATGAATGATTTTTATCTCTATGTATGGGATGTATATTGAAATATGAAATCTTGTGGTCTATTATTATAATTTGATAATATATAGGTTAAACCTATAACTCACCAATATTTTTATTGACGTTTTAAGCATGTTTATTCTCAGGTGATTATTAAGAGCTTCCGCTATTGCATACTAAAATAAGGACAAGATTTGGAGTCTATGCTTGTATGATATTGTGTAAAAACTGCATTCAAGAAACTTATTTTTGATGTAATATATTCTTAATGTAAACCATTATGTAATGGTCGTGTGTAAATGGTATATTTTAGATTATCATTATTTGATAATCTATGTAATGCTTTTTAAACCTTTATCGATAAAATAAAGGTTATGGTTGTTTTAAAAATGAATGCAGTCTTTGAAAGACGTCTCATATAGAGGTCAAAACCTCGCGACGAAATCAATTAATATGGAACGTTTATAATCAATATGAACAGGACATTTCACGTGGCGCGCAGCCCCTTATGTGCGCGGCGCGCACAAGGCCTGACAGCCTCTGTCCAAATTTTCCAATTTTCTTTTAAAGACCTCCCACTTCCCGACACTTTTAGACGAAACGCTTTTCACAACACATTATGATAAGTAAAACTAACACATTCCAATAATAAAACAAGTTTTACGACACCGGGCCCACATAGGTCCGAATTACGAGTTTCGTACAAAATATAAGTTTCGAACACATTAGTTTAAATTCTAAACGACACTTTGAGCATGGTGTTTGGGGGTTAAACTAACTAATTCTTGGTCGATCTTCCAAAAGCTAAACCCTCGAGAGCTACTACTAATTCCAAACGACACTTTGAGTGGTGTCTTAGCACCGCGACTAACCAGCTCGTTGCGTATTATGTGGTGTCTTAACACCGCGACTACCCCACATTTCACGCTACACAAATAAATACATTATATACATACAAGCATAATTATTCCACTCACCTTAACAATTCAGTGACTGTTTTATACTTCCGCTAGCTTCAAAGCAAAGTACCTAATACATTAAGTACTCAATCAACACACAAACTAGTTGGACTAAACACCAACAATTCACTCATGTGCATTTAATGACTTAAATGCATTAAATGACCCATTTATTCCATTTAAGGTCAAGACCATCATAAATCACTAAAAGCTAGTGATTAAGGTTCAACAACACTAACTAATACCAAATTGGGGTATTTCATACCCATCTTTCCCAACTAGGTTAATCATTACCCATTTGACCATTTTAAAGTCAACACACCCATTTCGGGTCATCCACTCATCCAAATAACACCCATTCACATAACAACAAAATGTGCTAGTGATTAACTAGCCTTTTAAGACTCATAACCACCAATTTACACTTTGAAACCCTAGGTTAGTTACTATTGAGTCCTCATGACTCAATCTTACCCAAGAACACCCAAAATCACTAAATATGGGTTTTATGTTCACCATTTACCCAAACCCTAACCCTTATATACATTAAAGTAAGGAAATCAAAGTTAGGACATATCACCACAATTAAAACGTAGCTAGTGGATAGATGAACAACCTTAATACAGACGCTTTGACTCGAAATCAACTTCTTCCTCCTTGATTTGAGCTTTCTCTCTCTTAAATGGGTTTCCCACTCTAAAACCTTTAATTGGAGAGATGATGTGGTTGGTGATAATGTTGAATGTGTTTCAACCACCACACAACTGGCCACTAAAGCCCTAAACTCGTTCTCATGTGAAAAGACCAGAATGCCCCTCATTAAACTTTAAATTAAAAAGCAGGAATCTGTCAACAGCAGTAGTGCGCGGCGCGTACCCCTTCCCTTACGCGGCGCGCATAAGGGTCTGGGCAGACTCTGACCTCTGTTTAATTACACAATGCTTCCCACACTTTATGTACCCTATTTACACTTATGTACAATAATTTTTCGGGTCTTACAACTCTCCCCCACTTGAATCGGAGCGCGTCCTCACGATCCAAGCCGCATGACAAGAGGGAAGATAAACTAACACAAACTCTTCGGGCTCCCAAGTAAACTTGGAACCTTTATTACGATGCCATTGAACTTTAAAAGTTCTCACCTCTTTATTTCTCAACCTTTTCACCTTTTCATCGAGTATAGCAATCGGCTCCTCAACATACTCTAACTTTTTGTTTAGCTCAATCTCGTCTAATGAAACCCATGAAGAATCATCCGCAAGACACTTACGAAGATGGAAAACATGAAATGTATTATGGATCCCCGCAAGCTCTTCGGATAATTCTAAACGATACGCAACTTCACCAACACGAGCTAAAATTTTAAATGGCCCAATAAACCGAGGAGCTAACTTTCCCCGTTTTCGAAATCGAATAATACCCTTCCATGGCGAAACCTTAAGCATCACCATGTCACCTTCTCGGAACTCAATCGTTCGTCTACACTTATTGGCATACGACTTTTGTCTATCTTGAGCCGCTTTCAAATGAGTCCGAATCATCTCAATATTACTATTCGTCTCTAAAACCAAATCGGTACTCCCAATTTCCCTTTATCCCACTTCACCCCAACAAATTGGAGTTCGACACCTTCTCCCATAAAGCATCTCATAAGGTGGCATCCCAATACTAGTATGATAACTATTGTTGTACGAGAATTCCACCAAAGGCAAGTGTTCATCCCAACTACCACCGAAATTGATAATACACGCCCGTAACATATCCTCCAATGTTTGATTCGTACGTTCGGTTTGACCGTCCGTTTGAGGATGGCATGTCGTGCTCATTCTCAATTGTGTACCCATATCTTCATGAAACTTTTTCCAAAACTGAGATGTGAAACGAGTATCCCGATTCGAAACAATAGATATAGGAACCCCGTGTCTCGATATCACCTCCTTGACAAACAACTTTGACAAAGTCTCCGACGATATCATTTTCCGAATGGGAAGAAACAACGCACTTTTCGTCAATCGATCAACTATCACCCAAATCGTACCCAATTTGGTTCTTGCCGCCTTGGTAACTTTGTAATGAAATCCATGGTAATGTGCTCCCATTTCCATTTCAGAATTTCTAACAATTGTAACATACCATACGGCTTTTGATGCTCAGCCTTAACTTGCAAACACGTGACGCATTGCTCAATATACTTAACAACATCACGTTTCATGCCCGACCACCAATACTCTTTCTTCATATCAAGATACATTTTCGTCGTGCCCGGATGAATGGAATACTTTGACTTATGTGCTTCATCAAGTAGCACTCGTCGGAAATCTCCCATTCTAGGCACCCACACTCTTCCTTGAAAGGACAACAAACCATACAGGCCTAAAGTAATGGACTCTATTTGCCCCACAATTCGTTCTTCATGCTTGTTGTTAACAAAAGCTTCAATTTTAATCTCACCAAGCTTTACAAGAAAATCGTTAGTAATAATCATGCGTAACGATCCTACTCGTATCGCCGGATGTTGACTCTTTCGACTCAATGCATCCGCGACTACATTCGCCTTACACGGATGGTAAAGTATTTCACAATCATAATCCTTTACCACATCCATCCATCTACGTTGACGATAATTCAAATCTCGTTGGTTAAAGAGATGCTTTAGACTTTTATGATCCAAATAAATCGTACACTTGACACCATACAAGTAGTGGCGCCAAATTTTCAATGCATGAACCACAGCCACCAATTCAAGATCATAAGTCGGATATCTCTTTTCGTGCTCCTTTAATTGTCGAGAGGCATAAGCGATGACTTTACCTCTTTGCATTAGAACACACCTGATTCCATTCAATGAGGCATCACAATAAACCGTCATATCTTCTACACCTTCTGGTAACACCAAAACCGGAGCTTGACACAACTTCTCTTTCAACAATTGGAAAGCAATTTCTTGCTTGTTTTCCCAATTAAATCTCGCGTTCTTCCTTGTCAACTTTGTTAACGGAGAAGCGATCTTAGAAAAGTCTTGGATAAACCGACGATAATAACCAGCCAATTCGAGAAAACTTCAGATTTCCGTAGGCATAGTCGGTTGTTCCCAACTTTTCACCGTCTCTATCTTCCCCTGATCTATTTGAATACCTTCTTTGTTCACAATATGGCCAAGGAATTGCACTTCCCTTAGCCAAAATTCACACTTGGAAAGTTTATCATACAACTTCTCCTTTCGCAACGTCTTCAATACTTCGCGCAAATGACGTTCATGTTCCTTCATACTTTTCGAATAGACAAGTATGTCGTTAATGAACACAATTACCGACTTGTCCAACATAGGTTGGCACACTCAATTCATAAGATCCATGAATGCCACCGGTGCATTCGTAAGACCAAAAGGCATTACTACAAATTCAAAATGCCCGTAATGTGTTCGAAAAGCCGTTTTCTCGATATCTTCCTCAAGGACCCACATTTGATTGTAGCCGGACCGTAAGTCAATTTTAGAAAAATAAGTCGCGCCTTGGAGTTGATCAAACAAATCATCAATCCAAGGCAATGGATAATGATTCTTGATCGTCACTTTATTCAACTCCCGATAATCGATGCACATCCGCATACTACCATCTTTCTTCTTTACGAATAAAACCGGAGCGCCCCATGGCGAAGCACTCGGTCAGATAAAACCCTTTTCAAGCAACTCTTGAGTTTGATTTAACAACTCTTGCATTTCCGTTGGTGCTAAATGATAAGGAGTTTTAGCAATGGGAGTAGCACACGGAACCAACTCAATGCGAAATTCAACTTGTCTTTTTGCCAGAACACCCGGTAATTCGTCCGAAAAAACGTCTTCGAATTCATTAACTACCGGAATTTCACGAATGGATAGTGGCTCTTCACGAGTATCAACTACATGGGCAAGAAAAGCCATGCCACCACTACTAAGAAAACGACGTGCCCGTGCATAAGTGCATAATGGCACAAGTCTTCTCCTTTTCTCGCCATGAATAATTAACTCTCCCCCACTAGGGGTCTTCACACGAATAGACTTTTCATGGCATGAAATATCGGCTCTATAACGATCGATCCAATCCATACCAACAACAATATCAAACTCACCCAAAGTCATCGGAATGAGATCAATTTTAAACGTTTCAGCACCAAACACGACATTACAATCATTACACACATCAACCCCTAGCACCGTCTTACCATCCGCTATTTCGACTTCTACCGGATGACTTAACTTAGCTAGCAGTTTGTTAAGCTTAGGAACAAATCGCGGAGACACAAACGACAAATTAGCACCACTATCAAAAAGTATCCTCGCCGGATTAGAGTTAACCATGAATGTACCTGAGACAACTTCATTGGATTGTTTGGCTTCATCATTGGTCATCAAGTAGTTTCGACCCCTAGCCGTACCCGCCGCTTTCTCTAACTTTTTCACTTGATCACCATACAAATCGGGACACTCCGACTTCCGGTGTCCTTCTTTATTAGAATTAAAATAAGTGAGTTTGGTTGTCGCCGGGTTCGTGCAATCACAAGCCATATGCCCCTTTCGCCCACAATTGTGGCAAGGATAAGGAAAACCTCCGGAAACACTCTTCTTCACACTATTAACACTTTCGAAACTCTTCTTGTTCTTCTTGCTTGAAAAATCCGATTGACTCGAACCTTCAATTTTTCTTTTGCCAAAAGTAAAACCACTATTTCTCAAAACGATAGACTTAAAACCCTTAGCCATGTCGAACAACTCATCAAAAGTTTTCACCCCGTTTATACTAATCTTCTCTTGATAGTTTTCGTTCAAGATTCGATAGAAGTCTTCCTTTAACATGTGATCATTCCCGACATACTCCAAGCAAAATTGGGTCTTTGATAAGAAAGTGGACTTAAGAGTGTTCAAGTCCATCGACCCTTGCCTCAAAGCACGCAATTCGTCTTTAAGCCTTGAAAGATCGACCGAAGTTCTGTACTCTTTGAAAAACTCCACCTTGAATTCATCCCACGTGAATTCCATACATTGCTCTTCACCACAGAGTTGGATTTTTGCGTCCCACCACAACTTTGCATCGCCCGTCAACATACTACTCTCGTACCTTGTCTTCTTGTCGAGAGGGCATTCACAAGTACGAAAAGCCCCCTCCATATCGGAGATTCAACGGGCACTCTTAAGTAGGTCCCGTTCACTTTCAAAGGTGGGAGGTTGAGAATCCTTGAAGTTCTTATAGTAGAAGTCTCGCCTTCCAACATTATCTTCGTCAAGAACAACCTTCACTTGTTCCTTAACTAGATTGACTACTTGCTCGTCAATCGAATCTAGAAACATCTTCCTAACATCCTCTAGAAAGGCTGCGTGACGCCTTTTCATAATGGCCACAACTTTGGCCGTGAACTCGGTGTCCTCGCTCGTACTTCCGTCATTGGTGTCGTGTCCGTTTCTCATCTTCATATTATAAAACGGAAATAGGTTAATCAAAGAAACAAAAGTACATGACACATATATATATACACCTCACCGCCCATCTTGCTCAACAATCGTCGTACATTGCTCGTTTGACACGATTTGAACCCGTAACAATGGTAGCTAATCATTGTTACGCGAGCACGTCGCATTAACTTGCTAGTACAACGTCTATCTCGCTTGATGATTGCAAACACAACACAAAACAATTAGCGCAAGGTTAGTTCACATAAACCTAGGCACTAACCAATCCCGGTCCGACCCGTCTCCTACAAGTCCCACATAAAACGCGTACACAATAAAGTCTAAGTCCAGGCACCTATCTAAAGTCGCCTAAATCCCTTAGACCATGCTCTGATACCACTTGTAACGACCCAACCCGTTATCCAACCGATCACACAATTTTTTTTTTTTTACAACAGTGGGGTGTGCGGCGCACAGCCCCTTATATGCGCGGCGCGCACAAGGCCTGACACCCTCTGTCCAAATTTTCCAATTTTTGTTTAAAGATCTGCCACTTCCCGACACTTTTAGACGAATCGCTTTTCACAACACATTATAATAAGTAAAACTAACACATTCCAATAATAAAACAAGTATTACGACACCGGGCCTACATAAGTCTGAATTACGAGTTTCGTACAAAATATAAGTTTCGACCACATTAGTTTAAATTCCAAACGACACTTTGAGCATGGTGTTTGGGGGTTAAACTACCTAATTCTTGGTCGATCTTCCAAAAGCTAAACCCTCGAGAGCCACTACTAATCCAAACAGATACATTTTCCCTTGTTCACGCCGGAGCCTAAAAAGGTAAACAACGAGAGGGTATGCTAACGCTTAGTGAATGCAATAGTTATACATATGCATATATAACCTACTTACTTGCAATCACTTACACAAATACCTCATACACGCTAGCATTTTAAATTAGCATAACATTTCAACTTACAACGCTAAATCCACGATAACACGAGCTAGCACAAACGATAGCATATAACACGAACAATATAATATGCTATACTACAACACATAACCATTATTAACCATTCATACAAGGGGATGGTGCTTGCAAAGACCATCGGAGTTCGCAACATCCATTAGTGTACTTAACACCGCGTATCACTAACCCCCCGGGTGGTATCTTAACACCGCGACTAACCCACCCTCTATGACATTGTGGTGTCTTAACATCGCGACTAGCCCACATGTCATTAAATCCCGGGGTGGCGTCTTAACACCACGACTAACCCACTCATTACGTATTATGTGGTGTGTTAACACCGCGACTACCCCACATTCCATTAATTTCCGGAGTGGTGTCTTAGCACCGTGACTTACCCGCTCGTTACGTATTATGTGGTGTCTTAACACCGCGACTACCCCACATTTCAAGCTACACAAATAAATACATTATATACATACATGCATAATTATTCCACTCACCTTAACAATTCGGTGACGTTTTTATACTTCTGCAAGCTTCAAAGCAAAGTACATAATACATTAAGTACTCAATCAACGCACAAACTAGTTGGACTAAACACCAACAATTCACTCATGTGCATTTAATGACTTAAATGCATTAAATGACCCATTTATACCAAAACCGTCCATTTAAGGTCAAGACCATCATAAATCACTAAAAGCTAGTGATTAAGGTCCAACAACACTAACTAATACCAAATTGGGGTATTTCATACCCATATTTCCCAACTAGGTTAATCATTACCCATTTCGGGTCATCCACTAATCCAAATAACACCCATTCAGATAACAATCAAATGTGTTAGTGATTAACTAGCCTTTTAACACTCATAACCACCAATTTACACTTTGAAACCCTAGGTTAGTTACTATTGAGTCCTCATGACTCAATCTTACCCAAGAATACCCAAAATCACTAAATATGGGTTTTATGTTCACCATTTACCCAAACCCTATCCCTTATATACATTAAAGTAAGGAAATCAAAGTTAGGACATACCACCACAATCAAAACGTATGTAACAACCCAAACCATCCAACGACAAAACCACGTGAAAACAGCAAAATAAAAAAAAAAAAATTCCTGAACAGCATGTGGCGCGGCGCGCCATATAGGCAGCGCGGCGCGCCAAAGTGGACTGTCCGAAAAGTTCTTAAATGCGAAAATGTTCGACTAGTTCCCGACGTATTTAGACAAAACGCTTTTAACCGCATGTTCAATATATGAAAACTAGCGCGTTCCATTAATAAAATTTAGTTTACGAAGCGGGACCCACATCGACCCAAATTACCCTTTAAGTATCGAAATACAATTTTCGACCATAAGACTTTTAATACAAAACAAAGCCGAGCATGGCGATTGGGGATACGCTACCCAATCCTAATACATCCAAAAGCAAGCCTTCTACGCAAACTATGCAAGTCCTCTAATCCTCGCGCTTACCCGAGCCACCATCCGCATGCAATCTATAAAAAGAGTCAACAACGAGAGGGTAAGCTAACGCTTAGTGAATGATAATATACTACATACATATATATGTATAAAATGGACACGTCACAAAATAACAAATACCGCATACCGAGGCATCCATATAAGGCACTACACTAAGCATACCGTACGATCTCTAAGCAACGAGCTAAAGATACAACAACAATATAAGTTCACCAACGACGATGTGAACAACGCCAAATAGCTACACCCGGAGGGTTAGCTACAACACAACAATACATTAATATATAACAATATAAACGAACAAGGTTAACACCTTAACCCAATACCGAGAACCAAATACCACAATGAAGATTGGCCGAACTACACGATCCTTAGTAATCCGAAACCACACGAGATTACTATCTTCACAACATCGAGGTTGGCCGAACTACACGAGCCTTAGTAATCCGAAACCACACGAGATTACTACCTCAATAAGATGACCGAACTACACGAGTCACCATGAATCCGAACTACACGAGATTCATTTCCACAATACAATAAGATGACCGAAACCACACGCGTCATCGTGAATCCGAATACACACGCGATTCACTTCTCAATATTAAACCCTTCGCCATTGGGGTTATATCAACCACATCACAACCACGTGTGATAATGTACACGCGAACGCGTACTTCGCCAAAGAGGGTCAACCAAAACGCACAACCGTGCCAATTGGACTCATACAAAAGTCCATCAAATCCATCTATATGTGAAGTGAGCTCTATAGCCGAGAATCACTTCACCCGACCCGCACCCATCCTACACATACATATGCACATAGGATATTATCACTCACCTTGAAGTCTTGAAGAATGCTTCCAAGTAATCCGCAACTCGCTAATGGAAAGTACCTATTCCATTATCACGATTACAACAATACACTTAGAGTGGATTTAAAAATCAACCCAATTCGTCACTTAGTGCAATTTCGACCCAAATGCACTTCCAAGCACAAACCGTGCCCAAAACTAACCAATAATCACTAACACAAGTGAGAATGGTCCTAATACGCCAATTAAACCCGAACTCAAGTGTTAAACACGCGTCATACCCATTTTGACACTAAAACCCTAGTTTTGACCCATAAGGTCAAAATCTCACCATTTACAAGTTTTGACACCAAAACACATTTAACTTGGTTTTATACTTCAACTTAATCCATTTCAAGTTTATAAACCTCATTAAATCGCCAAATGGGTCATAATCACCACCAAACCCTAATTTGACCCAAAGTCACAATTAGTCAACCAAATAACCTTAAATGGGTTTCAATACTTCCATAATCACTAACTTAAGTGATTAAACTCAATTTCAAGTCCTAAACATGGCCAATTAGTTCACCAACCCAAAATCCACCAACAATTAACAATAAACCCAATTACTAGCATCACTAAACCCATTTCATCATCTAAAAGGGTTTTTCATCAAACTAACTCAAACCCTAACTTGAATATCAAATCAAATAGATGAAATTCGGAGTTTGAGCTTACCAATTCCACCACAACGTAGCTAGGAACGAAAGGAACAACTTTAGAACTCGAGCTTTTGATCAATTCAGCCTCCTTCTTCACCAAAACCCTAAATCTCTCTCTAAAATCTCTCTCTCTCTCTAAAATAGTTTGAGAGTGATGAATGGATGTGAAAATGATCCAAAACTGATCCAAACCAGCTAATATGGCTCACAAATCCGGCCCCAAGTGAAATTACCCAATTGCCCTTCATTTAAAACAATTAAAAAGAAGAAGAGAGCTGTCTGCGTGATTTGGCGCGGCGCGCCCCAGACCCGCGCGGCGCGCAAGTAGCCAGTTTCAGATTCTTTTACCTTTTTAATTACATAACAATATTCAACGAAGCCCGTTCTCGAATGTCATAAGTACACAAGTATACAAGATAAATATTCGGGTCTTACAACTCTCCCCCACTTAAACTCGATCACGTCCTCGTGATCCTCGTCACTTAACCAAACGGACCACACTCCACGGTCCTCAAACATACGTCCCAATCCGACTTTCCTAGGCAACTCTTCCCAATGAATCACCTCTAACAACCAAAATCGTCACACGCGATTTAACAAATCACAATCCGAGCACTAAAACCATGCTCAATCCCTCACATCGGGAAACTCAACCAATCTCGAACCGAGATATCAACCCTCTAGCGTAACATTACCAAGTACAATGCTAAAAGCAACCAAGTCTCAACCTAGGGTCAACAACCCGAAACGATGAAGACCGAACCAAACTAATCCTTACGGATCCCATCAATCAATAAACATCCATTGTAGTGCGCAATACGACCAATACGCAACTATCGTAACATCATAATCCAACGGTTAGAAACCAGTAGCGCCCAAGCGACTATGGCGACGCTAATCCCATGGTGTACAAAATCGACGATTGTCACACCCGTAACAACACGTGAGCGAAACACGGCTATCGCATCACTAATCACACAACACATGAAGGCTGGCCGAAAACACACGCGCCTTAGTAAATCCGAACTACACGCGACTCACTACCTTCACCACAACAACAATCGGGAATGGCCGAACTACACGCGCCATAGTGAATCCGAACTACACGAGAGTCACTATCTCGGAGGAATGACCGAACTACACGAGTCAATTGTGAATCCGAACTACACGAGATTCACTCCTCAATACAATGACCGAAACCACACGAGTCATTCGTGAATCCGAACTACACGAGATTCACTTCCACAACATCGAGGTTGGCCGAACTACACGAGCCTTAGTAATCCGAAACCACACGAGATTACTACCTCAATAAGATGACCGAACTACACGAGTCACCATGAATCCGAACTACACGAGATTCATTTAGTTAAGATGACCGAAACCACACGCGTCATCGTGAATCCGAAACCACACGCGATTCACAATCTCAACATAGGAATGGTACTCGCATTTCCCGATAGTGTTACACCATACCGACATAACACTACTCCCTTGATGAAGTCAGCGGACCCCAAAGGTCATACTCCACCAATCTCAACACCGGATGAAGTCAGCGGACCCGAAGATCATGCTTCACCGATATAACACCACGCTCATGATGAAGTCAGCGGACCCCGAAAGTCATGCTCCACCAATCACGTATGCCCATGATGAAGTCAGCGGACCCTAAAGATCATGCTTCATCAAACAACCATACCATAATCGAGCAAGAACCACCTATGCCAAACATAGGTACCAAACAATAATTCTCCACAAGAGAACCCGACACACACCTCCCTTAACTGGAGGATTTCACCTTGCTCGCCAAACACGTCCATTATCTCTCAACGAGATTTACCACGTTACCACCTCGGTGATGATTCAAATCCAAACCATAAGTACAATTTATCCGAAATTGTACTCTACCACAAATCGACCAAACCAGGTCTCGACAACATTTTCCGGATCTACCAAAAGCATCATCTGAAATCTCACACTAAAACTTCCTCGTGCGGGAGTGTAACTCCCCCACTTAGAACCACGTTCCATATCCACAACTCGTACAACCGCACAATGCTACCACAGGTAGACTTTACCAACAATTGGGCTCACACGACCCATTACCACATCTTACTCCAACCTTGAGCACACGAAGGATTTTAACCAACCCTTAAACACTTTGTACGAAAAGTGTACCGCAACACAATCGGAGTCGAACACCACGCTAGTAGGTATAAAAGAGGCACCTAATGTCGCGTCATAAAGACTCCATTACCAACACACATCGAGATTTAAAACATTCGATCTCAAGGGTTCGAACCAACCGACGAACCTCATGATTTGTCACTTTAACATCAAAGCGAACACGCGCTTAACAACCAAACACCAAAACTGTTTCCGTGGCTTGGTAGAAACGTTTCCCAAATACTAAGGAATGCTTGGTTACGCCAAGTCTTACGCCCTTCGCCCGTCAATCAAACATCAACATTGGGTACTTCCAATAGGAACGTCACCCATAGCATAACATGCACAACAAAGGCACGCAACTCAAACTCAAACGGCATTTAATAAATAATCAAAAGACATATTTATCAAAATTAAACGTACCTTAACGTCTCCTTGCCGCACCCGTCCCCGCTAACTTGGGACATTCTGACTTACGATGTCCTTCTTTTTGGCAATTGAAGCACACCATACCATCACCCTTCGGTACCGAACATTCCCAAGACTTGTGACCCCTCACGCCACAATTGTAACATCTAGCCGCACTAGAATCCGACATACCCGTTCGCGTACCACCCGTGCTCACACTCGGACCCTTAGCCCTCTTACTCGGAGCACCATAAGAAACGACCCTTCGCTCACTTGAAGGTTCAGCCTTTTTCGATCGTGAATACGACTCGAAACCTCTAGCCAAGTCGAATAATTCCGAAAACGATTTCGCTTGACCCCGGCTAATTTTACTTTTCAAGTCATCATTCAAGGTCCGATAGAAATCTCCCATCAACAAACGATCATTCCCCAAATACTCCGGACAAAAACGAGCCTTTGCCATAAAGGTCGTCTTGAGAGTACTCAAATCCATAGATCCTTGTCGCAAATTTCGCAACTCATTACACAATTCCCATAAATCGGCCGAAGTCCGGAACTCCTCGAAGAATTCCTCCTTAAAGTCGTCCCACGATAAAGCCATAAACGTCTCGCCACCGACAAGATCAATCTTACCATCCAACCAATCCCTTGCCCTACCCCGCAACAAACTCGTAGCGAGTCTCGTCTTTCTCTCGGGAGGGCAATCAATAGTACGGAAACACCCTTCGACGTCCAAAATCCAAGTTGTGCTTACCAAAGGATCCGGCTTTCCGTCATACATCGGGGGTTTAGTCCTCATGAAGCTCTTAAGATAACGCTCCATTTCACCACTACTTTGAAGTTCGGAATACCTCCTTTCCATTCTTTCTTCTAACGCACCCATTTGCTCCGCAACGGCGGCCGCAACCCTAGCGTTAAACTCCACGTCATCCACCTCGGTCTCGTTTCGCGTCGTCATTCTAAAGAATGCAAAACGATTAGTCCACGAACGTGTAAAACCGTACGCACGACACAACCCCATCTTGCTAAACACTCATCGCACATCACTTGTTAGACACGAGAGGGTAAGCTAGTTACGCACACATGCTGCATCGACTCGTTAGTACAACGACTGTCTCGCTCGATGATATATACAAACACAACCAAAATTCTACGCGGTACAAACACACGCGAGAATCATTATCACAACACAACAACATATTAATAATATCCGTATTACTAATATAAACGTTAGTCAACCTATAGCTAAGGCACTAACCAAACCCATTCCGACCCGTAATCCTACAAGTCCCGCAACAATTTAAGCACACACAAGTCTAAGTCTAGGCACCTATCTCAAGTCACCTAAATCCCTTAGACCATGCTCTGATACCACTTGTAACAACCTAAACCATCCAATGCCAAAACCACGTGAAAACAGCAAAATAAAAAAAAATTCCTGAACAGCATGTGGCGCGGCGCGCCATATAGGCCGCGCGACGCGCCAAAGTGGACTGTCCGAAAAGTTCTTAAATGCGAAAATGTCGACTAGTTCCCGACGTATTTAGACAAAACGCTTTTAACCGCATGTTCAATATATGAAAACTAGCGCGTTCCATTAATAAAATTTAGTTTACGAAGCGGGGCCCACATCGACCCAAATTACCCTTTAAGTATCGAAATACAATTTTCGACCATAAGACTTTTAATACAAAACAAAGCCGAGCATGGCGATTGGGGATACGCTACCCAATCCTAATACATCCAAAAGCAAGCCTTCTACGCAAACTATGCAAGTCCTCTAATCCTCGCGCTTACCCGAGCCACCATCCGCATGCAATCTATAAAAAGAGTCAACAACGAAAGGGTAAGCTAACGCTTAGTGAATGATAATATACTACATACATATATATGTATAAAATGGACACGTCACAAAATAACAAATACCGCATACCGAGGCATCCATATAAGGCACTACACTAAGCATACCGTACGACCTCTAAGCAACGAGCTAAAGATACAACAACAATATAAGTTCACCAACGACGATGTGAACAACGCCAAATAGCTACACCCGGAGGGTTAGCTACAACACAACAATACATTAATATATAACAATATAAACGAACAAGGTTAACACCTTAACCCAATACCGAGAACCAAATACCACAATGAAGATTGGCCGAACTACACGAGCCTTAGTAATCCGAAACCACACGAGATTACTATCTTCACAACATCGAGGTTGGCCGAACTACACGAGCCTTAGTAATCCGAAACCACACGAGATTACTACCTCAATAAGATGACCGAATTACACGAGTCACCATGAATCCGAACTACACGAGATTCATTTCCACAATACAATAAGATGACCGAAACCACACGCGTCATCGTGAATCCGAATACACACGCGATTCACTTCTCAATATTAAACCCTTAGCCATCGGGGTTATATCAACCACATCACAACCACGTGTGATAATGTACACGCGAACGCGTACTTCACCAAAGAGGGTCAACCAAAACGCACAACCGTGCCAATTGGACTCATACAAAAGTCCATCAAATCCATCTATATGTGAAGTGAGCTCTATAGCCGAGAATCACTTCACCCGACCCGCACCCATCCTACACATACATATGCACATAGGATATTATCATTCACCTTGAAGTCTTGAAGAATGCTTCCAAGTAATCCGCAACTCGCCAATGGAAAGTACCTATTCCATTATCACGATTACAACAATACACTTAGAGTGGATTTACAAATCAACCCAATTCGTCACTTAGTGCAATTTCGACCCAAATGCACTTCCAAGCACAAACCGTGCCCAAAACTAACCAATAATCACTAACACAAGTGAGAATGGTCCTAATATGCCAATTAAACCCGAACTCAAGTGTTAAACACGCGTCATACCCATTTTGACACTAAAACCCTAGTTTTGACCCATAAGGTCAAAATCTCACCATTTACAAGTTTTGACACCAAAACACATTTAACTTGGTTTTATACTTCAACTTAATCCATTTCAAGTTTATAAACCTCATTAAATCTCCAAATGGGTCATAATCACCACCAAACCCTAATTTGACCCAAAGTCACAATTAGTCAACCAAATAACCTTAAATGGGTTTCAATACTTCCATAATCACTAACTTAAGTGATTAAACTCAATTTCAAGTCCTAAACATGGCCAATTAGTTCACCAACCCAAAATCCACCAACAATTAACAATAAACCCAATTACTAGCATCACTAAACCCATTTCATCATCTAAAAGGGTTTTTCATCAAACTAACTCAAACCCTAACTTGAATATCAAATCAAATAGATGAAATTCAGAGTTTGAGCTTACCAATACCACCACAACGTAGCTAGGAACGAAAGGAACAACTTTAGAACTCGAGCTTTTGATCAATTCGGCCTCCTTCTTCACCAAAACCCTAAATCTCTCTCTAAAATCTCTCTCTCTCTAAAATAGTTTGAGAGTGATGAATGGATGTGAAAATGATCCAAAACTGATCCAAACCAGCTAATATGGCTCACAAATCCGGCCCCAAGTGAAATTACCCAATTGCCCTTCATTTAAAACAATTAAAAAGAAGAAGAGAGCTGTCTGCGTGATTTGGCGCGGCGGGCCCCAGACCCGCGCGGCGCGCAAGTAGCCAGTTTCAGATTCTTTTACCTTTTTAATTACATAACAATATTCAACGAAGCCCGTTCTCGAATGTCATAAGTACACAAGTATACAAGATAAATATTCGGGTCTTACAACGTAGCTAGTGGATAGATGAACAGCTTTAATACATGCGCTTTGACCCTAAATCAACTTCTTCCTCCTTGATTTGAGCTTTCTCTCTCTCAAATGGGTTTCTCACTCTAGAACCTTTAATTGGAGAGATGATGTGGTTGGTGATAATGTAGAATGTGTTTCGACCACCACACAACTGGCCACTAATGCCCCAAATTCTTCCTCATGTGAAAAGACCAGAATGCCCCTCATTAAACTTTAAAATAAAAAGCAGGAATCTGTCAACAGCAGCAGTGCGCACAAGGGTCTGAGCAGTCTCTGACCTCTGTTTAATTACACAATACTTCCCACACTTTATGTACCCTATTTACAGTCATACTCACGCTAAGGCGTTACCGGATCCGTGGTTCATACCTTAACAACTTGTACTATAGTGCTACCGGCTTCGTGGCTCACACTACAACACACCTACCATGATGCTTCCGGCTCCGTGGTTCGCATCATAGCATACCCGCACATACTATGGCACTACCGGCTCCGTGGATCATGCCATAGCATACAAATAAATATACTATATACATACACGTATAATTATTCCACTCACCTTAACGCCTTTGGTGAATGCTAAACCAAGCTCACAACCTTCAATGTAACGTACCTATTACATTATGCACATAATCAATCCTCAAATCAAGTTGGTTAACTAACTCACTCACTGTCATTTTGACCTATAGTGCAAATGTGACCCATTTGCACCATTAGCCCTAACACTAGGTCGAGATTACGCCAAATCCTTAACATCAATCGATTATGGTCATAATACCCTTATTAACACAAAGTTAGTGCATTTTCACACTCATTAGGCAACTTAGGTCACCCAAGACTCATTTAACCCATTTCCAAGTCAACACACCCATTTGGGTCATCCACCACCCAAATAACACCCATTCACTTAACACAAAGTGTGCTAGTAATTGACTAACCATTTAAGACCCATAAACACAAATCATCACCTCAAAACCCTAGGTTAGTCATTATTGGGTTCTCATGACCCAATCTTACCCAAAAACCCCCAATTCACCAACAAATGGGTTTTATGTTTACTATTAACCCAAACGCTAACACTCAAAAAAATCAAAGTAAAGAAAATCAAGATTAGGATATACCATCACAATCAAAACGTAGCTAGTAATGAGGTGAACAACTTTAATACTCGTGCTTTGACCCGAATCAAGCTTCTTCCTCCTCTCTCTAAAATTGAAGTGGAAGGGATAAGGTAGGTGAAAGTGGAGTAAATGGCACTCTAGATCTGATCTCGTGGCTTTAAATTCGTCCATATGATAAAAGATCAAAGTGCCCTTCTTATTTTACAATTTAAATAAAAGACCCAATTTTTTCTCCGTCCAGGAGCGGCGCCCCTAGTGTCCTTTCTTGATATTTTTGGGTCGTTACATCAATTAGGAATCTTTAGGTGATGGAAGAGGGGCGGATAATCTTGTAAGTCCCGGAACTTGAGCTTTCAAGGATCGTTGAGGGTGTCGGGAACTCGGTTTGAGTTTGGTAACCGACGAAAGTTATCGAGCTAGTGAGAGTTAGCCGACTAGTGGAGTTGTGGAGATGATTATGCGACGTTGTCTCCAATGTTCTCAAGGTTAGTGTGATGATTCCAGGTAACACTAGGGCTTCGAGTACTTGTTTTACTCTCCGATGGCAAAGAAATTTGTGACTGACTGGTGGTACGAACCAAGTTTCTTCTCGAGTAGCCGCGGTTTAATTTCTTACTCGTACAGTGGGAGCGCGCTTGAGATGAGAAGATGGGTTTGTAAATTCATATCTATGAGGAGGTTAGTGAACCAGCGAGAAAGCGGAAAGTTGAAAAGTTAGTAGATTTCGAGGTTGTGACTGTGTTCTCATTGGAGCCTTGATGAAGAGTCTACGAGGGCGTCTGTTGGATTTTCTAATTGCTGGGAAGGAAAATCATAGATAGACGGTGAAATCCTGTACGAGGGTGATCATTGACATGTGTGTTCAGGATTGGATATGTCTAGAGTGATTGGTGAGGCGGTGTAGTCTCATGAAGAATCTTATAATTGAAGAGTCGCATAGTTCAATTGTTCTTCTAGTGTAAGAAGATGATCTTCGTTTTAGAAGATGATGGCGAAAGACACCGAGATGGCCCAAGCTAGTAACTATGAGATTGGATTATCGCTCAGCGTTATTTTTGGTGTCGAAAGACTTCACTTGCTCGAAGGTTATCGAGTGAAGTACGTCGTGATTCGGGTAGCTTACTCGACGGTATCAAAAGGAGTTGGTAATCGGCTAATCTGGAGTTATTGTGGGTGTTGAAGGAACATAGTTGACGGGTTGGCGAGGCTTTGTTCAAAGTCTCCAAGTAGGAGATTGTTGAGTATGGAAACTTTAAATAAGGAAAGAAATCGAATATCTTGGGAGTCAAGTTCAACTTGTGGAGCAAGTATTCGGTTTATGGAAAGTTGTTTCCTTGAAGGCAAAGCTATACTTGGCCAACAAGTTGTTTATTTTATTGTTTTGTCCTATAAATACAATCCTATGTAACCCATAACTATGTGCACGAAATTAATAGTGAAAAATCTCTAGTTGCGCCCGTGGACTAAACACTTCTCCGCGTTTGGAGTTGGGATATAACCACGTTAAATCCCGTGTCATTTTATGCTTTTATTTATCATTATGCTTTAATTATTCGGATATAACCACGTTAAATCCCGTGTCGTTTTATGCTTTTATTTATCGTTATGCTTTAATTATTCGTTTGTCGTTTGTGGGTGTGGTAACTAGTATAAATCACCTGTCTTGTTTGGGTCCTAAATTCTAACTTAGAATACATGTTTAAAGAAAAATATGAGAAAGAAAGACTTTAACTAGTAATTCATTGTTGTGGTAGTACTTTTTACGATAGCTGAAAAAAGATTGAACTAGTATCATTTATGATATGAATAAGTGAATAACCGATATATTTAGTATTCATTATATTAATTTATATAGTGAACTATCAAAATGAGTAGTCAAAAATGATCAATAGAAACTTCCGTTTTTCCCTACTTCATGAAAACGATAACATGAAGTATGCGCAAAAGAAGGGTGAACGAAGGGGCGTACCAATAATGGGGTCTTAAAAGAAGCTCCATGATGGTTGCTATAATGCAACCATTGAGAGGGATCTACAATAATTATACGTATTTCAGTCTCAATCTATCTATAATTCTTATAAATAGCCTATTAGTAATATAATTAACCTAGTTTCACATACTTAAAAAAAATTGGTGAAAAAGATACCATACTTTATTGAGTTAAAGCTATAAATACATTATATAATTTCACTTTGGTTTCAATGTAGGCTGTATACTCAATAAAATACCAATGTATGCTGTATACTTTCAAAAAGTGTGCTAATATGAACGCATTGAACTTGTTAACCGGATAAAACAAAATTGAGCGATCAAAAGTGAAACTATATAGTCTTCATCGGAATAAATCATTCTTTTATATAACCTACCTCGAAACACAAATGAAAGTATATAATCTATTTGTAGCTATATAAAATTAAAAAAAAATGTTAAAAAATTGATTTTGCCGATTAAGCAGCTAGCCAATCATCAATAATCTACATTAGAACACTTTTTGAAAGTATGTGACGTATACTGGTAATTTATTCCGTATATAGCCTACATTGAAAAAAAAAGTGAAAGTATATAGCGTATTTATAGCTTTAATCCTACTTTATTTGATCTATAAATGAAATACTCTTATTTACAACCACTTTCGAGAGATGATACTAAGCATGATTGTTATACAATGATTCAAACAAGTAGGGTGGTCAGCCGCGCCTTGCGACAACCACTCTTCTGTTGCGTACATAAATTTTTTTGTAGTACCTTACTATAATTTTTTAATAAAAATGTTTTAACGTTAATAAGCTTATCATAACTCAAGAGACAATAATTTATTTCAACATATAAAACATCTTTTATAATTGTGAACAAAAGGTATCGTCGTTTTTCATTTTTTTCTTTTAATTATATACTAACTAATTATTTATATGATATAATGTTGATAAAGAAATAAGAAAAAATTATTATTGTAGAAAAAGTTGAGGGTTAAAATTGTAAATTTGAGTTGAAATTTGAAATAAAAAATGGTTGTTAATAAAAAATTTGTAAAAAAAGTTGAGGTTGAAATTGTAAATTTCGTAAGGATTTAAACCAGATAAAAAGAATGGGGATGGGGCAAAATGTAATATATTATTTTTTTATTTAAAAAAAAAATATTTGGTTGATTATGAACAATAATATCAAGTCTAGACAACTTATCCGAGTCTAACACGTGACACCGAGCGTTATCCCAATGCTTTTCCCGTTGATTATCGATATAATAACATATCTTGAGATAACCAACATATCTTGAATCTCAAGTGAATTCTCAACTTCAATAATCAAGTCAAATTTCATGCGTTAAACAAAATTTTGACTTGAATGCAATGAAGTTGAGGTGGTTTTGTTGTTTAAGGGACCCTACAGTGGTGTGACATTGATCCTTAGATCGAAGGAGATGATATACCGCAATGTCCAATCGTTATGACATCTTTAGATGGTCGTATGATTCATCAATCAACATCTTATTCTCATTCACTATGTCCATGAGCTCAGTAGCTCACCTCCCCAGAGTATGTCAAAGATTCTGTAACTTAGTAATTGCTCCAGATTCAACAACCTTCAAATGATGGACTTTGATCCCTATTTAAAGGTATGGTCCATGTACGCACATAGTTTTTGAAGAATGTGCAATGTTTCTGATACGCATATATGACGCTTAATACATGTCATCACTATGATGCGCTTTTAGGGGTTTTTTGGTAACGAGGAACCCCCTATAAACCTCGGACATTGAAAATTCAGGCGTCACCCCATTGCCAGGTAAAGAACCTTTCACTGTAAATCCCTAATCAGGCTCGAGAGGACATTGTTAAGTATTGAACCCGGGACCAACAACTTTTAGAAGTCCTGGTGGCAACTTGAGCAAAGTTGAAGTGGTTACTTTTAGGTTTTGATAGGCACATCATGCATATTAACAATACCCTTCTAACATATATAGTATGATGCAGGTTGCTAACTCAAGTGTAATTAATCGAAATATATGCGTTTCAACTGGTTACCTTTGTTGATTATTCATCTTTTTTTGGGTAATGGGATCTACCCCCGAATCTTGATTTAAAAAGACTAAAGAATGATTACAAAGTTTAGCACAAAAGAATAATGGATGGTCCAAAAGACTCTCAAATAACCTAGCTAATACAAATACATATTAGTCACATGAGCAACAAGCTCAAACAAACACAAACAACTGACTCCTTAGGAGATCTTCTAATCATATTTAGCTGGAGCGTTTGAGGAGTGTTCTTCCACTTGATTGACATTATCTTTAATCTAACCGTAGAGTATATAGTATCAAACGCTTGATCAGCCGATCTTCACTTCGGTTAAAAGAACCTGTTGTTTCTTTCTTTCCACAAGATATAAACACAAGTCGCAAAAAGCAACTTAATCACAATGACCCGGCTTACATTTATTTATTTTTTATTTTTTTTTGCGAATGAAGCTACAAGGAGAGTGAAGTTCCTCCAAGGGTCGCTAAAAATGGGGAAGTCCAGAGCTGTTTTACTCGCTAAAAAGAGTAAAGTACTTTTTGAGAATGTACATTTTATATTGCCTTCGTTCGTGTTGACTTGCTAGGTCTATGATATTATGTTATAGCAATTTTTTCCGTTAAATCCAAAAATAAATAAACCCATTAATAAATTATAATTCCTACAACTTGCTTGAGTGGCCACCGAGTTGGCCAATGAAGCACACCACCCGGCTTCAATTATTGACTATGTCAAATTGTTCAGAAAGTGAGTGTGACCAATTGGTGCGCATAATGCGCAATTCACCCGATACCAGGTATCGCGCTCGGGGGACTTGATTACCCGAGGTTTTACCCTTTATGGGGAGCCAATGTGGAGTTTTCTTGCTTACAAAAAAAAAAAAAAAAAAAAAAAAAAAAAAAAAAAAAGGAACGTGTGGACCCTCAAGTTAGTTACGTAGAGTTAACATGATGGGCAACAGGATACACATTGTTTACCCGTGAAGATACAATGTGTTTTGATATTTGTGATGATTGTAAGTGAGTCATTAAGTCAATATTTAATAAAAGAGTTGGTAAAGATGAATTGTGATGTGGACTGTATATGGGGATGAAAAACAGAAAAAGCAAAGGCTAAAACGTAAAGAATTGAATACAAGTATACGACTACCCATGACCATCTACTTCTACTTATAAAGTTATAAAATGTAAAAGCGTGATTTCTGTGCCTTGCAAGATAAGCTTCGCTTTTTCCTTCCTTGCCTTGTAAATTATGCTCATCTAGCATCACCATTTCACCCATCAATCCATTATTATATATACACTATAGGTTTTTAACCCGTGCGATTGTACATACCTTTTTAAAAAATAACTAAAAGAGTTATAAAACGAAAACGTAAAATGTACAGAAAAATAAGACGTAAACTGTAAAACATAAATCATAAAACATAAAATGTAAAAGTAAATCTTAAAATGTAAAATATAGATTTAGATGCAAAACGTACACAGAAATGAAAGAGTAAACGAAATTGTAAACGCAAATATAGAAAATAAACAAAAGTAAAACGTAAATTTTTACGTAATTAATTATAATATTAAAGGAAATTAAAATTTTTTAAATATTATAGACAGATAAATAATCAGAGATGACCTAACCCGATATTGACCCAACTCATTCAACCCAATTTGAAACATAATTCGTTTGATTAATGACATGTATCAACTCTGACCCGTAAAAAAATGAAGGTAAATGAAATTCAAAAAATTAAATAAAATTGTATTACTATTTATTTATTATTTATTATCTTTTTGATATAATCATACGGAGTAATAATATATTTAATTATAATAGATGTATTGATAGATATATTATATATTTAATAGATAAAAATAAAAATAAAGAAAAATTATTTAGAAAAAAGGAAAGTGAGGGATGAATAAATACAACATAATATTTAAGATTTTAAAAATTAACTAAAACTAGCTTAATGCCCGCGAATTCGCGTGTCTACTTTATGGGACTAAGCAATCATTAGTTAGAAAATACTTAATGTGAAACATTATATTATTTGCGTAGTTTTCAGTAACGGACACAATCATATAATATTGATATATAGTTGTTGAGCATAAGATAACAAATAAACCCATAAATGCAAGTCTAATTCTTAAACTTAGGTCTTGTTTCCCATAGATTAATCATAGCCACCACAACTAAAGAAACAAATACAGTGTAAATATAACTCTTATCAAGAATAGTCACCACTGGTAATTTATCAAAAAAATGTCCTACAAAACATTGGATCCAAGCATTTAGTATTTACAAATAAACAATCTTTAGTATGATTTTGAACATTAGGTATAAATACATATACGAACTTGTTCAACGAAAAAAGAAAGAAAATATTACACAAGGGAAGACGATTGCAAAAATATTACCTATTTATGTCGAAACCCATTTTGATATATTTCTGACCCGCCAAATGCAACACCTTCACATTAAGAATGTGTGTATAGATCGAGTTATTTTTTTAGCCCTTTAAATAGGCTGAAAAATATAATTCTAATAAATATTTTTGTATTTCTGCCCCCATTACCCTTCTATCTCTTCATTCTCCGAGTTCAGGTTACATATACATTACATCCTATTATTATAAAAAATGTGCCTCAAATAATCTCCACATGTCAAAATTGCCAGTACATATTCAATCGATAACAGTATATATTTTATAAATTATAGTTGTTGCAGGTTTTATGAAACTCATTGCATCATAAGCATATTTGCGCACATGTTTTTATGTGTCACAAATTTAAATTAGAAATTTTAAAATTTTGTGACCTATTATTGATTAAAACATAATATAATCATGTTCATGATCATGATCCACACCATATAAGATCATTTAAACTAAAATTAATTAGATCGAACGTAAGCAAAATCTACCTTACTTTCAGAAAGCCATGCAACATTTCCTCTAATACATACAATTATTAACTATATCAAAGAACATTTAAATATAAGATTTTTCACCAAATGAGCTAAATAAATGTGGCAGATCACATTTCAATCACAAAACACATCATCATCGAAAGGACCAACTAATATCAAACAAATCAATAAAATACAGTGACAATATCTACCTTGAAAAAAAGACTGATTCCGAGTGCGGGTCGAAGCTCGAGACGATTCCATTCGGGGCCTGCAGCTCTAGGATTCAACATTTGATTCATGATCATGTGTATACCTACAGTTTAATATTCAAACATATACATTTGTTTTACATTGTCACTCATATGTATATGATACAATTCTATTTTATATATATATATATATATATATATATATATATATATATATATATATATATATATATATATATATATATATATATATATATATATATATATATAAAAGTGAGTTTGAATACCCATTATAACGACCCTCATTTTTTTCTTTCCATTTATATAATGCCCGAACAAAAGATTTAAGTAAAATGAATAAACTCTAAGTATTAATAAAAGGTCGTTATATACATACGAAATTAACGAACGTTAAACGAATAATGAATTTTATTCAACAACGTACGCGTAAGAATTTTTATAAAAAAAATTATGTCATAACATGAATACATATAAAATACTTATATTATTTTTTTAGTTAATATATTATACAATTAACTATATAATAAATACAAGTATATATAAATGTAGTAACATATATAAAACTAATAAAATTATAAAGTAATAATTTAATTAAAAAGAACACATTTAGTATTTATAATTCCATAAATACCGAATATATATTTATATTTATATTTATCAAAATTCGTATTTAATAATTAAATAAAAATAGAAATTAAGTTAGTTAACATTATTAGAACTATGAAATATATATATTCTGTTTTTATAAAAAAAATATATATATAAACACCCATCAAGGGCTTCGGCCGTTTGTAAAAAAAAAAGTATTTTTTTATATATAAACTAGATCTAGATCCACTTTAATTTATTTTATTCCTACTTTTAATTTTACTTTTATTTATTTATATTTTGAAATGATGGCATGACTGGCCATAAATACTTTTAATTTTTTTTCAAGACACTAGTTATTTTTTATATAAACTTTTGTATTTTTTATTTTTCTCTTTACTAAAAATTTTAACTATAAATACCATAGCCTAGTTCACAAATTTTGTACACCAAAAACTTGAAGAATTCTCTCTCAAATCTCTGGAAATTTTTTTTGTAAGTTCTCTATATTTTTTTTATAATTTTATTTCAGTTTTTATTATGTTTTTATGTTAGCCAATTGTTAAATACAAATTAAATTCAAGTTAATTATAAATAAATAAAATAAATACATGATAATTAGTATAAAGTATCATAATGGTTATAAAAATTATTTTTATGATTTATATATTCGGAAATTATATTAATTTATATTTAAAAATGAATTATTAAATTATCGATAAATACATGTAAATGCATAATAAATATTAAACGAATTTATATAACTGATCTAATAATTTTTGAGTGTCACACATGATATAAAAACATTTCTGGAACTGAATTTTTGGTTTATTTAGCATTTTATATATTTATTTTCTATTTATCATTATTTCGGTAATTATATGTAAATACACATAAATAGAGATAAAAGGTTTTTAAATAATGAGAACTATATGTACTGAAGGAAAACAGTTGGAAAACAATTAAAAATGATGTAAAAATTATTTTTAGAATTATTAACTATTTATTTATATTAAATTCCGATTATATACATAAAACAAAACAAAATTTGAAATAAATAGTTAAGTCAGTAATATAAGTATACAAATAATTTTCCTGAGATTGTAATACTTTAAAAAACAAGCAAAAATTATAAAAGTTGAATTTCAAAGTCGAATTATATTTTTTTATTATTTAATATTGGAAATAATGCAAATTTCGAATTAAATATTTAAATCTGTAACATATATATATAAATAATTTTCTTGAGTTTAGTACACTTATGGAAGGTCACGAAAAATATAAAATATTTTATTTGAGTTAAATTGGTATTTTATACATAATTAACTATGAATTATTGTAAACCGAGAGCAAAATTTGAAATAAATACTTAAACATCATAACAATGAATTATAAAATTTTCCTATGTTTATATTGATCAGTAGATCCTAAGAAAAATATTAGATGTGATTTAAAACATGTTTATCTATTTAATTGTATTTAGCTATTAAAACAATAATAGCAAATAATAATTAATGCATAAAAACTAGTATTAATGTATAGAAAATTTTTATAAAGTTTTAAACATGTTACCTTCTAATAAGAAGTCAATAAAATATTAGTGAGCATTATTAGACAATTATTAATGCTTATATTGATCTAAAACTTAAATTTAAAATATATATATATATGTATCCTTACATGTATAATAAATATAAGATATAAATTAAAATACTAAACCCTAAACCTTTAATACTACCTTTAATTACTACTACACTAATTTAACCTACTTATCTAATACTACTATTATTACTTATAAGTATAACTTAAACTTTAAACCTAAAACGTATTGGAAGGGTATATTAGACGGGTATAGATCTTGATCTTTCTCGGAGGAGTGGACGCTCGAAAGTCTAGGCGGAGAGTTTGGGCTTCTGATTTAAAGGGTCCTGTGGCTCAGAACCCTATGACCTGAAAAGGCTATTCGAATTGAAAGTGTTAGATTGGAAGTTCGTCTAATATGAAAAGCCTTTCCAAAACGAGAAACCTTCTTTAATAAGAAATTTACTAAACATGGAAACTTAGTAAAGGAAACTACACTTAAATATTCATAAATTTATCTTAACAAAGGGCAAAACATCTAAACTATTCTCAACTTATTCTTAGGTTGACTTCTCTGTGCTTCGATCATCCATACTTTCTCTTTAAGGAATACTTTCACTCACTGAATTACTAATGTGACTTTCATAGCCCCACTCTTATTGCTATAGTACTTTTTATACTTACTGGGGTGAGACACATGCTGCTTTTATACTTTAAACAACTTAGACACAAGTACGAACTTAAACTGTGCTATGACTAGCTTATGCTACTAAGACCCCACATTGATATTTTTTAATTGCTTTCAGGATAAGGCATTCTTAATTATTGGGGGTAGGCCTATCGGGAGTAACGCCCCCAATACATTTGACCGCGATGTCTTTGTATTACTTAATAATGATTTAAACATGGTGATAAGGTACTGTCAACTTATCATCGGGGCAACAAAACAAACGTTTAGTCTAAAATATCACGAATCAGTACTACTTTTGGATCTGCGTGATCTACTTTTATAACAAATCTTGTGGTCTAAGAACAAACGGTCAATCATATTTGTTAAACCTATGAATTTCACTCAACCTTTTTGGTTGACACTTTTAGCATGTTTGTCTCAGGTACTGAATGATCAGGACCTCTATATCTACTACTTATGTGATGACTTACTTGGCTAGGATCAAGACTTATCGCATATTTACTTTTCTGCATTTGAACAATTTATAATTCTTGTAACGACATTATTAATCCTTCCGCTGCAAATTTGGTTTTATTCATATAGTATTTGTTCTCATTTTATAATATGTTGGTATGTATTATGATATTGAATCACATTTCGCCCAGGCCCTAACTGGGGGTGTGACAGATTAGTATCAGAGCATAACCAGGCTGTTATAGAGAACCAGGATTGCATTTTATGTGTGCCTTATTTGTTAGCTAGGGTACCTTAGCGATCTAGGAAACTATAACCTTTCCTGCCTTAGACTTTAAAACATTTAGGATTACCTTAGAATGTTAAAGCAAAGAGTTCAACCCTACCTCTCATTCTTTACAATCCTAGCTTAAAAATCTAATCAAAATCTATATCTTAATGTTAGGATGTCAAGCTATCATCAAATAAACAAAATGACTCTTTTCAAACCAGCTGAGGAAGATACTGAAAGATCTTCTACCGAAAAATCAGTTCGAAGCCCACTTTATAGTCCTCCTTCACCACCAATGAACTATAGCCCAAACACTCGTTACAACTCGCGTGGGTCTCCCGAATATTATCCAACCCCGAGAAATGAAAGCAAAGGAAAACATCCTACCAATTCTGCTGACTTTGACTCTCATCAACCGATGAATACTCCCGAATGGAATGCTCATCAAGACCTCCCTAACCATGACAATGACTTCTCAGATTATGAGCCTGAAGAAGAGCCTATTGAAGAATCATCTGAAAACTCATCTCGAAAGAGAAAACAACCCGAACCCGCCGCCACTAGAGAAGCCGGTCCATTATTTTGTAATAACATTGAGCACGTGATGATGAAGAGTAACCTCCTCAACCTTCAGCGAAGTTGTGATAAGAATAAAGAGTATAGTAGGCGCCATGTTGCTCGGATAGAAATGCGTCTAAACAACCTAGAAAAAGAAAACACAATCTTGAAAGAAATCATCAAAGAGTCCTTCGACTCTCAAACTGAAAAGCTAGAAAAACTTGTGAAAAATAACATGGACAAAGTGATGGAGACAGTAATGAAAGTGAAGACTGAGGAAGAACGGAATACCCGTTGGGGAAAGCAATCTCTTGCCTACCTCCAAGAACTAGTTGAGTCTAAGATGAAAATAGAGAAAAACCGAATCAATCATCAACTGGCTATCAAGGATTTCAACAACAACTTTGTCAACAGCCGCATCACTAACCTCTACGATAATTTTGAATACCTCCACGAGAAACAAAAGGAGAAAAATGAAAAGATAGAGAAATTTATGAAGGAAGCTGAGAACGAGAAAAAGAAGAACTAAAACCTATCTTTTGTTTTCCTATTTTCCATTTACCCATCTATGTAAAGGCTTATGCCTAAAATTTTTCCATTCCAAAATCGTGTAATAAAGGCTTATATAATGCCTCGTTTCCAATAATGTTAAGTGTTTATTTAAGCATATTGTCTTATTCACCTATGTGTGTTGTGAAAACGTTATAAATCATGATTGTAAACTTATAACACCTTGATTCTTCAACTAATAATGTATTTATGTATTGAAGATCAATGGCTCACTCAACTCGTGGCAACAACAACAACAACAACAATCTTATACCAAATGTCACTCTTTCTACTGAACAATTTCAATTGTTGCTAGCGGCCGCCCAAGGCAATAACAATAACAATCATAATGTTCCTTCTAAAACTTGCTCCTATAAAGATTTTAAGAACTGTAACCCACCCACTTTTAGTGGAAAAGAAGAAGCCATAGAACTGGTCCGATGGTTTGAAAAGCTAGAATCAATCTTCCGTATCTGTAACTGCGGAGATAATGATCGAGTGAAGTTTTCCACAAGTTCACTCACTGGCAATGCTATGACATGGTGGACTACTCATGCCAAATCTGTGGGAATAGATAATTCTAATGCTACCCCATGGGATGAACTCAAAGGCATGATGATCACTAAGTTTTGCCCAAGAAGTCAAGTCCAAAAGCTCGAGGCTGAGTACTGGGAACTCAGAGTTAAAGGAACCGATATCGAAAGCTATACCAATCGTTTTTTGGAGCTTTCTACCTTATGTCCCGAAATGTTCCCAACTGAAGCCCGCAGGATAGAGCGGTATATCGAGGGTCTACCCGAGGATGTTCAAGGGAATGTGATTTTTGCCGAGAAGGTTACTGCGGATGCTGTGATCCACATGGCACAGAGTTTAATGATGGCTAAACGTAGGAGAGTTTCGGTTAATAAACAAGTCGAAGTTAAAAACGGTGACAATAAGAGGAAATTTGAACCATCTCAGGGTTCAGCTCAAAATGTTAACAAGAAACCGGGAAATGGTACGAGACCCGGTTATCAGGGTACTAGTCCGTTTTGTTCTAAATGTGAAAGGCATCATCCGGGAAAGTGCACTGCTGTGTGTACAATATGTAAGAAGATAGGCCATGCTGCAAAGACTTGTAGAACCCTACCTCAGAATAGAGTCATTGTTCCGGCTAGAGCTCCTCCAACATGCTATACTTGTGGTGAAAAGGGGCATATTAGCCCGAATTGTCCAAAGAAGAAAGATACTCCAGCTACTGGAGCAAATGCTACTGCCAAAGGTCGTGCTTTTATGATTACTGCTGCAGAAGCCAGTGATGGGGATGAGGTCATTACTGGTACGTACCTCGTCAATAATTGTTATGCCACTATTTTATTTGATACGGGAGCCGATAAGAGTTATGTGTCAAATGAGTTTTGCACCCTTTTTACTGAAAAGCCCCAAACCCTACAAACCAGACGATTAGTAGAAGTGGCTAATAGGAAGTTAATGAAAGTTAATAAAATATATGAAAACTGCAACCTAATTCTAGCCGATAAGGAATTCATGATAGACCTTTTGCCGGTCAAGCTAGGTAGTTTCGATGTAGTGGTTGGAATGGATTGGTTAGGTCCATTGAGAGCAGCCATCATGTGTTTCGATAAGACCATTCAAATTCCGTTAGGAAGTGGAGAAACTCTTATTATCCAAGGCAAACGGAGTTGTTCCAATCTTAATATCATCTCATGTCTTAAAGCCCGTAAGTACCTTGTGAAAGGTTACTCCGCCATACTAGCTCACGTTAAAATGATCGAATTCGAAGAAACGCGTATTGAAAATGTCCCGGTTGTTAAAGATTTTCCCGATGTGTTTCCCGAAGATCTCCCTGGTCTTCCACCGCCTCGTCAAGTTGAGTTTCAAATCGATTTATCTCCAGGTGCTGCACCCATTGCTAAAGCACCGTATCGTTTAGCACCTTCCGAAATGAAGGAACTTTCTAACCAACTCCAAGAACTTTTGAATCTAGGTTTTATTCGTCCAAGTTCGTCCCCGTGGGGAGCTCCTGTCTTATTTGTCAAAAAGAAGGATGGTACATTGAGAATGTGTATTGATTACCGAGAGCTCAACAAGCTTACCATAAAGAATCGTTACCCGTTACCTCGCATTGATGATCTATTCGACCAACTTCAATGGTCAAGCGTTTATTCTAAGATTGATTTAAGATCCGGTTATCACCAGCTCAGAGTCAAGGAATCCGACATTCCTAAGACTGCATTCCGCACCCGATACGGACATTACGAATTCTGTGTTATGCCTTTCGGTTTAACCAATGCTCCAGCCGTATTTATGGATCTTATGAACCGTGTTTGCAAGCCTTACCTTGATAAATTCATTATTGTTTTCATCGACGACATCTTGATCTATTCTAAAAGCGAGAAAGAACATGAGCAACATTTACGATTGATTCTTGAACTCTTAAGAAAAGAACAACTCTACGCAAAATTTTCTAAGTGTGAGTTTTGGCTTAGAACCATACAATTCCTTGGACATGTTGTAGATAGTAACGGAATACATGTCGATCCCACTAAAATCACCGCCGTTCAGAATTGGGAAGTGCCAAAGACGGTGAAGCATATTCGCCAATTTTTGGGACTTGCCGGTTACTACCGAAGATTTATTAAAGATTTTTCTCTTCTAGCAAAGCCTCTCACCAAGTTAACTCACAAAGGGAAGAAATTTGAGTGGTCTGAAGAACAGGAATCTGCTTTCAAGATTTTGAAAGAGAAATTGACCACAGCCCCGATTCTATCTTTACCCGAAGGTTCAGATGACTTTGTTGTTTACTGCGATGCTTCGAAGCAAGGCTTTGGTTGTGTTTTAATGCAACGAGAAAAGGTTATCGCCTATGCATCTAGGCAGTTGAAGAAACATGAAGTAAACTATACCACACATGACCTTGAGTTAGGTGCCGTGGTATTTGCATTAAAGATATGGAGACATTATCTGTATGGTACTCACTTTACGGTGTACACTGACCATAAAAGTCTTCGACACATCTTTGATCAAAAACAGCTGAATATGAGGCAAAGCCGATGGCTCGAGACATTGAACGATTATCATTGTGAGCTGAAATATCATCCTGGCAAGGCGAATGTAGTTGCCGATGCCCTTAGCCGAAAAGACGATGTTAAACGTGTTCGTGCTTTAAACCTAAAAATCAAATCGAATCTTATTTCACGAATCTGTGAAGCTCAATTGGAAGCTATTAAACCGGCACTTATCGAAGGTGAAGGACCTATAAATTTCGAAAACTAACTGCAAGTTAAGTCCAATGGTACAAGATACTTTGGTGATCGAATTTGGGTTCCTCATTATGGTAATCTCCGTGAACTAGTCTTGGATGAAGCACATAAGACTATGTATTCTATTCATCCCGGTTCTAGTAAAATGTATCAGGATATGAAAGAGTTCTACTAGTGGCCCAACATGAAAGGCGACATTGCTACTTATGTGAGTAAGTGTCTTACTTGTTCGAAAGTCAAAGCTGAGCACCAAAAGCCTTCTGGTCTTCTAACTAAACCTGATATTCCACAGTGGAAGTGGGATGGTATAGCTATGGACTTTATCACAAAATTTCCTAAGACTGCAAATGGCAATGATACGATTTGGGTCATAGTTGATCGTCTCACTAAGTCTGCACATTTCATACCAATCAAAGAGACTGACAGAATGGAAAAGTTAGCTTGACTCTATGTTAAAGAGATTGTTACTCGTCACGGTGTCCCTACTTCTATTATCTCGGATCGCGATAGTCGATTTACTTCCAATTTCTGGAAATCCTTGCAAGCGTCTCTTGGAACTCGACTTGACATGAGTACAGCTTATCATCCGCAAACAGACGGTCAAAGTGAACGAACTATCCAAACTTTGGAGGATATGCTATGAGCATGTGTTATCGATTTCGGTAAAGGGTGGGATAAACACCTACCTTTAGTCGAGTTTTCTTACAACAACAGCTATCACTCTAGTATTAAAGCTGCACCATTCGAAGCTTTATACGGACGCAAATGTAGTTCTCCGTTATGTTGGGATGAACTCGAGGACAGACAATTAACTGGTCCTGAACTTATTCATGAAACTTCCGAAAAGATCGTGCAAATCAAGAAGCGTTTAGAAACCGCTCGTAGTCGACAAAAGAGTTATACCGACCCTCACCGAAAACCGTTAGAATTCCAAGTTGGAGATAACGTTATGTTGAAAGTATCTCCTTGGAAAGGTGTTATCCGCTTCGGTAAACGAAGTAAACTCAGTCCGCGTTATGTTGGACCTTTCAAAGTTATTCAAAGAATCGGTCCCGTTGCGTATCAATTAGAACTTCCAGCTGAACTAAGTCAAGTACATGATGTGTTTCATGTCTCAAATCTGAAAAAGTGTCTCGCTGAAGATACTCTTGTTATTCCTTTGAATGATATCCGCATTGATGAGCAAATGCACTTTGTCGAAGAACCTATAGAGATTATGAAAGAAGAGGGTCAAAGAGACTCGTAAGAGCAACATACCTATTGTTAAAGTCCGTTGGAATTCGCGTAGGGGCCCCGAATATACCTGAAAACGCAAAGACCAAACGATACGGAAAGACCCCCATCTCTTCCCAACTGTTGATGAAGCAGACGGGAACTCCACTTAAAACTTCGGGACGAAGTTTTCATTAACGGGGAGGTACTATAACGACCCTCATTTTTTTCTTTCCATCTATATAATGCCCGAACAAAAGATTTAAGTAAAATAAATAAACTCTAAGTATTAATAAAAGGTCGTTATATACATACGAAATTAACGAACGTTAAACGAATAATGAATTTTATTCAACAACGTACGCGTAAGAATTTTTATAAAAAAAATTATGTCATAACATGAATACATATAAAATACTTATATTATTTTTTAGTTAATATATTATACAATTAACTATATAATAAATACAAGTATATATAAATGTAGTAACATATATAAAACTAATAAAATTATAAAGTAATAATTTAATTAAAAAAAACACATTTAGTATTTATAATTCCATAAATACTGAATATATATTTATATTTATCAAAATTCGTATTTAATAATTAAATAAAAATAGAAATTAAGTTAGTTAACATTATTAGAACTATGAAATATATATATTCTGTTTTTATAAAAAAAAATATATAAACACCCATCAAGGGCTTCGGCCGTTTGTAAAAAAAAAAGTATTTTTTTTATATATAAACTAGATCTAGATCCACTTTTATTTATTTTATTCCTACTTTTAATTTTACTTTTATTTATTTATATTTTGAAATGATGGCATGACTGGCCATAAATACTTTTAATTTTTTTTCAAGACACTAGTTATTTTTTTATATAAACTTTTGTATTTTTTATTTTCTCTTTACTAAAAATTTTAACTATAAATACCATAGCCTAGTTCACAAATTTTGTACACCAAAAACTTGAAGAATTCTCTCTCAAATCTCTGGAAATTTTTTTTGTAAGTTCTCTATATTTTTTTTTTATAATTTTATTTCAGTTTTTATTATGTTTTTATGTTAGCCGATTGTTAAATACTAATTAAATTCAAGTTAATTATAAATAAATAAAATAAATACATGATAATTAGTATAAAGTATCATAATGGTTATAAAAATTATTTTTATGATTTATATATTCGGAAATTATATTAATTTATATTTAAAAACGAATTATTAAATTATCGGTAAATACATGTAAATGCATAATAAATATTAAACGAATTTATATAACTGATCTAATAATTTTTGAGTGTCACACATGATATAAAAACATTTCTGGAACTGAGTGTTTGGTTTATTTATCATTTTATATATTTATTTTCTATTTATCATTATTTCGGTAATTATATGTAAATACACATAAATAGAGATAAAAGGTTTTTAAATAATGAGAACTATATGTACTGAAGGAAAACAGTTGGAAAACAATTAAAAATGATGTAAAAATTATTTTTAGAATTATTAACTATTTATTTATATTTAATTCCTATTATATACATAAAACAAAACAAAATTTGAAATAAATAGTTCAGTCAGTAATATAAGTATACAAATAATTTTCCTGAGATTGTAATACTTGAACAAACAAGCGAAAATTATAAAAGTTGAATTTCAAAGTTAAAATTATATTTTTTTATTATTTAATATTGGAAATAATGCAAATTTCGAATTAAATATTTAAATCTGTAACATATATATATAAATAATTTTCTTGAGTTTAGTACACTTATGGAAGGTCACGAAAAATATAAAATATTTTATTTGAGTTAAATTGGTATTTTTATACATAATTAACTATGAATTATTGTAAACCGAGAGCAAAATTTGAAATAAATAATTAAACATCATAACAATGAATTATAAAATTTTCCTATGTTTATATTGATCAATAGATCCTAAGAAAAATATTAGATGTGATTTAAAACATGTTTATCTATTTAATTGTATTTAGATATTAAAACAATAATAGCAAATAATAATTAATGCATAAAAACTAGTATTAATGTATAGAAAATTTTTATAAAGTTTTAAACATGTTACCTTCTAATAAGAAGTCAATAAAATATTAGTGAGTATTATTAGACAATTATTAATGCTTATATTGATCTAAAACTTAAATTTAAACTATATATATATATATATATATATATATATATATATATATATATATATATATATATATATGTATCCTTACATGTATAATAAATATAAGATATAAATTAAAATACTAAACCCTAAACCTTTAATACTACCTTTAATTACTACTACACTAATTTAACCTACTTATCTAATACTACTATTATTACTTATAAGTATAACTTAAACTTTAAACCTAAAACGTATTGGAAGGGTATATTAGACGGGTATAGATCTTGATCTTTCTCGGAGGAGTGGACGCTCGAAAGTCTAGGCGGAGAGTTTGGGCTTCCGATTTAAAGGGTCCTGTGGCTCAGAACCCTATGACCTGAAAAGGCCATTCGAATTGAAAGTGTTAGATTGGAAGTTTGTCTAATATGAAAAGCCTCCAAAACGAGAAACCTTCTTTAATAAGAAATTTACTAAACATGAAAACTTAGTAAAGGAAACTACACTTAAATATTCATAAATTTATCTTAACAAAGGGCAAAACATCTAAACTATTCTCAACTTATTCTTAGGTTGACTTCTCTGTGCTTCGATCATCCATACTTTCTCTTTAAGGAATATTTTCACTCACCGAATTACTAAGGTGACTTTCATAGCCCCACTCTTATTACTATAGCACTTTTTATACTTACTGGGGTGAGACACATGCTGCTTTTATACTTTAAACAACTTAGACACAAGTACGAACTTAAACTGTGCTATGACTAGCTTATGCTACTAAGACCCCACAGTGATATTTTTTAATTGCTTTCAGGATAAGGCATTTTTAATTATTGGGGGTAGGCCTATCGGGAGTAACGTCCCCGATACATTTGACAGCGATGTCTTTGTATTACTTAATAATGATTTAAACATGGTGATAAGGTACTATCAACTTATCATCGGGGCAACAAAACAAACGTTTAGTCTAAAATATCACGAATCAGTACTACTTTTGGATCTGCGTGATCTACTTTTATAACAAATCTTGTGGTCTAAGAACAAACGGTCAATCATATTTGTTAAACCTATGAATTTCACTCAACCTTTTTGGTTGACACTTTTAGCATGTTTGTCTCAGTTACTGAATGATCAGGACCTCTATATATACTGCTTATGTGATGACTTACTTGGCTAGGATCAAGAATTATCGCATATTTACTTTTCTGCATTTGAACAATTTATAATTCTTGTAACGACGTTATTAATCCTTCCGCTGCAAATTTGGTTTAATTCATATAGTATTTGTTCTCATTTTATAATATGTTGGTATGTATTATGATATTGAATCACATTTCGCCCAGGCCCTAACTGGGGGTGTGACACCCATAAACTCAAAAGCTTAAATATCTTGAAAGCGAGTTTGGATGCCCATAAACCCATACTTCAACGACCAAAACATCCGGTGTTAACGATGATATGCAATACAGAACACTGGTTTCTAGCTGGGTACATCAAACTTTCAAGCCTTTAGTGGGTATGAAAACTTACTGATAAAGCCTAAAATGAAATGTCCCGTTCAAATTGATTATAAATATTCCATATTAATTGATTCCGTTGCGAGGTTTTGACCTCTATATGAGACGTTTTTCAAAGACTGCATTCGATTTTAAAACAAACCATAACCTTTATTTTATCGATAAAGGTTTAAAAATGATAATCAAAAAATAGCGTTTTCACACGACCATTACATAATGGTTTACAATAATATTACACAACAATATATGTCTTCGAATGCAGTTTTCAAACAATATTAAACAAGTATGGACTCCAAATCTTGTCCTTAATTTAGTATGCAACAGCGGAAGCTCTTAACAATTACCCGAGAATAAACATGCTTAAAACGTCAACGAAAATGTTGGTGAGTTATAGGTTTAACCTATATATTTATCAGTCGTAATAATAGACCACAAGATTTATATTTTCATTTTTCATAAACATCATCCCATACATAGAGATAAAAATCATTCATATGGTAAACACCTGGTAACCGACATTAACAAGATGCATATAAGAATATCCCCATCATTCCGGGACATTCATCGGACATGATATAAAAACTCGAAGTACTAAAGAATCCGGTACTTTGGATGAGGTTTGTTAGGTCCAATAGATCTATCTTTAGGATTCGCGTCAATTAGGGGTGCACTAAATCTCAAAATTAGTGATGTTTCCTAATTCTTAGGCTACCAAGCAAAAAGGGGCATATTCGGCTTCGATCATTCACCCATATAATGTAGTTTTGATTTCTTGTATCTATTTCGTAAAACATTTATAAAACTGCATGTATTCTCATCCCAAAAGTATTAAATTTTTTTAAAAGTGGGACTATAACTCACTTTTACAGATTTTTACTTCGTCGGGAAGTAAGACTTGGCCACTGGTCGATTCACGAACCTATAACAAATATGTACATATATATCAAAGTATGTTCTATATATATTTACAACATTTTTATTATGTTTTAATGATTTGAGTTTGTTAAGTCAGCAGTCCTCGTTAGTAACCTACAACTAGTTGTCCACAGTTAGATGTACAGAAATAAAGCAATATATAATATCTCGAATCAATCCACGACCCAGTGTCTACAAGTCTCAGACTCGATCACAACTTCAAGTATATATATTATTTTGGAATCAACCTCAACCCTGTATAGCTAACTCAAACATTACTGCATATAGAGTGTCTATGGTTGTTCCGAAATATATATATATAGATGGGTCGATATGATATGTCAAAACATTGTATTCGTGTCTATGGTATCCCAAGATTACATAATATATATTAGAATACATGTATAATACAATATAAGTTAGTTAAGTTATGATTTGTATAGATTTGTTACAAATTTCACGTAGCTACAACAAGCAAAATTATCCAATCTTGTTTTACCCATAATTTCTTCGTTTTAAATCCGTTTTGAGTGATTCAAGTTGCTATGGTTTAATAATGAACTAAAATTTATGAAACTAAACAGAAAAAATATAAGTTTATAGTCGGAAATACAGGTTATAAGTCAATATTGTAAGAGGTAGTCATTTCAGTCGAAAGAACGACGTCTTGATGACCATTTTGAAAAACATACTTCCACTTTGAGTTTAACCATGATTCTTGGATATAGTTACATGTTCATAAGAAAAATCATTTTTCCAGAAGAACAACTTTTAAATCAAAGTTTATCATATTTTTTAATTAACTAACTCAAAACAGCCCGCGGTGTTACTACAACTGCGTATGTCCGGTTTTACGGTGTTTTTCGTGTTTCTAGGTTTTAAATCATTAAGTTAGCATATCATATAGATATAGAAAATGTGTTTAGTTGATTTTAAAAGTCAAGTTAGAAGGATTAACTTTATTTGTGAACAAGTTTAGAATTAACTAAACTATGTTCTAGTGATTACAAGTTTAAATCTTCGAATATGATAGTTTTATATGTATGAATTGAATGATGTTATGAACATCATTACTACCTCAAGTTTAGTAGGTAAACCTACTAGAAGTTACAAAATTTGAACTAGCTTCAAAGGATTCTTGGATGGCTCGAAAGTTCTTGAAGTAGAATCATGACACGAAAACAAGTTCAAGTAAGATTTCCACTCGAAATAAGATTGTTATAGTTATAGAAATTGAATCAAAGTTTGAATATGAGTATTACCTTGAATTATAATGATAACCTACTATAAACAACAAATATTTCTTGAGGTTGGATGACCACTTTACAAGATTGGAAGTGAGCTAGCAAACTTGGAAGTGTTCTTGGTGTTTTCTTGAGTAGTTGTTTTGTTTGTTGATCTAGGTTACCTAAATTGAGCTAGATTGAGCTAGATTATGAAGGAAATGATGAAGAACACTTAGAAAACTAAGATAGTAATTGAGAGAGAGTAATTTGATGCATAAAAATGGAAATCAAAATGTGCTTGTGGTAGGTGAAATGGGACGTGAGAATGGAGTTAATATAGGCTCCATTACTTTGTTGTTTTGTTAGATATTTCATGCTAGTTGCCAAATGATGGTTGAAATGTCCCGTTCTTATTGATTAAAAACGTTCCATATTAATTGATTTCGTTGCGAGGTTTTGACCTCTATATGAGACGTTTTTCAAAGACTGCATTCATTTTTAAAACAACCATAACCTTTATTTCATAAATAAAGGTTTAAAAAGCTTTACGTAGATTATCAAATAATGATAATCTAAAGTATCCTGTTTACACACGACCATTACATAATGGTTTACAATACAAATATGTTACAACAAAATAAGTTTCTTGAATGCAGTTTTTACACAATATCATACAAGCATGGACTCCAAATCTCGTCCTTATTTAAGTATGCGACAGCGGAAGCTCTTAATAATCACCTGAGAATAAACATGCTTAAAACGTCAACAAAAATGTTGGTGAGTTATAGGTTTAACCTATATATATCAAATCGTAACAATAGACCACAAGATTTCATATTTCAATACACATCCCATACATAGAGATAAAAATCATTCATATGATGAACACCTGGTAACCGACATTAACAAGATGCATATATAAGAATATCCCCATCATTCCGGGACACCCTTCGGATATGACACCCTTCGGATATGATATAAATTTCGAAGTACTAAAGCATCCGGTACTTTGGATGGGGTTTGTTAGGCCCAATAAATCTATCTTTAGGATTCGCGTCAATTAGGGTGTCTGTTCCCTAATTCTTAGATTACCAGACTTAATAAAAAGGGGCATATTCGATTTCGATAATTCAACCATAGAATGTAGTTTCACGTACTTGTGTCTATTTTGTAAATCATTTATAAAACCTGCATGTATTCTCATCCCAAAAATATTAGATTTTAAAAGTGGGACTATAACTCACTTTCACAGATTTTTACTTCGTCGAGAAGTAAGACTTGGCCACTGTTGATTCACGAACCTATAACAATATATACATATATATTAAAGTATGTTCAAAATATATTTACAACACTTTTAATATATTTTGATGTTTTAAGTTTATTAAGTCAGCTGTCCTCGTTAGTAACCTACAACTAGTTGTCCACAGTTAGATGTACAGAAATAAATCGATAAATATTATCTTGAATCAATCCACGACCCAGTGTATACGTATCTCAGTATTGATCACAACTCAAACTATATATATTTTGGAATCAACCTCAACTCTGTATAGCTAACTCCAACATTCACATATAGAGTGTCTATGGTTGTTCCGAAATATATATAGATGTGTCGACATGATAGGTCGAAACATTGTATACGTGTCTATGGTATCTCAAGATTACATAATATACAATACAAGTTGATTAAGTTCTGGTTGGAATAGATTTGTTACCAATTTTCACGTAGCTAAAATGAGAAAAATTATCCAATCTTGTTTTACCCATAACTTCTTCATTTTAAATCCGTTTTGAGTGAATCAAATTGCTATGGTTTCATATTGAACTCTATTTTATGAATCTAAACAGAAAAAGTATAGGTTTATAGTCAGAAAAATAAGTTACAAGTCGTTTTTGTAAAGGTAGTCATTTCAGTCGAAAGAACGACGTCTAGATGACTATTTTAGAAAACATACTTTCACTTTGAGTTTAACCATAATTTTTGGATATAGTTTCATGTTCATAATAAAAATCATTTTCTCAGAATAACAACTTTTAAATCAAAGTTTATCATAGTTTTTAATTAACTAACCCAAAACAGCCCGCGGTGTTACTACGACGGCGTAAATCCGGTTTTACGGTGTTTTTTGTGTTTCCAGGTTTTAAATCATTAAGTTAGCATATCATATAGATATAGAACATGTGTGTAGTTAATTTTAAAAGTCAAGTTAGAAGGATTAACTTTTGTTTGCGAACAAGTTTAGAATTAACTAAACTATGTTCTAGTGATTACGAGTTTAAACCTTCGAATAAGATAGTTTTATATATATGAATTGAATGATGTTATGAACATCATTACTACCTCAAGTTTAGTAGGTAAACCTAATGGAAGTGACAAGAAATGATCTAGCTTCAAAGGATCTTGGATGACTTGAAAGTTCTTGAAGTAGGATCATGACACAAAAACAAGTTCAAGTAAGATTTTTACTCGAATTAAGATAGTTTATAGTTATAGAAATTGAATCAAAGTTTGAATATGAATATTACCTTGAATAAGAAAGATAACCTACTATATATAACAAAGGTTTCTTGATCTTAGATGATTACTTGGAATGGATTAGAAAGCTTGGAAGTAAATTAGTAAACTTGAAGGGATTTTTGAAGTGTTCTTGAAGTGTTCTTCCTATGATGATTATAGCTTGATTCTTGAAGTGATTTTTGATGAAGATGATGATTAACTACTGGAAAAATAAGTTCATAATAGTGTGTGTGTGTTGAGAGAGAATTAGAAAGAGAATTGGAAGTGAAATGGAGTGAATGATGAGTGGTAATTGGTGAGTGGTGAGTGGGGTTAAAAGGAGTTCTAGTTAGTTGACTAGCTCATGGTAGAAGTTAAAATTGATTAGTCATACATGACATAATCAAGAGTGGAATCCCATGCTAGTTTCTATTGGTATATACCCATAGTAAGTACGTTTTGAAGCTGTGTATAATACGGGTAAGAATACGACTAGAATTCTTGATGAAAGAAAAGAATGGGAAAGTAACTGTAACCATTTTCGTTAAGTATGAGTGTTTTGATATATGTCTTGAAGTCTTCCAAAAGTATTTTAATACATCTAAATACACTACATGTATGTACATTTTAACTGAGTCGTTAAGTCATCGTTAGTCGTTACATGTAAGTGTTGTTTTGAAACCTTTAAGTTAACGATCTCAATTAATGTTGTTAACCCATTGTTTATTATATCTAATGAGATGTTAAATTATTATATTATCATGATATTATGATATATTAATATATCTTAATATGATATATATACATTTAAATGTCGTTACAACGATAATCGTTACATATATGTCTCGTTTCGAAATCCTTAAGTTAGTAGTCTTGTTTATATGTATATAAATCATTGTTAATATACTTATGGAGATACTTAATTATCATAATCTCATGTTAACCATATGTATATCCATATATATATATATCGTCATGTCGTTTTTACAAGTTTTAACGTTCGTGAATCGCCGGTCAACTTGGGTGGTCAATTGTCTATATGAAACATATTTCAATTAATCAAGTCTTAACAAGTTTGATTGCTTAACATGTTGGAACATTTAATCATGTAAATATCAATCTCAATTAATATATATAAACATGGAAAAGTTCGGGTCACTACAGTACCTACCCGTTAAATAAATTTCGTCCCGAAATTTTAAGCTGTTGAAGGTGTTGACGAATCTTCTGGAAATAGATGCGGGTATTTCTTCTTCATCTGATCTTCACACTCCCAGGTGAACTCAGGTCCTCTACTAGCATTCCATCGAACCTTAACAATTGGTATCTTGTTTTGCTTAAGTCTTTTAACCTCACGATCCATTATTTCGACGGGTTCTTCGATGAATTGAAGTTTTTTGTTGATTTGGATTTCATCTAACGGAATAGTGAGATCTTCTTTAGCAAATCATTTCTTCAAATTCGAGACGTGGAAAGTTTTATGTACAGCCGCGAGTTGTTGAGGTAACTCAAGTCGGTAAGCTACTGGTCCGACACGATCAATAATCTTGAATGGTCCAATATACCTTGGATTTAATTTCCCTCGTTTACCAAATCGAAAAACGCCTTTCCAAGGTGCAACTTTAAGCATGACCATATCTCCAATTTCAAATTCTATATCTTTTCTTTTAATGTCAGCGTAGCTCTTTTGTCGACTTTGGGCGGTTTTCAACCGTTGTTGAATTTGGATGATCTTCTCGGTAGTTTCTTGTATAATCTCCGAACTTGTAATCTGTCTATCCCCCACTTCACTCCAACAAATCGGAGACCTGCACTTTCTACCATAAAGTGCTTCAAACGGCGCCATCTCAATGCTTGAATGGTAGCTGTTGTTGTAGGAAAATTCTGCTAACGGTAGATGTCGATCCCAACTGTTTCCGAAATCAATAACACATGCTCGTAGCATGTCTTCGAGCGTTTGTATCGTCCTTTCGCTCTGCCCATCAGTTTGTGGATGATAGGCAGTACTCATGTCTAGACGAGTTCCTAATGCTTGCTGTAATGTCTGCCAGAATCTTGAAATAAATCTGCCATCCCTATCAGACATAATAGAGATTGGTATTCCATGTCTGGAGACGACTTCCTTCAAATACAGTCGTGCTAACTTCTCCATCTTGTCATCTTCTCTTATTGGCAGGAAGTGTGCTGATTTGGTGAGACGATCAACTATTACCCAAATAGTATCAAAACCACTTGCAGTCCTTGGCAATTTAGTGATGAAATCCATGGTAATGTTTTCCCATTTCCATTCTGGGATTTCGGGTTGTTGAAGTAGACCTGATGGTTTCTGATGCTCAGCTTTGACCTTAGAACACGTCAAACATTCTCCTACATATTTAGCAACATCGACTTTCATACCCGGCCACCAAAAATGTTTCTTGAGATCCTTGTACATCTTCCCCGTTCCAGGATGTATTGAGTATCTGGTTTTATGAGCTTCTCTAAGTACCATTTCTCTCATATCTCCAAATTTTGGTACCCAAATCCTTTCAGCCCTATACCGGGTTTCGTCTTCCCGAATATTAAGATGCTGCTCCGATCCTTTGGGTATTTCATCCTTTAAATTTCCTTCTTTTAAAACTCCTTGTTGCGCCTCCTTTATTTGAGTAGTAAGGTTATTATGAATCATTATATTCATAGATTTTACTCGAATGGGTTCTCTGTCCTTCCTGCTCAAGGCATCGGCTACCACGTTTGCCTTCCCCGGGTGGTAACGAATCTCAAAGTCATAATCATTCAACAATTCAATCCACCTACGCTGCCTCATATTCAGTTGTTTCTGATTAAATATGTGTTGAAGACTTTTGTGGTCAGTATATATAATACTTTTGACCCTATATAAGTAGTACCTCCAAGTCTTTTATGAAAAACAACCGCGCCTAATTCTAAATAATGTGTCGTATAATTTTGCTCGTGAATCTTCAATTGTCTAGATGCATAAGCAATCACCTTCTTTCGTTGCATTAATACACAACCGAGACCTTGCTTTGATGCGTCACAATAAATCACAAAATCATCATTCCCTTCAGGCAATGACAATATAGGTTCCGTAGTTAGCTTTTTCTTCAATAACTGAAACGCTTTCTCTTGTTCATCCTTCCATTCAAATTTCTTCCCTTTATGCGTTAATGCAGTCAAGGGTTTTGCTATTCTGGAAAAGTCTTGGATGAACCTTCTGTAGTAACCAGCTAGTCCTAAAAACTGGCGTATGTGTTTCGGAGTTTTCGGGGTTTCCCACTTTTCAACAGTTTCTATCTTTGCCGGATCCACCTTAATACCTTTTTTGTTCACTATGTGATCGAGGAATTGAACTTCTTCCAACCAAAATGCACACTTTGAAAACTTAGCGTACAATTCTTCCTTCCTCAATACTTCTAACACCTTTCTCAAATGTTCACCGTGTTCTTGGTCATTCTTTGAGTAAATAAGTATGTCATCAATGAAAACAATGACAAACTTGTCAAGGTATGGTCCACACACTCGGTTCATAAGGTCCATGAACACAGCTGGTGCATTAGTTAAACCAAATGGTATGACCATAAACTCGTAATGACCGTAACGTGTTCTGAAAGCAGTCTTTGGAATATAATCTTCTTTCACCCGCATTTGATGATACCCGGAACGTAATTCAATCTTTGAATAAATAGACGAGCCTTGTAGTTGATCAAATAAGTCGTCGATTCTCGGTAGTGGGTAGCGGTTCTTGATGGTAAGTTTGTTCAACTCTCGGTAGTCGATACACAACCTGAATGTACCATCTTTCTTCTTGACAAACAAAACAGGAGCTCCACACGGTGATGTGCTTGGTCGAATGAAACCATGCTCTAAAAGTTCTTGTAATTGGCTTTGCAGTTCTTTCATCTCGCTGGGTGCGAGTCTGTAAGGAGCACGAGCTATTGGTGCAGCTCCTGGTACAAGATCTATTTGAAATTCAACGGATCGATGTGGGGGTAATCCCGGTAATTCTTTAGGAAATACATCGGGAAATTCTTTTGCGACGGGAACATCATTGATGCTCTTTTCTTCAGTTTGTAATTTCTCGACGTGTGCTAGAACAGCATAGCAACCTTTTCTTATTAGTTTTTGTGCCTTCAAATTACTAATAAGATGTAGTTTGTGTTGCCCTTTTCTCCGTACACCATTAAGGGTTTTCCTTTTTCTCGTATAATGCGAATTGCATTTTTGTAACAAACGATCTCTGCTTTCACTTCTTTCAACCAGTCCATACCGATTATCACATCAAAACTCCCTAACTCTACTGGTATCAAGTCAATCTTAAATGTTTCGCTAACCAGTTTAATTTCTCGATTCCGACATATATTATCTGCTGAAATTAATTTACCATTTGCTAATTCGAGTAAAAATTTACTATCCAAAGGCGTCAATGGACAACTTAATTTAGCACAAAAATCTCTACTCATATAGCTTCTATCCGCACCCGAATCAAATAAAACGTAAGCAGATTTATTGTCAATAAGAAACGTACCCGTAACAAGCTCCGGGTTTTCCTGTGCCTCTGCCACATTAATATTGAAAACTCTTCCGCGGCCTTGTCCATTCGTGTTCTCCTGGTTCGGGAAATTTCTAATAATGTGGCCCGGTTTTCCACATTTATAACAAACTACATTGGCATAACTTGCTCCGACACTACTTGCTCCGCCATTGACACCATTTGTTCCTTTTGTTCTATTAACCCCTGGTCCGTAAACCTCACACTTCGCCGCGCTATGACCATTTCTTTTACACTTGTTGCAAAATTTGGTGCAGAACCCCGAGTGATACTTTTCACACCTTTGGCATAGCTGCTTCTGATTGTTGTTGTTGTTGCGGTTATTATTGTTGTTGGGATGATCGTTGTAGTTGCTGTTGTTGTTGTTGTTGTTGTTGTTGTTGTTGTTGTTGTTGTTGTTGTTGTTGGACCGTTTGTTGTAGTTGCGATTGATGTTGCGATTGTTGGGATAATTGTTGCGATTATTGTTGTAATTGCTGTTGTTGTTGTATTGGTGATTCTTATCACCGTTTTCCTCCCACTTTCTTTTGACTTGCTTCACATTGGCCTCTTCAGCAGTCTGTTCTTTAATTCTTTCTTCAATCTGGTTCACTAGTTTGTGAGCCATTCTACATGCCTGTTGTATGGAGGCGGGCTCGTGTGAACTTATATCTTCTTGGATTCTTTCCGGTAATCCTTTCACAAACGCGTCGATCTTCTCTTCCTCGTCTTCGAATGCTCCCGGACACAATAGGCACAATTCTGTGAATCGTCTTTCGTACGTGGTAATATCAAATCCTTGGGTTCGTAACCCTCTAAGTTCTGTCTTGAGCTTATTGACCTCGGTTCTGGGACGGTACTTCTCGTTCATCAAGTGCTTGAATGCTGACCACGGTAGTGCGTACGCATTGTCTTGTCCCACTTGCTCTAGATAGGTATTCCACCATGTTAACGCAGAACCTGTGAAGGTATGCGTAGCGTAATTTACTTTGTCCTCTTCAGTACACTTACTTATGGCAAACACCGATTCGACCTTCTCGGTCCACCGTTTCAATCCGATCGGTCCTTCGGTTCCATCAAATTCCAAAGGTTTGCAGGCAGTGAATTCTTTGTAGGTGCATCCTACACGATTTCCTGTACTGCTAGATCCAAGGTTATTGTTGGTATGTAGCGCAGCTTGTACTGCGGCTATGTTTGAAGCTAGAAAAGTACGGAATTCCTCTTCATTCATATTCACGGTGTGTTGAGTAGTCGGTGCCATTTCCTTCAATATAGTCAAATGGAACAAGTTAATCATACAGAATATTAAGAGTAGTTAATAGTATTTCGTAGCATAATATGAACTCATTTATAAAAGCTTTTTCTTCATATTAGCGTTTTATAAGTTTAAATTCGGGTAGTACCTACCCGTTAAGTTCATACTTAGTAGCTAATATACAATTCAACTACTACAATTCTATATGAAAAACTGATTATAATAATATTTCGCGTTCAAACTTTTATACAATATTTTACAAACTTACAATACCGCTTATTTTACATAAAGCATGAAATATAGCACACAATAACTTTGATACAAGATAGTTGTGAAGATAATTCTAGCTAGTACACAAGTCGTTCAGCAAAGGCAATAAAGACACGTAATTCATACGTCCAGAAACAAGTCATGCATTCTGGTTTTACTAGGACTACTTCCCATCCTTGGTCTTGTAGAACATAACCGTTATGGCCGTTGATAAGACAGCGTGTTGTAACGTCGTCAAAGGGACGAGGGTTACGTAATGTCCAACAGTCCCGTAACAATCTAAAAACCTCATTTCTTACCCCAATTACCGACTCCGTCACTTGTGGGAACGTTTTGTTTAATAGTTGTAGGCCGATGTTCTTGTTCTCACTTTGGTGAGAAGCGAACATTACTAATCCGTAAGCATAACATGCTTCTTTATGTTTCATGTTAGCCGCTTTTTCTAAATCACGAAGTCCAATATTCGGATATATTGAGTCAAAATAATTTCTTAACCCATTGCGTAAAATAGCATTTGGGTTCCCCGCAATATATGCGTCAAAGTAAACACATCGTAACTTATGGATTTCCCAATGTGATATCCCCCATCTTTCGAACGAAAGCCTTTTATAAACCAAGGCATTCTTGGAACGTCCTTCGAATGTCTTACAAACTGATCTCGTCTTAAATAGTTGTGCCGAAGAATTCTGACCGACTCTAGACAAGATTTCATCAATCATGTCTCCGGGTAGGTCTCTTAAAATATTGGGTTGTCTATCCATTTTGTGTTTTTATACTGTAAAATAGACAAGAGTTAGATTCATAAAAAAATACTTATTAATACAAGCAATTTTTACATATATCATAAAGCATAAGCACACTATATTACATATATTACACCACACGAATACAACTATCTTATTCCGACTCGCTTGTTTCTTCTTCTTCGGTTTTGGTTCATTTTTCCAAGTTTCTAGGGATATATGATGTTCCCCTAATACGAGCCGTCGTTTTCCACATTGGTTTAGAAAAACCTGGTGGTTTAGAGGTTCCCGGGTCATTGTTACAACTTAAGGACTTCGGGGGTTGACGATACATATAAAGTTCATCGGGGTTGGAATTAGATTTCTCTATTTTTATGCCCTTTCCCTTATTATTTTCTTTTGCCTTTTTAAATTCAGTTGGGGTAATTTCTATAACATCATCGTAAATTCTCGTCAGAATCCGATTCATCGGAGAATTGGTAATCCTCCCAATATTTTGCTTCCTTAGCGGAAACACCATTGACCATAATTAACCTTGGTCGGTTGGTTGAGGATTTTCTTTTACTTAACCGTTTTATTATTTCCCCCACCGGTTCTATTTCTTCATCCGGTTCCGATTCTTCTTCTGGTTCCGACTCTTCTTCCGGTTCCTCTTCGGGAACTTGTGAATCAGTCCACGAATCATTCCAATTTACATTTGACTCTTCATTATTATTAGGTGAGTCAATGGGACTTGTTCTAGAGGTAGACATCTATCACATAATATCAAACGCGTTAAGAGATTAATATATCACATAATATTCACATGTTAAAAATATATAGTTTCCAACAAAATTTGTTAAGCAATCATTTTTCAAGTAAACACGGTCGAAGTCCAGACTCACTAATGCATCCTAACAAACTCGATAAGACACACTAATGCAAAATTCTGGTTCTCTAAGACCAACGCTCGGATACCAACTGAAATGTCCCGTTCTTATTGATTAAAAACGTTCCATATTAATTGATTTCGTTGCGAGGTTTTGACCTCTATATGAGACGTTTTTCAAAGACTGCATTCATTTTTAAAACAACCATAACCTTTATTTCATAAATAAAGGTTTAAAAAGCTTTACGTAGATTATCAAATAATGATAATCTAAAATATCCTGTTTACACACGACCATTACATAATGGTTTACAATACAAATATGTTACAACAAAATAAGTTTCTTGAATGCAGTTTTTACACAATATCATACAAGCATGGACTCCAAATCTCATCCTTATTTAAGTATGCGACAGCGGAAGCTCTTAATAATCACCTGAGAATAAACATGCTTAAAACGTCAACAAAAATGTTGGTGAGTTATAGGTTTAACCTATATATATCAAATCGTAACAATAGACCACAAGATTTCATATTTCAATACACATCCCATACATAGAGATAAAAATCATTCATATGGTGAACACCTGGTAACCGACATTAACAAGATGCATATATAAGAATATCCCCATCATTCCGGGACACCCTTCGGATATGATATAAATTTCGAAGTACTAAAACATCCGGTACTTTGGATGGGGTTTGTTAGGCCCAATAGATCTATCTTTAGGATTCGCTTCAATTAGGGTGTCTGTTCCCTAATTCTTAGATTACCAGACTTAATAAAAAGGGGCATATTCAATTTCGATAATTCAACCATAGAATGTAGTTTCACGTACTTGTGTCTATTTTGTAAATCATTTATAAAACCTGCATGTATTCTCATCCCAAAAATATTAGATTTTAAAAGTGGGACTATAACTCACTTTCACAGATTTTTACTTCGTCGAGAAGTAAGACTTGGCCACTGTTGATTCACGAACCTATAACAATATATACATATATATTAAAGTATGTTCAAAATATATTTACAACACTTTTAATATATTTTGATGTTTTAAGTTTATTAAGTCAGCTGTCCTCGTTAGTAACCTACAACTAGTTGTCCACAGTTAGATGTACAGAAATAAATCGATAAATATTATCTTGAATCAATCCACGACCCAGTGTATACGTATCTCAGTATTGATCACAACTCAAACTATATATATTTTGGAATCAACCTCAACCCTGTATAGCTAACTCCAACATTCACATATAGAGTGTCTATGGTTGTTCCGAAATATATATAGATGTGTCGACATGATAGGTCGAAACATTGTATACGTGTCTATGGTATCTCAAGATTACATAATATACAATACAAGTTGATTAAGTTATGGTTGGAATAGATTTGTTACCAATTTTCACGTAGCTAAAATGAAAAAAATTATCCAATCTTGTTTTACCCATAACTTCTTCATTTTAAATCCGTTTTGAGTGAATCAAATTGCTATGGTTTCATATTAAACTCTATTTTATGAATCTAAACAGAAAAAGTATTGGTTTATAGTCGGAAAAATAAGTTACAAGTCGTTTTTGTAAAGGTAGTCATTTCAGTCGAAAGAACGACGTCTAGATGACCATTTTAGAAAACATACTTCCACTTTGAGTTTAACCATAATTTTTGGATATAGTTTTATGTTCATAATAAAAATCATTTTCTCAGAATAACAACTTTTAAATCAAAGTTTATCATAGTTTTTAATTAACTAACCCAAAACAGCCCGCGGTGTTACTACGACGGCGTAAATCCGGTTTTACGGTGTTTTTCGTGTTTCCAGGTTTTAAATCATTAAGTTAGCATATCATATAGATATAGAACATGTGTGTAGTTAATTTTAAAAGTCAAGTTAGAAGGATTAACTTTTGTTTGCGAACAAGTTTAGAATTAACTAAACTATGTTCTAGTGATTACGAGTTTAAACCTTCGAATAAGATAGTTTTATATATATGAATCGAATGATGTTATGAACATCATTACTACCTCAAGTTTAGTAGGTAAACCTACTGGAAGTGAAAAGAAATGATCTAGCTTCAAAGGATCTTGGATGGCTTGAAAGTTCTTGAAGTAGGATCATGACACAAAAACAAGTTCAAGTAAGATTTTTACTCGAATTAAGATAGTTTATAGTTATAGAAATTGAATCAAAGTTTGAATATGAATATTACCTTGAATAAGAAAGATAACCTACTGTATATAACAACGGTTTCTTGATCTTAGATGATTACTTGGAATGGATTAGAAAGCTTGGAAGTAAATTAGTAAACTTGAAGGGATTTTTGAAGTGTTCTTGAAGTGTTCTTCCTATGATGATTATAACTTGATTCTTGAAGTGATTTTTGATGAAGATGATGATTAACTACTGAAAAAATACGTTCATAATAGTGTGTGTGTGTGTTGAGAGAGAAGTAGAAAGAGAATAGGAAGTGAAATGGAGTGAATGATGAGTGGTAATTGGTGAGTGGTGAGTGGGGTTAAAAGGAGTTCTAGTTAGTTGACTAGCTCATGGTAGAAGTTAAAATTGATTAGTCATACATGACATAATTAAGAGTGGAATCCCATGCTAGTTCCTATTGGTATATACCCATAGTAAGTACGTTTTGAAGCTGTGTATAATACGGGTAAGAATACGACTAGAATTCTTGATGAAAGAAAAGAATGGGAAAGTAACTGTAACCATTTTCGTTAAGTATGAGTGTTTTGATATATGTCTTGAAGTCTTCCAAAAGTATTTTAATACATCTAAATACACTACATGTATGTACATTTTAACTGAGTCGTTAAGTCATCGTTAGTCGTTACATGTAAGTGTTGTTTTGAAACCTTTAAGTTAACGATCTCAATTAATGTTGTTAACCCATTGTTTATTATATCTAATGAGATGTTAAATTATTATATTATCATGATATTATGATATATTAATATATCTTAATATGATATATATACATTTAAATGTCGTTACAACGATAATCGTTACATATATGTCTCGTTTCGAAATCCTTAAGTTAGTAGTCTTGTTTATATGTATATAACTCATTGTTAATATACTTATGGAGATACTTACTTATCATAATCTCATGTTAACCATATGTATATCCATATATATATCGTCATGTCATTTTTACAAGTTTTAACGTTCGTGAATCGCCGGTCAACTTGGGTGGTCAATTGTCTATATGAAACATATTTCAATTAATCAAGTCTTAACAAGTTTGATTGCTTAACATGTTGGAACATTTAATCATGTAAATATCAATCTCAATTAATATATATAAACATGGAAAAGTTCGGGTCACTACAATGGTTCCCACATGTGTTAGGTGACTCACAAGGGCTGCTGAGAGCTGAATTATTATTTGTATATACCAATAGTATATACGTTTAGGAGCTGGGTATTGTACGAGTACGAATACGGGTGCATACGAGTAGAATTGTTGATGAAAATGAATGAGGATGTAATTGTAAGCATTTTTGTTAAGTAGAAGTACTTTGATAAGTGTATTGAAGTCTTTCAAAAGTGTATGAATATATATTAAAACACTACATGTATATACATTTTAACTGAGTCGTTAAGTCATCGTTAGTCGTTATATGTAAATGTTGTTTTGAAACCTTTAAGTTAACGATCTTGTTAAATGTTGTTAACCCATTGTTTATTATATCTAATGAGATGTTAAATTATTACATTATCATGATAATATGATGTATTAATATATCTTAATATGATATATATACATTTAAATGTCGTTACAACGATAATCGTTACATATATGTCTCGTTTCGAAACCCTTAAGTTAGTAGTCTTGTTTTTACATATGTAGTTCATTGTTAATACACTTAATGATATGTTTACTTATCATTTATCATATTTAAACATAGTGTAACAATATCTTAATATGATTCATATGTATTTAGTAAGATGTTGTTATAACGATAATCGTTATATATATCGTTTCGAGTTTCTTAATTCAATAAACTCATTTTTATGTATATCACTCATTGTTAATATACTTAGAGAGATAATTACTTATCATAATCTCATGTTAACCATATATATGTCTATATATATATAACATCATGTAGTTTTTACGAATTTGTAACGTTCGTGAATCGCCGGTCAATTTGGGTGGTCAATTGTCTATATGAAACCTATTTTAATTAATCAAGTATTAACAAGTTTGATTGCTTAACATGTTGGAAATATTTAGTCATATAAATATCAATTTTATTTAATATATATATATATATATATATATATATATATATATATATATATATATATATATATATATATATATATATATATATATATATATATATATAAATGGAAAAGTTTGGGTCATTACATAAAACACCACCATATTGATAAAAACATGGTCCTGCAAATTTCATTGACATTACATCAAAAACCTGGTGTGCATTCAAAACGCCACAATATTATATTATGATTTATAAAAATACACTAATATATAACTTCAACACAATAAATCAGAACATTTATGTGTTTATTTTGTATTGATCATTGCTGCCGTAGTTCATTTGTTGGTAGATGGGGTTTTAATTTTTTGATATAAGGCCTGTAATAGAGCTAGGGTTTTCAGAGATGGTGTATTGTGTAGAACACAGTGGATCCCTAATTTTGAAACCCCTAGAAATTTGGCCGCCCCTTTTATTGACTTTTTTGCTTCGCTTGTCCCTCTATTATACCTAAAATTGCTAACAGCGTCCATTGGTTTTTAATTTGGCCTTTCGAATCCTTTACAACAACAACAACAAACCCAATACCACCATTAGTGGTGTATGGGGGAGGTGAGATGTAGACAATCCTTCCCCTATCTGGGAATAAAGACAAGCCATTTCTCTACCCAGAGTGAAACACTCTCAAAAGTAGTGAAAGTCATCTCTCTCTCTATTCGCCGGGTAAAGAGATTGCTTCCGAGTGGACCTCCGGCCTTTCGAATCCTTTGTTTTTCCTAATTTAGCAATCCGCATCCTTCCATCTAAATTCAATTAAATAAGTCCGTTCTGAATTTTGTCTTCTTCATTTGATCGATGTTTGAAAATGAGGGATTAGTATAAATTTAGGGTATTTTGACAAACACAAATGTATGAAGTTGGGGTATTTGAACATAAATTGAAGTTCTTCATCTTCATTTATGACAAACCTAAATATTACTCCATTGTACAAAAATTAAAGTTGAGGTATTTAAATTAAAAATTAAAGCAATTAGTAAAGCTTTCAAGTTCGGGTATTTTGTTTTTATTCTCCAAATTCTGCATTCCAGCTAAACGATTGTTGTAAATGGCAAGAAGTCCACCACCAAAAAAAATTAATTAATATTATGATGGGTGGATCTTATTATTATGTTTTGCAAATTAAAAATGGAAATTGCTTAAGTTTGCTCCAACTTTTGTACAATGTTTTGATACATGTGTATGATGTGGTCAATCAAACTGGTAGGCTGCTCATTGATTAACATAGATACATTGCTGCTCACGTAAATGAAACATTTAAAGAATTAGGTGGAATGATATCACTAACTGAACCATCAGAAAGTATTAAAATGATTGCTGGTTTTTATTCAATTGCATTAACCATCAGAAAGTATTCAAATTATTGTTAATTAGGTTTGATTTATTTTTTGATCGAATTTAGACGGAGGGACTCGGATTGCAAAATAAAAATTATTAAAGGATGCGAGAATTCAAATTAAAAAGCAAGGGATGTTGTTAGCGATTTGGTGTAAAATAGAGGGACCAACTGAGCAAAAAAGTCCCTTTTATTTTTTATAAGGGTAATTTCGTAATCAAACAATTCAATGCTAGGATTATGAGGTCATTAGAAAGATTAGGAGAAAATTAAGGGTCTAGATCATTGATAATTAATTAAATGGATGGCTAAGATTAGTTTTACTATCTAAAATGATCTATTTTAGCTTTTGTTATTATATATAGAATAGATAGATAGATACACATTAGTATATACGGAAGTACGCATTAGACCATTCCCTACGCCACACCCTCCACCATTTCTTCGTAAGCTTCCTTTGAGGGCGCCGATGGCATTCCAGCCGCCCTCGGTCGCCCTCTAATTTCTCTCTTCATTTCGTGATGGGTAATTTCCTCCAGAAGCATATCAGAGGACGAGTGATGTTGCTGTATTTTGCTGTTTTGTACATATTTAAACAGCTATATAGCCGTTAGACTTATTTTTATTTTTTTCCAATACCTCCACTATGGTAACTTACGAATTTGGCACGCTTACTTTCGACCCGCCGGTTCAAACAACGACATCAATGTGCTTAATCAATCTGATTTATTTAATGAGCTACTTCAAGATACGCCACCACCGTGTAATTTTTCGGTAAGTGGGTATAATTTCAATAAAGGTTATTATTTAACCTAAGGGATATATCCTGAATGGGCGACTTTATTTAAGTCTTTCAAAAGTCTGCCTACCCCTGAAGCAGCAAAATTTAAGACTCGGAAAGATATTGAACGGGGCTTCGGAGTGCCTCAAGGTTGTTGGGAAATAATTACACAATATGATCATCGAGGACAACGGAAAGGCAATGTGTGACCTTGAAGAAAAGTATAGCCCCGCTTGTCGCCCAAGAAGATCTATTGAGGAAAGGGTTCAAGCGCACATTCGTGCTAATACAGAATTGCGAGATTCGACCATTCATCATCTTTTACTACCGACCATTCATCATCTTTTACGATAAAATCTCATCGAACACATTAGGAATCTTCCGGCCAATTTTCGTATTCTACACGTTCCGGTAAAACCGAAAATGATGACCGAGAAGAAGACGAGGCCGAAGACAAAGACGAAGACGACGAAGGAAACGAAGATGAGGATGACAAATGTGATGAAGATGACGAGTAGTTCAATAGTTTATTATTTATGTTTAAGTTTATGTAATTTTTAATTTATGTTCAAGTTTATGCCGTTTTTTTATTAATAAAAAATGTAACCGTATTTGTGTTTCTTAATAAAAGTGGCATTTAAAAATATTATTACTCCGTATATCAATTTAAAATAATAAAAATAACAAAAAAGTAATAAAATTTGAGGTAGTATGTCATGGTTGAAAATGGTGTGTTATGGGAGTGTTATGGGAGGAAGTCGTGTGGAAGGGGGAGAGAGAAAGCTGATGTGGCGCTGAAAAAAAGTTGAGGAATGATTTCATGGTTAGGAGTGGTCTTAGAAAGCAAGTTTATTTATATAGCTAATCTTTCATTAATTTAATAAAGATAAATACAGATGTAATATGTTGTGTAATATATTTAAATTAGTAAAAAGACCCGTGAAATCACGGGTTTATTAAATAATTCAAGTTTCACATAGTATTATCGAGAATACCGAACCTTTGAGAAACATAACCAAATTATTGAAGCTTATAATATGCATATAGCAAATGATTACAATGAAAACGTACCACTATATTTGTATATATATGTATATATATATATATATATATATATATATATATTATATATATATATATAGTGGTAGGATCAAGAGGGAAGTAGCCAATCGGGGGAAAGCGGGGGGAAGCAAAAACTTTTTTTTTTCGTTTTTTGAAAAAACTTTGTTCACGAACATTATAGACGGGATGAAAAATATGAATATTTAGTAGAGACACTTTGTGATAAATGTTTTTATTTTGGCGGGAAAAACGCTCGAAGAAGTAATATATAACAATTATCGTGTTTTTCAAGGGTATGTTGAGGTTTTAGCTATTGAGGTTTATATATTAGGGTTTATATATTAGGGTTTATAGGGTTTTGTATATTAGGGTTTAGAAATTTAGGGTTTAGGGTTTAGATTTAGGGTTTAGATTTAGGATTGAGATTGAGTTTTTAACACGAACGGTTTAGAGTTTAGGGTTTAGGGTTTAGGGTTTAGGATTTAGGGTTTAGGATTTAGGGTTTAGGGTTTAGGGTTTGGTGTTTTGGGTTTATTCATAAACCCAAAACACCAAACCCTAAACCCTAAACTCTAAATCGGACTAAATTTTACTTCACAAAATATGAAAAAAACGTTCATATTCTTCACGAACAATATTATTTTGAATGTTATTTTTGTTGATCGTTTTCCCACCTAAATAATAACATTCATCACGAAGTGTCTCTTCTAATTGTTCATATTTTCGTGTGATCTTGATGCCGGAAAAAAAATTCCAAAAAAACGAAAAAAAAAATTTTTCCTTCCCCCGCTTCCCCCCGATTGGTTACTTCCCCGTTGATCCTGCCCTATATATATATATATATATATATATATATATATATATATATATATATATATATATATATATATATATATATATATATATATATATATATATATATATATTGAAGGAATCAAGAGATAACTAAGGATGGGAGAACCCATAGAACTCACAGATTGACTTTCAATCTAGGCACAGATTAAAAAAATTGTTTCAATTTTTTTTCATCAGCTCACAGATTGAAAAAAATATAATTCTAAAAAAAAAAAATTCGGGAAAAAAAATATTTTTGGAAAATTTTTTAAAAAATATAATTTTTTTCTAATTCCACGTCTGTGCAGACCGACTGCCACGTCAACGCAGACTAACTGCCACATCAGAGCAGACTGTGCCACGTGTCAGTCTATTTGGCACAGACTAAGCCACGTGCCAGTCTGCACTTACGTGGCAGTCAGTCTGCGCTGACGTGGTAGTGAGTCTGCGTTGACGTGGAATTTAAAAAAAATAATCTAAATTTTTTTTCAAATCTTTTTTTTTTCTTCGAAACTTTTTATTTTTTCAAAGAATAAATGCATATGGTAGGTGAATGTGCATTCAATATGTGAGTTCTCTGAGTTTTCTCTCACCATTCGTTCTCTCTAGATCCTCACTATATATATATATATATATATATATATATATATATATATATATATATATATATATATATATATATATATATATACACACACACTAATGAAATGACCCGTGGAATTACGGGTGTGTTTAAACGAAACAGTTTTTTATTGGCACTTTTAGGTATTAAGTGAATGTAATGCTAAAGTCATTTAGTTTAATGGCCCATTGACCCACGGTCTCCGACTAAGAAACTTCTCGTTATTTTTACAAACATATTTATGTACTTAAATCAGTTAGAATAAATGAACTACATTTACTCTCTCAACACCTTCTTCCAATTTTTATCGCAATTAGTATTTTCCTTGTAATAAAAGTTTACATTACAATTTTTTATTGAGACATGTATTTTGCATACATATGTAACATGATTAATTCCGCAAAGAGAACTCATAATTAAAAAATAATAATTCTAATTATAATAATAAATATATAATAATAAAGTTTGCTTAAAAATTGAGTATTTATATTTTTAATAATAATTACTACTAATAACAAGTTTCTCTTTAAATTTTATTAAAAATTAAAATACAATTATTATATGAAGGTTGTACAATATGCTTTAAAGTTTGTAAATGTTTTCATGGGGTGTTTTATAAAAGATATAATAATTTATTTTAAAGTTTGTACATATGATTATGAGGGTGTTTTATCCTAAAATTGTACATAATGATTCAAATATTGTACATGTGGTCATGGGAGTGTTTTACCATAATGTTGTATATAATGTTTCAAATATTGTACATATGGTCATTGGAGTATTTTATCATAAAGTTGTACATAATGCTTCATATATTATACAATTAACATGTTAATATTTTTATTAAATAAAATTAATTATTTTTAATGACATCATCATGAGGGTTTAATATTTTTTTATTTTTAATTTTTCTTTATTTTTATTTTTTATTTAAGTTTAGATAATCTTAATTTATGATGTCATTATTAGAGAGATTTATTAGATACTATAGATAGATAGATAGATAGATAGATAGATAGATACTATAATATATTTATTAGAAAACATGACGGTAAATGAATTTTAAAAGATTAATTAAAAGTATTACTATTTATTAATTTATTATCTTTACCTTTTAAGATAAATCATAATAATAACAACAATAACAACAACAACAGTAAGAGTAAGATAGTAAGATATATGTACATCGTTTACGTATTTAATTTACATCATGTTTTAATAATAATTACACTAATAATATAATATATAGTTTCCTTATCTAGTTTTAATAATAATAAAAATAATATAGTATATAGATTTGTTATTTAGTTCAAATAATAATTTGATTTATAAATTAATATGGTGGTACCACGTAAACAAAATTAATATGGTTGCGCTACGTAAATAGAAAAAACCTTTTTTATATAGTGTGTGTATATATATATATATATATATATATATATATATATATATATATATATATATATATATGGGACTAATCAGGGAAAATACTTTTTTGGGGGAAGAGAAAAGTAATTTTAATCTTTTCATGTTTTTTTAAAAAAAAATTCACAAACAATTAGGTGAAAATATGAATATTTAAAAACACTTTGTAATAAAAGTTATTATTTTGACTAGAAAACGCTCGAAGAAATAACATTCATCAAAAAATGTTATTCCTGAAAACATTCATCGTGATGCATGCTATTCTTCGATCGTTCACTATCGATATACCAGATTCGCTTATTTTGAATGATTTGCACAACAATGAAAGATTAATTCTTTTTAAGAACCCATCCAATGATGGGTTATGAAAGATTCGTTTTAACGCGTAAAATGGCATGTTTTTACCCCGTTATCTCTCTTGTTTTAGCCAAAAAATTTAAAAAAACCTAGTTATCTATTTTTATTATCTTATGTTTTAGATCTAGGATGAACGAAGACAATGTCGCAAGAATCAACGAAAATAGACTTATAACGAAGAAACCATAACAAAACCAAGAAAGACAAATTACTTATGCACAAATTAAATATTTGATGATATTGAGTATAATGATCCTACCTAATATCATCTCGTAGATAATTGAATTATGAACGCTTGGGCACAAGAATCGTCAGAAACGGACAAGTAACAAATATAGTTAGAGCCAAAACAGTGAACGATCGAGAAATGAACCCTGGGACATACCCGGATCCGGTACCCCTAAAGATGCACCCGAATTCGGCCAAGGTGATCCGACCAGTTTGAGAGAAAAAGCACCAGGATTCGGTACCCTCTATGGTACACGGATCTCGCAACAAGGATAGGATGTTTGAGCCTCATTATACCCGAATCTGATACCCACTATGGTACTCGGATCCGGACTTGTCCAAGAATCCGTTTGTTAGCCTAATGCAGATCCGGATAGAACCATGATATCGGCTTAAAAGTCACGTTTTCACCCCGGTATTGAGGCCAAAAACAATAAAGTTTCGAGCTTTATCGCTAAAATACTCGCTTTATTGGTTAAAAGTGAAGATCAAGTAATTACGATGCTGGTGGAAAAAGAATCGAGAGAATCGGAGCTAAAACGAAGATTCTAGAGCGAAAACAGTGAAAGACAAATTACGACCCCGGAAATCAAGTTACGATCCCGGAAAAATAGCAGACCAGAGGGGCTACACGGCCTGCCATACGGCTTGCTTACATCAGAAACGGCCTGCCAGCATCCAGGCACAAGAAACGGTTTGCCATGCCATACGGGCAGGCCATACGACTTGCCATACGGCCTGCCAGCAGTATGACAGCAGAAATCACTTCTATTTAAAGGCCATATTTCATCCATTTTTACACACACTTCAATTCACATCTCTCTCTCTCTCTCTCTCTCTCTCTCTCTAAAATATTAGTCATACTTTCAAGGTCTTTGACTCTGTGCGGGAAACCTAGTACCTGTAGAAGAACGCCAAAGATTGTATTAGGAGCAGTCTGGAGTTTAAAGTTGTCACTTTTGTATTCGAAACTCGTTTAATCTACTGGTACTTCTATCCTTTGTCTTTATATAATGTCTTCTATCATTATGCTTTGTAATATTGTTACCATGATTAGCGAGTAGTTATCTTTAGTGTATGCTAAGATGTAGTTAGTTATAATGCCGAAATAATATTATGGTTTGTGTAGGTTGTCGAGATGTTTTCTGATTTTTCTTTAAACTCAATAACTTTTCCAACTAATAGAACGTAGTTATCGGCTCTGTTATTGGGAAGTCACGAACCACGATTCAGAGTACAATATCTGTGTCACCCCTTGGTAAGAGAAGACTATTGGATACAATGAAAGTTTGACTGAGGCACACCGGTTGTAGTAATTCCACCGAGCCTTGGATTCTGATTGAGGACTCTTTCGTAGTGAAACATCTAACTAGGCCCATAGTACATTATCGGTCCTAGACCATGCTAGTGTAGTCACCAAGCATATAAACTCCGTACGTGCACGTTGAAGCACAACGGTTGTTGTAAGTTGTACCTCTGCTAAGTAAGGCTATGGAACCCGGTCAGTGCTGATTAGTACACTTCAACATAACGCGGTCTCAAACATTATACCCCGCTTGAGGGATTCTTAGTTAATTAAGGAACTATTTGTTTGAACACATAAAGGATTGAACCGTTAGGATAACCGAACGTGTTCATGGAAGTCAAACCGACTTGGCCATGGTGTTCTTTATGGTTGAACTCTTTTTAAAGGCATAACTATCTTTTTAAACCCAATCATTAACGAAAGCATCGAATCACATCACGTCTCTCGGATATGGTATACCTTGTATTTCATTGTTCTTAAGAACGTTTAGACCTTTATAGAATGTTAATACCTCACCCAACTGAGTCGCTCAAATGGATGAGCCGTTTGAACGTGTATGCCAGTAGTTAGACTGCACGGACGTCAGAGGTAAGGGACGTTCCTGTCTATTCAGAATCTTCAAGCCTAACGCATTACCCAGTGACATGTCTTATGACATAGGCGTTAGGACCAGTGTAGTGAGCACAAGATCACTACCTATTCATGAACCAACATTTCATAATCTCGACAAAATAACTGACGAAACCATAGTATGACCTTGCTTTAACCTTATCTGAATTATAAATTTTATCGCATTTACTTTACTTTATCTTATAAACTAGAAAACCCAAAATTAGGTAATATACCACTACTCCTTCACATTAGGATTATCTTAAGCTTTATTTATAGGTTTGATTCTACTTATATCTTAAAAATTCGACCCTAGGTCATACTTTCTTTACTCACCATAATAAGGAGTAGTACGATTTAGGTCCCGCTAAATATAAATTTAAAACTATTGCTCCCTATCCTGATAGCTGATTCTGACGCCTTGCGGCATAACGACACCGCATAAATAAAACCGTCCGTTTCGGCCATATCAAACGACTAATCCGGACCATTCACTACCCGTACCCGGCCCAAAAACTCACGGATCCTGCCGGATTTCTCTAAAACTCAATTTATCCTCATTTTCCAATATGGGTGTTTTTCTCACTCCAAAAATCGAGAGACCAAAAGTAAAATACCTGGGATCAATTTTGTAACTTTCAAGAGGGACTTTTGGTGCAATTTTGAAGACTTCATATCATATATATATATATATATATATATATATATATATATATATATATATATATATATATATATATATATATATATATATATATATATATATAGAGAGAGAGAGAGAGAGAGAGAGCATATTTTCTCATTTTCAACACACCAGTTTACACCTCAAGATTCTAACACACTTCCAATTTATTTTCTTTCTTTCTTGTAATTTTTTCTACTTCCTCTTCTATTTAATTTAATTAATATAGGGGGAGAGGAAAGTATGGGACTTCGGAAATACTTGAGTAGTAGTAGCTAGCTTGACGCTATAACATTTTAGATATTTAGGAGGAATACAAAAGTTTATTCTGCCCGCATTATTCGGTATTATCTATCCTTTCTTTTATATTTGGAAAATTATAGTACTAGGAATACTTATTTGTTTATATTTGTGTGTATATTTGGAATGACTTAGATAACTATTATTTTAGATAATATTTAATTATCTGTTAGTGTAAACGTTTTGTATGAAATTAGACTTAATTCACGATACTTTTCCAGTTATACTCGTGGCTATAATCCATCGTTAGGACTTAATAAATACTAATGGGGTAAGTAGTTATCTGTGTTAAATGCCATAGTAAGGACTGGGAAGATACGAGTGCACAATGGTCAAGTTCTCATAGTGGATTGTCCGACCTAAGGTTATGGTCGACGTAAGACTCAGTATGTTGGTACTGTAACTTACTGAAAGAGATGGGTTCGTGTCGGAAGCATATCTTAAGATATTTTCATATATTCTGGGGTTGTATAATTGTATTGTAAAGGGGTGTTTAAATTACACAAATTGGCCACTCGCTTAGAAACTTAAAAGATATATTAAGTTGTTAAGAACAGTTAGATCTGGAAACGAATCATATATTCCTCATTTAGTTGTGCTACTATATTTGAGCAGCCAAGGTCTACAATGCATTTCAATAAAGGTATACACGTCTCCCTAATAAGGGCTACTACTATACTTTTCGAGGGAGCTGGACATAGTCGATCTAATCAGAATCACGATAGCCTAGTTCCCAGTGACATATCATTTTAGAAATCGCACTAAACCGGTAGTGTTCTGAAGTTTACACCAAAGTCTGTTTGATAAATCTAAATGTGCCAACATTATCGAAATTCATGGTAAACCTCGTCCTTTTTATCTTTAGGTGTTCCTTGCATGCCAGCTAGTTTAGTTTAATTAATTGTTTGGTTTAAATTATATAAAAACAAACCACCCAACTACTCAATCTCTACAATTTAAGAACCAAATACTTGGTGTCCATAAAGATCGATGATATCGGCTAAAAAGTCACATTTTTATCCCCGATATTAGCCCCATTTGTGATAAAGTAATTGATTTTATCATCTAAATAAGCATTTATTTGCTTCATTTGGTACATTATGTCATTACAAAGGCTATGTTTCAAGAATCACTAAAAACAGATGAAAAACGAGGAAAAATGAGCAAAATCGGCTAAGACGATTAACTCGCGTTTAAATAACTTATTTTATAATTTTTGGAAAAGTTTATTTACTTAATCTCATGTTGTAAGATATTCAATTACGAATGCTTGGGCGCAAGAATCGTCAGAAACAGAGCTAAAACGAAGATTCTAGAGCGAAAACGGTGAAAGAGAAGTTACGATTCAGCAAACGGCTTGCCAAACGGCCTGCCATAAGGGAAAATGGCCTACCAGAAAACAGGCACAAAATACGGCTTACCCTGGCAAACGACCTTGCCAAACGGCCTGCCAAACGACCTGCCAGCCGTTTGCCAGGAAAATTTTGCCTATTTAAAGAGCTTTTTGCATTCATTTCAACACACACCAATTCTTCACTTCTCTCAAATATCTCTCTATAGTCGTTCCCTAGTGATCTATAGGAGATTTGTTCTCTCTCTACTTTCTCTCTCTAGATTCTAGAGAGAGAAAAGTACAGAGATAAGGAAAAATAATTATCTCTCTATTGTTGCTCTCTAGTGATCAACAGGAGATTAGTATGTAGTTAGTAGTAGAAGCTATCAAGCATTGTAACACTATGGATACTATGAAGAAATACAAGTGTTATTCTGCCGACATTATTCGGTAACATCGATCCTTTCTTTTATTAATTTATTATAATATTCTTGTTCGATGTTTGTGATTTATTAATATTAGAAATGCTTGTTGCCATGATGTGTGAGTAATTTCTTGATTGTTTGCCATGATTTAATAATGTTAGTTAAGGATGATTATCATTTTGTATTCGCCGTCTGTCTATGATATTAAACCTCGTTATTATCGTCCTTCCACCAATAAACGTGATTAAAACCTTTTATAAAGTCGACAATTATAAGGTAATTAATTATCTGTGTTTATACATTGGTCAATGTTTGAACCCACCAGAAATACTATAAAGTACATAGGGAATTATCATAGGACCAGATCAAGACATTGGTCAAGAGTATAAGACTCGAGGAAATACTGTTGCAACAATAGAGTACAGTGTTGATGTACTATAGGACCACTTGAGCATGGTCAAGGTTAGAAGCTAAGGAACCACTTATAAGTCTAGTACATGGTAGATAACTAAGGGATTTATTGGGTAGATTTAAGTAAGGGCTGGTTTATGTCATAAATGGGTAATTAACGCACTACAATACAAACTAAGCTTATAAATCTTTAAAGGTGACTGTGAACCATCAGAGGTTCTAATTTGTCTACAAAACCTTAGATTTTACTAAACCATTGATAGAAAGGGATTCGAAACACAACCATAACCACCCATTTGGGTGATACACTGAGGTGTTAAGAAAGGTTGGATATTATATGTATATGGCTATGCTACTTTATTTGTGCGCCCAAGGTATGCATTGCATCTAAGATGGGCCGCTTATATCCTTAAACCAGATAAAGCGTCGGGAGTTGAGCATAGTCCTTCCGATCAGAATCTTCAAAGCCTAGTTCCTCGTGACATGCTGTAACGACCCGACTTTTTCGACTTGCTTTTGTGCTTTGTGTTTTCGTGAAACTGCGTATTTATGCGTACTGAGCTATATTATACTCTGGGAACTCCCTACATGTTGATTACTTTCATTTATATGTTAAGACGTATCATTAAGTACGTATGATACTTAACTTAACTCCCGGAAGCCTTTATGACCGTTAGTGTTACTTGACGTTTTTAACGAACTGCGTACTGCGTACACGTTTAACTTTTGTCGTAATCGGAATATTATGACTACGAAATACTAATTGTTATTTTATAATAACAATTACTTGGGTTTTTGGATGCTTAATTACGTACTTGGGTTTTTGGATGCTTAATTACGCTTAGTAATTTACTAGAGCACACTAGTTAGTCTTGTTGGACTTTCTACCTTGTTGGACCTTAGCCCACCCTACACTAGCTAGTGGACTATTTAATTAGCCCAATTATAAATAACTAGTGACCCATTAATAAGTAAGATAAATGCCCATTTATTAGAGGGAACATACTAGCATTTTTATCAAGTATTATCCTTAATGTTGCATGGGATCCTAACATAAGCACCAACTTTAGACAACCATTAACCAAAAAGCAAAAAGGTGTCCCCCTTGTCCCCCACCATATCCCACGTCCACCATCCCACTCCCTCACCTCACCACCTATAAATACAAGCCTTATTCCATCTATTTTACACTTGCTCTCATTTTCATTTTACACACACTTACTCTCTAATTCTTTCTCTAGTCTTTCTCTTTCTAAAAAGTGTAAGTATTTGATTTTTCTTCCTCTTCTTCCTTTCTCTTTCACGAAATCATCATCATCAAAGGATCTAGTTTTTTAGCTTTTGATCTTGATTACATCTTGTAGATTCAAACATGGATTTGAATCCTTCAAGAACATGGAAGATTCAAGCTTTCTAGCTTTGAATCTTCACCTATTTTGTAGATCTAAATCTTTAGCTTTAATCTTGTTATTTTGTTATAAAAATTCAAACTTGTGTTTGTAATCTTCATGTAACTTAAAGATCCAAGCTTTATGCTTCAAGATCTTCAAGAACAACTAAGATTCAAGCTTTCTAGCTTTGAATCTTCATTTCTTTTGTTGGATCTAAGTTTTCTAACTTATGATCTCATTATTTTTTTATAAAGATCAAAACTTGTATTTGTGGTCTTCATGTAACTTAAAGATCCAAGCTTTATGCTTCAAGATCTTCAAGAACACCAAAGATTCAAGCTTTCTAGCTTTGTAATCTCATAACTTGTGTGAAAAGGATCCAAGCTCTCTAGCTTAGGGTTCCATTACTTTATTTGATTAATATTGTGTTCATACTTGTTTGATTGAAGTAAATTTTGTAGCTTTAGTTGTAAATAGAACTTGTATTTGTGATAAGACTAAGGATATGATGTAACCTTGGTTCATCATCCATGTAAGACTCTGAAATGAGTTGTGTTCTTACTTGGTCTTAACATATTGTGTGTTGATGGTTGAATCTTGGTTAAGGTGATGCTAACCCATCAATGAGTTGTACACTTGAAGCTACAAGCATCAAGGATGAGAACCGTGATGAGCATCAAGCACCAAGAACCCCACCGGAGCACTTGTTTACTGTTTTTCAGGATCTGATCAGATTTCTGGACTTCTATAAAATTGATTTTCAGATAGTTCATTTCCAGTAGATGACTTTTCATTTAGGCCTCGTCTTAATCCGATATACAATTTAGGATTTACGGCCTTCCGAAAGGCGCTATGCCTTTGTAACGTTGTGCTGAAATTTCTAACCTACTCGCACTTAAACTGTCGCCACGGTCAAAGGAAGACGAGTTAGGTTCTGAAAATTGTTCAGCGGTTAGAGAACTCACATACGGAGCCATATCCACTGACTACGCATCTTTTTGATTTGTATAGAGGTCGTAACAGCTGTTCGAAGTCAGCCTTTTGTTTCGATCTCTTCTCTTGTTAAACTTACCTTAGTATTGATGAATGATGATGATAACGATGATGTCGATGATGACACTTAAACTTAATTTATTCACTTTTAAACTTATTGGGACAACATACTGACCTAGTGACCAATGACTTTGGTTGACGACCTTTCGGACCGACTTACTACCTGCATACGTTTCATATCGACTTTTACTGCTTATTCACTGTGAGTTATAGCATCCCTTTACTACTTTTACTATTTTTGGGATTGAGAATACATGCGCTTTTTATGTTTTACTTACTTTACACGAGTACTTAAACTTTACATATGTGTGGGTTATATAACGGCATAAACATTCCCCTTAGCACGATAACGTTTAATCATTGGTTTTGAACCGGTGAACGCGAATATTAGATATGGATCCATAGGGTTTGACATCCCTACTCGGGATAGTCCCGCTAGCATTTAACAGGTGTTTGATACTTTGAGGATATACGCACTCGCCAAGTGTACTTTTAGGTGTATTACTATTACGTTAAGTTAGTTACCGGGTGCCCACGGACAAGCATATACTTTTCATACTGTTTGAAATACGATAACTCGTGGTCTACATTACTTTACTGATTACAAACTATAGCTCACCAACATTCGTGTTGACTTTTAAGCGTGTATTTCTCAGGTGCTTAGACGATGTTGCTTCCGCTATTAGACTTGTTGTCTTGGTGTTATAGACTTGCTATTATGGACCTGCTGTGTTAGATTTCCGCTGCATTACTTAGAGATGTCCCAATCATGAAACTTTTATCTTGCATTCGTAACTTATGTTATTTTCAAATAATGACTTTGTAACGACCTTTGTATCACGTTATCTTTTGTAAACGCTATCTTTTTATGAATCCAAAACTAGTTTTCAAACAGCATGTAGTATTTGACCTTGTAAAGATCCTATTGTTAACAAATCAAACACGATGGTTTTGTACGGGGTGTCACATTTGGTATCAGAGCATTGGTTGTAGGGAATTAGGTTGCATTAGTGAGTCTTAACAGAGCCAAGTAGGATTCACTGATAGGACTAATCTACAACTTGCTTGTTTACCTGTTTTTGTGAAACTGCTGTGTAGTGACCCGAACTTTTCCATGTTTATATATATTAATTGAGATTGATATTTACATGATTAAATGTTTCCAACATGTTAAGCAATCAAACTTGTTAAGACTTGATTAATTGAAATATGTTTCATATAGACAATTGACCACCCAAGTTGACCGGTGATTCACGAACGTTAAAACTTGTAAAAACTATATGATGATATATATATGGATATATATATATATATATATATATATATATATATATATATATATATATATATATATATATATATATAGTTAACATGATACTATGATAAGTAAACATATCATTAAATATATTAACAATGAACTACATATGTAAAAACAAGACTACTAACTTAATGATTTTTAAACGAGACATATATGTAACGATTATCGTTGTAAAGACATTTAATGTATATATATCATATTAAGAGATATTCATACATGATAATATCATGATAATATAATAATTTAAAATCTCATTTGATATTATAGACATTGGGTTAACAACATTTAACAAGATCGTTAACCTAAAGGTTTCAAAACAACACTTGCATGTAACGACTAACGATGACTTAACGACTCAGTTAAAATGTATATACATGTAGTGTTTTAATATGTATTTATACACTTTTGAAAGACTTCAATACACTTATCAAAATACTTCTACTTAACAAAAATGCTTACAATTACATCCTCGTTCAGTTTCATCAACAATTCTACTCGTATGCACCCGTATTCGTACTCGTACAATACACAGCTTTTAGATGTATGTACTATTGGTATATACACTTCAATGATCAGCTCTTAGCAGCCCATGTGAGTCACCTAACACATGTGGGAACCATCATTTGGCAACTAGCATGAAATATCTCATAAAATTACAAAAATATGAGTAATCATTCATGACTTATTTACATGAAAACAAAATTACATATCTTTTATATCTAATCCATACACCAACGACCAAAAACACCTACAAACACTTTCATTCTTCAATTTTCTTCATCTAATTGATCTCTCTCAAGTTCTATCTTCAAGTTCTAAGTGTTCTTCATATATTCTACAAGTTCTAGTTACATAAAATCAAGAATACTTTCAAGTTTGCTAGCTCACTTCCAATCTTGTAAGGTGATCATCCAACCTCAAGAAATCTTTGTTTCTTACAGTAGGTTATCATTCTAATACAAGGTAATAATCATATTCAAACTTTGGTTCAATTTCTATAACTATAACAATCTTATTTCAAGTGATGATCTTACTTGAACTTGTTTTCGTGTCATGATTCTGCTTCAAGAACTTCGTGCCATCCAAAGATCCGTTGAATCTAGATCCATTTTTCTCTTTTCCAGTAGGTTTATCCAAGGAACTTAAGGTAGTAATGATGTTCATAACATCATTCGATTCATACATATAAAGCTATCTTATTCGAAGGTTTAAACTTGTAATCACTAGAACATAGTTTAGTTAATTCTAAACTTGTTCGCAAACAAAAGTTAATCCTTCTAAATTGACTTTTAAAATCAACTAAACACATGTTCTATATCTATATGATATGCTAACTTAATGATTTAAAACCTGGAAACACGAAAAACACCGTAAAACCGGATTTACGCCGTCGTAGTAACACCGCGGGCTGTTTTGGGTTAGTTAATTAAAAACTATGATAAACTTTGATTTAAAAGTTGTTATTCTGAGAAAATGATTTTTATTATGAACATGAAACTATATCCAAAAATTATGGTTAAACTCATAGTGGAAGTATGTTTTCTAAAATGGTCATCTAGACGTCGTTCTTTCGACTGAAATGACTACCTTTACAAAAACGACTTGTAACTTATTTTTTCGACTATAAACCTATACTTTTTCTGTTTAGATTCATAAAATATAGTTCAATATGAAACCATAGCAATTTGATTCACTCAAAACGGATTTAAAATGAAGAAGTTATGGGTAAAACAAGATTGGATAATTTTTCTCATTTTAGCTACGTGAAAATTGGTAACAAATCTATTCCAAGCATAACTTAATCAACTTGTATTGTATATTATGTAATCTTGAGATATCATAGACACGTATACAATGTTTCGACCTATCATGTCGACACATCTATATATATTTCGGAACAACCATAGACACTCTATATGTGAATGTTGGAGTTAGCTATACAGGGTTGAGGTTGATTCCAAAATATATATAGTTTGAGTTGTGATCAATACTGAGATACGTATACACTGGGTCGTGGATTGATTCAAGATAATATTTATCGATTTATTTCTGTACATCTAACTGTGGACAACTAGTTGTAGGTTACTAACGAGGATAGCTGACTTAATAAACTTAAAACATCAAAATATATTAAAAGTGTTGTAAATATATTTTGAACATACTTTGATATATGTGTATATATTGTTATAGGTTCGTGAATCAACCAGTGGCCAAGTCTTACTTCTCGACGAAGTAAAAATCTGTGAAAGTGAGTTATAGTCCCACTTTTAAAATCTAATATTTCTGGGATGAGAATACGTGCAGGTTTTATAAATGATTTACAAAATAGACACAAGTACGTGAAACTATATTCTATGGTTGAATTATCAAAATCGAATATGCCCCTTTTTATTAAGTCTGGTAATCTAAGAATTAGGGAACAGACACCCTAATTGACGCGAATCCTAAAGATAGATCTATTGGGCCTAACAAACTCCATCCAAAGTACCAGATGCTTTAGTACTTCGAAATTTATATCATATCCGAAGGGTGTCCAGGAATGATGGGGATATTCTTATATACGCATCTTGTTAATGTCGGTTACCAGGTGTTCACCATATGAATGATTTTTATCTCTATGTATGGGATGTGTATTGAAATATGAAATCTTGTGGTCTATTATTATGATTTGATATATGTAGGTTAAACCTATAACTCACCAACATTTTTGTTGACGTTTTAAGCATGTTTATTCTCAGGTGATTATTAAGAGCTTCCGCTGTCACGTACTTAAATAAGGACGAGATTTGGAGTCCATGCTTGTATGATATTGTGTAAAAACTGCATTCAAGAAACTTATTTTGTTGTAACATATTTGTATTGTAAACCATTATGTAATGGTCGTGTGTAAACAGGATATTTTAGATTATCATTATTTGATAATCTACGTAAAGCTTTTTAAACCTTTATTTATGAAATAAAGGTTATGGTTTGTTTTAAAAATGAATGCAGTCTTTGAAAAACGTCTCATATAGAGGTCAAAACCTCGCAACGAAATCAATTAATATGGAACGTTTTTAATCAATAAGAACGAGACATTTCAGTTGTTATCCGAGCGTTGGTCTTAGAGAACCAGAATTTTGCATTAGTGTGTCTTATCGAGTTTGTTAGGATGCATTAGTGAGTCTGGACTTCGACCGTGTTTACTTGAAAAATGATTGCTTAACAAATTTTGTTGGAAACTATATATTTTTAACATGTGAATATTATGTGGTATATTAATCTCTTAACACGTTTGATATTATGTGATAGATGTCTACCTCTAGAACAAGTCCCATTGACTCACCTAATAATAATGAAGAGTCAAATGTAAATTGGAATGATTCGTGGACTGATTCACAAGTTCCCGAAGAGGAACCGGAAGAAGAGTCGGAACCGGAAGAAGAATCGGAACCGGAAGAAGAATCGGAACCGGATGAAGAAATAGAACCGGTGGGGGAAATAATAAAAATGTTAAGTAAAAGAAAATCCTCAACCAACCGACTAAGGTTAATTATGGTCAATGGTGTTTCCGCCAAGGAAGCAAAATATTGGGAGGATTACCAATTCTCCGATGAATCGGATTCCGACGAGAATTCCGATGATGTTATAGAAATTACCCCAACTGAATTTAAAAAGGCAAAAGAAAATAATAAGGGAAAAGGCATAAAAATAGAGAAATCTAATTCCAACCCCGATGAACTTTATATGTATCGTCAACCCCCGAAGTCCTTAAGTTGTAATAATGACCCGGGAACATCTAAACCACCAGGTTTTTCTAAAACAATGTGGATAACGACGGCTCGTATTAGGGGAACATCATATATCCCTAGAAACTTGGCAAAACGAACCAAAACCGAAGAAGAAGAAACAAGCGAGTTCGAATAAGATAGTTGTATTCGTGTGGTGTAATATATGTAATATAGTGTGCTTATGCTTTATGATATATGTAAAAATTGCTTGTATTAATAAGTATTTTTTTTTATGAATCTAACTCTTGTCTATTTTACAGTATAAAAACAAAAAATGGATAGACAAACCAATATTTTAAGAGACCTACCCGGAGACATGATTGATGAAATCTTGTCTAGAGTCGGTCAGAATTCTTCGGCACAACTATTTAAGACGAGATCAGTTTGTAAGACATTCGAAGAACGTTCTAAGAATGCCTTGGTTTATAAAAGGCTCTCGTTCGAAAGATGGGGGATATCACATTGGGAAATTCATAAGTTACGATGTGTTTACTTTGACGCATATATTGCGGGGAACCCAAATGCTATTTTACGCAATGGGTTAAGAAATTATTTTGACTCAATATATCCGAATATTGGACTTCGTGATTTAGAAAAAGCGACTAACATGCAACATAAAGAAGCATGTTATGCTTATGGATTAGTAATGTTCGCTTCTCACCAAAGTGAGAACAAGAACATCGGCCTACAACTATTAAACAAAACGTTCCCACAAGTGACGGAGTCGGTAATTGGGGTAAGAAATGAGGTTTTTAGATTGTTACGGGACTGTTGGACATTACGTAACCCTCGTCCCTTTGACGACGTTACAACACGCTGTCTTATCAACGGCCATAACGGTTATGTTCCACAAGACCAAGGATGGGAAGCAGTCCTAGTAAAACCAGAATGCATGACTTGTTTCTGGACGTATGAATTACGTGTCTTTATTGCCTTTGCTGAACGACTTGTGTACTAGCTAGAATTATCTTCACAACTATCTTGTATCAAAGTTATTGTGTGCTATATTTCATGCTTTATGTAAAATAAGCGGTATTGTAAGTTTGTAAAATATTGTATAAAAGTTTGAACGCGAAATATTATTATAATCAGTTTTTCATATAGAATTGTAGTAGTTGAATTGTATATTAGCTACTAAGTATGAACTTAACGGGTAGGTACTACCCGAATTTAAACTTATAAAACGCTAATATGAAGAAAAAGCTTTTATAAATGAGTTCATATTATGCTACGAAATACTATTAACTACTCTTAATATTCTGTATGATTAACTTGTTCCATTTGACTATTTTGAAGGAAATGGCACCGACTACTCGACACACCATGAATATGAATGAAGAGGAATTCCGTACTTTTCTAGCTTCAAACATAGCCGCAGTACAGGCTGCGCTACATACCAACAATAACCTTGGATCTAGCAGTACAGGAAATCGTGTAGGATGCACCTACAAAGAATTTACTGCCTGCAAACCTTTGGAATTTGATGGAACCGAAGGACCGATCGGATTGAAACGGTGGACCGAGAAGGTCGAATCAGTGTTTGCCATAAGTAAGTGTACTGAAGAGGACAAAGTGAAGTACGCTACGCATACCTTCACAGGTTCTGCGTTAACATGGTGGAATACCTATCTAGAGCAAGTGGGACAAGACGATGCGTACGCACTACCGTGGTCAGCATTCAAGCACTTGATGAACGAGAAGTACCGTCCCAGAACCGAGGTCAATAAGCTCAAGACAGAACTTAGAGGGTTACGAACCCAAGGATTTGATATTACCACGTACGAAAGACGATTCACAGAATTGTGCCTATTGTGTCCGGGAGCATTCGAAGATGAGGAAGAGAAGATCGACGCGTTTGTGAAAGGATTACCGGAAAGAATCCAAGAAGATATAAGTTCACACGAGCCCGCCTCCATACAACAGGCATGTAGAATGGCTCACAAACTAGTGAACCAGATTGAAGAAAGAATTAAAGAACAGACTGCTGAAGAGGCCAATGTGAAGCAAGTCAAAAGAAAGTGGGAGGAAAACGGTGATAAGAATCACCAACACAACAACAACAGCAATTACAACAATAATCGCAACAATTATCCCAACAATCGCAACATCAATCGCAACTACAACAAACGGCCCAACAACAACAACAACAACAACAACAACAACAACAACAGCAACTACAACAATCATCCCAACAACAATAATAACCGCAACAACAACAACAACAACAATCAGAAGCAGCTATGCCAAAGGTGTGAAAAGTATCACTCGGGGTTCTGCACCAAATTTTGCAACAAGTGTAAAAGAAATGGTCATAGCGCGGCGAAGTGTGAGGTCTACGGACCAGGGGTTAATAGAACGAAAGGAACAAATGGTGTCGGAACGAGTAATGGCGGAGCAAGTAGTGTCGGAACAAGTTATGCCAATGTAGTTTGTTATAAATGTGGAAAACCGGGCCACATTATTAGAAATTGCCCGAACCAGGAGAACACGAATGGACAAGGCCGCGGAAGAGTTTTCAATATTAATGCGGCAGAGGCACAGGAAGACCCGGAGCTTGTTACGGGTACGTTTCTTATTGACAATAAATCTGCTTACGTTTTATTTGATTCGGGTGCGGATAGAAGCTATATGAGTAGAGATTTTTGTGCTAAATTAAGTTGTCCATTGACGCCTTTGGATAGTAAATTTTTACTCGAATTAGCAAATGGTAAATTAATTTCAGCAGATAATATATGTCGGAATCGAGAAATTAAACTGGTTAGCGAAACATTTAAGATTGACTTAATACCAGTAGAGTTAGGGAGTTTTGATGTGATAATCGGTATGGACTGGTTGAAAGAAGTGAAAGCAGAGATCGTTTGTTACAAAAATGCAATTCGTATTATACGAGAAAAAGGAAAACCCTTAATGGTGTACGGAGAAAAGGGCAACACGAAGCTACATCTTATTAGTAATTTGAAGGCACAAAAACTAATAAGAAAAGGTTGCTATGCTGTTCTAGCACATGTCGAGAAAGTACAAACTGAAGAAAAGAGCATCAATGATGTTCCCGTAGCAAAAGAATTTCCCGATGTATTTCCGAAAGAATTATCGGGATTACCCCCACATCGATCCATTGAATTTCAAATAGATCTTGTACCAGGAGCTGCACCAATAGCTCGTGCTCCTTACAGACTCGCACCCAGCGAGATGAAAGAACTGCAAAGCCAATTACAAGAACTTGTAGAGCATGGTTTCATTCGACCAAGCACATCACCGTGGGGAGCTCCTGTTTTGTTTATCAAGAAGAAAGATGGTACATTCAGGTTGTGTATCGACTACCGAGAGTTGAAAAAACTTACCATCAAGAACCGCTACCCACTACCGAGAATCGACGACTTATTTGATCAACTACAAGGCTCGTCTGTTTATTCAAAGATTGACTTACGTTCCGGGTATCATCAAATGCGGGTGAAAGAAGATGATATTCCAAAGACTGCTTTCAGAACACGTTACGGTCATTACGAGTTTATGGTCATGCCATTTGGTTTAACTAATGCACCAGCTGTGTTCATGGACCTTATGAACCGAGTGTGTGGACCATACCTTGACAAGTTTGTCATTGTTTTCATTGATGACATACTTATTTACTCAAAGAATGACCAAGAACACGGTGAATATTTGAGAAAGGTGTTAGAAGTATTGAGGAAGGAAGAATTGTACGCTAAGTTTTCAAAGTGTGCATTTTGGTTGGAAGAAGTTCAATTCCTCGGTCACATAGTGAACAAAGAAGGTATTAAGGTGGATCCGGCAAAGATAGAAACTGTTGAAAAGTGGGAAACCCCGAAAACTCCGAAACACATACGCCAGTTTTTAGGACTAGCTGGTTACTACAGAAGGTTCATCCAAGACTTTTCCAGAATAGCAAAACCCTTGACTGCATTAACGCATAAAGGGAAGAAATTTGAATGGAATGATGAACAAGAGAAAGCGTTTCAGTTATTGAAGAAAAAGCTAACTACGGCACCTATATTGTCATTGCCTGAAGGGAATGATGATTTTGTGATTTATTGTGACGCATCAAAGCAAGGTCTCGGTTGTGTATTAATGCAACGAACGAAGGTGATTGCTTATGCGTCTAGACAATTGAAGATTCACGAACAAAATTATACGACGCATGATTTGGAATTAGGCGCGGTTGTTTTTGCATTAAAGACTTGGAGGCACTACTTATATGGGGTCAAAAGTATTATATATACCGACCACAAAAGTCTTCAACACATATTTAATCAGAAACAACTGAATATGAGGCAGCGTAGGTGGATTGAATTATTGAATGATTACGACTTTGAGATTCGTTACCACCCGGGGAAGGCAAATGTGGTAGCCGATGCCTTGAGTAGGAAGGACAGAGAACCCATTCGAGTAAAATCTATGAATATAATGATTCATAATAACCTTACTACTCAAATAAAGGAGGCGCAACAAGGAGTTTTAAAAGAAGGAAATTTAAAGGATGAAATACCCAAAGGATCGGAGAAGCATCTTAATATTCGGGAAGACGGAACCCGGTATAGGGCTGAAAGGATTTGGGTACCAAAATTTGGAGATATGAGAGAAATGGTACTTAGAGAAGCTCATAAAACCAGATACTCAATACATCCTGGAACGGGGAAGATGTACAAGGATCTCAAGAAACATTTTTGGTGGCCAGGTATGAAAGCCGATGTTGCTAAATACGTAGGAGAATGTTTGACGTGTTCTAAGGTCAAAGCTGAGCATCAGAAACCATCAGGTCTACTTCAACAACCCGAAATCCCGGAATGGAAATGGGAAAACATTACCATGGATTTCATCACTAAATTGCCAAGGACTGCAAGTGGTTTTGATACTATTTGGGTAATAGTTGATCGTCTCACCAAATCAGCACACTTCCTGCCAATAAGAGAAGATGACAAGATGGAGAAGTTAGCACGACTGTATTTGAAGGAAGTCGTCTCCAGACATGGAATACCAATCTCTATTATCTCTAATAGGGATGGCAGATTTATTTCAAGATTCTGGCAGACATTACAGCAAGCATTAGGAACTCGTCTAGACATGAGTACTGCCTATCATCCACAAACTGATGGGCAGAGCGAAAGGACGATACAAACGCTTGAAGACATGCTACGAGCATGTGTTATTGATTTCGGAAACAGTTGGGATCGACATCTACCGTTAGCAGAATTTTCCTACAACAACAGCTACCATTCAAGCATTGAGATGGCGCCGTTTGAAGCACTTTATGGTAGAAAGTGCAGGTCTCCGATTTGTTGGAGTGAAGTGGGGGATAGACAGATTACGGTTCCGGAGATTATACAAGAAACTACCGAGAAGATCATCCAAATTCAACAACGGTTGAAAACCGCCCAAAGTCGACAAAAGAGCTACGCTGACATTAAAAGAAAAGATATAGAATTTGAAATTGGAGAGATGGTCATGCTTAAAGTTGCACCTTGGAAAGGCGTTGTTCGATTTGGTAAACGAGGGAAATTGAATCCAAGGTATATTGGACCATTCAAGATTATTGATCGTGTCGGACCAGTAGCTTACCGACTTGAGTTACCTCAACAACTCGCGGCTGTACATAACACTTTCCACGTCTCGAATTTGAAGAAATGTTTTGCTAAAGAAGATCTCACTATTCCGTTAGATGAAATCCAAATCAACGAAAAACTTCAATTCATCGAAGAACCCGTCGAAATAATGGATCGTGAGGTTAAAAGACTTAAGCAAAACAAGATACCAATTGTTAAGGTTCGATGGAATGCTCGTAGAGGACCCGAGTTCACCTGGGAGCGTGAAGATCAGATGAAGAAGAAATACCCGCATCTATTTCCAGAAGATTCGTCAACACCTTCAACAGCTTAAAATTTCGGGACGAAATTTATTTAACGGGTAGGTACTGTAGTGACCCGAACTTTTCCATGTTTATATATATTAATTGAGATTGATATTTACATGATTAAATGTTTCCAACATGTTAAGCAATCAAACTTGTTAAGACTTGATTAATTGAAATATGTTTCATATAGACAATTGACCACCCAAGTTGACCGGTGATTCACGAACGTTAAAACTTGTAAAAACTATATGATGATATATATATGGATATATATATATATATATATATATATATATATATATATATATATATATATATATATATATATATATATATATATATATATATATATATATATATATATATATATATATATATATATATATATATATATATATATAGTTAACATGATACTATGATAAGTAAACATATCATTAAGTATATTAACAATGAACTACATATGTAAAAACAAGACTACTAACTTAATGATTTTTAAACGAGACATATATGTAACGATTATCGTTGTAAAGACATTTAATGTATATATATATCATATTAAGAGATATTCATACATGATAATATCATGATAATATAATAATTTAAAATCTCATTTGATATTATAAACATTGGGTTAACAACATTTAACAAGATCGTTAACCTAAAGGTTTCAAAACAACACTTGCATGTAACGACTAACGATGACTTAACGACTCAGTTAAAATGTATATACATGTAGTGTTTTAATATGTATTTATACACTTTTGAAAGACTTCAATAAACTTATCAAAATACTTCTACTTAACAAAAATGCTTACAATTACATCCTCGTTCAGTTTCATCAACAATTCTACTCGTATGCACCCGTATTCGTACTCGTACAATACACAGCTTTTAGATGTATGTACTATTGGTATATACACTCCAATGATCAGCTCTTAGCAGCCCATGTGAGTCACCTAACACATGTGGGAACCATCATTTGGCAACTATCATGAAATATCTCATAAAATTACAAAAATATGAGTAATCATTCATGACTTATTTACATGAAAACAAAATTACATATCCTTTATATCTAATCCATACACCAACGACCAAAAACACCTACAAACACTTTCATTCTTCAATTTTATTCATCTAATTGATCTCCCTCAAGTTCTATCTTCAAGTTCTAAGTGTTCTTCATATATTCTACAAGTTCTAGTTACATAAAATCAAGAATACTTTCAAGTTTGCTAGCTCACTTCCAATCTTGTAAGGTGATCATCCAACCTCAAGAAATCTTTGTTTATTACAGTAGGTTATCATTATAATATAAGGTAATAATCATATTCAAACTTTGGTTCAATTTCTATAACTATAACAATCTTATTTCAAGTGATGATCTTACTTGAACTTGTTTTCGTGTCATGATTCTGCTTCAAGAACTTCGAGCCATCCAAAGATCCGTTGAATCTAGATCCATTTTTCTCTTTTCCAGTAGGTTTATCCAAGGAACTTAAGGTAGTAATGATGTTCATAACATCATTCGATTCATACATATAAAGCTATCTTATTCGAAGGTTTAAACTTGTAATCACTAGAACATAGTTTAGTTAATTCTAAACTTGTTCGCAAACAAAAGTTAATCCTTCTAACTTGACTTTTAAAATCAACTAAACACATGTTCTATATCTATATGATATGCTAACTTAATGATTTAAAACCTGGAAACACGAAAAACACCGTAAAACCGGATTTACGCCGTCGTAGTAACACCGCGGGCTGTTTTGGGTTAGTTAATTAAAAACTATGATAAACTTTGATTTAAAAGTTGTATTCTGAGAAAATGATTTTTATTATGAACATGAAACTATATCCAAAAATTATGGTTAAACTCATAGTGGAAGTATGTTTTCTAAAATGGTCATCTAGACGTCGTTCTTTCGACTGAAATGACTACCTTTACAAAAACGACTTGTAACTTATTTTTTCGACTATAAACCTATACTTTTTCTGTTTAGATTCATAAAATAGAGTTCAATATGAAACCATAGCAATTTGATTCACTCAAAACGGATTTAAAATGAAGAAGTTATGGGTAAAACAAGATTGGATAATTTTTCTCATTTTAGCTACGTGAAAATTGGTAACAAATCTATTCCAACCATAACTTAATCAACTTGTATTGTATATTATGTAATCTTGAGATACCATAGACACGTATACAATGTTTCGACCTATCATGTTGACACATCTATATATATTTCGGAACAACCATAGACACTCTATATGTGAATGTTGGAGTTAGCTATACAGGGTTGAGGTTGATTCCAAAATATATATAGTTTGAGTTGTGATCAATACTGAGATACGTATACACTGGGTCGTGGATTGATTCAAGATAATATTTATCGATTTATTTCTGTACATCTAACTGTGGACAACTAGTTGTAGGTTACTAACGAGGACAGCTGACTTAATAAACTTAAAACATCAAAATATATTAAAAGTGTTGTAAATATATTTTGAACATACTTTGATATATGTGTATATATTGTTATAGGTTCGTGAATCAACCAGTGGCCAAGTCTTACTTCTCGACGAAGTAAAAATCTGTGAAAGTGAGTTATAGTCCCACTTTTAAAATCTAATATTTCTGGGATGAGAATACATGCAGGTTTTATAAATGATTTACAAAATAGACACAAGTACGTGAAACTACATTCTATGGTTGAATTATCGAAATCGAATATGCCCCTTTTTATTAAGTCTGGTAATCTAAGAATTAGGGAACAGACACCCTAATTGACGCGAATCCTAAAGATAGATCTATTGGGCCTAACAAACTCCATCCAAAGTACCGGATGCTTTAGCACTTCGAAATTTATATCATATCCGAAGGGTGTCCCGGAATGATGGGGATATTCTTATATATGCATCTTGTTAATGTCGGTTACCAGGTGTTCACCATATGAATGATTTTTATCTCTATGTATGGGATGTGTATTGAAATATGAAATCTTGTGGTCTATTATTATGATTTGATATATGTAGGTTAAACCTATAACTCACCAACATTTTTGTTGACGTTTCAAGCATGTTTATTCTCAGGTGATTATTAAGAGCTTCCGCTGTCGCGTACTTAAATAAGGACGAGATTTGGAGTCCATGCTTGTATGATATTGTGTAAAAACTGCATTCAAGAAACTTATTTTGTTGTAACATATTTGTATTGTAAACCATTATGTAATGGTCGTGTGTAAACAGGATATTTTAGATTATCATTATTTGATAATATACGTAAAGCTTTTTAAACCTTTATTTATGAAATAAAGGTTATGGTTTGTTTTAAAAATGAATGCAGTCTTTGAAAAACGTCTCATATAGATGTCAAAACCTCGCAACGAAATCAATTAATATGGAACGTTTTTAATCAATAAGAACGGGACATTTCATGCTGCATGCTACTGCTTACTCTTACTACTATGAGAACTTACTGCATGCTGCTACTTATTCTTGTTATTGCATGTTACTTTTGTATAGAACTGTTTTCATTACCATGTCATGTACTGCTAGGATGCTGTAGTGCCTGATTACGTGCTTGCTATATGTCTTACTGACATGGAAAAAGTTATTTTTCTATGTTCAGATGTCAGACATGCTGCCCATGACCTTTGACTTCGAGAGTGACTCAGAGACGACTATTGCCTCGCCTACGATTGTTGCTGATTCACCGCTACCCTTCGATGACTCTGGTGATACACCTTTAGTGGACTCGTGCTTGACCTGATGGACATCTCAGACGGAGACGAGGATCCCAAGATGATTCTGACACCGCCCAGCCCTAGACTCCCGGGGCCACATCACCATCCCGGTGGTACTATGATTCTTAGGGGAAATGGGGACGGTCCTTTCCGTAACGAGCGTGGACATTGGGCTAGACGCACTGCTGATGGACGTGTTGTACCGATTCCATTAGGCAGATATCGACTTATGATCACCGGCCAGGCACATCCACAATCAGATGATTCAGACGATTCATCATCCGAACGATTCCAGCGAGGAGGATCCCGAGGAGGATTCTGAGGAGGACTCTGAGGAGGCGCCCGTGCAGCCTCCCTCTACCCCGCCGAAGAAGCGGTATCATTTCGATGGTACCGTTATCCCAGGGATTAATGGAGGAAGACCGTTCGTGATGCACATGGACAGTCGGTTAGGGTCACAGCCCGTAAGAGGGTCGTACCGTATCCCGCCGATCCATTCGTACGTAAGGTTTCCCGTTACGCACCATCTACTTCTGGTGCTGCACCACCTGCATCGCTTGCCCCAACAGCATCCCCCGTCGTCGAGGAACTGACGAGGGAAGTGCATATCCTCCGTGCTTGGGTAACTGAGCTCGAGGAACAGATGTCCCACCTGATGGACATCGTTTACCCACCATCACCGTAGAATTTTTGTATTAGATTTCCTTATGTAACTCTGTTAGTAGTTTCATGTTTTACTCATGTGTTGTACGAACCTTATGCGGATCTATGCAACTTTCTTATTAATGAATAGAACTTAATGTTGTTTAAATTTTGTACGGTGTTCTATTTACGCTACTGTATGATGATTTTGTGGTATCTGTATCTGGTTGCTTTACTTAATTAATTGTGCGTTGTGTTGATTCCATACTGGGTGTCGTATGCTATAATATTATTGAATGCTGGATTTTGACTTGAGTCAAAATTTTGTTCAGAGGAACAATTTCAAACGGAAGAGTCCCAATGGAAACGCCCACAACGGCACAGATTGAGGAAATGATTGCTGCTCGAGTAGCTGCAGCTATGGCGAATGCCAACCCCCAAGCTCCACCCGCTAACCAGAACAATCATAATGGGTGAACCTATAAGGAATTTCAGAGCTGCAAGCCCCACAATTTCAGTGGTACTGAGGGGCCAGTTGGACTTAAAAGGTGGTTTGAGAAGTTAGAAGCTGTGTTCCGTGTGAGCAACTGTTCGGAAGTGAACAAAACTAAGTACACCTCTTGTACTCTATCGAACGGCGCTATAACCTGGTGCAACACACTTACTCAGGCTAAAGAAATTGACGAGGCTTATGCTACCCCGTGGGAGGAATTCAAAGGGGCTATGATCGACGAGTACTGCCTCAGAACGGAGATTCAGAAAATGGAAGCTGAGTTTTGGGAGCTGAAGGTTGTAGGAACCGACCTTGATGGCTATAACCGAAGGTATTTAGAGTTAGCTTTGATGTGCCCCACGATGGTTACCCCTGAATTTAAGCGAATGGAACGATACTTGTGGGGACTTCCCAAGACCATTCAGGGAAATGTTACCTCTTCGAAACCAGCAGATGTCCCGGAAGCTATGCGCATGGCGCACACCCCGATGAACCAGATCGTCCGCAAGGAACCAGAGAAAGCGAAATTTGAATCAAGAGCTAGTTATGAGAAGCGTAAGTGGGAAGGCAACAAAGGGAATGTCTTTGATCAGAACCCAACTAAGAGGCATGAGGGTTTCAAGGGAAACAACGACTGGAGGAACCCCAACCAGAACCCTAGCTCGAACCCTAACTACAAGGGTAGTCTCCCGCAGTGCAAGAGATGCTACAAGCATCATATAGGGTACTGCAACGTGGTCTGTGAAAAGTGTAAGAGGACTGGGCACATTGGCAGGGACTGCAAGATCACCGCCCCAGCTGTGAAGACAAACCCTACTAGACCAAGAAAGTGTTTTGAGTGCGGTCAACAGGGCCACTTCAAGAATGAGTGCCCGAACAAGAAGAAGGATGCTGGGCCAGCATGTGGAAGAGTCTTCAACATGAACGCCCAAGTTTCCCGTGAGGATCCTGATTTGGTCACAGGTACATTCACTATCAACAATCTATTAGCTTCTGTCTTGTTTGATACTGGTGCCGATAGGAGTTACGTATGTAGACACTTTTGCTCTAAGATAGATTGGTCGTTAGTGCTTTTCAAAAAAAAGATTGGTCGTTAGTACCTTTGGAGGAGAGTAGGCTTGTTGAGGTAGCCAATGGAAAACTTGAGAAAGTTGACCAAATTGGCCTAGGAGGTATAGTAAACTTAGCTGGTGTAGATTTCGAGATTGAATTGATACCCATCAAGTTGGGAAGCTTTGATGTGATTGTCGATATGGAATGGTTGTCCAAGGTAGGTGCTAAAGTTATCTGTGGTGAGAAGATTCTCCGAATACCACGCGAAGATGGTGAGCCTCTTATTGTTTACGGAGATAGATGTAGTCCGAAGTTGAACCTTATTAGTTGCTTGAAGGCACAAAAGGTTATGAAGAAGGGGCGCTTTGCTATTCTGGCACATGTGAAGAAGCTAGAAGTTGAAGAGAAAAGCGTGGATGATGTACGAATTGTGAACGAATTTCCCGACGTCTTTCCAGAAGAATTACCGGGATTACCACCGCCGAGATCAGTGGAATTTCAGATCGATCTAGTACCAGGAGCTGTACCTGTAGCCCGCGCACCTTACCGACTAGCACCTTCCGAACTGCAAGAGTTGCAGAGTCAACTGCAGGAACTACTAGACCATGGATTTATCCGAACGAGTTCGTCGCCTTGGGGCACACCTGTTTTGTTTGTGAAGAAGAAGGACGAATCTTTCCGTATGTGTATTGACTACCACGAACTCAACAAATTGACAATTAAGAATCGGTATCCCCTTCCCAAAATTGACGATCTTTTCGATCAACTGCAAGGATCAAGTGTTTACTCCAAGATTGATTTACGATCAGGTTATCACCAGTTGAGGGTGAAGGAGGGCGATGTGATGAAGACTTCGTTCAGAACCCGTTATGCCCATTATGAGTTTCTTGTGATGCCATTCAGTTTAACCAATGCACCTGCCGTGTTTATGGATCTCATGAATCGTGTATGCAAGCCATATCTGGACAAGTTCGTTATCGTCTTCATAGATGATATCCTCTTCTATTTCAAAAACGAAGAAGAACATGAACAACATCTTCGACTAGTGTTGGAACTTTTGAGACAAGAGCAGCTTTATGCCAAATTCTCCAAGTGTGAGTTTTGGTTGAAGGAAGTTCAATTTCTCAGTCATATTGTGAGCGACCGGGGTACTGATAATGCTAAAAATGAACATATATTTCATCACATTATCCCTCAAGAAAGACAAGCTTTTAGTTGCAAGTGTTCTATTTACAAGTGATATTCGTTTAAATAATAAAAGGTGAAGACAAAAGACAGATTCGACGAATTGAAGACGCAAACGACCAAAAAGCTCAAAAGTACAAAGTACAATTAAAGTGGTTCAAATTATTGATGAGAAACGTCTCAAAATTACAAGAGTACAAGACGCAAAACGCAAAGTACAAGATATTAAATTATACGAAAGCACGTTCGAAAATCCGGAACTGAGACATGAACCAGCTTTCGACGTACGACGCAACGGATCGGAAATTATAAATTAATTATGTATATAAATATAATATAATATATAATTAATTATAAAAATTATATATTTATATTATATTTATAATAAAAACCGTCGGCAGCTTTGGATCCTGGTTTGGTGAGCTGAAATTGTGGGCTCCGCACTCGCGGAGCTCTGAAGAGTAAAATCCACCGCACTCGCGGAGCATAGAATTCTATAAAAGCCCATGCAATTCGACGGTTTTAATATACCTTTTATATTTTTTATATATTTTTCTTTCCCCATTTTTATGTATCAAGTATCACTCCAAATCGTAATCTCAATTTGTAATTTTAATTTTAAGTTAGTGATAATAATAAGAATCGATTAGTCGAATGTTTTAAGGTTTTGTAAGTCGAAACTCTGTCCGTGTACCACTACGCTAATAACACCCACTGTAAGTTATGTTTATGTTATTTTCATTAATGTCTCGTAGCTAAGTTATTATTATGCTTATTTAATGCCGAAGTAATCGTGATGTTTGACTAAAAATATTAAAATTGGGTAATTGGGCTTTGTACCATAATTGGGGTTTGGACAAAAGAACGACACTTGTGGAAATTAGACTATGGGCTATTAATGGGCTTTATATTTGTTTAACTAAATGATAGTTTGTTAATTTTAATATAAAGATTTACAATTGGACATACCCATAAATAACCATATACACTCAATCGGACACGATGGGCGGGGTATTTATATGTTCGAATAATCGTTCATTTAACCGGACACGGGAATGGATTAATAGTCTATAGAATTATTAAAACAGGGGTGAAATTATGTACAAGGACACTTGGCGTAATTGTTAACAAAGTATTAAAACCTTGGATTAAACGCAGTCGATATTCTGGTGTAATTATTAAACAAAGTATTAAGACCTTGTTACAGTTTAAGTCCCCAATTAGTTGGAATATTTGACTTCGGGTATAAGGATAATTTGACGAGGACACTCACACTTTATATTTATGACTGATGGACTGTTATGGACAAAAACCAGATGGACATATTGAATAATCCAGGACAAAGAACAATTAACCCATGAGAATAAACTAAAATCAACACGTCAAACATCATGATTAAGGAAGTTTAAATAAGCATAATTCCTTTATTTTCATATTTAATTGCACTTCTAATTATTGCACTTTTATTTATTGTTATTGTATTTAATTGCACTTTTACTTTTCGTACTCTTTAATTATCGTAATTTTAATTTATCGCACTTTTATTTATCGCAATTTCATTATCGTTATTTACTTTACGCTTTAAATTAAGTCTTTTATTTATTTAATATTTTACATTAGGTTTTAACTGCGACTAAAGTTTTAAAAATCGACAAACCGGTCATTAAACGGTAAAAACTCCCTTTTTATAATAATAATATTACTTATATATATATATATATATATATATATATATATATATATATATATATATATATATATATATATATATATATATATATATATATATATATATATATATATTTGTATTTTTATAAATTAAAACTAATATAGCGTTAAGCTTTGTTTAAAAGATTTCCCTGTGGAACGAACCGGACTTACTAAAAACTACACTACTGTACGATTAGGTACACTGCCTATAAGTGTTGTAGCAAGGTTTAGGTATATCCATTCTATAAATAAATAAATATCTTGTGTAAAATTGTATCGTATTTAATAGTTTTTCCTAGTAAAATATAAGCTATTTCATATACACCTCGCATAACATCAAGTATTTTTGGCGCCGCTGCCGGGGAAGTTAAACGCCGAAAGCGCAACGCTAAAAAAAAAAAATATTTTTATAAAAGTTTTTATTAAGTTCTTTTTATAAAAATATAAGTTTTAAAAATAATAAAAATATAAAAATACAAAAAGAAAAAAAAATAATATATTTATATTTTAAAGAGTTTATAATATTTATAAAGTAAATAAGTATTTTTATTTTAGTTTTAAAATTAAATTTTTATTTAAGTTATATTTATATTTTTTATATTTTATAAAACAGAAAAAGTAAAAAAAAAAAAATCTGAACTTGAACCCTCCGCGACTCGCGGAGCTTTTGAACTGGGACTAACTGCACTCGTGAAGGTCCTCTGACAGGTCAAACATCGTACAGCAATTAATACGATTAGGGTTTAAATTAATTATTAATTTTATTATTAACCCTAATTAAGTTTTATTATTTAATTAGTTATTAGTTTAAGTTTATTTTGTATTTTTAATTTATTTAGTTTTATAAATTATAAAATTAATACTTTTATAAAATAAATAATATAAAAATAATATTTTTTTTAAAAAAAATTGTACTTTTTACAACTTTAAGTATATTTTTTATATTTTGTACTCCTTTTAATTGTTTTAGCGTAATTTTTGTATTTTTCGCTCATATTTAGTTTTAAGACATAGTTTTTGCCATAGTTATTTTTACTTCTAGATTTTTAAGATTTGCCGTAAAATCCCTTAAGTGCTTTTTCTTTAGACTAAGATTTAGGTGTTTTAGAATTTTGCGACGCCTTTTTAAGTTATTGCCATTTGTGATATAGTATTTCTTTTAAGCTTTAATATTTTTAGACTCAACTTTTAATTTTTAGTTTTTAGTTCCTTTTTAAGTTTCGACGCGCTACTTTCTTATTTTTATTTTTCAACGCCTATTATTTTTCAATCTTTTATTTTTCGACGTTTTTCGACGCGCTCTTTTTCTCTCTTATTTCTCGTCATTCTAGTTTTAGGACATAGAATTTTCTATCTTCTTCTCTAAAATTTCTTTAAATTACGAAAATTTATTTTAAGTGGTTAAATTGATAGACATTAAAATTTTCTGGTTCGTAGTAATAGTTGGATTTGTACGTGGACCGGGTTATTGGAGCCAAACAGTACTCAATTATATTGAGACCAAACGAATCCTGCCCCTCTGCTGCATCTTTTGGCTATTCGAAACGTGGGCAAAATCAGAAAAGTCTATTAATTTGATAACTTATATAATTTTTCTTTCTTTTTAAAAACTAATAGGATATTCAGTGAATGCACCGAGCAAAACGTTCACCACCTTTTGTATGTTCACCACATGTAACTCGATCAAGACATCTAGCAAACATCGTTGCCGTTGATTTTTCTTTAGAATCGTCATCCAGTCGACCAAGTACTCCAATTCAAATTTTCGATAATCCATTTTTTGAACCCGACCTCACAATTGAGAATCCGGAGAATATTCAGGGACAATTCATAGATCCTGAACCATTAATCTTTCGTTCGGAACCACCAATCATTCAAACAGAGATTGTTGAGGAACGAACCATTAAATCAGAATCCTCTAGTGATTCAGATTCAACAAATTCAATAATGGAGAATCTGGAACCTTTAAGTATGGAAGACCGAATGAGAGCTAAACGCACTGGCCAAGGTCACGCAATTACTCAACCTAACATAAATGCGCCAGATTATGAAATCAAAGGACAAATTCTACACATGGTAACTAATCAATGCCAATTTAGTGGTGCGCCGAAGGAAGATCCAAATGAACATCTTCGTACCTTTAATAGGATCTGCACACTATTTAAAATAAGAGAAGTGGAGGATGAACAGATATATCTCATGTTATTTCCCTGGACTTTAAAGGGAGAAGCCAAAGATTGGTTAGAATCATTACCTGAAGGGGCGATTGATACATGGGACGTTTTAGTTGAAAAATTTCTTAAACAATTCTTTCCGGCATCTAAAGCCGTAAGACTTCAAGGAGAAATTGTTACGTTCACACAGAAGCCAAATGAAACTCTATATGAGGCATGGACCAGATTTAGAAAGTTATTGAGAGGATGTCCGCAACATGGTTTAGACACCTGTCAAATAGTACAAATATTCTACCAAGGATGCGACATCACTACAAGGAAAGACATAGACATAGCAGCTGGTGGTTCCATTATGAAGAAAACAGAAACTGATGCTTATAAAATTATTGATAACACTGCTTCCCACTCACATGAGTGGCACCAAGAAAAAGATATAGTTAGATCATCTAAAGCAGCTAGAGCCGATTCTAGCCATGACTTAGATTCCATTTCCGCAAAGATAGATGCTGTCAAGAGACGAATGGAAAAGATGACTAAGGATATACACTCAATACGAATTAGTTGTGAGCAGTGTGGAGGACCACATTTGACAAAAGATTGTCTCAGTATTGAACTAACAATGGAACAAAGAGAGAATGTTTCATATATAAACCAAAGGCCTGGAAATAATTATCAGAATAATTATCAACCGCCAAGACCAATTTACAATCAAAACTAAAATTATAATCGAAATGTTCCATACAACAACCAACAAGGTCCTAGCAATCAACAAGTATCCAACAATACTTACAATCAGCAAAGACCTAATTTTCAAAACAAACCACCACAAACCGATGATAAAAAGCCAAATTTAGAAGATATGATGACGAAGCTAGTTGAATCTCAAACGCAGTTTTTCACATCTCAGAAACAAACCAATGAACAAAATGCTCAAGCATTTAGAAATCAACAAGCTTCTATTCAAAATTTGGAACAAGAAGTAAGTAACCTAGCAAAGTTAATAGGTGAAAGAAAATCGGGAAGTCTACCTAGTGATACAAATGCTAACCCCCGGAATGAAACAGCTAAAGCCATTACCACAAGAAGTGGTATTACACTTAAACCACCTGAAATACCTGTAATTTCTGAGGAAGCTATTCCTACTCCACAAGAACCACAACCTGATCAAGATAAGGAAAAAGAACCGGTAGTTGAAAAGGTTAATGAAGATAACATAGTTAAGGCTAAACCTTATGTTAAACCATACCAACCACCACTTCCTTACCCGAGTAAAATGAGAAAAGAGAGACTTGAAGCCGAGCAATCCAAATTCTTAGATATGTTTAAACAGATAAATGTAAATCTTCCTTTCATTGATGTGATTTCAGGAATGCCTAGATATGCTAAATTTTTGAAAGATCTAATCTCGAATAGAAAGAAAATGGAAGAACTCTCGGCTGTTACTATGAATGCTAATTGTTCAGCAGTGCTGTTGAATAAGATACCAGAAAAATTATCAGATCCAGGAAGTTTCACAATTCCATGTTTTCTGGGTAGTCTTAGTTCAATAGAAGCATTGGCAGACTTAGATGCTGGTATAAATTTAATGCCGTATTCACTATACGCTAAACTAGATCTTGGAGAATTGAAACCAACAAGAATAAGCATACAACTAGCCGATTGATCAATAAAATATCCTAGAGGGATAATGGAGAACATGCTAGTTAAAGTTGGTACTTTAGTATTTCTAGTAGATTTTATTATTCTGGATATGGAAGAAGATTCTCGAGTACCTCTCATATTAGGAAGACCATTCTTAAACACGGCTAAAGCAATGATAGACGTGTTTGGTAAGAAATTGACCCTAAGTATAGAGGACGAGAGTGTTACCTTTTCAGTTGATAGAGCAATGCAACAACCGCAATCTGCAGATGATACATGTTATTATATTCAAACTATAGAATCACATGCAGAATTGTTAGAAGAATTTTCAGAATTACAAGGAACAGGAGAATGTTCTTTAGGAGAAGGAACTGAACCAATTGATGAAATTGAAATGTTAGCTACACTTATGGCTAATGGATATGAACCAACAACAGAAGAACTCCAAATGCTAAAAGAAGAAGAAAGATATCGATATAAATCATCGATAGAAGAACCACCAACATTAGAGTTAAAGCCACTTCCAAACCATTTGGAATATGCTTATTTACATGGTGAATCTGAATTACCTGTAATAATATCGTCTTCTCTTACTGAAAATGAAAAATCTCAACTCATTTCTGTGTTAAAAGCTCATAAACCAGCTATTGCATGGAAGATTCATGACATTAAAGGAATAAGTCCTTCGTATTGCACACATAAAATCCTTATGGAAGAAGGTCATAAAACGTATGTGCAACGCCAACGAAGACTAAATCCTAATATGCAAGATGTTGTTAAGAAAGAAATTATTAAACTGCTAGATGCAGGTTTAATTTATCCAATTTTTGGTAGTCCATGGGTAAGCCCAGTTCAATGCGTACCTAAGAAGGGTGGCATGACTGTCATCACAAATGAGAAAAATGAGCTTATTCCTACTAGGACTGTAACAGGATGGCGTGTTTGTATTGATTATAGAAAATTAAATGACGCCACCAGAAAAGATCACTTTCCCTTACCTTTTATTGATCAAATGTTAGAAAGATTAGCCGGAAATAGTTACTATTGTTTTCTTGATGGTTTTTCCGGATATTTTCAAATTCCAATAGCACCCGAGGACCAAGAAAAAACCACATTCACGTGCCCTTATGGTACTTTTGCTTACAAATGCATGCTATTTGGACTTTGCAACGCCCCTGCAACCTTTCAAAGGTGCATGATGGCGATTTTTCACGACATGATAGAAGAATGCATGGAAGTTTTCATGGATGACTTTTCAGTCTTCGGTGATACTTTTGAAACATGTCTAGTTAATCTTGAACGAATGCTTATTAGATGTGAACAATCAAATCTAGTTCTTAATTGGGAGAAATACCATTTCATGGTTAAAGAAGGCATCGTTCTTGGACATAAAATTTCAAAGGAAGGAATTGAAGTGGATAGAGCTAAAGTAGATGTAATTGCTAAACTTCCACATCCCACCAATGTTAGAGGAGTTAGAAGTTTTCTAGGGCATGCCGGTTTTTACCGACGTTTCATAAAAGATTTTTCTAAAATTGCCACTCCTATGAATAAACTCCTAGAAAAGGATGCTCCATTCATCTTTTCAGATGAATGCATCAAATCTTTTAATATTCTTAAAGAGAAACTCACTAATGCGCCGATCATGATAACACCAAATTGGAATCTACCATTTGAACTAATGTGCGATGCAAGTGATTTTGTAATGGGAGCCGTTTTAGGACAAAGGATTGAAAAACGATTTCAACCTATGTATTATGCTAGTAAGACGTTACAAGGAGCACAAACAAATTACACAACTACTGAAAAAGAACTCCTTGCTATTGTCTTTGCTTTTGACAAATTTCGTTCATATCTCGTTCTAGCTAAAACAGTGGTCTATACTGACCATTCTGCTCTTAGATACCTATTTTCGAAACAAGATGCTAAACCACGATTAATCCGTTGGATCTTACTCTTACAAGAGTTTGATATTGAAATCCGAGATAAAAAGGGAGCAGAAAATCTCGCTGCTGATCATCTTTCTCGTCTTGAAATCCTGAATTAGAAGTTCTAAATGAATCAGCCATACAAGACAACTTTCCTGATGAATATCTATTGAAGATAGATTATAATGAAATTCCATGGTTTACAGACTATGCAAACTACTTAGTATGTGGATTCCTTGAAAAAGGATTATCGTACCAAAAACGAAAGAAATTCTTTAGTGATATAAAATACTATTTCTGGGAAGATCCACATTTGTTTAAAAGTTGTCCCGATGGAATAATACGCCGATGTGTATTCGGAGATGAAGCTAGTAAAATCTTAAACCATTGTCACATAGGACCAACAGGAGGGCATTATGGGCCTTAGCTCACAGCAAGAAAAGTTTATGATGCTGGATTCTATTGGCCTACAATTTACAAAGACGCACACCTTCTTTGCAAATCCTGTGATGCTTGTCAAAGGGCTGGAAAAATAAGTCAAAGTGATGAAATGCCACAAAATGTCATTCAAGTATGTGAAGTATTTGACATTTGGGGTATTGACTTTATGGGTCCATTTCCAAAATCTCATAATAATCTCTACATTCTCGTAGCCATTGATTATGTATCTAAATGGGCAGAAGCACAAGCTCTCCCAACTAATGATGCACGAGTTGTAGTCAACTTTTTAAAACATCTTTTTGCAAGGTTTAGAACACCGAAAGCTTTAATAAGTGATCGGGGAACTTATTTTTGTAATAATCAACTTGAGAAAGTTCTCAAAAGATATGGAGTAACTCATAAAATCTCCACCGCATATCATCCACAAACAAGTGGACAAGTTGAAAATACCAACCGAGCTTTAAAACGCATTCTGGAGAAAACCGTAGGATCAAATCTGAAGGAATGGTCCATAAAATTGGAGGATGCACTCTGGGCTTTTAGAACAGCCTACAAAACTCCAATTGGAACCACACCTTTTAGACTCGTTTACGGAAAAGCATGTCATCTTCCAGTAAAAATTGAACACAAAGCATTTTGGGCTTTGAAGACATGTAATCTTGATTTACATGAAACTGGACGTCTACGGTTAAGTCAATTAAACGAATTAGAAGAATTAAGACATGAAGCATACGAAAATTTGTTAATCTATAAAGAAAGAACGAAGAAATGGCATGATAAAAGAATCAGAAGTTCAAAAGAATTTAAAGAAGGAGACAGGGTTCTTCTTTTCAATTCACGATTCAAGCTATTTCCTGGAAAATTGAAATCAAGATGGTCTGGACCATTCATAGTCAAAAGAGTTTTCCCGTACGGAACAGTAGAATTGATAAATTCAAATGGGATTGAATTTAAAGTTAATGGTCACAGAGTTAAACATTACATAGATAGTCCGATGGAAGTCGACAACGAAGTTAATCACAATTTCAACACCACAGCTAACTAAGTGTGGGGAGAATCAAGTCTTTTAAAGGATAATATGTATTTCTGTTAGAGTTAGATTTTCTGTTTTCGTGTAGTTCTCGAAAATGGAACTCGAATGGTCTTTCCCTAGCAGACCCTAAAGAAGTAGTCTTCTTCCCCCCATTCTGAATTTTTATTTTTTTTAGGTTTTACGAAATGAAGACTTCCTGTGAACTAAACCATGGTCTAATGCTACACGCTTTGATCACTAAACGTAATAATGACACCCTTCCAAGTGAAATAGTATCATTAATCAGAGGTAAATTGGACGGAGTAAGAAAAGAATCCAGATGCGAAAATAATAAGTTACAATTTGGTAAAGGAAAATCAAAATCCGCAGTGAAAAGAAGAGCACGACACCTTGAAAGATGTCACAAATGCGGAAAATGGTCACACGAAGGTAAATGTTCAAATAATCAAACCTATTCAAACACCGAATTTGTTACTTTATGCAGAGATGGACCGTTCATATGTTTAGAAGAAAAAACACTGAATGCTCGAGTTTACGCCTATGTAGCTATGGAAAATCAATTAGTCCGACTATCTTATGAGTGGGCTAGAGCATATCACTAAGAATACTATCTCACAGGTAAGTTTGTACAGTTTTTATTTTTATTTTTATTTTTAACCTTTTGATAATAAACGTTAATTTGTTCGCTATAAAGTATTAAATTGGTATTCGATAAAATTAGGTCTTGCGACCGAAATTATTGATATCATACAAAAATTTATTACATCACTGCGAAATTTACCGTTTATTCTTATGGTATAAATATCTTTAATCAATCAACATAAAATATTTCAAAAATTCGTCATGAGTTAAACTAGGTTATGAAACCAAAATTACTTTACCGAAAAGAGGGGCGTATATTTTTGATAATATTTGATTGATTAAAGTGGGATAAAAGACCAAAAAGATTTTTAATTTTATTTTTACCTTGTTTTTTAAAATTAATATTTAAAAATTAAAATAATATTGTAAACTTTTTAAATAAATATATTTAAAATTGTAAATATTTGAAAAATTGATTTTTTTTAATATAAGTTTGTATGTATAAAAACAAAAATATAATTTAAGTTTGGTGTGAATTTTTAATATGAATTTTTAATTTTATGCATTTTAAATTTAAGTTTGGTGTGTTTATAAAAAAAAATTTTACTTTATTTTCTTAAGTTAAAAATATGATTTTTAAAATTCGTCGTGAGTTGAAGACTAGGTCATTGAACCGAAATTGCTTTACCCAAGGGAGGGACGAGAACTTTTATTATCATTATTTTTAGCCTTATCGAATTAAAGTATGCAAAAAAAAAAACCCCAAAAATCTTTGCTTTTAAAACAAACGCCAATATGTTTGGAAACTTTGGTAAAATTTAATCAATTTTCTACGCTAATCACCCTCAATAATTTAAATTGTTACTGATTTCTTGCAAATGAGGACATTGCAAGATCTTAAGTGTGGGAAGGGGTTAAATTCTTTCGGATTTTTAAAATTTTTAACTTATACACTTGGTTACCATTAAAAATACTAGTAAAGCAGTAGTTGTATTAGAATCTAGTGCTCTCTGATAACAAAGAACAGCCCTAGTCTTATATACTGACTACTCATTTCTAGTAAAAATTTTCAAAATTTTCAATTAAATGAATTCAAAATCATTTTTATACATATTTATGAACAATAAAACTAGGTGTTAACACCGAAATTATTGTTACCTCGGAAAGGACATAAATTAAGAAACAAACCAAAATATTAGAATTCATTTAAAATGGAATAGAGGACAATAAAAAGGCAAATAAAAGAAAATAAAAGCCAAGTGTGGAAAAATTTACCAAGTTATTTAAAACATAAGTCACATATTTTTTTAACAAATAACTGAAGATACTTTTGTTTTGGATGATTTTAATCAGTTTTACCCGATTTATTATAATATATTTGAAAGAAAGATGGATCTACACGATGAATCAATTCCATCATTAAAAGGAAGTAAAGTCTTCCTAAAAAGAAACGCGCTTCTTGATTTAGGTCATGAAGTTGTCGTCCAGACCAGCTGTAGGTTGACGAAAAATCTAGAAAAATCATCACTAAAATCAGCAGGAAATCCACGGACCTTAGCATAAAACAGGGTCGCCAAGTGGTCAGACTTATCCTAGCCATGAGAGGATCTGTCTTGTAAAATGAGGAGGACGCCGTGCAAATTAGCTGGATAAGACTAATGAATCAGATCCCCAGAAAGGATAATCTCCTTTAAAGATCAAAAATCAGCTTTTAAGCCTCATATTACTCAATCCTAGAGATTGACCTTAAAGATTGAGAATTACAAACTCATGGAATTCAATGATATCTAAACTCGAGCTTGAACGAGAAAATATTTTGATCAAAATTACAAACCGATTTGTTTTCTGAAAACCTATTTTTAATGCGTTCATTACCATTGAACGTAAAATCCTAGGAATTCACCTGGAATTCATTAGGTCACCTGAACCAAATCGGGTGTCAACCGTAAGAATGGTGGTTGCATAGTATGGTCAATGACAGGACCTTGTGCCAAACCAGAAAATTATAAGGGTGAGCTTTACTATTGCTCCTACCAAGGATAGTAATTGCATCCGACACGTTATAGACCATAATTAAAAGCATGTCACGGGACATTGCCTTAACAGTTGCTTGTTCAACGCTTTCCTTTACAATCGGACGGTAGTTTATCGAAAGGTAATATACGAAGCAAGTATACTAGATGTGTTGCTTTCCTAATACAAGGTTAGCAAGTGGGTAGCACAAAACCGCAAGTGTTGAGCTAAAATTTTCAAATCTGAAACCCACCAAACCCACAAAAACAATTTGCAAACACCGGTGAAGGGTTATTCCGAAAAACTTATCTAGGGTAAAAACTAGATTGAATTTTCAAAAAGATCAAATGTTTTCATAAAGATCCAATTTCCTTAAAGGATCTAAATTTTTATAGTCATGTGGGACTGTAAACCATAACGTTACTACCATTGTTCATACCGCCGTAATGAAATCACTGATGTACAAAGTGTGAAGAATAAAGAAGTGATTCTAGTATGTTTTTATTCAAGACTATATTGCTTGAGGACAAGCAACGCTCAAGTGTGGGAATATTTGATAATGCTAAAAATGAACATATATTTCATCGCATTATCCCTCAAGAAAGACAAGCTTTTAGTTGCAAGTGTTCTATTTACAAGTGATATTCGTTTAAATAATAAAAGGTGAAGACAAAAGACAGATTCGACGAATTGAAGACGCAAACGACCAAAAAGCTCAAAAGTACAAAGTATAATCAAAGTGGTTCAAATTATTGATGAGAAACGTATCAAAATTACAAGAGTACAAGATGCAAAATGCAAAGTACAAGATATTAAATTATACGAAAGGACGTGCGAAAATCCGGAACCGAGGCATGAACCAGCTTTCAACGTACGACGCAACGGATCGGAAATTATAAATTAATTATGTATATAAATATAATATAATATATAATTAATTATATAAATTATATATTTATATTATATTTATAATAAAAACCATCGGCAGCTTTGGATCCTAGTTTGGTGAGCTGAAATTGTGGGCTCTGCACTCACGGAGCTCTAAAGAGTAAAATCCACCGCACTCGCGGAGCATAGAATTCTATAAAAGCCCATGCAATTCGACGGTTTTAATATACCTTTTATATTTTATATATATTTTTCTTTCCCCATTTTTATGTATCAAGTATCACTCCAAATCGTAATCTCAATTTGTAATTTTAATTTTAAGTTAGTGATAATAATAAGGATCGATTAGTCGAATGTTTTAAGGTTTTGTAAGTCGAAACTCTGTCCGTGTACCACTACGCTAATAACACCCACTGTAAGTTATGTTTATGTTATTTTCATTAATGTCTCGTAGCTAAGTTATTATTATGCTTATTTAATGACGAAGTAATCGTGATGTTTGACTAAAAATATTAAAATTGGGTAATTGGGCTTTGTACCATAATTGGGGTTTGGACAAAAGAACGACACTTGTGGAAATTAGACTATGGGCTATTAATGGGCTTTATATTTGTTTAACTAAATGATAGTTTGTTAATTTTAATATAAAGATTTACAATTGGACATACCCATAAATAACCATATACACTCAATCGGACACGATGGGCGGGGTATTTATATGCACGAATAACCGTTCATTTAACCGGACACGGGAATGGATTAATAGTCTATAGAATTATTAAAACAGGGGTGAAATTATGTACAAGGACACTTGGCGTAATTGTTAACAAAGTATTAAAACCTTGGATTACACGCAGTCGATATCCTGGTGTAATTATTAAACAAAGTATTAAGACCTTGTTACAGTTTAAGTCCCCAATTAGTTGGAATATTTGACTTCGGGTATAAGGATAATTTGACGAGGACACTCGCACTTTATATTTATGACTGATGGACTGTTATGGACAAAAACCAGACGGACATATTGAATAATCCAGGACAAAGAACAATTAACCCATGGGAATAAACTAAAATCAACACGTCAAACATCATGATTACGGAAGTTTAAATAAGCATAATTCCTTTATTTTCATATTTAATTGCACTTCTAATTATTGCACTTTTATTTATTGTTATTGTATTTAATTACACTTTTAATTTTAGTACTCTTTAATTATCGTAATTTTATTTTATCGCACTTTTATTTATCTCAATTTCATTATCGTTATTTACTTTACGCTTTAAATTAAGTCGTTTATTTATTTAATATTTTACATTAGGTTTTAACTGCGACTAAAGTTTTAAAAATTGACAAACCGGTCATTAAACGGTAAAAACCCCCTTTTTATAATAATAATAATATTACTTATATATATATTTGTATTTTTATAAATTAAAACTAATATAGCGTTAAGCTTTGTTTAAAAGATTTCCCTGTTGAACGAACCGGACTTACTAGAAACTACACTACTGTACGATTAGGTACACTGCCTATAAGTGTTGTAGCAAGGTTTAGGTATATCCATTCTATAAATAAATAAATATCTTGTGTAAAATTGTATCGTATTTAATAGTTTTTCCTAGTAAAATATAAGTTATTTCATATACACCTCGCATAACATCAGGTATCAAAGTTGATCCCGCAAAGATCGAAGCTATCAGCAAGTGGGAAACTCCCACTACTCCTACTCATATCCGCCAATTTTAAGGTCTCGCCGGTTACTATCATAGATTCATTGAAGGTTTCTCTTTGATTGCGCGTCCTTTGACTGCATTAACTCATAAGGGGAAGAAGTTCGTTTGGGAAACCGAGCAAGAGTCAGCATTTCAAACCCTAAAGCAGAAGTTGACCTCCGCACCTATCTTATCACTTCCCGAAGGCAGTGACGACTTCGTTGTGTACTGCGACGCCTCGAAACATGGTTTTGGGTGTGTAAAGGTTATTGCTTACGCCTCCCGACAACTGAAGATTCACGAGCGAAACTACACTACTCACGATCTTGAGCTTGGAGCCATTGTCTTTGCACTAAAACTGTGGAGACACTATCTGTGACAACCCGAAAATTTTCGACCAAATTTGAACTTTAATCTTTATATATTCCCGACACGATAAGCAAAGTTTGTAAGTTGAATCTCAAGAATTTTAAACTGTGTTCATACACTCATTTAACCTCGACCAAATTCCAATGATTCACGAACCATTATATGAACGAATATGATTATATATGTATATGTGTATATATTATAACTTGAAAACATTAACAAAGTATTAGACGTATAATACTTTACATAAACGTATTTGTTTCATAATATATTCAAATAGTTATCGATGGAATTAAAAGATATATCAAATGATTGATTTATCAAATACATTGAATTATGGCTACGAGTCTCTATTGAGAGGTCCACTTTGATTTAGAAAACCTTTCCTTTTAACGGTATCTGGAATATTTGGTAAAAGTGATTTACAATAGTGTCATTAACAAGTGTTAGTCAAAAGTTAGTAATCATTTCCGTTTAAATTTCAAAGGTGTACTTTACTTTGATAAACTCGTGTCCCTTGATAAATCAACTACTTAATTTTCATATTAAAAACATTATTTGGTAAAATAACTACTATTATTTAAAACGAGTTAAATTATATAAAACGAACTTTGAAATGTAAATGTAATTGGTTCTGAAAGACTAAATATTAGATCATTAGATAAATATTTCAAACATATATATTATGTACAAATTTACAATTCTAAATAAGAATATATATATATATATATATATATATATATATATATATATATATATATATATATATATATATATATATATATATATATATATATATATATATATATATATAACTTAGTCATAAAACGTCCTAATTTAAAATAATATATTTTGATAAACAACGAGTCACTGATTTATAGAAGCAAATGACCACAACGCTCAAATTTTATAAGTTACATTTTTATAAGGTAATTTATTGATAAATAAGTAAAATTATTATTAAGGGTACACGTCGCGTAACGTAAATGGCTAGTTTTCTAAACGTACGAAATCGCGTTCAAAAAACCGAAAGTGGTACATGAGTCGAGTGACAACGTCCATGTCATTTGAGTAAAAATTATATTTTTACCATGAACGTAAATATAATATAATATATGATTAATTATATAGATTAAATAATAATTTATAATTAATATATATTTATATATGAGTGTCGGTAGAATTGAGTTGAGGATCACAGCTGGGAAGCATCTCCATGCGATCGCATGGGAGATGTGCTATGAAGCCATGCGATCGCATGACATCTCTTTGGTGGCCAAGTCTTTAAATCGAACGAATTCGTTTCAGTTTACACACAATATCACTTATCCATCGATATTACTCTGTATATAATTATATTTATATTATTATTATTATTATTATTATTATTATTATTATTATTATTATTATTATTATTATTATTATTATTATTATTATAGTAGTGTTATAGTTAGGAGTATTAATATTATTAGTATTTATACATAAAATACTACGACGGAGTGCTGTTCGGGTAATTTTCAAAACTAGTTTGCGAGTACGATAGGGTTAAGGAAATTATGGGTTATAGCTATGGAGGTGATGGGTATGGTTCATGGGTATGCTCGTGAGGTCAATCTAGTGTTTATCGTCTCCGTTGCATCTACGTACCTTTCCTGCAATATTGAATCTCAATATTGATACGTGAGTACTCATAATTTAATTTTTACATATTAATAGTGTATTCCTGACTAGTGCTCGAGTATATAGGATTATGCATGCTTGTACTTTTGATATTGCCATTAGATAGGTTATGTTGAATCCTGAATTAGTTACATATGCGGTTGAGATAAGGTATAAGATATGCATGTCGTTGGAAAGCTAGCGAAAAATTAAGAACTTTTCATTTAGATATTGAATGGTTTCGATAAACGGATTTGAAGTTATAGTCGATTGAATTTTTGTATTATTAATAAAAATGATTATTATTATCGTCGTTATTATCGTCGTTCTAGTTTTATCTTATTATTATTATTATTATTATTATTATTATTATTATTATTATTATTATCTTTATCAATAAAAGGAATAATCATTAAAAATTGTTATTTTTATTATTACTATCGTTATTATCGTTAAAGTTATAATTATTATTATTATTATTATTATTATTATTATTATTATTATTATTATTATTATTATTATTATCATCATTATTAATATATATATTATTATTTAAAAATGGTTATTGTTATTGTTATTATTATTATTATTATTATTATTATTATTATTATTATTATTATATTATCATTAAAATAATTATGAGTATTATGGTTAATAATGCCACAGTAATTATCATTATTACTATTATTGTAATTAAAACTAATATTAGTAATACCTAATTATTTGGATTACTATTATTATCATTATTATGAACACGATATAAAAGTCCATTATAAGCTATTAAACGAAACGATTAGAAAATAGTGAGTATGAGTATCATGATGAAATTAAAATATTGTAAGATATTGATTTAGATAAAATTATCGTTCTTATTATTTTTATTATTAATATTATTATTAAAAGTATCGTTAGTATTAAAACTATCATTTTAACAAAAATTATCATTTTAAATGAAATGTCATTGTTATTATAAAATATCATTATTATTATCATTTTAAATAAAATTATTATTTTAAAGTTAATATTAAAAAGTATCGTAAATATTAAAGTTATTATAATTAGAATTATCATTTTATCATAATATCATTTTTTTAGTGAATATAAATATTGATATTTTTTTAATAGAATAATAATTATTATTATTACAAAATAATAAAACTTTTATTTATTATTATTATCAATGTTATTTTATCAAAAAAATATGTAATACAAATAATATATTTACCTTAATAAAACCTATCATAATATTTTTTTATGATATTAATGAACTTTATTACTTAAAATATATAAAAGTATATTTTTATATAAAGTTTTATTTATTAATAAATGAATAATATTATTTACTCTAATAAATCTTTTAAAAATATTTAAAAATATAAAACGGCGATATTTAAACTATATATTAATCATGTATAGTTTTTGGAAATCATTTTGAGTCAAATTGACTTTTGTTGACTTTTGCATATTAGTCTCGAGCATTAGGATTGTGGTACACTATGACATAACCTAATTTGTTAGACAAATATTGACCAACATATAAATATATATACTTAATTTAGGTTCGCGAATCCGAGGCCAACCTTGCACTTGTTCAATGACGTTATATGTATTTTTACTACGAAATACAGTATGGTGAGTTTCATTACTCCCTTTTAAAATGCTTTTGCAATATATATTTTTGGGACTGAGAATACATGCGCTTTTATAAATGTTTGACGAAATAGACACAAGTAATTGAGACTACATTCTATGGTTGAATGATCGAAGCTGAATATGCTCCTTTTTGCTTGGTAGCCTAAGAATTAGTAAACCGATCTACTAATTAACGCGAATCCTAAAGATATATCTATTGGGCCTAACAAACCCCATCCGTTGTAGCGGATGCTTTAGTACTTCGAGTTTTATATCATGTGCGAAGGATGTCCCGGAATGATGGGGATATTCTTATATGCATCTTGTTAATGTCGATTACCAGGTGTTCAATCCATATGAATGATTTTTAAACACTTGCGAGTGTATGATTATTGAATAAAGGAAATCTTGTGGTCTATTAAAATTATGGAAATGATCGATTATGATAAACTAATGAACTCACCAACCTTTTGGTTGACACTTTAAAGCATGTTTATTCTTAGGTATGAAAGAAATCTTCCGCTGTGTATTTGCTCATATTAGAGATATTACTTGGAGTTATTCATGACATATTTCAAAAGACGTTGTATTCGAGTCGTTGAGTTCATCAAGATTATTACTAAGTCAAATATAGTTGGATATATTATGAAATGGTATGCATGCCGTCAACTTTCGATATAATGAAAGATTGTCTTTTAAAAACGAATGCAATGTTTGAAAAATGTATCATATAGAGGTCAAGTACCTCGCGATGTAACCAAATGTATTGTATTCGTCCTTATGGATTAAGACGGGTTGCTTCACTATCTTTATGGAACCAAGAGTACTATCTTCACCGATCACAAAAGCCTCCAACATATATTCGACCAGAAGCCGCTGAATATGAGACAGCGTCGATGGATTGAGATGTTGAACGACTATGATTGTGAACTTCGCTACCACCCTGGCAAGGCAAATGTTGTAGCTGATGCCTTGAGCCGAAAGGAGAGAATGGTACCACTTCGTGTCCGTGCCTTGAACATCACCATTCAGACGAATCTCAACAGTCAGATCCACGTAGCACAAGATGAGGCTCTCAAGGAGGAGGATATTTCTCAAGAGCACTTGAACATTCTCGTTTCTCGATTCGAGGTCAAGGAGACTGGACTCCGATACTTTTCCGAAAGAATCTGGGTGCCTAGTTATGGAGATTTACGGAGCCTTATTCTAGACGAAGCCCACAAGTCAAGGTATTCAATTCATCCAGGAGCTGGTAAGATGTACCACGACCTCAAGGTTCAATATTGGTGGTCGAACCTCAAAAGGGATGTTGCAGCTTATGTTGGAAAGTGTTTGACTTGTTCCAAGATCAAACCCGAACATCAAAAGCCATCTGGATTACTTCAACAACCTGAAATCCCGCAATGGAAGTGGGAAGGAATAACAATGGATTTCATAACGAAGCTACCGAAGACGGTAGGAGGTTATGATACCATCTGGGTTACCGTTGAGCGTATTACCAAATATGCACACTTCCTAGCCATGAAGGAAACTGATACGATGGAGAGACTGGCGCAGCTATACATAAAGGAAGTTGTATCTCGCCACGGTATACCCTTATCGATTATCTCAGATCGTGATACCCGTTTTGCTTTTAGATTTTGACGTTCTTTACAAGAAGCCTTGGGAACACATCTTGACATGAGTACCCCATATCACCCGCAGACCGATGGATAGAGCGAACGCACGATTCAGACTCTAGAGGACATGCTGCGTGCTTGTGTTATAGATTTCGGAAAAACTTAGGAGAAGCATTCACCGCTAGCTGAATTCTCGTACAACAATAGCTATCATGAAAGTATTAATGCCGCACCTTTCAAAGTGTTGTATGGCCGTAAGTGTCGTTCTCCTATTTGTTGGGCCGAGGTAGGTGAAAAGCAACTCACCGGTCCCGAACTCGTTCATGAAACAACCGAGAAGATTGTCCAAATTCAAGCAAGGCTCAAGACGGCTCGTGATCGTCAGAAGAGCTATGCCGACCTTAAACGTGGAGATCATGAATTTCAAATCGGCAATCGCGTTATGTTTAAATTTGCACCTTGGAAAGGTGTAATACGTTTCGAAAAGTGTAGGAAGTTGAATCCACTATATATTGGTCCTTTTGAGATCTTAGAGCGTATTGGACCCGTTGCTTACCGTTTCGATCTTCCGACTCAGTTGAGTTATGTTCATCCTACTTTTCACGTGTTGAATCTGAAGAAGTGTCTTACGGAACCAGAACTCGTCATACCTCTCGAGGAGCTTACTATTGACGACAAACTCCATTTCGTGGAAGAACCTGTCGAAATTATGGTCCGTGAGGTCAAGACCTTGAAACGCAACAAGATTCTGATCGTCCGAGTCCGATGGAATGCAAAATGAGAACCTGAGTTTACTTGGGAACGAGATGATCAAATGATGTAGAAGTTTCCTCACCTCTTCCCGACTCTACCATCTACCTCATCTTGAAATTTCGGGAAGAAATTTTCATTAACAGGTGGGTAATGTAATGACCCGACTTTTTCGACTTGCTTTTGTGCTTTGTGTTTTCGCGAAACTGCGTATTTGTGTGTACTGAGATATATTATACTCTGGGAACTCCCTACATGTTGATTACTTTCATTTATATGTTAAAACATATCATTAAGTACGTAGGATACTTAACTTAACCCCCGGAAGCCTTTATGACCATTAGTGTTACTTGACGTTTTTAACGAACTGCGTACTGCGTACACGTTTAAATTTTATCGTAATCGAAATATTATGACTACGAAATACTAATTATTATTTTATAATAACAATTACTTGGGTTTTTGGATGCTTAATTACGCTTAGTAATTTACTAGAGCACACTAGTTAGTCTTGTTGGGCTTTCTACCTTGTTGGACCTTAGCCCACCCTACACTAGCTAGTGGACTATTTAATTAGCCCAATTATAAATAACTAGTGACCCATTAATAAGTAAGATAAATAATATACTAGCATTTTTGTCAAGTATTATCCTTAATGTTGCATGGGATCCTAACATAAGCACCAACTTTAGACAACCATTAACCAAAAAGCAAAAAGGTGTCCCCCTTGTCCCCCACCATATCCCACGTCCACCATCGCCCCTCCCTCACCTCACCACCTATAAATACAAGCCTTATTCCATCCATTTTACACTTGCTCTCATTTGCATTTTACACACACTTACTCTCTAATTCTTTCTCTAGTCTTTCTCTCTCTAAAAAGTGTAAGTATTTGATTTTTCTTCCTCTTCTTCCTTTCTCTTTCACGAAATCATCATCATCATCAAAGGGTCTAGCTTTTTAGCTTTTGATCTTGATTACATCTTGTAGATTCAAACATGGATTTGAATCCTTCAAGAACATGGAAGATTCAAGCTTTCTAGCTTTGAATCTTCACCTATTTTGTAGATCTAAATCTTTTAGCTTTAATCTTGTTATTTTGTTATAAAGATTCAAACTTGTGTTTGTAATCTTCATGTAACTTAAAGATCCAAGCTTTATGCTTCAAGATCTTCAAGAACAACCAGGATTCAAGCTTTCTAGTTTTGAATCTTTATTTCTTTTATTGGATCTAAGTTTTCTAACTTATGATCTCATTATTTTGTTATAAATATCAAAACTTGTGTTTGTGGTCTTCATGTAACTTAAAGATTCAAGCTTTATGCTTCAAGATCTTCAAGAACACCAAAGATTCAAGCTTTCTAGCTTTGTAATCTCATAAATTGTGTGAAAAGGATCCAAGCTCTCTAGCTTAGGGTTCCATTACTTTATTTGATTAAGATTTGTAAGACCTGGATTTTGATTCTGCCCAGTGGCGCGCCGCGCGGGGTTATGGCGCATCGCGCCATATGTCGCTGGCAGACTCCTTTTGTTATTTTAGAGCTTTTAAAAGGGCATTTTAGTCTTTTCGCGTTTGAGCCAGATTTGAGGACTTAACCTCATCCACCCATTTCATTTCCTTAATTCTTTTTCCTTTTCTTTTCATTTTCTCTCTAAAATTCAAACACCCCATTTGATTCTAAGGGATTTTTGGAAAGGAAGAAGCGGGTTTTGATCTTTGACGTAGTAGACAAGTTTGTTCTCCTCGTTCTTAGCTACACGGTGATACTAGTGGTAAGCTCTAACTTCGAATTTCGTTTTCGTGTTCATCATTCAATTTTGGGCTTTTGATTGTATGATTCATAGATGGAACCCATTTAGTTGTTAATTGGAAATTAACACCAAGATTCGGGTTGTAAGTGTTAAAGGCGGGTTTTGGGTTGGTTAATGATTTAACTATGTATAAGACTTGAGAATGGTGTATAATCACTAGTATTAGTGATTATTGATGTTTTGGAGACTTTTAGGGTTCTTGTGGTTGACTAATTTTGACTAGAGTCGAAATTAGGGTTTGTTGATGATTATAACCCGAATGTCGATTCGATGAGGTTTATAAACTTAAAATGGATTAAGTTGAAGTATGAAACCGAGTTAAATACGTTTTGGTGTCAAAACTTGTAAATGGTGAGATTTTGACTTTATGGGTCAAAATTAGGGTTTATGGGCGATTTTGAGAACGATAAGTGTTTAACACTTGTGATTGGGTTTAATTGGCATATTAGGACCATTCTCACTTGTGTTAGTGATCATTGGTTAGTTTGGGCACGGTTTGTGCTTGGAAGTGCATTTGGGTCAAAATTGCACTAGTAGTCAATTTGGGTTGATTTGTATATCCACCCTAATTGTGTTACTTGTTATGTGATAAATGGAATAGGTACATTCCATCGGCGATTGCGGATTATTCGGTGGCATCCATCAAGACTTCAATGTGAGTGTTAATATCCTATATGTATATGTATGTGTAGGATGGGTGCGGGTCGGGTGAAGGGGTTCTCGGTAATAGAGCTCACTTCTCTTATAGGTGGAATTGTTGGACTTGTGTATAGGTCCAATTGGCACGGTTGTGCGTTTTGGTTGACCACTTTGGCGAGGTGCACACTTTGCGTGTACGTTATCACATGGGCGTATGATGTGGACTTATATAACCCCAATGACGAAGGGTTAATATAGTGAGTGGAATAATTATATGTGTAGGTATATAATGTATCTATTTATTGTAGCGTGAAATGTGTAGTGTCGAGGTGTTAAGACACCACGTTTCACGTGATGAGTGAAGCATCGAGGTGTTAAGATGCTACTCGGGGTGAAGCATCGAGGTGTTAAGATGCCACCTAGGGGTGTAGTGTCGAGGTGTTAAGACACCACTTCGTAAATTAATGAGTGAAGCATCGAGGTGTTAAGATGCCACTCGAGGTGAAGTGCCGAGGTGTTAAGGTGCCACCTAGGGGTGTAGTGTCGAGGTGTTATGACACCACTCCGTAAAATAATGAGTGAAGCATCGAGGTGTTAAGATGCCACTCGGGGTGAAGTGCTGAGGTGTTAAGGTGCCACCCTAGGGGTTAGTGATACGAGGTGTTAAGTACCCTAACGGATGTTATGAACACCGACGGCGTTTTCGCGAGCGCCATTCCCTTGTGCGATTGGTTAACCATAGTTATTGTGTTGTAAGCGTAAGCAAATTATGTTATTCTATATATATATATATATATATATATATATATATATATATATATATATATATATATATATATATATATATATATATATATATATATATATATATATATTGTATACATATAATGTTGTATTGTCGTGATGTAGCTAACCCTCCGGGTGTAGCTTATTGGCATTGTTCACATCGTTGTTGGTGAACTTATATTTGGTTGATGTATCTTTAGCTCGTTGCTTAGTGATCTTACGGTATGCTTAGACTAGCTTGCCTTTATGCTTGGATGCTCCGGTATGCGGTATTTGGTTTTGTGTGGCGTGTCCATTTTATGCATATATATGTATGTAGTATATTCTCACTCACTAAGCGTTAGCTTACCCTCTCGTTGTTTACTTTTTTATAGATTTGCTTGGATGAGGTGGCTCGGATAAGCGTGGGAACCAGTGACTCGCGTAGTTGCTTTAGAAGGCCTGCTTTTTGATTGATTAGGATTGGGTAGCGTATCCCCAATCGCCATGCTCGGTCTTTATTTTGTATTACAAATCATGTGATTGGAAACTTGTATTTTCATATGAAAGTCATAAAACGGTCGATGTGGGCCCGGCCTCGTAAAACTTATTTTATGAATGGAACGTGTTAGGTTTTCATAAATGAATAGGTTGTGAAAAGCGTTTTGTCTAAATACGTCAGGAAGTGGTCAAACATTTTCGCATTTCATGACTTTTTGGACAGGCCAGTTTGGCGCGCTGCGCGGCCATATGGCGCGCAGCGCCATATGCTGTTCCAGCAAAAAAAAGTTATTGATATTTCTGCGTTATTGGTTGGTTAACGGGTTGGGTTGTTAAAAGTGGTATCAGAGCATGGTCTAAGGGATTTAGGTGACTTGAGATAGGTGCCTAGACTTAGACTTTTGTGTGTGCTAAATTTGTTGCGGGACTTGTAGGATTACGGGTCGAAATGGGTTTAGTTAGTGCCTTGTTTATAGGTTGACTAACGTTTATATTAGTAATGCGGATATTATTAATATATGATTGTGTTGTGATGATAATTCTCGCGTGTGTTTATATCGCGTAGAATTTCGTTTGTGTTTGTTTATAGCATCGAGCGAGACGGTCGTTGTACTAACAAGTCGATACGGCGTGTGTGCGTAATAAGGACTTGCAAACCTTATTACGGGTGCAAATTGTGTCTAACAAGTGATATACGACGAGTGTTTAGCAAGATGGGGGCGGTATTGTGTGTGTGCTTTATACGTTCGTGGTCTAATCGCTTTGCATTCCTTAGAATGGCGACGGGAAATGGGATCGAGACGAACGACGCTGAGTTTAACGCTAGAGTTGCGGCCGCCGTTGCGGAGCAAATGAGTGCGTTTCAAGAAGAAATGGATAGGAAGTATTTCGAACTTCAAAGTAGTGGTGAAATGGAGCGTTGTCTTAAGAGCTTCATGAGGACTAAACCCCCGATGTATGACGGGAAACCGGATCCTTTGATAAGCACAACTTGGATCTCGGATGTTGAAGGGTGTTTTCGTACTATTGATTGCCCTCCCGAGAAGAGGATAAGCCTCGCTACTAGTTTGTTGCGGGGTAGGGCGAGGGATTGGTTGGATGGTAAGATTGATCTTGTCGGTGGTGAAACGTTTATGGCTTTATCGTGGGACGAGTTTAAGAAGGAATTCTTCGAGGAGTTCCGAACTTCAGCCGATTTGTCGGAAATGCGTAATGAGTTGCGAAATTTGCAACAAGGTTCTATGGATTTAAATACTCTCAAGACGACCTTTATGGTGAAGGCTCGTTTTTGCCCGGAGTATTTGGGGAATGATCATTTGTTGATGCAGGATTTCTATCGAACCTTGAATGATGACTTGAAGAGTAAGATTAGCAGAGTTCAGGCGAAATTGTTTGCGGAGTTATTCGCCGCGGCTAGAGGTTTCGATTCGTATTCGCGATCGAAGGTTGGTGAACCTTCCAGTGAGAGAAGGGTTGTTTCTTATGGTGCTCCAAGTAAGAGGACTAAGGGTCCGAGCGTGAGCACGGGTGGTACACGGACGGGTATATCGGATTCTAGTGCGTCTAAGTGTTACAATTGTGGCGTGAGGGGTCACAAGTCTTGAGAATGTTCGGTACCAAAGGGTGATGGCATGGGGTGCTTCATTTTCCAAAAAGAAGGACATCGTAAGTCAGAATGTCCCAAGTTAGCGGGACGGGTGCGACAAGGAGACGTTAAGGGTGACGTTCCTAATGGAAGTACCCTATGGTGGCGTTTGATTGTTGAGCGAAGGGCGTAAGACTTGGTGCAACCAAGCATTCCTTAGTATTTGGGAAATGTTTCTACCGAACCATGGAAATGGGTTTTGGTGTTAGATTGTTAAGCGCGTGTTCGCTATAGTGTGGAAGTTGGTGAACCATGAGGTTCGTCGGGTAGATTGGAACCCGAAAAAGGTCGAGTGTTTGATCTCGATGTATGCTGGTAAAGGAGTCTATGTGACGTGACATTAGGTGTCTTTTATACCTACTAGCGTGGTGTTCGACTCCGATTATGTTGTGGTTACATTGTACTTAGGGTACTGAAGTGAAACCCTTAGGTACATGAGTGATCGGGTGAAATTTGACAAACTAAAGCAATTGGATGATTGCGAGAGTAGAGTGGTGTAATTTGCGGTACACCTTTCGTTCGAAGTGTTTAAGGATTGGTTGAAATCCTTCGTATGCTCAAGGTGGGAGCAAGATATGGTGATGGGTCGTGTGAACCCAATTGTTGGTAAAGTCTACATTTGGTAGCATGGTACGGTTGTACGAGATGCGGTTATGAGACGTAGTTCCAAGTGGGGGAGTTACACTCCCGCCCGAGGAAGTTCTAGTGTGAGATTTCGGATGACGTTTTAGTAAGATCCGAAAATTGTGTTGGGACCTAGTTTTGGTCAATTTGTGGTAGGGTACAATTTCGGTTAAATTGTACTTATAATTTTGGATTTGAATTATCACCAAGGTGGTAATGTGGTAAATCTCGTTGAGAGATAATGGACGTGTTTGGCAAGCAAGGTGAAATCCCTCGGTTAAGGGATGTGTGTGTCGGATTCTCTTTTAGAGAACTATTGTTTTGTACCTATGTTTGATATAGATGGTTCTTGCTCGATTGTGTGAATGGTTAGTGGTATCCGTTAGGATTCACTATGGCGTAGCAGAGCGCGATGTTACGCTACTCGTCGTTCGAGGTCAAAAGGGCGTTGATTGATGAAGCATGACCTTCGGAGTCCGCTGACTTCATCATGGTATTGGTGATTGATGAAGCATGACCTTCAGGGTCCGCTGACTTCATCATGGGATCGTTGATTGGTGGAGCATGACCTTCGGGGTCCGCTGACTTCATCATGAGATCGTTGATTGGTAAAGCATGACCTTCGGGGTCCGCTGTCTTCATCATGGGTGTAGTGTTATATCGGTGAAGCATGACCGTTGACGGGGTTCACTGACTTCATCCGGTGTTGAGTGATCTATCGGTTGTTTTATACACCGATGGTGGGTTCGTAAGGACCGTGTGGTGTGATCTATCGGTCGTTTTATACACCGATGGTAGGATCGTGAGGACCATGTTGTGTGATTAGTGATTGCGATAGCCTTGTTTCACTCATATGATGTTCGGATAGTGGCGTATTGGTTGTATTGCGCACTACAAAGGATGTTTAGTGGTAAGTGTAATCCGTAAGGATTCATGTGGTTCGATCTTCAACGTTCGGATTGTTGACTTTAGGTTGAGACTTGGTCGCTTTTAGCGTGGTCCTTGGTAAAGGTACGCTAAGGAATTGATATCTCGGTTCGAGATTGGTCGAGTTTTTCCCGATGTGAGGGATTGAGCATGGTTTTAGTGCTCGGTTGGTGGATTTGATAAATCGCGGGTGACGATTTAGTTGTTAAAGGTGATTCATTGGGAAGAACTGTCTAGGAAAGTTCGAATTGGGACTTATGATTGAGGACCGTTGAGTGGGTCCGGATTGGTTAAGTGGTGAAGATCACGAGGACGTGATCGATTTTAAGTGGGGGAGAGTTGTAAGACCTGGATTCTGATTCTGCCCAGTCACGCGTCGCGCTGAGTTATGGCGCGCCGCGCCATATGTCGCTGGCAGACTCCTTTTGTTATTTTAGAGCTTTTAAAGGGGCATTTTGGTCTTTTCGTGTTTGAGCAAGATTTAAGGACTTAACCTCATCCACCCATTTCATTTCCTTAATTTTTTTTCCTTTTCTTTTCATTTTCTCTCTAAAACTCAAACACCCCATTTGATTCTAAGGGATTTTTGGAAAGGAAGAAGCGGGTTTTGATCTTTGGCATAGTAGACAAGTTTGTTCTCCTCGTTTTTAGCTACACGGTGATACTAATGGTAAGCTCTAACTCCGAATTTCGTTTTCGTGTTCATCATTCAATTTTGGGGCTTTTGATTGTATGATTCATAGATGGAACCCATTTAGTTGTTAATTGGAAATTAACACCAAGATTCGGGTTGTAAGTGTTAAAGGCAGGTTTTGGGTTGGTTAATGATTTAACTATGTATAAGACTTGAGAATGGTGTATAATCACTAGTATTAGTGATTATTGATGTTTTGGAGACTTTTAGGGTTCTTGTGGTTGACTAATTTTGACTAGAGTCGAAATTAGGGTTTGTTGATGATTATAAACCAAATGTCGATTCGATGAGGTTTATAAACTTAAAATGGATTAAGTTGAAGTATGAAACCGAGTTAAATACGTTTTGGTGTCAAAACTTGTAAATGGTGAGATTTTGACTTTATGGGTCAAAATTAGGGTTTATGGGCGATTTTGAGAACGATAAGTGTTTAACACTTGTGATTGGGTTTAATTGGCATATTAGGACCATTCTCACTTATGTTAGTGATCATTGGTTAGTTTGGGCACAGTTTGTGCTTGGAAGTGCATTTGGGTCGAAATTGCACTAGTAGTCAATTTGGGTTGATTTGTATATCCACCCTAATTGTGTTACTTGTTATGTGATAAATGGAATAGGTACATTCCATCGGCGATTGCGGATTATTCGGTGGCATCCATCAAGACTTCAAGGTGAGTGTTAATATCCTATATGCATATGTATGTGTAGGATGGGTGCGGGTCAGGTGAAGGGGTTCTAGGTTATAGAGCTCACTTCTCTTATAGGTGGAATTGTTGGACTTGTGTATAGGTCCAATTGGCACGGTTGTGCATTTTGGTTGACCACTTTGGCGAGGTGCACACTTTGTGTGTACGTTATCACATGGGCATGTGATGTGGACTTATATAACCCCAATAACGAAGGGTTAATATAGTGAGTGGAATAATTATATGTGTAGGTATATAATGTATCTATTTGTTGTAGCGTGAAATGTGTAGTGTTGAGGTGTTAAGACACCACGTTTCACGTGACTAGTGAAGCATCGAGGTGTTAAGATGCCACTCGGGGTGAAGCATCGAGGTGTTAAGATGCCACCTAGGGGTGTAGTGTCGAGGTGTTAAGACACCACTCCGTAAAATAATGAGTGAAGCATCGAGGTGTTAAGATGCCACTCAGGGTGAAGTGCCGAGGTGTTAAGGTGCCACCTAGGGGTGTAGTGTTGAGGTGTTAAAACACCACTCCGTAAAATAATGAGTGAAGCATCGAGGTGTTAAGATGCCACTCGGGGTGAAGTGCCGAGGTGTTAAGGTGCCACCCTAGGGGTTAGTGATACGAGGTGTTAAGTACCCTAACGGATGTTATGAACACCGATGGCGTTTTCGCGAGCGCCATTCCCTTATGCGATTGGTTAACCATGGTTATTGTGCTGTAAGCGTAAGCAAATTATGTTATTCGATATATATATATATATATATATATATATATTGTATACATATAATGTTGTATTGTCGTGATGTAGCTAACCCTCCGGGTGTAGCTTATTGGCATTGTTCACATCGTTGTTGGTGAACTTATATTTGGTTGATGTATCTTTAGCTCGTTGCTTAGTGATCTTACGGTATGCTTAGACTAGCTTGCCTTTATGCTTGGATGCTCCGGTATGCGGTATTTGGTTTTGTGTGGCGTGTCCATTTTATGCATATATATGTATGTAGTATATTCTCACTCACTAAGCGTTAGCTTACCCTCTCGTTGTTTACTTTTTTATAGATTTGCTTGGATGAGGTGGCTCGGGTAAGCGTGGGAACTAGTGACTCGCGTAGTTGCTTTAGAAGACTTGCTTTTGGATTGATTAGGATTGGTTAGCGTATCCCCAATCGCCGTGCTCGGTCTTTATTTTGTATTACAAATCATGTGATTGGAAACTTGTATTTTCGTATGAAAGTCGTAAAACGGCCGATGTGGGCTCGGCCTCGTAAAACTTATTTTATGAATGGAACGTGTTAGTTTTTCATATATGAATAGGTTGTGAAAAGCGTTTTGTCTAAATACGTAGGGAAGTGGTCAAACATTTTCGCATTTCATGACTTTTTGGACAGGCCAGTTTGGCGCGCCGCGCGGCCATATGGCGCGCCGCGCCATATGTTGTTCCAGCAAAAAAAAAAATTATTGATATTTCCGCGTTATTGGTTGGTTAACGGGTTGGGTTGTTACAACATTGTGTTCATACTTGTTTGATTGAAGTAAAGTTTGTAGCTTTAGTTGTAAATAGAACTTGTATTTGTGATAAGACTAAGGATATGATGTAACCTTGGTTCATCATCCATCTAAGACTCTTAAATGAGTTGTGTTCTTACTTGGTCTTAACATATTGTGTGTTGATGGTTGAATTTTGTTCAAGGTGATGCTAACCTATCAATGAGTTGTACACTTGAAGCTACAAGCATCATGGATGAGAACCGTGATGAGCATCAAGCACCAAGAACCCCACCGGAGCACTTGTTTACTATTTTTTGGGATCTGATCAGATTTCTGAACTTCTGAAATATTTATTTTCAGATAGTTCGTTTCGAGTAGATGACTTTTCGTTTAGGCCTCGTCTTAATCCGATATACGGTTTAGGATTTATGGCCTTCCGAAAGTCGCTACGCCTTTGTAACGTTGTGCTGAAATTTCTGACCTACTCGCACTTAAACCATCTCCACGGTCAAATGAAGACGAGTTAGGTTCTGAAAATTGGTCAGTGGTTAGAGGACTCACATACGGAGCCATAGCCACTGACTACACATCTTTTTGATTTGTATAGAGGTCGTAACAGCTGTCCGAAGTCAGCCTTTTGTTTCAATCTCTATTCTTGTTAAACTTACCTTAGTATTGATGAATGATGATGATAATGATGATGTCGATGATGACACTTAAACTTAATTTATTCACTTTTAAACTTATTGGGACAACATACTGACCTAGTGACCATTGACTTAGGTTGACGACCTTTCGGACCGACTTACTACCTGCATACGTTTCATATCTACTTTTACTGCTTATTCACTGTGAGTTATAGCATCCCTTTACTACTTTTACTATTTTTGGGACTGAGAATACATGAACTTTTTATGTTTTACTTACTTTAAACGAGTACTTAACCTTTACATATGTGTGAGTTATATAACGGCATAAACATTCCCCTTAGCACGATAACGTTTAATCATTGGTTTTGAACTGGTGAACGCGAATATTAGATATGGATCCATAGGGTTTGACATCCCCACTCGGGCTAGTCGCGCTAGCATTTAACGGGTGTTTGATACTTCGAGGACATACGCACTCGCCAAGTGTACTTTTAGGGGGTATTACTATTACGTTAAGTTAGTTACAGGGTGCCCACAGACAAGCATATACTTTTCATACTGTTTGAAATACGATAACTCGTGGTCTACATTACTTTACTGATTACAAACTATAGCTCACCAACATTCGTGTTGACTTTTAAGCATGTATTTCTCAGGTGCTTAGACGATGTTGCTTCCGCTGTTAGACTTGCTATCTTGGTGTTATAGACTTGCTGTTATGGACCTGCTGTGTTAGATTTTCGCTGCATTACTTAGAGATGTCTCAATCATGAAACTTTTATCTTGCATTCGTAACTTATGTTATTTTTAAATAATGACTTTGTAACGACCTTTGTGTCACGTTATCTTTTGTAAACGCTATCTTTTTATGAATGCAAAACTGGTTTTCAAACAGCATGTAGTATTTGACCGTGTAAAGATCCTGTTGTTGACGAATCGTACACGATGGTTTTGTACGGGGCGTCACACATGCTAATCTGGAAACTGCTTAGTAGGGAATCTAGTGTTCACACCAAGATATATCTATCCAAGGAGTGTCTCATAATCATCCTGACACTAAGTTATCTTAAATCATGGTGAACCACGTCTTCTCTATCCTTAGCTGTTGCATGCTAGCTAGCTTATTTTAATTATATTGCTTTAATATTATAATTACAATTATAAATCAAATCAACCCAACTATTGCCTTTACACAATTTGATATTTCAGATAAAGTGGTGTCTAGAATAAACCGGTTGGACTTGGTGGTTGTATTTTCTTAACAGTCGCCAATTTATTGGGACCAAAAGGATCCTGCCTCTCCACACAAGGTGTACCTGACCACTAGTCTTGGATACTAAATTGTGTACAAACTCAATCTTCATTACTAAATTATCTGAATAAGCTCCGTTTCAAATTCAACCGCTCAAGAAACGACCCTAGGTCATATTTGCCCTTGCTAACCCATAGGAAGGAATAATAGATTTAGGCCCAGCATATATAAATTAAACATTCAACTTCTTCTGTTGATATCCTGAATTGACGTTTTGCGACCTAACGACACCGTATAAATAAACCGTCCGATTCGGGCATATCATAGGTAGTAGTAAATTTTTGGCGCCGCTGCCGGGGAGCGGTAGTACGATTTGGAGCCTGTTTAGATTAGTTAGTTTTTAAGAGACCCTTTTGACTGAGACTAGCTTAGTCAGAAGTTACTAGTTTACTGTAGTTAGGTTAGATATTAGCTTAATTTAGATCAATTAAAAAGTTTAAAATGGACTTCCTTAATAGTGAACCTTTAGGATGGTTTAACCTACTTAGACCGCTAAGAATTCTTCCGACACATCCTTTCTTCTATCCGATATCATGCATTGTACCCATCCAACGAGATCTACACTTACATCCCGATAGTTCAACGATGGTCGCACGCATCACTCTCGCTAACATCACCAAACCCTCGTTAGAAGGACGAGGAGGACCTATACTCTATCCAGAGGTTAACGGAGTGTCTTTTGTGCTTAAGCATAGCATCATACAACTCATTCAGAATCATTGTCTATTCCATGGCTTACCAATTGACGATCCCAACTCTCACTTAGATAGATTTCTCTCCTTATCCAACTCATATAAGCAAAACGGGGTTGAACAAGATGTAGTTCGTCTGTATCTGTTCCCCTATTCCTTAACTCTTCATACGAAAACCTGGTTCGAGGGGTTAGAACCCAACTCTATCACTTCATGGGAGGAATTGGCAACAACTTTCTTAATCAAGTACTTTCCCCTATCAAAACAAATCAGACTTAGGAATGATATCGTAAACTTTCAACAAGCATACGATGAATCACTCTACACTGCATGGGAAAGATTCAAACACTTGCTTCGAAGATGCCCAAACCACCGTCTTGACAGCTCTGATCAGATTTTGACCTTCTATAAAGCTCTGAATCAAAACAATAAGTCTACTCTTGATGCTGTTTCTCAGGGTAACTTCATGAACTTCACTACTGATGAGGCCTGGAGATTGATCGAGGAGATGACTATGCACCATCACACTTGGAACACGAAAGAGCACATTTCATCATCAACACCGCTTTCCACCTCCGATCCTATCAAAAATAAAACCATCAAATTTCTCTCGGACCAAATAGAATCCTCACCAAAGAAGTTGGAGAGCTAAAGAAACTCCCGCAACATGTGTCTCAAGTGGAATTATGCCAGAATTGTACTGACCCACATATGGCCAAGGTATACGAGGCTAAATGTGAGGACTCTGTTGTCTACTCCGATAAGATCCTAGCTCATCCACACAACCCACCCATTAAACCCACTACCCCACCAGAGACAAGTCCAGACGATGTCCTATTGCGAATCGTCCACATGATCACAGCAAGACAAGACGCAGCTGACTTAGTCATGACTAATCACTTGAGTAGTCTTTAAAATCGAATAAGCCAGCTAAATCAAAGTCTCAATTCTCTAGGTTGTCCTAAAAATGACTCAAAGGTGGCATATAGCCAACCTTCAATTTCTTCTAAGGAGAAGAAAATAACTAATACCCGTTCGGTAGTAATCATTGAGTCATCACCTAAACCTACTGGGAAAACACCCATCCCATTCCCGGACAGTCTCAAGCAAAGACATAACAAGATGAAATCTTTCAAGCTTGACGGTAAATTTTTGGACACTGTGTTTAAAAATCCTCAGAGTGAGAAGTATTTTAGGAAACTTCTATCAACCAAGGATAAGGTACCCGAAGTACCCAATATCCCGCTGAACGCGGATTGTTCAGCCATTCTCTTAAATACTCTTCCTAAAAAACTAGGGGATACCGAACGATTTACCCTTCCTTGTTCTATCTACCAATCTGGTACTGTCTATTCTCTCGCTGACCTTGGTGCCAACATCAATCTCATGCCCTACTCACTATTCCAGAGACTCGAAATTGGAAACCTTAACCCTACCAAAATGAGCATCCAGCAAGCTGACCGATCCACTAGATATCCTAAGGGAATAGCTGAGAACGTCATGGTTAAGGTTGACAAATTCCTCTTTTCGACTGACTTTGTGGTTATGGGCTATAAAGTAGACATGAAAACCCCTATCATCGTGGGAAGGCCTTTCATGAATACAACCAAAGCGATCGTTGATGTTTATTCACGGACTATCACCTTGAGAGCCCGTGGAGAAGAGGTCACTTTCACGATCGACGAGTCTGTATGTCCTTCTGATAGGAACGGCGAAATAAATACCATATCCACTAATGAAGTCATCTTCCATGAAACAAATTTCAAGAATGTAGAGAAGAAGATAGAAGTAGAAGACAAGAAGAATAACCACTCCACACCAACCCAATCTTCACTCCCACCTTATTTTGATCTTTTAATGACTGGAGAGGACTTCGTTCTAGAAGAACTCTCTGAACCAATTATACTTGAAACTCCCGACCAGAGTAACGAAGAGGTGGATGAAGAAATTGAAATGGAAAGCCCGGATGAGAAGAAAGATATCGAGAATTTGTAAGACCCAAATATTTATTGTACATAATGTATTTATGGTGTACGATGCGTGTATGAAGTGTACGTGTTGCTTGCTCGAACGTCGAAGGAAACTGGACGTTGTCCGAAGTGACAAGGTGTGTACGTATCTTTTCAACTCCAAATAAAGTTTGAATTGATGCTTTTACCATTGGATAGAATATCTTATTACGTTTCCAACGATATTTGATTCATCGAAAACGGAGTTACGGTCGAAAAGTTATGGCCAAAACAAGTTGCTGAAACCTGTTTTGGGCTCGACCACAATTTCCAGTTATTTGGAGCGGCGCTCCACCTTCTGGCGCGGCGTGCCGATTGCTGTAGAGGCAATTTTCAGCCTTTTAAAAGGTTTAAATGAGGGGTACTTTGGTCTTTTCAATTAGGGTCGGTTTGGGGTCATCAAGACTGACCTAGAACTCCATTGGAGTTCATTTCTCACCCACACAAACACTCCCATCCTCAAACCCTAGAGAGATATTGAGTTCTAGTGAGAGAGAACTCCATTTGGAGAAGAAGGAGGTTGTTTCGGGTCAAACCTCAAGCATTAAAGTTGTTCTACTCGTCAACGGCATCATTTTGGCGGTATTGGTAAGTTCTAACTCCGAATTTCATTGTTGATTTTGCTATTCAAAGTTAGGGTTTGAACTTGATTTGTTGATAAACCCATTTAGACTCATGAAGTGGGTTTAGTGATGCTAGTAATCGGGTTTATTGTTAGTGTTGGTGGATTTTGGGTTGGTGAACAAATTGGTTATGTTTAGAACTTGAATTTGGGTTTAATCACTAGGTTTAGTGATTATAGAAGTATTGGAACCCATTTAGGGTTATTTGGTTGACTAATTTTGACTATGGGTCAAAATTAGGGTTTGGTGACGGTTATGACCCAATTGTCGATTTAGTAAGGTTTATAAACTTAAAATGGATTAAGTTGAAGTATAAAACCGAGTTAAATATGTTTTGGTGTCAAAACTTGCTAATGGCGTGTTATTGACTTCTTATGGGTCAAATTAGGGTTTAAGTGTCTTTATGGGAAAGATAGGTGTTTAACACCTATGATTGGGTTTAATTGGCGTATTAAGACCATTCTCACTTGTGTTAGTGATTATTGGTTAATTTTGGGCGCGGTTTGTACTTGGAAGTGCATTTGGGTCAAATTTGCACTAAGTGTCAAATTGGGTTGGTTTGTAAATCCAATCTAAGTGTGTTGTTGAATTTGTGATAATGGAATAGGTACTTTCCATTGACGAGTTGTAGATTATTCGGTAACATTCTTCAAGGCGACAAGGTGAGTGGAATAATTATATGTGTAGGTATATAATGTATCTATTTGTTGTAGCGTGAAATGTGTAGTGTCGAGGTGTTAAGACACCACGTTTCACGTGAAGAGTGTAGCATCGAGGTGTTAAGATGCAACTCGGGTGTAGCATCGAGGTGTTAAGATGCCACCTAGGAGTGTAGTGTCGAGGTGTTAAGACACCACTCCGTAAAAAATAATGAGTGATGCATCGAGGTGTTAAGATGCCACTCAGGGTGATGTGCCAAGGTGTTAAGGTGCCACCCTAGGGGTTAGTGGTGCGAGGTGTTAAGTGCCCTAACGGATGTTATGAACACCGATGACGTTTTCGCGAGCGCCGTTCCCTTGTACTATTGGTTAACCATGGTTATTTGTGTTGTAAGCGTATTATATTATTCGAGTTATATTCATATGCGGTTGTTATGCTAGCTTGTGGTATTGGAGATTTATAGCTTGTTATTGTGACGATAAGCTAAATGTGTATGCTAGCGTGTTTGCGGTTTGGTGTGTAAGTGTATGCAAGTAGGTATAATTATATATGTATTCGTATAATTATTGCATTCACTAAGTTTTGCTTACCCTCTCGTTGTTTACTATTTTAATAGGTTCGGTTTTGGACAAGGGTAAGGGCATCGTTTTGGACTAGAGATCCCGCTTGATGCTAGGGGACGCTTTTGGCTTTAGTAGCTCTTGGAGTTTGACCGATAGTTGGGTAGTTTAATCCCAAACGCCATGCTCATTGTGTAGTTTGGAACTTAAACTTTTTGGTGGTCGAAACTCGTAAATTGTATTAAACTCGTAAAACGGCCGATGTGGGCCCCGCTTGTAAAACATTGATTTTATATTTGAAACAGGTTAGTTTTACATATTTGAAGGTATGGTAAAAAGCGTTTCGTCTAAAAGTGTCGGGAACTAGTCAATCTTTTTCGCATTTTGAGACTTTCAGGACAGACCCGAATGGCGCGCCGCGCGGCCATCCTGGCGCGCCCCAGTTCACTGTGCAGCAAATTTTTTTTTTATTTTGTATTTTCACGTGGTTTGTTCGCGGGTTGGTTTGGGTTGTTACAAGTGGTATCAGAGCATGGTCTAAGGGATTTAGGTGACTTGAGATAGGCGCCTAGACTTAGACTTTTTGTGTGCGCGTTATGCGGGACTTGTAGGACTTTGAGTCGAAACGGGATTGGTTAGTGCATAGGTTTATATGAACTAATCATGTACTAATTGTTTGTGTTGTGTTTAGCAATCATCAAGCGAGATAGACGTTGTACTAGCGAGTTAACGCGACGTGCTCGCGTAACAACGACTAGCTACCGTTGTTACGGGTGCAAATCATGTCAAACAAGCAATGTACAACGATTGTTGAGCAAGATGGGGTAGTGTGGTATATGTATATATATATATATATATATATATATATATATATATATATATATATATATATATATATATATATATATACATACGTGTTATATCTTTTCGTTCCATTGGTTAATCTATTTCATTTCTTAAGAATGAAGACGGAAGATGAATACGGAACGGAAGGGCCTACTCATGAAAGGAAGGGCGAGTTAGCGGTAATGGTTGACGCCGCGATTGAGCAATGCGTCTTGGGTTTCGCCAACGGAGTTGGTCAAGTAGTCAAAGAGTCAATTGAAGGACGAGTAACCGAAATGGTCCGAGACCAAGTGACCAAGGTTGTAAGGGAAGAGTTTGAGAAGAGGTTTTCTAAACCTCGAGGTAGTAGTAATGAGGATGTACTTGCAAGATTGGAGCCAAGTGCTACTGGTAAGAGGACAAGAAGTGCGCCTGAAGGCGTCGGAAACGTGAAGAAGATGAGTAAGGGAGGTCATGTACCTACGTGTTATAATTGTGCTGAAAAGGGTCACCTGTCGCGTGATTGCACGCTTGCGCCTCCTAAAGACGACATATGCTTCAAGTGTCGAAGAAAGGGACACCGGAAGTCGGAGTGTCCCGAGTTGCTTAATAATCAAAGTAGAGGTGTAATTGAGGCGGCTAGTAGCATGAAGAAGGGAGCGTCGGGCCCCTGTGGGTTACAGTGTTACAAATGTGGGCAAAGGGGACATAAGGATCGCGAGTGCCCGTCGGGCAAGAAGTTATGTTTTTACTGTTGGAAGGAAGGCACCAAAAGCCAAAGTGTCCTAAATTGATTGCTAAAAGAGATTGTAAGTTGGGGGATTTCGCGCCTACGGGTTATGATCATCTACAACGAGGTTATATGACACGCGATTGTGCAATTATGCCTTCAAGTACGATCATGTGCTTTAATTTCCGGAAGGAGGGACACAAAAGGTCGGAGTGTTCTGAATCGTTCGCCGATCGAGTTAAGAGGTTAGAGCGCGAGTATTCGATGGATAGTGAAGCACAGAAGTCCAACGATGATGTTTCAGGTATTTTCGTCTTTGGTACAAATATGCCTTATTATTGTTTATTGTGTGCCGATGGATTCATGTATGTATTAGAGACTTAAACTTTGTTTCGTGGTCTAATTAGTCTCAAGTGAGTGTATGTTTCAAAGGTACCCATAAGGGTGCAGGATTAGTGAACTCGGTGAAGATTCGGTTTGTTAGCGATTTTGATGATAGTGCACCGGGGTAGCTTTTGAGTCGTTGACTCGTGGAAATGCGCCCTGGGGATGAATGCATGGCGGTAATACGTTGTATTAGTATGGGTGGCATTCCTAATGGAAACACCCTATGATGACGTTTGGTTGTCGGGCGAAGGGCGTAAGACTTGGTGCAACCAAGCATTCTTTAGTGTTAGGAAATGTTTCTACCAAGCCATAGGTATGTGCATTGGTGTTCGATTATTAGAGCGTTTTGCTTTCGTGTTGAAGTTGTTGAACCATGAGGTTCGACGGGTGGATAGAACCCTTGAGATCGAGTGTTTTGGGTCTCGATGTATGTTGGAAATGGAGTCTACGGGACGCAACGTTAGGTGCCTCTTTCATACCTACTAGCGTGGTATTCGACTCCGATGGTGTTGCGGCTACATTATACTTAGGGTACCGGATAGAAACCCTTAGGTACATGAGTGACTAGGTGAAAATTTGAAAAACTATAGCAATTGGATTATTGCAAGTGTAAGGTTTGTGTAAATTGTGGTAGACTCTTCGTTCAAAGAGTTTAAGGATAGGTTAAATTCCTTTGTATGCTCAAGGTTGGAGCAAGATTATGGTAACGTGCGTATTAAGAGATGCAAGACGGGTGAACCTCGTCTCTCTCATAGGAGTTACGGTAATGCGATTTGGCGCATTAGTTGTTAGGTTAGTGGAATTCCACGGGATGCTATTATTCGATGATGTGGTTACGAAGCGGAGTCCTAAGTGGGGGAGTTTGTACTCTTGCACGAAGGTGTTCTATTGCAGTGATATTTGGACGATGCTCGTAGGGATTCGAAGCTAGTGTTGAGACCTACATTGGTCGATTGTGGTAAAAGTACGATTTGGAATAAATTATACTTACGGTTTTTGGATTTAAATTATCACCGCGGTGGTAAGGTGGTAAGGTGGTAAATCTCATTGGGAGATAATTTACGTGTTCGACGAGCAAGGTAAGATCCCTCGGTAAAGGGATGTGTATGCCGGATTCTCTTCTAGGGAATTATTTTTGTGTCTATGAGTAATGTGGGTGGTTCTTGGCTCGATTGTGATAGCCGTGTGGTTACCTTTGGGAATAGAGTAATGGGACTTTGAGAAAGGTTACGATGCCTCATTATCATATACTTTGGGTGGTAGTTACACAATAGCCATTTTGTGAACTACAAGGTGATTATGTGGTGTTTATTTGGGGTTATCTCTATGTTGACCGCGTTTGACTTAAGATAGGTGACGAGGGATATCCGGAAGGATTAGCTCTTCGTTAACCACTCGTGGTTGTGAGTGATAGCCGATTTTTACTCACACGTTGATAAATAGTGATGCGATAGCCGTGTTTCGCTCACATATGGTTGGTAGTGTTGCAATAGCCGTTTTTGCACACTACGGATATATCACGATAGCCGTTTTTGTACACCATGGGTTTCGTGTGAACTAACCTTCGCCTTGTTGGACTTGAGAACCACTGGTTGTTTTAAGCTCTGATGGTTCGGTCGTAAGGACCATGTTGTGTGATTAGTGATGTAATAGCCGTATTTTGCTTACGTAATTGGGTAGTTGCGTATTAGCTATGTTTGCGCACTACTAAGGGTGTTAAATGGTAAGTGTTATCCGTAAGGATTCGTCTTTACTTGGTCTTCATCGTTTGGGTTGTTGACCTTAGGTCGATATTTGGTTGTTTTTAGCATTGTACTTGGAAAGGGTACACTATAGGGTTGATATCTCGGTACGAGATCGGTTGAGTTTTCCTGATGTATAGGGGATTGAGCAGGTTTTAGTGCTCGGATTTTAGTTTCGATAAAATCGCGGGTGACGATTTTAGTTGTTAAAGGCGATTCATTGGGAAGAATTGCTTAGAAAAGTCGGATTGGGAATTATAATTGAGGACCATTGAGTAGTTCCGAATTGGTTAAGTGGAGAAGATCACGAGGACGTGATCGAGTTTAAGTGGGGGAGAGTTGTAAGACCCAAATATTTATTGTACATAATGTATTTATGGTGTACGATGCGTGTATGAAGTGTACGTGTTGCTTGCTCGAACGTCGAAGGAAACTGGACGTTGTCCGAAGTGACAAGGTGTGTACGTATCTTTTCAACCCCAAATAAAGTTTGAGTTGATGTTTCAAAGCCTTACCATTGGATAGAATATCTTATTACGTTTCCAACGATATTTGATTCATCGAAAACGGAGTTACGGTCGAAAAGTTATGGCCAAAACAAGTTGCTGAAACCTGTTTTGGGCTCGACCACAATTTCCAGTTATTTGGAGCGGCGCTCCACCTTCTGGCGCGGCACGCCGATTGCTGCAGAGGCAATTTTCAGCCTTTTAAAAGGTTTAAATGAGGGGTACTTTGGTCTTTTCAATTAGGGTCGGTTTGGGGTCATCAAGACTGACCTAGAACTCCATTGGAGCTCATTTCTCACCCACACAAACACTCACATCCTCAAACCCTAGAGAGAGATTGAGTTCTACCGAGAGAGAACTCCATTTGGAGAAGAAGAAGGTTGTTTCGGGTCAAACCTCAAGCATTAAAGTTGTTCTACTCGTCAACGGCATCATTTTGGCGGTATTGGTAAGTTCTAACTCCGAATTTCATTGTTGATTTTGCTATTCAAAGTTAGGGTTTGAACTTGATTTGTTGATAAACCCATTTAGACTCATGAAGTGGGTTTAGTGATGCTAGTAATCGGGTTTATTGTTAGTGTTGGTGGATTTTGGGTTGGTGAACAAATTGGTTATGTTTAGAACTTGAATTTGGGTTTAATCACTAGGTTTAGTGATTATGGAAGTATTGGAACCCATTTAGGGTTATTTGGTTGACTAATTTTGACTATGGGTCAAAATTAGGGTTTGGTGACGGTTATGACCCAATTGTCGATTTAGTAAGGTTTATAAACTTAAAATGGATTAAGTTGAAGTATAAAACCGAGTTAAATATGTTTTGGTGTCAAAACTTGCTAATGGCGTGTTATTGACTTCTTATGGGTCAAATTAGGGTTTAAGTGTCTTTATGGGAAAGATAGGTGTTTAACACCTATGATTGGGTTTAATTGGCGTATTAAGACCATTCTCACTTGTGTTAGTGATTATTGGTTAATTTTGGGCGCGGTTTGTACTTGGAAGTGCATTTGGGTCAAATTTGCACTAAGTGTCAAATTGGGTTGGTTTGTAAATCCAATCTAAGTGTGTTGTTGAATTTGTGATAATGGAATAGGTACTTTCCATTGACGAGTTGCAGATTATTTGGTAGCATTCTTCAAGGCGACAAGGTGAGTGGAATAATTATATGTGTAGGTATATAATGTATCTATTTGTTGTAGCATGAAATGTGTAGTGTTGAGGTGTTAAGACACCACGTTTCACGTGAAGAGTGTAGCATCGAGGTGTTAAGATGCCACTCGGGTGTAGCATCGAGGTGTTAAGATGCCACCTAGGAGTGTAGTGTCGAGGTGTTAAGACACCACTCCGTAAAAAATAATGAGTGATGCATCGAGGTGTTAAGATGCCACTCAGGGTGATGTGCCGAGGTGTTAAGGTGCCACCCTAGGGGTTAGTGGTGCGAGGTGTTAAGTGCCCTAACGGATGTTATGAACACCGATGGCGTTTTCGCGAGCGCCGTTCCCTTGTACTATTGGTTAACCATGGTTATTTGTGTTGTAAGCGTATTATATTATTCGAGTTATATTCATATGCGGTTGTTATGCTAGCTTGTGGTATTGGAGATTTATAGCTTGTTATTGTGACGATAAGCTAAATGTGTATGCTAGCGTGTTTGCGGTTTGGTGTGTAAGTGTATGCAAGTAGGTATAATTATATATGTATTCGTATAATTATTGCATTCACTAAGCTTTGCTTACCTCTCGTTGTTTACTATTTTTATAGGTTCGGTTTTGGACAAGGGTAAGGGCATCGTTTTGGACTAGAGATCCCGCTTGATGCTAGGGGACGCTTTTGGCTTTAGTAGCTCTTGGAGTTTGACCGATAGTTGGGTAGTTTAATTCCAAACGCCTTGCTCATTGTGTAGTTTGGAACTTAAACTTTTTGGTGGTCGAAACTCGTAAATTGTATTAAACTCGTAAAACGGCCGATGTGGGCCCCGCTTGTAAAACATTGATTTTATATTTGAAACATGTTAGTTTTACATATTTGGAGGTATTGTAAAAAGCATTTCGTCTAAAAGTGTCGGGAACTAGTCAATCTTTTTCGCATTTTGAGACTTTCCGGACAGACCCGAATGGCGCGCCGCGCGGCCATCCTGGCGCGCCGCGCCAGTTCACTGTGCAGCAATTTTTTTTTTTATTTTGTATTTTCACGTGGTTTGTTCGCGGGTTGGTTTGGGTTGTTACAGAATTCTAGCACCGAAGTAGTTTCTAATGTTGTTACCATATTGGAGACGTCAATGGACATCGTCCCACCTCCATCCCTAAAGTACAACATTACGACCAACCAAAAGTCAGGTTTTGCGTTGGGGCTACCCTATAAACCATCACTCAAATACGTAATGACATACACATCATGGAGTGATGAGGACCCCTTTGACCAACCCGCATAAATCAATGAGGTAAAAGAAGTTGATAGCTTTGTTATACCTCAAATTAAAAAAAAAGCATTCACTTCAAACCACCTTCTCCTCTCATTGGACATACCTTATTCTATATCCGCTTCAATCTCATCGGTATGTTCCAATACTACCTCTTATGTCTACTGATAGATCGACTACATTGAACTTAATTGATGGATTTTCTGAAAGGTCATATACCAAAAGGATCCTGCCTCTCTAATAGATGTACCTGGCCAGTGAATTTTGGTAATAAATTATGTAAATTCAACTATCACAGTTTCTAAATTATCTGAATAAGCTCTGTTTGAAATTCAATTGTTCAAAGAACAACAATAGGTCATACTTTCCACTATTAACCTTGGATTAATACAGAAAGAGATTTAGGGGCAACACTATAAATATAAAACTTGTCGTGCTGATGCATGATGTGACGAGGCGTGACTCTGAGCGTAGCCATTGACCTAACAACGCGACTTGTGGACTTGGGAGCCATCGTCCCACATCACATCAACTCATCTTTGATGATTTTATCTTCCTTTATGCTGGTTGATTAGAAGACATAGCAATGTGAGTTTGAGTTTTAGAAACCAGGTGGATAAACAAGGCTATCAATATAATCTTTGTCGGTCTTACAGTACTTAACCTTAAATTAGTGAGACTTATGATGTTTACTTTATAGCATTATTCTTTTCTTTTGTGGTTTCTTGTGCTGGTCGGAGGTAGACAGGTTTGAAGTTTTGACTCTGCTGCTGGTTATTAAGAATGGTCAGCAAGAGTTGGTCTAACTTTTCAACCAGAATTTGAGTTTCACAAGACTCGGCTTTTGGACTCCTTACCCTTTTTTCTTTTTGAACTTGTACTTGTGAGCCTTTTTCCTTTTGATCTTGCTCCACACAATTACACATTCTTGTAGCTGAATTTTTCTATGTAATGTCTTTTTTATTTTTTATTACAATACTTCCTTGGTTTTACTAAATATCAAAAAATATTTTAGTATTTCTTTGAATATCCAATATCCCACTTAATCCATCGGTTATGATATAGATGGATGAACTAAAATTAGATGGACATGAATACGGATGGACAAAAATTAAATGGGTGTAAATATGACATCACCCGATTCATATCTGATTCATTGTCATCTATACTCATAGCAATTTCACTTCTTTTAATGTGTCATTTATTAGTTTTTCTCCCATTTCATGATTACTTAATCTAGTTATATTTATCTTATTTGTTAGAATGATAAAACAAAAAATAAATTGGGAGCATAAATCATTAGTCAACTAACATACGAGTTATTTTTCGATATGCTTGGATCGAGTTAAGGGGTATACCAGTCAAATACGCTTCAGTCGTAAATATGGAAAAGGTTACAGGTACTTTAGGGGGTAGCGTTGCAGTCGATTAGCGTAACGCACATTCAGGAATTGATTGAAGTTTAGCTTAAAGATTCGTGAGGTTCCAAGGTTATGATTTGGATGAACGAAGTTGGAGATTTCCTCGGCGTTTTCCCTTTTGTATGAAGATGTTCTAGCCTAGGAGTTTATTCCCGACTTGAATCGTATTTTGTTGTTTGAGGATACTTCTCACGACGGTGATGAATATGTTCGGTTCAAGTTAATAATGATGAAGTGGGCCATACTACGAGTTTAGGCGTGTATTCGGATCATTATTAGCCTACAAGGATGGAGTAGTTGTGTTAATTTCTAAGGGTGTCAATTTAAGTGGTTCTATAACTTTGGAAACCATCCACGATGATGAATCCTTCCATATTGAAAATTCCACTATTTCGATGGGTTCCCCTAAGGATCCATCGAATTTTGTTAATGATAATGAATGTTAAAAGTTTGGTGATCCACTGTTCCCGTGTTCCAGTAATGCTTGTGAAAGAATTATGCATTAAGGTGTGGAGATTTGCGCGTTATCATAAGGTTGCCTTTTAATACTCTGCAAGATGTTGCAAGCTTGGATGTTTTGGTGCTTCGTGAGTGTCTTTGAAGCCTAAAAATAAGAGTGTGACATCTTTTGTTGATTCTCATATTTCAGACGAGGATGGAGACCACGATGATAGTAATTTGGTTTTTGGATCTTTAGATGTTGCGAAAGAATATGCATATGTTTTTATCTCTTCTCATTCGGTTGTTAATGATGCGCATAGCTGCACATCTATTGCGCAATATCATATTAGCGAGTATTGCCATATGTAATCGCACAGGATCGTATCTATACGCTGGCCAATGCGCCATCTGATTATGCCTAGACAATGTGCTCACAACGTTGTTCGCGCGGTTTAAACATGGCGCCAACTAAATAGGCATGGACAAAGCTGGCAGTGTACTATGGCGACATTAAAGAAGAAAGGACACATGTGGCAGGACGGTACGATCCTGGCATGGCATAATGGCCATAAAAGGACAGCAGGGTATAAAGGGGACATCACTAAGATAATGGCAGCACTTTTACAGCTTTTTGAAATAAAAGGACAAAGACAATACAACGTGGCACCTACATATCCTTTTGTCCCCTAATGTGGAACTAAGGGACAAAATCCTACGAGTATAAATAGAGATAAATTAGACAAGAAACACACAACACAACTCTGGAATTACATTCCATTTTATAAACAAAACACTCTTGATCATATCACACTCCAGCTAACCCGGGCAACCGGAATTGCTCTCTCAAACACTCTGCGATTTCAGGTAGCGAACACGACGTAAATCCTAACATCGCCCTTGGGCCATCAACTCCGGTTAACCCGAATGATGGTGGGTTACTTTTAACCACCCTTTTTGAGATCATCATTTCGTATAAGGGTTATTCATGGTGCTCCAGACCAGAGAGTTAAACTCAAAAAACCCTTAAACCCTCCTCTATTGTTGATCTTGCATGAACCGAACCCCTTGGACCATTTTATGCTTGATCAAATGGCGCCATCCGTGGGACTCTAAGTTAAAAGGTTTTGTTAAAATGTTTTTTCCTTAAAGTTCTTTACATTCAAACGTTTCTTCTTTGTATGTGTGTCTCAGTCTCAGGTAACTTTAAGCGTAGTGCGAAGAAATGACGAGTCAACCGGAGGCTTCAAAGGCAGTTCCACCATGACCGTAAGCACCGCGCATATCTAAACATGCGGGTACACAGGCGAGCAGCGGCACAAGTGCACTACCGACAAGAACTACCATTCCTCCCTCACCAGAGACTCCTACTCAGGCTTCAAAACTCAAAAACTATGCGACCGATACCATGGGCGGCGAACACCACATATGTGGGAACCATTCCCATATATTTTGGCGCGTCTGGGTCCTCTGCGCACGGTACTAACGCTGAGTTTTAAAGTATCAAATCGCGCACACCCGCCAACGCGATAGAAGCTTTGAAAAAATTGGGCTTTGACACGCAAGAGTTGAACATTCAAAGCATTCAGCTGAACTCGGGGTTGTATCAGACAGCGCCGCTAGCAGAACTGCGTCCAACCCTAACAGTCTGTGTCTCCCAACAGACACCTCTCAACACCGTATCAAAATCTGCACTAAACACTCAAACACTTGAAGAGTGCGTTCAAAATCAAGCTAATTTGATTTACTCACTAATGAAAGCTGCACCAGCTGATATGGTTGCAGAATTTGAGCAACCAAGAAAGGCAGAGCTCATGATTAGAAACTTGTTCGCAGGCATGAAGGGAATCATTGTTAAGCCTAACTTTGAGACTGCGCCCACTTCTGAAAAGTTTGCGTCTCACATACTTAACTACATTGCCCACACCTTGCCCACAAGCCCGCTCACGTTAAGATACTACGGTAGAATTTCAGACCCTGAAGATTTCTTGCAGAAATATGAGGGTATTGCTCGCAATCAAAGGTGGGATGATGATACCAAATGCGCAGAATTTCCTCCCCTTCTCGAGGGAATAGCGCGTCAATGGTTTAACAATCTGCCCGCACCGCTGATAATCTCTTACCGAGATTTGAGAGAACGCTTCCCGCTCGACTATCACAACAGGAGAACATCCATGAGGACTCGTGTTAAATGTCATGATATCCAACAAGGACGTGGAGAATCTGTGGGACAGTTTATCGATAGATACAGTCGAGAAGTCGCGCGCATTCCCACTCTGGCAGTATCGTAGAAAATCTCCAGTGTCATTCATGGAATCCGTAGAGAGCGCCACATACAGTTATGACAAAAGTTGCGAAATAGAGACCGAGAACACAACCAAATGCTCATCAAAAACTTGGCAAAAAGTCTCAGAGAAATTCTTGTGACATAACCAATATCACAGTGTGACGATCGCTCCAAATCCATATGGACGAACACGTCATTCATCGATTTCATTGCGAGGTATTTGACCTCTATATGATACGTTTTTTAAATATTGCATTCTTTTGAAAAGGCACACCATAAATGAATATTTAAATCAAAGGTTTTCGACATCTGATGATTTCTACATATAGACAATCACCGTAAATAATAGTTTACAATAGTACTTTCGTTGATAATGCAGTCAAAATAAGATACGTGGTGATGATTTGGTGAATGCAACGTTTCCTTGAAAAATATGCCATGTAAGACTCCATGCACATAGCTTGTCTAACATATAAGCAAACAGCGGAAGACTTCTAGGGAACCTGAGAATAAACATGCTAACAAGTGTCAATACAAAGGTTGGTGAGTTCATAGTTTTAATGTTTTGCATAATCTGTACATAAAGGTGGATCAAAAGATTTCAGTTGTCTCATCCAGAAACGTTTATCAAAATATTCTACAAGATTGAGAACCCTGGTAACTAAACTTTAACGTTATAATAAGTACCCCTGTTTTAACATACATGCAACCAACATGTACAATACACGCAATCCAACGTGTACTAAACTCAAATAGCATACGTCCGCTTTATAGTTCAGGCTAGGGTCTCTATACCTGGAACGGACGGGGATGTCAAGCCCTATGGATCCATATACTACTACTCGCGCCCACCAGTTCTTATAACCGGCAGTTACTAGTTACCAAAGCTAAGGGATTTTCGGTTCAAACTCGGTGTAGAATTTAGTATATACTTGTATCCATTGCGTTTAAAATAAAGTGCATGTATTCTCAGCCCAAAAATATAGATTTCAAAAGCAATTAAAAAGGGAGCAAATGAAACTCACCTTAGCAGCACATAAAGTCCTTCACCGAAATGTAACCGAAACTCGGAATACCAAATAACCGTAGATCTCAACCTAGAGAATATATGTTGGTCAATAAATGTCTATCAAGCTAGGTCAGGTCATAGTGTATCACAATCCTAATTCTCGAGATCGACATACAAAAGTTATCAAAAGTCATTTCAAAAAGTCAATTTGACTCAATACTATAGTTGAATGATCATGTCAATCGAAACATTTTAACATTTCACATAGTTTCCCAATTCTTGTAAAATTAAACTATAGTTTTTATAAGGCTTTAAAATATAATAAAATAATCAGTTTTGACAATTGCTCAACAAGAAGAGACGTGCCTTATATAAAAATTCACTTACTCGATTAGTAATATTTGAAAATTCAATTTATCAATCTTATAAACAAGTTATTTAAATATCAATTGCAGATTCAAAAGCAATTTCAATTAATGTTAATCATAATTCAGTTGACCATATCTTTAAATTCATTCATCGAAATTACGTGATTTCTAAATGAAAAGTTATTGATTTTTTGCCAGCTTTTCAAAAACATGCATATCATAAACCTTTTATCAGTAATATATGTATTTAACTCGTGATTCATCATAAACTGTTTAATGATGAAATTTAGCATACAAGCATGCATAAACATATATACTCGAGCACTAGACATGGATACACTATTAATATATAAAAGATAAGATATGAATGCTCACGTATCAATATTGTGATTCAATATTGCAGGAAAGTACGTAGACGCAACAGAGATGATAAACACTAGGTTTGACTTGCAAATAACACCCACGAACATTACCTATAACCTCCATAATTATAATCCATAGTTTCCTTAGCTCTATCCCGCTTGAAAACCCATTTTGAAAGTGACACGCTCATGACTTCGTCGTAGTATTTTATGTATAATACTAATAATATTAATACCAATACTACTAATAATATTAGGATTAATAATAATAATAATGATAATGATAATAATAATAATAATAATAATAATAATAATAATAATAATAATAATAATAATAATAATAATAATAATAATAATAATATAAATATATTAAAGAGACAGAGAGATTGAGAGATAGATTGTTGAGTGAATTCGTCGGAAAAACTGATCGAGCTTTATAGAAGTTTTGTGACTCTGACTGCCATGCGATCGAATGGCTTTGTAGGGTGCTTCCCATGCGATCGCATGGGCTAGCTGTCCTGCACTCATCATTTTAACTTCTAGTTTGTCGACATGTTTTTATAATATAAATATAATATATTTAATTTATATAATTAATTATATATTATATTAAATTCACGTGCATAGTTGATTTGTAATTTTTGGTCCGTTGACTCGTATGTTGTCACTCGACTTATGTCCCGGTTCCGGTTTCTCGAATGCATTTTCGTACGCTTAGAAAACTAGTACTTTTCGTTACGCGACGTGTACCTTTATCAAAAATTAAACTTAATCATTGATAAACTATGTCACTCGAAGTGTAGCTTTAATCAATTAAGTGTTTTGGTTATTTGCTTCTATAAATCATCGTCTCGTAGTATATACATATACATATATATATTTTCATTTTGAAATAGTTTTTTACTGTAGCAAAGCCCTTTCGAAGTGTAACTTTCATTTTTTTACTGTAGCAAATAGTGATTTTCGAAAACACTGTAGCTTTTCAGGTACTGTAGCAATTCGAAAATACTGTAGCAAATTAGTGTTTTACTGGTTCATCTTAAACGTTTTAGTTAACTTGTCTAAATATCAATCGAATCAATAATCGAATGTGACTATCGTTTACTAAATAACTTGAAATCATATATATATATATATATATATATATATATATATATATATATATATATATATATATATATATATATATATATATATATGTATATATATATATATGTATGTATATATATATATATATGTATATATATATATATATATATATATATATATATATATATATATATATATATATATATATATATATGCACATTAAGTTATATATATATTGTTCGTGAATCTTCGAGAACAGTCAAAGAATAATTGATTATATGAATATAGTTCCAAAACTTTGAGACTCAACATTACAGACTTTGCTTATCGTGTCGAAAACATTAAATCATTTAAAGATAAAGTTTAAATTTGGTCAGAAATTTCCGGGTCATCACACACAGACTTTTGACAAGCCTGCGCGCATGTTGGGGTATGCAAGGCGTGACAAGTCTCAGTACTGTGACTTTCATAATGATTATAGGCATGAGACTGACAGACGAGAGGCATTGACGGATAAGGTAGTTGCGTGTTTGAAGTGAGGTGAGCTTCAGCACTTAAGGGAGCCTAAAGAACGATCGCGCAAAGAAGAGTATGACGAAGACAAGAAAAAAGGATGAGATAAGCAATCCATGTTGTCACAAAAGAGCGTATTACCACAAAAACAAGACATGCGCACTCTCGGGAATACATGCAGGTGCCGTTTTCAACCAGCAGAATTAAAGAAGCCAAGAGCGACCTCATCGTGGTTGGTGGATGCTTGCCAGAGTTAAGACTCAAGATCGGGCACCTCCTACGTAGACACCGGCAGCAACGCCAACATCATGTTCGAATGATACTTCCAAAAACTTCCGCGCAAATTCAAACTTGGCTTGAAGCCACCAAAGGATAGATTCCAAGGGCTCGCTGGTGATCCGTTGCTTATCCTAGGAACCTTGGAGGTCAAGCTACAGCTCGAAGATGATGACAATGAGGCGAAAAGGCGAATTGAGAAAGTAAAGTTTAGTATCGTGTACACAGCATCAGACTATGATGTGCTATTGGGATACATGTCGTTGCAGAAGTTTGAGGCGTACTCTTCATCGCGCATAGTTTGTTCAAGTTTTCCACGAAAGTAGGGGTTGCAACGATGATGTCAAAATCGACAGAAAACAGTAAGAATCGGGTATTTTACTAGTTATTGAATTTGCGATTATAAGATGGTTACTTGACCTGAATAGATGCTTAAACGTGCGAACAGTTCAGCGCGCTTACCGCATTTAAATGAGCACAATCTTGTACAATCCAAAACATAAGACGCACGTTTTAAATGCACATTAACGCATATCCACGCGCATTCGTTAATTTACAAAAAATATTGAACTGGTCTAAACATGTCCAAAGGAACAACATAATGGAAGTTTAAGAAGAAAACAACAAGACCGAAGGAGTAAAGGATGATGGGAACAGCGGCGTTCAGCCATGAAGTTGCGCTCAGCAAATGCAAGGACGTGTTTAGAGTCTTTGTAATTTAAACCATGTTTTTCATATGTTGTTCGTAGAAGAAAACCATCGTACTACCTATGCAGAAAAGGCTATTGTAATCAATATCGGCAATGCGCCTGTGTTTCTTTTATTTTCCAAGATATTGTCTGCAAAAATATTTATGCCATGTATAATGCAAAGTAGCTCTTAACTTGGACTGGTGCATACGGTCACGAATACCCCATGCACTCCTGCCTTTGAAGGGGTGTTTTCTCCAACCCCCGCGTGGCAGAAGCTTGTTTGGCGACAAGCTAGATTTTATTACCGGAAGGTGACGGACATTGGTTTGTCCTAGCCACACTCGAGTAGAATACGAGATCTGCAAGTGATGATTATAACCGATAGGGTTGGTCGCCTTTGACCTTAGTCCTAAGGGTTGGCGCACTTAGAAGACTCTCGATGCGCAGCTATTAGGGTGCGTGATTTAAGTCTATGTTGTGTGCACAACAACATATATGATAAACCACGCGCTGACATGCCTTGAGTATGATATACAATTAACAGATTTAATTTGTTTAAGCCACACACATAACGAGCTTGACACGATTAAGTCAATATGCGCACAGTTGGTGTCACCACAACTTACAAGTACAAGTCTATACCCGGTATCATGCATACACAATATTTGAATACAAGTAATAAAATTAATAACGCGAGCAGCAAGAAACATTACTTAAAAGAACAAAGTACTTCATTTCATCAAGTGACCATTACAAAAGGCGCAATGAACATACAATCCATAAACTTTAAAAACTAAAAACATTGTTTAGTAACTGCTCCGCTGTAGTCTGAGCGTTATGCGTCATAGCAACAAGGCTGGGTATATCCACATGCTCTAGCACGATCGTAGCAGCTTTTTCCTGTGCGGCAGCATCTGAAGGCATCCTCTCGGCCACAGCAGGTGGCGGAACAGCAGGAAGTTGAACATGCTTCCTCAAAAACCTCCAGAACCTACACCTCTTAGCCGCCTTCATGGTGCCCGTAGCTCTGTTATATGCATTGTTCATGGTCAGAGAGTTACAAGCACGCGTAATCAACCCGGGAAGCCCGAGCTTCAAAGTGATGAATTTCTCCCAAGCGTACTTACGCATCTCATCCAATTCATTGAGCTGCGCGTAATGTTGCTCAACAGCTTTGCTAAGATTGGCGTTGGCGGTTTTTAGTTGGTCCCTATCCGCCTTGACCAACTCAAGCTCCTTAGCAATCGCCTCTTTCTTAGAAGATGCCTGGACAACCGCAGCCTCTGCGCTAGCACGCGCATCCTGTGCCGCCTTCACCTCGTCGTGAAGTGCATTGAGGCGTCCACGGACCTCCTGCACGCTCATGGCCTCCTGCCCCGAGCTGGACTCCCCCTTCAATAGTGCGTACTTATCTTGAATCCTGGAGGCATCACGAAAAAACGTGGTGAGTGTTGTCTGCACATCCATGTACAGATCTGCCTCTGGATTCTCCTTTTTGAACAGCTTCATCGCGCTCGCAGGAGTATAGTCCATCAAAAACTTCAGTTGTGTCGCGCCAGCTCCAGATGGAACCTCCAAAAACTCCACCAGTTTGTTAAACTGCAAAAAGACGTCCTGAGGAGGGCGATGCACGCCCTCACCACCCTCTGCGCATTATAGAAAAGATGAAGTCAAGCGTTAGCAAAACAACGCGACAAGTTAAAATAACAAAGATAAGTTGTAAGAAGAAGTGTGCTTACCAGACGTCTTCTTTTTCTTCTTGTGGGACTTCTCCCCACTCTTATCTGAATGCTTGCGTTTCTTCTTCTTGTGGGAAGAAGCGCCTTGGACGGTCGGATCACCTTAGCCAACAACAGAAGGAACGAGACCAATGGTCGGTGGACTCCACATCTGTGTGGGGACCCCTTCCTCCTCATAACGTGTGTCGCCTTCATGGGCATGAGACTCGGCTCCAGAAGGAGGAGCATTACCCTTCGCGCCGGTAGTAGGGATAGCATCCCCCTTAGCTTGTGATCCCTCGATCTCCTCAACCTCATGACAGGCAGTAAATCTCATCGAGGTCCTCGTCCTCGAGCACAGTAAGGACCGGCATGACTACAAAACAAACACAAAATAAAGTTAGTATGCGCAGTAAATAAGAAGCTAAGCTACAAACTATAAGAGCAACATATGCTATTTTTTGTACCCTGCCCTTTGTACATCAGCATTGGCGCGATGGCAGGATAAGTACATACTTGACCAACACGAAGAATGTCAGTCGCGTGTGTACGCACTGGGAGCTTCTTTCCCTTACATATATTGAATATATGCTCCTCGTCAGGTGTCATGGTGGGCTTATCATTCAAGTCCCTATTAACACCAGAATGCCACACGCGCACGTTCGCGCGGGTATTGGGGATTAAGGAATTGTCAACGTAGAAGAAGGAATTCTTTCACTTTTCGCGCATACCCGCCTTCGTGAGCTGAGCAAACTTCACGCACTCTCAAAACGTGAACCAGCCGTTCTCATGTGGCTGATACGAATAGACATTCCTCAAAAGGTTCACAGTAGGAACGAAGTTATACACCCTACACCACATATCAAAGAGAGATAGTTTACATGTGTTGTATGGGTGGAGCTATCCAGCACCAATGCAGAAATAATGAAGAACGGATAAGAAGAAGGAGGTAAGCGGATATCGAAGGTTGCCGTATTGCATCACCTTCGAGTATATGGCTACTTTGTCGATAGGAGGGTCATGAGCGCGTTGCTCGTCGCTAGGGGGAATAGGGTTTAAAGCACGAGGGGGAGGATAATCCCTCATGATCTCCTCTAGATCCTGGCGAGTGATCACAGAAGAGATCTCATCGACATTTTTGCTTTCGGTAGTAGAAGTAGAAGAAGACATAATTTTTTTTCGAAGGAAAAAGAAAGGTGGGAAAGAAAGCTCTAACCTGATGATCGTTTGAGAAGAAAGTGAAGAAAGCTGAAAAAAGCGTCGAGTCGATTGCAAGGAAGGAAGAAGAATAAGTTGTATAGGCAATGAAAGATTTCATGAAGAAGTTGATGGGGTATTTATAGGGAAATTTTGGAAAACGTGGAGAGAAGGAAAACGCGTCATAGCCGTTCATGTGTCGCAAATCTAAAGAGGGAAAAACAGACACGCAACAGTAACCGTGTAAGAGTGACGGTTGAATTGACAGCTTCCCATGCGGGGCAGATTGACACGCCGTAAAAACCACCTTTGCATTAAATGCACTTTTCTGGCGCACCATTTGTCATGATTAGAGTTCTACGTCATGCGCAATACCTAGCATTAAATGCATTCCTCTAGCGCAATGTATGTCATAATTAGAGTTCTACATCACGCGAAATAAATTGCGCGCCATATAGATTTGGGGGGATTTAATGATGCACGTAGCTGCACATCTATTGTGCAATATCAGATTAGCGCGCATCGCCCTATATAATCGTGCAGGATTGTATCCATACACTGGGCAATGGGCCATCTGATTATGCCTGTACAATGTGCTCACAACGTTGGTCGAGCAGTTTAAACATGGCGCCAACTAAATAGGCATGTGCAAAGCTGGCAGTGTACATGGCGACATTAAAGAAGAAAGGACACATGTGGCAGGACATTACGACCCTGACATGCCATAACGTTCATAAAAGGACAGCATGATATAAAGGGGACAACACTAAGATAATGGCAGCACTTTTACAGCTTTTTGGAATAAAAGGACAGAGACAATACAACGTGGCATCAACATATCCTTTTGTCCCCTTACGTGGAACTAAGAGACAAAAGTTGATGAGTATAAATAGAGATAACTTGGAGAAGAAACACACAACACAACTCTAGAAGCACAGAAATATTCGAAAACTAGAATAGCATACTAAATTACAAGCATTACCACATTGTTCAGAGGGCACAAAGGCCAAATAGCAAATATTCAACAAGGCCTATTAGCCATAGATTACAAGATCAAAAAAGGCACGCAGGCCTCCAAACCATGATGATTGTTTAAAGGACATAACAAGTCATAAAAGACTGAAATTGTTCAAATTACTGGCACTACGGCCACCATCACAAACAGCAAACAAAAGAAAACCACGATTACCAAATGATTGAAGAGTTAAGGTTGGGGTTGAGTACCATCAGCAGCAAGCTTGAGCAGATCCACAGGCTTCGCATCATGATGAGCAGCAATGACGACAACATAGTTAATTTGGGCATTGAGCAATTTTTCACAGGCAGTATCCACTAAGGCACCAGCTTGGTCAGTATACTCTTCAAAATTAGAAAGCTGGATAGTACCTTTGGCTGCAAGCTCCTCGAGGAGCAGACATCGTTCATGTTGCCTCGATGTAAAAATTATGCCAGCCAGATAATTGCTTAACTCCTTGTTGTCCACCAATTGCTTATAGACATAGGGGATCACCTTTGCAACCACTCGTTTGTAATCAAACCTAAGGACCTCATTCCTCCCCCTCTTAGCCTCCAGCTTCACACCCATCTCTGCCAAACCTTCCCTACCCTGCCTTTCCAATGTCTGCAACCTTGAAATCTCATCCCTTGCTGATTTCAGATCTTCCTCCAAAGAGGGGGTCATCAGGATTTGACGTTGCAATTGCTTAATAAGTTCAGCATTGGAAGAGTTAACAAGCTTCAAACCATGGGCTTCAGTCTCTAATGCTATAACATCATCCCTGGACTTCTCATAATGAGAGAGCAAAAGGTGATGCATCACTGCAAACTTGTAGTTTTGAATGGCACATTCCTCCATAAACCTCTGGGGATCAGCAAAAGCAGACTCAAGCTCATCAGAAATAAGACTTGCCACTTTTGCATGACATGTGGCAGCAGTGGGAATGATAGGCAAAGACTCTGCAAATAAAGAAAGCACACATTAACTACCAAAAATCAAAAAAGATAGGTGATAAGCATACAAAGGACAGAAGGAAGGAAAGAATACCAGAAATGGTATTTTCATCCGAAGCTTCACAGTGACCAGAATCATTACCATCATTAAGTGACAACTTGGCTTTCTTGGAAGGAGGGGATTCATCAACTTCTCTCTTCATCTTAGACACCTTTAAACGTTTGGAAGCCCTAAGCTGAATTCTCTTTTCAGGAGGAGAATCAGGCAAGGCATCCACATCAACCGTTTGATGATCAGAAGCAACTTGAGCTTTACCCTGATCCTTGAGAAAAGCTGATAAAGCAGTAGCCGATTTAAGTTGCATTATCAGAAACAGAAGGGGAACCAACATCTTTCACAATGGTTGTAGCAGCACGAGCAGCAATCGTCACCTCCTTCACACCAAAGTTCTTTAGAACATTTCTCAAAGCCATCTCTGCAAAAGAACAATGCAAATAAGCATAGCACAACATGCACAAACATGATAAAAATCCTAAAATATTAGATTTAACCTACCCTTATCACCAAAACAAGAATACTGAATTTTGTGTTCCTTTCTCCCAAGAAGGGGACATTCCAAGCTTAAAGAGAATAGAATCAGGAAAAGTTGAAGCAATGATAGGATGGCGACAAATCCTACTAAAAAGTGGAAGATCTTTCGAACTCTCAGGAACATGATCCCTATATTCCTTGGGGATTTCTTGATTCTTTGAGTCAAAAAGAGAAGGATAATCAGCAGGAAAGAAAAAACCTTTCTTCATAAAGATAAACTTGTTCTTCCACCCTCGGATCTCGGAACATTGAGAAGGGAAACAGATAGGGGTATCAGAGATTCTACCACCCTTCTTTCGACGCTTACCAACGGTTAATGAATTACCAGCATCACAAAGATTGAAAAAACAACGAAATAAATCAACCGACGGTTGATCACCGTAGGCTCTGCACATAACCTCGAAGGCCATGACCTTCTTGGTTGCTAAAGGGTGGAAGATTGAAAGATGCACTTTAAAGTGATTTAAAACATCAAGACAGAAGCGAGAAATAGGGATTCTAACATTGCATTCAGTAAAAATTTGGTAATAAACACCAACATATCCATTTGGGGATTGGAGAATCATTTTATCAGATTCTGGTGAAATAATATCACCATCAGACAAACCTAGGGTTTCTATCAGTTGAGTACATTCATCAAAAGTAACAGAAGAAAAGGTAGATCGAAGACCTTGTTTCGCCATTCAACAAAAAATAAAGAAAAGAAAAAGACCAAATTACCCCGGTATAAAGAGAGATGGACCAAAGATTCGCTAGGGGTAATTGCATAATTTCGCTAAAGACATAAGTTATAGCGGCTGCAGAGATGTCTAATCAAAAAGATTACATTTAAATAAAACATATTGCATTTCCCAAAAATGCAAAAATAAACAAAAAAATAAAATCCCATACAAAAATACAAATCCTATTAAAATATGATCATAATCATATGACAAAAAAGGATTATACACAAAAAGGGTTGCAAAATATATCCAAACAAAACCACTACACTACTCAAAGGAGATTATACATCAAGTAAGGATATAAAGCAATCCGACATAAGATCAAAGGAATCAGACAATAAATGTAAGGCCAAAATAAGTAAATCACTGAAGGATAATTCGATAAATCAAACGAAACATAAATGAGAGCCAATGGAGTTTAATTTCACGAAGCAAATTAAGCAATATACTCCGTAAATTTAAACTGGGGGGGGGGGGGGGGGGGCTTGATAGTGTACCCAATATCTCGAGCTAATTCCGTAAGGCATAAAACAATTGCCCGAAGGCAATAGATAACGAAGACATCCTAGGTACCAGTACCGAAGGACTGCCACCATGTCATATGACTCTATGGAACGAAGAGATATGAAAAATATTCTCTACAAACAGCATTCAGCGCCACCAAGGCAAATGAGGAAGACATCTATATGACTTTCCTTGAGCACTGTAACGCCGTCACCCCATTTAAGGAAAGTTTACCAACATTTCCATAGTCACCTTGGACATTGGTCAAGACTTCGAAACCAAGGACTAGCTCTGTAATAACACTATAAAAGGAGATGCTTATTCCAGCATAAGGGCATATCATCAATCACTAATACATCAAACTCATTGAATTCGATCCAATGATAAAAATACCTTAAAGGCGTAAAGTGAGATCATAATCCCACTACCTTCGGGGAACCGCCACCAAATAACCAAACACCTCCCTCTCTCTTAATCATAGTTAATCACACTCTAATCCACCATTAATTCGTGAATCAACCTAATCCTAATCAACATTAGGATTACGCCAAAAAAGTGTACAAACAGACACTACAAATTACCAGTGAAATACGTCATCTAACGAAATTGTTTTTCAACTTTTAGCTAGTGTTATCACTCAACAATGTAAATTTTTATAATCCACGCCACTTGTATAAAGTAATTTACTCCGTAATATATAGACGTTGCTTAAAATAGTGTCAACTTGTCGGAATCGAATAAGGAGTTTTGTTGATATATATACGGAGTATATTTATAAAAAATATACACAGTATAACTAGGGTAATAGTAAAACGTAGTGGTATAATGACAGTAGGCGAATCAGTATAATTAATTACTGTGATAAGAAAAGTAAAGAGAGAAAAAAAAAAAAGATAATGTGTGGTGCCAACCATGATAATACAAGGATCAAAACCTTTGTTTCTCTCTCTTACCAGCTGGCACTTTTTATTTACACAAAACCCCCTCTCTTACATTTATAACCCTCACACTCGCCAATTAATATGTGAGATTCATTCATTTTATTTTCATTTATACACACACCACCAAAGCTACACCAACAATAAGAAGAAGAAAAAGAACCTACATTTTAATGGTTGATTATTGCACATCAACTACAATGGTTGCATCTCCTTCTTATGGCTGTGTTGAAAAAAAGCACTGGTGGCTCACCAACAAAATGGTACACTCTGTTTCAGTACATGTTCATTAGTTCATACACTTCGTATTAATTCATTTCAGTTATTAATCTGTTCGTATTTCAGATCGTTGATAGGTACTGTAAGGACGCCAGAACCCTAATTTCGACGCAGCAACAAACCGATATTGCTACGGCGATTAATTTACTCGATGCTGCGTTAATTTTATCACCGAGATATGAACAAGCGCTGGAATTAAAAGCTAGATCTCTGTTATATCTTAGAAAATATAAAAATGTTGCTGATATGCTTCAGGATTATATTCCGAGTTTGAAAATGTCGTCATCTGATGACTCGATGATCTCATCTTCTTCATCGTCAGTTTCATCTGACGGTAATTCGCAACCGCTGTCAAAAGAACGTGTTAAACTTTTATCTTCCGGCGGTAACTCGCCGGAACGTAATGATTCGATCAAGTGTTTCTCCGTTTCCGATTTGAAGAAGAAAGTCAGAGCCGGTCTCCGGAAAAATTGCGATAAAGAAGGTCAATGGAGGTAATTTCAAACTTTATATTTTGTGTTTACATTCGTATATTTCAATTAATTTCTCGTATTTCGATGATTTTATTACATTAGCTTCTAAATTACGCTAAACTGCCGTCCACAATTTCATAATTTTCAAATAAATATTTATCGATAAATAAATATTGATGATTGCTTATATAGGAGTGGTTAAAAAAAAGTCAAATGTTATAACGAGTTGACTCAGTGAGTTCTAACCGATTTAAACTGGTGTTTTTCAGGTACTTAGTTTTAGGCCAAGCTTGCTGTCACCTAGGGTTAATGGAAGACGCTATGGCTTTACTACAAACCGGAAAACGTCTTGCATCAGAAGCATTCCGTCGTGAAAGCATTTGCTGGTCAGACGACAGTTTTTCGTTCTCATCGGAGATCTTCACCGACGGAAATCAACCACAAACGCCGCCGCGGACGGAGTCCGAAAGTATCGGTCACCTCCTCGGTCACATTAAGCTTCTCGTTCGTCGTAAAACTGCGGCAATTGCGGCTCTTGAAGCCGGTTTATACTCCGAAGCGATTCGGCATTTTTCGAAAATTGTAGATGGTCGACGTGGCGCGCCTCAAGGCTTTTTAGCCGAATGCTATATGCACAGGGCCACCGCTTACCAATCTTCGGGCCGAATTGCGGAGGCGATAGCGGACTGTAACCGAACCCTAGCGTTAGATCCGTCTTCAATCGAAGCGTTAAGCACTCGTGCTTCGCTTTTCGAATCGATTCGGTGCTTTCCTGATTCGCTTCACGATCTCGAACATTTGAAGTTGTTATATAATCAAATTCTTCGCGATCGGAAGCTTCCGGGCCCTGCCTGGAAGCGTCAAAACGTTCGGTATCGTGAAATTCCCGGGAAGTTGTGTTCGTTAGGGTCAAAAAGTCAAGAGCTGAAGCAAAGGATTGCTTCAGGGGAAACAGGGAATGTGGATTATTACGCTTTAATCGGATTAAGACGAGGTTGTTCGAGATCCGAATTGGAACGAGCGCATTTGTTGCTTACTTTACGCCATAAGCCCGATAAGTCCAATAGTTTTATCGATCGTTGTGAGTTTGCTGATGAACTTGATATTGATTCGATTAGAGACCGTGCAAAAATGTCGGCCTTATTGCTGTACAGGTTAATTCAAAGAGGTTATACAAATGTTACGAGGATCATTTCGGATGAAGAAGTTGCTGAACGAGACCGAAAAAAGGCATCGACCGCGTTACAACATGAAATGCAGTTGCAACAAGTTTATGATCATCATGAAACGTCTAAAACAGAACAAATGGAGGAGCAAACGAATTGCGAAAATAAGAAATCTGCACCGGTTTATCAAGGAGTGTTCTGTAGAGATCTTGCAGTGGTTGGGAACTTATTGTCGCAAACTGGGTTTAACCGTCCGATCCCGGTTAAGTATGAAGCATTGAGCTGTTGATTGAACCCGGGCTAATATGATAAATAAAGTGGAAGTCATTTTTGTACAAAAGGGGGTTATGGAGGGTGGTGATTTACAATGGAAACTAGCCAAAAAAAGCCTGGGAAATTTTGGTCACTTTTTAAATTTACTAGTATTAGTACTATTGTTACCTTTTGTTTTCGTACATGTGCAGTGTTAATGATAAAATTGATCGTTATTATTATAAGATAAATTACAGTAGTATTGTTGAGTGATTTACGTTAATTAAATTAATGTTTAAAAAATAAAAGTAAAAGTAATGGTATAAAATAAAATGAGGTTGTGGATAATAAAGATGGATGCATGGGTAATGTGATGTTTGGGGGTGGGTTGGTTGGTTGGTAAAATGGAAATGAATGCAATGGGGTGCATTTGGTTTGTCTTGTGTGTCTTATGTTGGGTGCCAATTGATTACTGTTTACCTTTTTTCTTCTCTATTGTCAGTTTCAGGCTTTATTCACGTACACATATCCATGCTTGCTGACATTTTTATTACTTATTTAACTCAGTTACAGATGTGAGATACAGTGATTCAATTCAAATGAAAGATATATTTAAAGTAGATCATACCTTATGTTGGGTTATTTTATGATGCGTTGCTGTATATGGAGTGTGAATGTATGTCATTTTTAGTAGTAAAAAGGACATGGTAAAAAAAAAGTATGTTGAAGGCTACAGTGGATATATTAAGTACTCTGCATAAAAGGTCTTTGGTGAACGTTTATGAATAACGTTTTGGTGAGCCTAGAGTTGAGTCTAAGTTGGTCTTCAATGACATGATAGTTCAAGTACAATACTGTTGTATTAGTTTAAAACATTTAGTTTAGGTGTCGGCCTTATGATTAGTTTAAAACATTTAGTTTCTAAATGACAAGTGGAAATTATGCCAAGCTTTAGTAACTCTCAAATCATCTATAGAGCGTTATGATTGGTAAGTGGTAACGGACTATCTCAGGTTATTGACTCTCCTAAAAAAGTAGAAAGTGAGTAATGTCAAACATAATTCATATAATGTCTATTACTATATAAGTTGATATTGTAATATTTTTGAACAAAGATCATCTTTTTGAAGCAGCGAAACCGAAACACTTCTTGACTTGATTTTCTGGAGCTCGTGGGAATAGATCGTCACCAAAGATAGCAGCATTCAGGTTCTCTGGTTCTTGCTCCGATTTCTCGTCTAGATCCAGTTCATCCAAATGATAGTTTCTCTACGTTTAGGGAGTTACGTCGTCCCACAAATAGTAATTACGGTTTAAGCCACTTTTTTGGTCCTTAAAGAAGTTCCGAACAACATAACTTGGAAACTTCGTCAACATATTCATTTTGTACTAGAGTTCACATCGTGCCTTAAATTCAGCATCCCCTTCCCCATTAAGTGGTTTACGAAATCAAGAGACGTGTAAGGCGACAAGCTCGGTGATGCCTTTATTGGCTGATTTTTTTTCGTTGATTGAAATACCACTCTGCATGTTGTGATAAGAAATTGCTATTTACATGCACAATGGTGGTAGTCGTTTCTTTTCCCGTCCCCCGCCCCGGTATAGCGCTTCACTTTCGATTGTTCAGAAGAATCAAGTGACTTTTATGTTCTTCATTGATCTGGGCGTAGGGAACTGTCTACCAGTTGCGAAGCTAGACATCAAGTAAGTGATGTATGATATGATCAAACACATTCCTGCAGTTAGGGCAAATAATGCTTGAGTTAGAGATCAACTGTGTTTAACACTCCGGTATGGTTACCATGATGAACCCTAGTCGAGATGACCATTTCGAGGGGTGGTTATGGCTGATGGCCAAAGTCTAATTGAGGGGTGGTTATGGTTATGCCAAACTTGAACTCATGCACTGAGTTAACACACCAAAGAAGTAGCTCCAAAATTGTGACATGTTCTTCCTTAACGGGCTATCAACATTCAATGGACCATTATACCTTACGTATCTCAGCACTTGCTTCCTATAACCATCACTGGTGAGGAATTTAACAAATGAACTTCTTGGTAAATGAAGAGTTTCACAGATGATTCCAAGATTGATTGAACAATCATCCTCTTCGGTTACCTTCCCAGTGATACATTCATTGCCCTTTGGCGCCGTATTGAGTCTACAAGTGTACCAGAAACATCATAGACACGCCGGACTAGCAAATGAGGTAGTGCCAGAAATTGCATAATCAGTCCTACCCATAATCAGTCATATTGTTTGGGATGATCAAGGTGTGAGGAGAATTGACTTTCGATAGGCAAATCAAGTGATGTTTGGGGGCACCAGGAGCTCTGATGAGATGAGCATGAAGAGCAAATGGTGATGCCGGTGCCTGAGGTTGTTGCTCTTGTAGTTCCTCCTGTTGTTGTGAGTTCTGTTGTTCTGGTTGATTTTGTTGGTCTGCCATTGACGAGATTTGAAGAAGAAGAATAAAGATTGAAGATTGATGAATCGAGAGAGAAAAGTTTTGGAATTTAGGGCTTGAAAATTGGAAGATTTATAATGAGAAATTAAATCAACAATTTAAATGATATGGATTGGTTAAAAAGATAGGAGAGAGAAAATTCTGACGTTTGCAGGCACGTGGGCAGACGTGACAGGTTTGCATGTTTTCGAGGAGTTGCAGACGTTTAGTGACAAGTAAACGGTTTAAACACTCATTATTCCCATTAAACATTAAATGTGGTAAGTATATAATTCAAAATTGCTCCAAAAACCACAAAATGTATTTGGTAATAAATACAAAAACATTTGAAACATTTAATTTATTTGTATTAGAGGTAAATCATTGGGAATAAATTGGGTTCATTAATTTGGGATCATTTCTAATTATGTCAGCTATTTAATGTTCATTAACCACATTTTACTAAGTAGAGAACCTTGTGGCGCTGGTTGGTCACTACATATGAACAGGCAGTACACAGTCAAGTATGTGCTACTCGTTTGTTCTGTATATTGTAGAACCAGCACGATAACAAAGTTGTCTTCATACTGTTAGGGTTCAAGCATACCTAAATCTGAAATGAGAATGCTGAAATGTTTCTCATCTAGTGGCTTGGTGAATAGATCTGCTAACTGTTGATATGTTGAAATGAAGTGTAGCTCGACATCTCCTTTATGTACATGATCTCTGATGAAATGATACCATACATTAATGTAATTAGTCCTTGAGTTCATTACGGGATTCTTTGTAATGGCAATGGCACTGGTATTATCACAGTAGATTGGTGTCTTTGTGAAGTGTATACCATAATCCTTCAGCTGGCTTCGCATCTATCGTACATGAGCAGTAACTATCAGAAGAGACATAATTTGCCTTAGATGTAGATGTTCACACGTTATTCTGCTTCTTGTTGGTCCAATTAACTAGCCTTCCACCTAACAACTGGCAACCACCACTTGTGCTTTCCCTATCTATTATACAACCTGCAAAGTCTGCATCTGAATAACCCATTAGATCAAAATCTTGGTCTTTGGGATACCAAAGACCACATTTAGCTGCAAGCAGGTGTGACTCCTTGGGATCAACTTGATATCTGGAACATAGACATGTGGAAACATGATATCAGGTCTGTTGCCTGTAAGATACATGTAACAACCTTGCTTTTTCCGTTACTTCCGTTAACCTTCCGTTAGTTATTTAACGGCGATTACTTTACGTTTATGTGTTTATGAGTAATAAATGCTATAACGACCCTCATTTTTCCATTCCATATTTTTCCAATATTAAATGCCCAAACAATATAATTAAAACTTAATGATTAAACTTTAATCAATAATTGTTAAGTGTTAAGAGTTATAAAACATATTAATTAACTTTGTGCAATAATTGACAAGTTAATAAAAGATGAAAATAATAAACTGTTAGTCGACACTCACTGCTAATTAAAATTTATGCATTTATGTAATATTATAACTAATAACCTATAAGTAATAAATAAAAAGTGACATTTATATAAATAATAAAACAATTGGGAACTAAATAAAATATATATATATATATATATATATATATATATATATATATATATATATATATATATATATATATATATATATATATATATATATATATATATATATATATATATATATATATATATATATATATATACAAGTCATGAATTAGTAAAAAAGAAAATAATACTTATCATGTAGTAAATGTAATAATAATAATAATAATAATAATAATAATAATAATAATAATAATAATAATAATAATAATAATAATAATAATAATAATAATGAGACTAAAGAATCTTAAACAATTACATCCTTATGTTGACTAAATATATATATATATATATATATATATATATATATATATATATATATATATATATATATATATATATATATATATATATATATAAACTAGTACCACCTATTGTTGACTAAAAATTATAAAATAAAATAAAATCATTAATTAGAACATCCTTATGTTGACTAACACTCTAATACTTGCACTATATAAACACCCCTAGACTCCTAGTTTCGCATTCACAAATCACACCAAAATCCTCTCTCAAAAACAATCTCTCCCTCTCCCTCTCTTGTGTTATTCGGATCTTCAAGCTTGTTCTTCGTGTTCATCAAGATTTTCAAGCGTGTTCTTCATTATTTGGGTTATTTGATCTTCAGCACCAAGTTTTCTTCTTGTTTCTTGTTAATCTTCATCATCATTAACAAGGTATGATTCAAAATCTTAAAATTTTTAAATCTTTCTTTCAATTCATGTTTATATTCATAATCATATTCGTGCATGATCTTAACATTCATATTATTTAGATCCTCAAAACCCTAAACCCTAATTATTAAAATACTACTTTAATTAACTAACCCTAATTAATGAAACCCTAATACTACTTATACTATTAATTAACATGTATACACTATTACTATTACTAACACCTATAACCTACTACTTATATTATAACACATAAAAACATTTTGGGATATGTATTAGAGATGTATAGATCTTCGAACTTTCTTGATGAATGGTTTCTACGAAACTCTAGGCGGAAGGGTTTGGATTTCCGATTTAAAGGATAATATAGCTCAAGCCCCTAGACCTGAAATGGCCATTAGAAGGGAAAGGGGTGATTGGAAGCTTATCTAATACGGCAAATATCCTAAAATGGAAAACACTCTTAAAGTAGAAACTTTCTAGTTATAGAAACTTACTAAGATAAGAAATCTACTAAAAGTGGAAACTTTCTAAAAATAGAAACTTACTAGGAAAGGAAACTTAGTAAAACGAACTATACTTACAACACTATCATACTTAAACATCTACTTAAACTTGGGCAAAAACACTTACTACTCTTAAATGTCAATAGGTTGACTTTTCTGCTCACTCATCCAACTTTCTATTCTGAGGAATAACTCTCTCTCTCTACTTACTAAGGTGAATTCATAGCCCCACTCTTTATTGCTAGCAAACTTACTTACTTTTATTAGGGTGAGACACATGCTGTTTTTACATTTTACAACTTAGACACAAGTACCAAACTACTAAACTATGTTATACCCGGCTATGTCCGACTAAGTCCCTACAATGATATTTTTAATTGCTCGTTGAATGCATGCTTAATTATTGGGAGTAGGCCTATCGGGAGTAACGTCCCCAATACCTTTGACTAAGTCTTTGTATTACTTAATAATTAAATTAAACCGACAAGTATAAACTACAACTTGTCTTTGGGGCAAACTTGAACGTTTAGTCTAAATATCACGCATTGGCATAACTTTTGGATCTGCGAGATATACTTTTTGATCCTGCGGGAGATCAACTTTATAAACTAAATCTTGTGATCTAAAAACAATGATAACTACTTTTGTTAAATCTATGATTTCACTCAATCTTTTTGGTTGACACTTTAGCATGTTTGTCTCAGGTGCTGATTGATTCAAGCTTACTTACTTACTGCTTATGTGATGCTACTTGGACTTAGGAACAAGAGATATCGCATTTACTATTCTTGAATTTGAAACATTTACTTTATTGTAATTTCAATTCTTGTAACGACATTTCATTTTCCGCTGCGTACTCTCAATAAAGTTTGATTTTATCATGTAGTATTATTCTCGTATATTATAATATGTTGGTTTATTTGATATTAGTGACGTTTCTTCCAGACCTTATCTGGAGGACGTTACAGAGTGGTATCAGAGCATAACTAGGCTGTTATAGAGAACCAGGATTGCATTTTTATGTGTGCCTTACTTGTTAGCTAGGGTACCTTAGCAATCTAGGAAGCTATAACCTTTCCTGCCTTAGACTTAAAGCACTTAGGATTGCCCTATAATCTTAACACTTATGCTTTACTAAACGTGACTTAAAGATTCTAATCAAAGTCTCTTTCCTAATGATAGGATGTCAAGCTCAAGTGTTAACAAGCCCAACAAGGCAACTCACAACCATACCACCGAAGTAGGTGTTGGACACTCTGTAACTTTTAGACCTGTTCGAAGTCCTTTCTACAATCCTGCCTCACCGTCACCAAACTATAGCCCAATTATTATTCCTAATGGGTCTCCTCAATACTACCCAACTTCGAGAATCGAAGATAAAGGAAAACGTCATGAAGAGGTTGGTCCTTCAAGAAAGAGAGTCCGATCTCCTTTTTATGATGGTGCTACGTATGAAATCATGAGTTTCCGAAATGATACCGAGAGGAACATTGGAGGTTTGCTTCGCCACGTGGCGAGAGTGGAGGTTAAAATGGAGAAACTTATGGAAGAAAACATCATGCTAAGAAACGAGTTAATGATGCTAAGGTGTGAAGAAGAACGTAACACCCGTTGGGGGAAGCAATCCCTTGCTTAACTCAAGGAGGATATTGACGTCCGAATGAAAATAGAGAGAAGTCGAGTTGACAAACAGCTTGCTTTAAGAGATTACGACCCCAATACCGTTAACAGTCGTGTTACCAACCTTTACGACAATCTCGAGTACCTCTAAGAAAAGCAAAAAGAAAAGAACGAGCGATATGAGAATTTTATGAAAGAGTCTCTCGACTCTCAAACCGAAAGGCTAGAGAAACTTGTGAAGGATAACATGGAAAAAGTGATGAAGCAGTTTGTGGACGAGAAGAAGAAATATGAAGACTACTTCAATCTTAATATTTCTTAGTTATTTTTCCATTTTCCATCGATGTAAAGGCTATGCCTTAAACTATTTCCTTTTTTTCATTCTCATGTAATAAAGGCTTATTTAATGCCTCGTTTCTAATAATATCGAGTGCTTCATTTATATCATGTGATATCAATACTTTATTCATACTTGAAATTGCTCAAACCTATAACTTGTCAACTTATCAAACTTATGTTCACTTCTATGTAGTGACATCATGGGTCGTCCAGCTGCACCTACCGTTAACAACATAGTGTTGACCACTGAGCAATTCCAACAGTTACTCACTGTCGCACAAGGCAATGCTCAAGCTAATAATGTTAATTCTAAACCTAAACCTTGTTCATACAAGGACTTTACAAACTGTCACCCTCCCGCATTCAAGGAAAATGAAGAAGCTGTCGAACTAGTTCGTTGGTTCGAGAAGATGGAGTCCATTTTTCGTATTTGCAACTGTGGTGATGACGATCGAGTAAAGTATGCCACTAGCTCATTAGGTAATAATGCTTTAACTTGGTGGTCTGCTCATGCCAAGTCCGTAGGGATTGACAATGCTAATGCAATTCCATGGGACGAACTCAAAAGCATGATGATTAATATATTCTGCCCTCGAAGTCAAGTTCAGAAACTTGAAGCTGAGTTCTGGGAACTCAAGGTGAAGGGAATTGATATTGAAAGCTACACCAATTGTTATCTTGAGCTTTCTACTCTATGTCCCGAGATGTTTCCTACCGAAGCTAGAAGGATTGAACGATATATTGAAGGTCTCTCCGAGGATGTTCAGGGGAATGTTATTGCTGTCGAGAAGGTTACTCTTGATGCTGTTATTCTCATGGCACAAAATTTGATGTTGGCCAAGAGAAGAAGAGCTTCGGCTAGTAAGCAGGTTGAGACCAAGGGTAACGATGGTAAGAGGAAGTTTGAGTCATCTCAAGATTCGACTCAAAATGCTAGTAAGAAGCCTACGGATAGTACAAGGTCGAATTATAAGGGTAGCTATCCTTTCTATGTTCATTGTGAGAGGCATCACCCGGGGAAGTGTACTGCCACTTGTCCGTTGTGTAAGAAAGTGGGACACGTAGCTAAGACGTGTAAGACTCCTCCAAAGGATAAATCTATTGTTCCTGCCAAAGCTCCTCCTACTTGTTATACTTGTAGGGAAAAGGGACACATTAGTCCAAATTGCCCTAAGAAGAGAGATAATCCCACTACTGGAGCCAATACTACTGCTGCAAAGGGTCGTGCATTTGTTATTACTGCTGCTGAAGCTCGAGATGAAGATGAGGTCATCACGGGTACGTATCTTGTCAATAATTGTTACGCAACTATTTTATTCGATACTGGTGCCGACCGAAGTTACGTGTCTAATGAATTTTGTACCCTATTTACTGAAAAGCCGCAACCCTTAGAAACTAAACGATTAGTAGAAGTAGCCAATGGAAAGATCATGAAAGTCGATAAAATCTATAAAAACTGCAACCTAATCTTAGCCAACAAAGAATTTAAGATTGACCTTTTTCCGGTCGAGCTAGGAAGTTTCGATGTCGTAGTTGAAATGGATTGGTTACGTCCATTAAGAGCTGCAATCATGTGTTACGATAAAACCGTTCATGTTCCATTGGGAAATGGAGAGACTCTTATTATCCAAGGTGAAAAGAGTGGTTCAAATCTCAACATTATCTCCTGTATTAAGACCCACAAATACCTTATGAAAGGTTATCCAGCTATTCTAGCCCACGTTAAGATGATTGAATCGAAAAAGAAGTGTATTGAAGATGTACCAGTGGTTAAAGATTTTCTCGATGTGTTTCCCAAAGATCTTCCTGGTCTTCCACCTCCTCGACAAGTTGAATTCCAAATTGATTTAGCTCCCGGTGTTGCTCCTGTTGCTAAAGCACCATACCGTTTAGCACCTTCCGAAATGAAGGAACTTTCCAATCAGCTCCAAGAACTATTGGATAAAGGTTTCATTCGTCCAAGCTCGTCCCCATGGGGAGCTCCTATTTTGTTTGTTAAAAAGAAGGATGGTACGTTAAGGATGTGCATTGATTACCGCGAACTTAACAAGCTTACTATCAAGAACCGTTATCCGTTGCCACGTATTGATGATCTATTTGACCAACTTCAAGGGTCAAGTGTTTATTCAAAGATTGATTTAAGGTCCGGTTATCACCAACTTAAAGTCAAGGAATCCAATATTCCTAAGACTGCTTTTCGCACTCGTTATGGGCAATATGAATTCTGTGTCATGCCTTTTGGTTTAACTAATGCTCCTGCCGTGTTCATGGATCTCATGAATCGTGTTTGTAAACCGTATCTTGACAAATTTGTCATCATGTTCATTGATGACATCTTGATCTATTCGAAGAGTGAGAAAGAGCATGAACAACATTTGCGCATGATTCTTGAGTATATATATATATATATATATATATATATATATATATATATATATATATATATATATATATATATATATATATATATATATATATATATACTCAATTTTTTAAGTGCGAGTTTTGGCTTAAAACCGTACAATTTCTTGGACATGTTGTTGATAGAAACGGAATACATGTCGATCCAGCTAAGATTTCTGCTATTCAGAACTGGGAGATACCAAAGACTGCGAAGCATATTCGTCAATTTTTAGGACTTGCCGTTTACTATCGAAGGTTCATAAAAGATTTTTCTCTCATTGCTAAACCTCTTACAAAGCTGACTCAAAAAGGGAAGAAATTTGAGTGGTCCAAAGAACAGGAATCTGCTTTCAAGATTCTGAAGGAGAAGTTGACCACAGCCCCGATTCTATCTTTACCTGAAGGTACTGACGACTTCATTGTTTACTGCGATACCTCAAAGCAAGGCTTTGGTTGTGTTTTAATGCAACGTGAAAAGGTTATTGCCTACGCATCTAGACAGTTGAAGAAACATGAAGAGAACTATACCACACATGACCTTGAGTTAGGTGCCGTAGTATTTGCATTGAAGATATGGAGACATTATCTATATGGTACTCACTTTACGGTGTACACTGACCATAAAAGTCTTCGACACATCATTGATCAAAAACAGCTGAATATGAGGCAAAGCCGATGGCTCGAGTTACTGAACGATTATCACTGTGATCTGAAATATCATCCTGGCAAGGCGAATGTAGTTGCCGATGCCCTTAGTCGAAAAGACGATGTTAAACGTGTTCGTGCTCTAAACCTGAAGATCAAATCAAATCTTATCTCGCGAATCCGTGAAGCTCAATTGGAAGCTATTAAACCGACACTTATCGAAGGTGAAGGACCTATTGGTTTTGAGAACCAACTTTAAGTGAAAGCTAATGGTACACGGTACTTTGGCAACAGAATTTGGGTTCCTCGCTTCGGTAATCTCCGTGAACTAGTCTTGGATGAAGCACATAAGACTAGATATTCTATTTATCCCGGTTCCAGTAAGATGTATTACGATGTGAAGGAATTCTACTGGTGGCCTAACATGAAAGCCGACATTGCTACTTATGTTAGTAAGTGTCTCACTTGTCTGAAAGTCAAGGCTAAACATCAAAAACCTTCTGGTCTGTTGATACAACCTGATATCCCGCAGTGGAAGTGGGAATGTATCACTATGAATTTCGTTACCAAGTTTCCTAAGACTTCAAACGGTAACGATACTATTTGGATCATAGTTGATCGTCTTACTAAATCTGCGTATTTCATACCGATCAAGGAAACTGACAAGATAGAGAAATTATCACAGCTTTATATTAAAGAAATTGTCTCACGTCATGGAGTTCCTATCTCGATTATTTCTGATCGCGACAGTCGATTCGTTTCAAGATTCTGGAAAACTTTACAATCTACTCTTGGAACTCAACTCGATATGAGTACAGCCGATCACCCACAAACTGATGGTCAGAGTGAACGAATAATCCAAACCATGGAGGATATGCTACGTGCTTGTGCAATCGATTTCGGCAAAGGTTGGGATAGACATCTACCTTTGGTCGAATTTTCTTACAACAACAGTTATCACTCCAGCATTAAAGCTGCACCTTTTGAAGCTTTATATGGACGGAAATGTAGATCCCCTTTGTGTTGGGACGAACTCGAGGACAGACATTTAACTGGTCCCGAAATCATTCATGAAACTACCGAAAAGATCGCTCAGATTAAGCAATGATTAGAAATTGCCCGTAGCCGACAAAAGAGCTATGCCGATAAGAAACGAAAGGATATAGAATACCAAGTTGGAGATAAAGTCATGTTGAAAGTATCCCCTTGGAAAGGTGTTATCCGTTTCAGTAAACGAAGCAAACTCAGTCCACGATATGTTGGACCTTTCACGATCACTCAAAGAGTCGGTCCCTTGGCGTACCGATTAGAACTACCAACTGAACTTAGCCAAGTACATGATGTGTTTCATGTCTCGAATCTTAAAAGGTGTCTTGCTGATGACACACTTGTTATTCCTTTGGATGATATCCGCATTGATGAACAAATGCACTTCGTTGAAGAACCTATAGAAATCATGGAAGGAGAGGTCAAACAAACGCGTAAAAGCAATATACCTATCATTAAAGTCCGTTGGAATTCGCGTAGAGGCCCCGAATATACCTGGGAACGCAAAGACCAAATGATACGGAAATATCCCCATCTCTTCTCAACTGCTGATGCAAACGAGAAATCTACTTAAAACTTCGGGACGAAGTTTCTAATAACGGAGAGATACTATAACGACCCTCATTTTTCCATTCCATATTTTTCCAATATTAAATGCCCAAACAATATAATTAAAACTTAATGATTAAACTTTAATCAACAATTGTTAAGTGTTAAGAGTTATAAAACATATTAATTAACTTTGTGCAATAATTAACAAGTTAATAAAAGATGAAAATAATAAACTGTTAGTCGACACTCACTGCTAATTAAAATTTATGCATTTATGTAATATTATAACTAATAACCTATAAGTAATAAATAAAAAGTGACATTTATATAAATAATAAAACAATTGGGAACTAAATAAAAAAATATATATATATATATATACAAGTCATGAATTAGTAAAAAGAAAATAATACTTATCATGTAGTAAATGTAAAAAAAAAAATAAAAAATAATAATAATAATAATAATAATAATAATAATAATAATAATAATAATAATAATAATAATAATGAGACTAAAGAATCTTAAACAATTACATCCTTATGTTGACTAAAAAATAAAATAATATATATATATATATATATATATATATATATATATATATATATATAAACTAGTACCACCTATTGTTGACTAAAAATTATAAAATAAAATAAAATCATTAATTAGAACATCCTTATGTTGACTAACACTCTAATACTTGCACTATATAAACACCCATAGACTCCTAGTTTCTCATTCACAAATCACACCAAAATCCTCTCTCAAAAACAATCTCTCCCTCTCCCTCTCTTGTGGTATTCAGGTCTTCAAGCTTGTTCTTCGTGTTCATCAAGATTTTCAAGCGTGTTCTTCAGTATTTGGGTTATTTGATCTTCATCACCAAGTTTTCTTCTTGTTTCTTGTTAATCTTCATCATCATTAACAAGGTATGATCCAAAATCTTAAAACTTTTAAATCTTTCTTTCAATTCATCTTTATATTCATAATCTTATTCGTGCATGATCTTAACATTCATATTATTTAGATCCTCAAAACCCTAAACCCTAATCATTAAAATACTACTTTAATTAACTAACCCTAATTAATGAAACCCTAATACTACTTATACTATTAATTAACATGTATACACTATTACTATTACTAACACCTATAACCTACTACTTATATTATAACACATAAAAACATTTTGGGATATGTATTAGAGATGTATAGATCTTCGAACTTTCTTGACGAATGGTTTCTACGAAACTCTAGACAGAAGGGTTTGGATTTTCGATTTAAAGGATCCTATAGCTGAAGCCCCTAGACCTGAAATGGCCATTCGAAGGGAAATGGGTGATTGGAAGCTTATCTAATACGGCAAGTATCCTAAAATGGAAAACACTCTTAAAGTAGAATCTTTCTAGTTATAGAAACTTACTAAGATAAGAAATCTACTAAAAGTGGAAACTTTCTAAAAATAGAAACTTACTAGGAAAGGAAACTTAGTAAAACGAACTATACTTACAACACTATCATACTTAAACATCTACTTAAACTTGGGCAAAAACACTTACTACTCTTAAATGTCAATAGGTTGACTTTTCTGCTCACTCATCCAACTTTATATTCCGAGGAATAACTCTCTCTCTCTCTCTCTCTCTCTCTCTCTCTCTCTCTACTTACTAAGGTGAATTCATAGCCCCACTCTTTATTGCTAGCAAACTTACTTACTTTTATTGGGGTGAGACACATGCTATTTTTACATTTTACAACTTAGACACAAGTACCAAACTACTAAACTATGCTATACCCGGCTATGTCTGACTAAGTCCCTACAGTGATATTTTTAATTGCTCGTTGAATGCATGCTGAATTATTGGGGGTAGGCATATCGGGAGTAACGTCCCTGATACATTTGACTAAGTCTTTGTATTACTTAATAATGAAATTAAACCGATAAGTATAAACTACAACTTGTCTTTGGGGCAAACTTGAATGTTTAGTCTAAATATCACGCATTGGCATAACTTTTGGATATGCGAGATCTACTTTTTGATCCTGCGGGAGATCAACTTTATAAACTAAATCTTGTGGTCTAAAAACAACGATAACTAGTTTTGTTAAACTTATGATTTCACTCAACCTTTTTGGTTGACACTTTAGCATTTTTGTCTCAGGTGCTGATTGATACAAGTTTACTTACTTACTGCTTATGTGATGCTACTTGGACTTGGGAACAAGAGATATCGCATTTACTATTCTTGTATTTGAAACATTTACTTTATTGTAATTTTAATTCTTGTAACGACATTTCATTTTCCGCTGCGTATTCTCAATAAAGTTTGATTTTATCATGTAGTATTGTTCTTGTATATTATAATATGTTGGTTTATTTGATATTAGTGACGTTTCTTCCAGACCCTATCTGGAGGACGTTACAAATGCGTACTTGAACCTTGGAGGGTTACAATAATTAATATGGGTTGATATTAATTCGAATAAATATTTCTAAAAAAGAAATACGATAAAAATGTTACGGTTTTGATAACTGTTTTTTTGAACAACGAAACGCTCGGGTTTATTTTAATAATTAAATTATTAATTATTAACTTTTCAAAAATAATTAATTTATTGGGTTTTTAATAAGTTAAACGATTGGTTGCGTTTAACGATCGGTTTAGCATTCCGGGCCTTTGGTACGACTAAACGACACTTGAAACGGACCACGAGTACAAGGAATTGGACAAAACGAGCCCGGGAGTACCCCATGGGCCCCATTCAGCCGAATGACCTACCCTCCCCCTTTAATTATCTTGTTTGGGCTTGTAATTGTCACTAGTGTATAGTATTAAGCCCTAATCTAATTACTAGAGAAATAAAACACTGCAACTAAAACCCCTTGACCTAATTAGTCGACTTTTTCCCTCCTCCTGCCTCCCTTATTCGTCGATCATCATCTTCCACACAACACCCATCAAAATTAATTTTTACTCAAGCCTTGAACATCAAACTTGCAATTCTCGATCTCCTCTACGCGTGTGTATCGTTAATTTTGTGATCAAAGGTATAATCACATGAACCCTAATCTTAAAAATCTGATTTTTGTTAAAGTTTCATAGTTATGTTGTCAATTGCTCAAGTCTATACGCGTACATGTTAATTGTTATCGTTAAATTGATTGTTTGATGTGTTAGGGTTTAAAACCGAATTTGTTTATGCATTATCAATAAATTTAAGTTTCTCAAATGTATGATATTATGTTATATTCAGATTCCTTGCGAAAAACTGTTGAGTTTAGGCTTTGGATTCACTTGATTTCGTTTCTGGATGATCAAGTTATGACTAATTGAAATTAACGTTGTGTTTTTATGTGTAATCAGAAATCTGGGTTTGATAGACCACGAATTGGCATGTGAAACTTATACCACTGGAAATATACTTTAAAAACACTCAAGTTACACTAGGATATCATGTCGTTTGCTTATGTATAACCTGAGATATGCTTGATTTAGTGTAAAAGTGGATTTATACAGCACTTGCATGAAAACAGCCTTGTATGATAAAATGTATTAACTTCTGTGATTAAAGCTTTGCATATTTGAAATTTACACAAAAATTACTTCACCTTTCATGTAGATGTCATAGGGTAATTGTATCTAGATCTTCGGATAATCGTGTGTGAATGTGACTAGCTAAACTAGAATCGAATCTGTAAATTGCTCTATGTTTTATACTCTGTGGATTGTGTTTATTGAATGAGCATGTAAGCTTCTGGAATATGAATTTTGACATGATATGTGACTTATGGTTAGTTTATTGCAAACTCTGAAACTTTATGCATTGGGCACACTAGTGTCATACTTTGTGTGACTTCTGAATTGAGTTGAAAACTTAACATTCAACTTGCATGAATAAACTGTACAAATTGGCTGAACAAAAATTGCTCAATTTTTGATATGTGTTAGTCTGACTTGTCCTTGAACTATGGCCACTGGTCTTGTATCATTTGCATGTTCCTAGCTCCGGTTATAACCAAAACGAAATCAGTGCGAGGTCAGAAACTGACTTGGCAAACCCCAAATGTACCCCTTCTGATTCCTGACTTTTATTTATTGTATGAGACCCTGGCCGGACTTTTTGAAATCTATTTTTAGTATACTTATGATCTGGAGTTTTCCATGTTTAATTTAATTTTGTACTATGAGATAATGTGCTAAGTATGCTACATGTTCATGAACATTGTGCACAACGATAAACTGAAATTGTGAAAATGATCATTCATGGTCTAAAACGTGTTGTTTGACTTAGGATTGACATGTTGACCGAAATTTGACATGAAACTATTGATGTTGACTTTATTTGACCACATTGACCAAGTTTGACTTCCGGTTTGACTTCGGTTGACTTTGTTTGACTTGCATGAATTACTTGACTATATGTTGACTGTTACTTTGAAACGCGTCGAGTCAAGCAATAAGACAACTTATACTATGAAACCACCCTTATTTAAGATACATATATTGACCAACCTAAATACGTATACTTAGGTTGCATTATTCAGCTGTAAACCGTACAAGTTTTGTCTTTCAATCCGAGCTTTATTCAAAGGTGAGTCTACAGTCCCGCTTTTTACATGTTTTCAGGGATGAGAATACACGCTATTATACTTACTTTATCAAATGCTTTTGTATATGAAAAGTTTGTTGTCACTATATATGCATATTGAGTTTGTTCACAAAGCCTCTAGCTTGAATACTTTTAATACCATCGGTGTAAGCACAATTTAGATGGACGGATCCGTTAGGTTGACAACCTCACCCTACATTATTAACTGTGGTGCATTTACTTTGAACATTAGATACACTCGAACAAGTGTATAACATTTTACGAGGTAAGGGCGGGTATAGTGGTTTCTTTATACTCGGGTCATTGCTAGTATTCAGGTGCTCAGATTATGAAACGTTTTTGCAACTTGGTGTTGTACTTGTAAAATTTCGTGGTCAAGGAAATTTAAACTATTTTTCTGATAACTGTTTTTCAAATACTATACAACGTTATTTAAACTGTGGTTTACGAACAAATGAGATAAAACATGACAGGGTGTTGTCTACAAATGATTGAAACTTGACATGGTAGTGACAACTAACTTTTGAAATGAAAAACGGTGTTGTCTAAAAACTTTAATATTAAACTTTGGTAGTCTCCCACTAATAAACGTTTTTGAAATATTATTTCTTAAACATACTGTATTGTTTACCTAAAATCTGTAGATTCACTCAACATTATTGTAGATCCGTTTTGCGTGTTTTATTCTTAGGTATTAATTGCTTCCACTGTAGAATATTGCTGTTACATAGAAGTCAAGTCAAGCACTGGGACCAGCGTTAACATTCTGTTAAAGGGATTTTTGACGGGGTGTTAAAGATGGTATCAGAGCCTTGGTTATAGGGAACTAGGATACATTAGTGTGTCTAACCGTAGGACGCATTAGTGAAGTTTAGTCTATAGCCATGTGTCTTGGACGACTTTTATGCATCATACTTGCACTATTTGTGACACCATGCTACATGTAGGGCTATACATCACATCACAAACATATACACCTTATACCAATACGATACGAACTTAGACTAAATACTGTATCACGAATCGCATACGTACACACGACGCGAGACTTAAATGAATTAAGTTGATTGCGCTATCTTGAACTTATAGAGTGATGTCGAATGGAAATGCGAGATAGCGTAATGTAATGACCGGGATTACATTACGGTAACTCATATAGAAGTTCCGACATCGCAAAATAAGGAATTGGGGCCGAGTCAAGTAGGTTACTTGGATAATCAACGTTTAGAAAACAAACCGTGTAATCCCAAATGTGAGAAGAAACTTATAATGTGCAAACTAATTGTTAATATAACTTGTAAGTAACTTGTAATCATGACATAACTCGTCATGCTTGACACTGACCGCCACCACCGATCACTACTTGTCACTACAAAGACACTACTTGAATACACTCGTCACCTCATACCACTACTCAACACTGTTTAACGCTACTAACTACTACTCAACTCCGCCTCTCACTGCCAGTCACAACTGATCATTACTTCTCACTGTTTGTCGTTACTAAATACTACTTGCTGCTACCCCTTGCTACTACTCAATACTAATCATTACTACTTACCAGTACCAAGTACTACTCGTCACCACTAACACATCCACACTTTACTACTCACTACTGTGCATCACAACTCAATTCTGATATGTCTTTAGAGGAGGATTTCCTGGTAACAGTCCGCACAATACGTAGTAGGTATTGTCCACACGATTTCCAACTTACCTATCATTCAGCCACCCGTCGTTCATGATTTTGTTTCCAAACATGAACCTACCGACTGATGACTATTATGCCTTATTGGGTGCATTAGAATACATGTGTATATACTTATGATGCGAGCATGCTACCTAACAACTTATACGTCACTACTATCATCACTGCTTATCACAACCCATCGCTATTTATCACTGACACCATCACTCATTACCACTAGTAATACTACTTGTTACCGTTTCCTTTCTCATTCCGTCTCAACGTACTTTTCTCAAGCGGCAATCATTTTTGTTATACCCACAAACATTACCAGCCAACTTTGGACACATCGACGCGAACTACACTTCATCTGTTCCCGCGAGACACACCCGTTTGGGAGTTTGTACCAACCCTTTTCGATTAAATATCAGATTTTGTTTGAGTTGCCATCACACCTTGTTCAATTTCGTTTTTCATGAAATTCGTCACCAGATTGTTCTCACTCATCGATCATACTATTTATATATTCTGTCAACACCGATGCTGATAGAAGCTTTAATGCTAGAGAATTTGGTTTCAACATTTATAAACATGTACCTTCCTTAGACAACGTGTACTCTATAGAACTATTAAACTGAGAAGTTTTAACCTCGTGGTTGAAACAAACTGGTTACCTGAAGATAAAACCAAGGCAGCTACGACCAGATGGCTATTCGAATTCCTTTCACCGACAGTGATGGTGTACGGAGAGGAGATTTGTACCCCGTCATGCTACACTAATTACTCGAAGGTCCAGAAGTACATGAGACGAGAATGTCTCGCAATTCTAGCACATGTAAGTAAGGATGAGCCAACATTTATGAGACCTTAATATTTCCCGACTATTAGAGATTGTCCTGCAATTACACGTCTACCCCATTGTGAAGTCGAATTTCGGATTGATTTGGTGCCAGCAGCTGCACCGGTTACACGTATAATATACGAACTTGTACCCTCAGAACTACAAGTGTTTCCCATGGTGAAGAAACATCAGGGTTGTAATGCCCTAATTTGTGACAGATACTAGAAGGTGGGTCACATAGCCATGATATTTCCGAGTTGGAGCTACGGTCCTGTTTGTTAAAAAGAAGGATGGGTCGATGAGATTGTGTATCGACTATAGAGAATTGAACAAGTTGACAATCAAGAATCGGTATGCGCTACCGAGGATTGATGACTTATTTGATCAGCTGCAGGGATCTAGTTGTTATTCGAAGATTGATTTGAGATCCGGGTGTCACCAATTGAGAGTCAAAGAAGCTGATGTTCCCAAGACGGCGTTTAGAACACGTTATGGACATTATGAGTTTACAGTGATGCCGTTTGGTTGGACGAACGCACCAGTAGTGTTCATGGACCTCATGAACTGTGTGTGTAAGCCATACCTAGATAAATTTTTTATTGTGTTTTTTGATGATATATTGGTGTACTCCAAGAACAAGGAAGAGCACGAACAACTTCTACGTTCGATATTGACCATGCTTAGGAAAGAGCAGTTGTATGCAAAGTTCTCTAAGTGTGACTTTTGGTTACCAGAAGTACAATTTCTTGGCCATGTAGTAGGGGCTAATGGAATACAAGTCGATCCAGCAAAGATTGAGTCGGTTAAGAATTAGGAAACTCCAAAGACGCCAACGTAGATTCGGCAATTATGGGGTCTAGCTGGTTACTACCGGATATTCATCGAAGGATTCTCTAAGATTGCCCGACCATTGACCGCATTGACTCATAAAGGCAAGAAGTATGAGTGGTCAGAACCGCAAGAGACTGCATTTCAGTTGTTGAAAGGGAAGTTAACAACTGCATCAGTATTATCTCTACCCGAGGGAAGTGAAGATTTTGTTATTTATTGTGATGCCTCGCGTCAAGGAATGGGTTGCGTGCTTATGCAACGAAATAAATTTATTGCTTATGGATCGTGACAGTTAAATATTCACGAGCAGAACTACACTACGCATGACCTTGAATTAGGAGATGTTATCTTTGCACTTAAAATGTGGAGACACTACCTGTATGGAACCAAGTTTACTATCTTCACTGGCCATAAGAGTTTACATCACATATTCGATCAGAAACAGCTCAACATGAGACAACGACGTTGGATGGAACTACTTAACGATTATAACTGCGAACTTCAATACCATCCTGGCAAGGCGAATGTTGTGGCGGATGCATTAAGCAGAAAGGAGCGAGAGAAACCTCTTAGGGTTAAAGCTCTTAACATAGTTGTCCGTACGAATCTCACATCATAGATCCGTGAAGCATAACAAGAATCAGTGAAGCAAGAAAATGTCGATGTTGAATTTCTCAGAGGAATGGATAAGAAATTTGACATCAAGGAGGATGGGACACGGTACTTTGCTAATCGAATCTGGGTACCAAAGTTTGGTGGATTGAGAGAACTAGTGTTGGAGGAAGCACACAAGTCAAGGTACTCAATTCATCCGGAATCAGATAAAATGTACCAAGATTTGAAGGCGTTTTATTGGTGGCCAAATTTGAAAGCTGACATTGCTACCTATGTCGGAAAGTGCTTGACTTGCGCTAAAGTCAAGGCTGAACATCAGAAGCCATCAGGGTTACTAACTCAACCAGAGATTCCCTAGTGGAAGTGGGAAGGTATTACCATGGACTTCATCACAAAACTGCCGAGAACAGTGGGAGGTTACGATGCCATTTGGGTTATAGTGGATCGTCTCACTAAGTTCGCACACTTCTTATCGATTAGAGAAACTGATAAAATGGAGAAGTTGGGTCAAATCTACATTAAAGAAGTCGTCTCTAGGCATGGAGTGCCTATATCTATTATATCCGATCGAGACAGCAGATTCACTTCCAGGTTTCGGCAATCATTACAGAAAGCAATGGGGATCCGTTTAGATATGAGTACAGCGTATCATCCCCAGACAGATGGCCAGAGCGAACGAACTATTCAGACTTTTGAGGACATGTTGCGAGCATGTGTCATTAATTTCGGAAATGGATGGGGTAAGTACTTACCACTAGCTGGGTTCTCATACAATAACAGCTACCATGCGAGCATTAAAGCTGCACCTTTCGAAGCGTTGTATAGAAGGAAGTGTAGATCTCCCGTTTATTGGAGCGAATTGGGAGATAGTTAGTTGACAGGCCCTGAGATTATTCAGGAGACAACTGAGAAAATTCTACAGATTCAGGAACGAATGAGAACGACTCGGAGTCATCAAAAGAGTTACGTCGATGTTAGACGGAAGGATATAGAGTTCCAAGTTGGTGACAAAGTTATGTTTAAAGTATCACCTTGGAAGGGTGTTGTACGATTTGGGAAACGAGGTAAATTGAGTCCTAGATATGTTGGACCATTCGAGATAACCGAAAGAGTTGGACCGGTAGCTTACAGGTTGGAGTTGCCACAACCACTCAGTGGTATACACGACATTTTTCATGTATCCAACCTAAAGAAGTGCCTAGGCGACGAGAATTTGATTATTCCATTAGAGGAACTGCGTATCGACGACAAACTTCATTTCATTGAGGAACCTGTCGAAATCTCGGGCCGTGTGGTCAAATAGTTGAAGCAAAGCAGAATTCCTATCGTTAAAGTTCGGTGGAACGCGAGAAGAGGACCAGAGTTCACGTGGGAGCGTGAAGACCAGATGAGACTGAAATACTCGCAACTGTTACCCAATGAAACTACTTCAGCGGACGATCACTAAAATTTCGGGACAGAATTTTTAATAACAGGTGGGTAATGTAACAACCCTGCTTTTTCTGATACTTCCGTTAACCTTCCGTTAGTTATTTAACGGTGATTACTTGACATTTATGTGTTTATGAGTAATAAATGCGTACTTGAACCTTTGAGGGTTACAATAATTAATATGGGTTGATATTAATTCGAATAAATATTTCAAACAAAGAAATACGATAAAAATATTACGGTTTTGATAACTGTTTTTTTGAACAACGAAACGCTCGGGTTTATTTTAATAATTAAATTATTAATTATTAACTTTTCAAAAATAATTAATTTATTGGGTTTTTAATAAGTTAAACGATTGGTTGCGTTTAACGATCGGTTTAGCGTTCCGGGCCTTCGGTACGACTAAACGACACTTGAAATGGACCACGAGTACAAGGAATTAGACAACACGAGCCCGGGAGTACCCCATGGGCCCCATTCGGCCGAATGACCCACCCTCCCCCTTTAATTATCTTGTTTGGGCTTGTAATTGTCACACTAGTGTGTAGTATTAAGCCCTAATCTAATTACTAGAGAAATAAAACACTGCAACTAAAACCCCTAGACCTAATTAGTCGACTTTTTCCCTCCTCCTACCTCCCTTCTTCGTCGATCATCATCTCCCACACAACACCCATCAAATTTAATTTTTGCTCAAGCCTTGAACATCAAACTTGCAATTCTCGATCTCCTCTACGCGTGTGTATCGTTAATTTTGTGATCAAAGGTATAATCACATGAACCCTAATCTTAAAAATCTTATTTTTGTTAAAGTTTCATAGTTATGTTGTCAATTGCTCAAGTCTATATGCGTACATGTTAATTGTTATCGTTAAATTGATTGTTTGATGTGTTAGGGTTTAAAACCGAATTTGTTTATGCATGATCAGTAAATTTAAGTTTCTCAAATGTATGATATTATGTTATATTCATATTCCTTGCGAAAAACTATTGAGTTTAGGCTTTGGATTTACTTGATTTCGTTTCCGGATGATCAAGTTATGACTAACTGAAATTAACGTTGTGTTTTTATGTGTAATCAGAAATATGGGTTTGATAGACCATGAATTGGAATGTGAAAGTTATTCCACTGGAAAGATAATTTAAAAACACTCAAGTTACACTAGGATATCATGTCGTTTGCTTATGTATAACCCGAGATATGCTTGATTTAGTGTAAAAGTAGATTTATACAACACTTGCATGAAAACACCTTGTATGATAAAATGTGTTAACTTCTATGATTAAAGCTTTGCATATTTGAAATTTACACAAAAATTACTTCACCTTTCATGTAGATATAATAGGCTAATTATATCTAGATCTTCGGATAATCGCGTGCGAATATGACTAGCTAAACTAGAATCGAATCTGTAAATTGCTCTCTGTTTTATACTATGTGGATTGTGTTTACTGAATGAGCATGTAAGATTCTGGAATATGAATTTTGACATGATATGTGACTTATGGTTAGTTTATAGCAAACTCTGAAACTTTATGCATTGGGCACACTAGTGTCATACTTTGTGTGACTTCTGAATTGAGCTGAAAAACTAAACATTCAACTTGCAAGAATAAACTGTACAAATTGGCTAAACAAAAATTGCTCAATTTTTGATATGTGTTATTTTGACTTGTCCTTGAACTATGGCCACTGGTCTTGTATCAATTTCATGTTCCTAACTCCGGTTATAGCCAAAACGAAATCCGTGCGCGGTCAGAAACTGACTTGGCAAACCCCAAATGTACCCCTTCTGATTCCTGACTTTTAATTATTGTATGAGACCCTGTCTGGACTTTTTGGAATATATTTTGAGTATAATTGTGATCTGGAGTTTTCCATGTGTACTTGAATTTTGTACTATGAGATAATGTGCTAAGTATGCTACGTGTTCATGAACATTGTGCACAATGATAAACTGAAATTGTGAAAATGATCATTCATGGTCTAAAACGTGTTGTTTGACTTAGGATTGACATGTTGACCAACATTTGACATGAAACTATGGATGTTGACTTTATTTGACCACATAGACCAAGTTTGACTTCCGGTTTGACTTCGGTTGACTTTGTTTGACTTGCATGAATTACTTGACTATATGTTGACTGTTACTTTGAAACGCGTCGAGTTGAGCAATAAGACAACTTATACTATGAAACCTCCCTTATTTAAGATACATATATTTACCAACCTAAATACGTATACTTAGGTTGCATTATTCAGCTGTAAACCGTACAAGTTTTGTCTTTCAATCCGAGCTTTATTCAAAGGTGAGTCTACAGTCCCTACTTTTACATGTTTTCAGGGATGAGAATACACGCTGTTATACTTACTTTATCAAATGCTTTTGTATTGACACGAGTACTATATATGCATATTGAGTTTGTTCACAAAGCCTCTAGCTTGAATACTTTTAATACCATCGGTGTAAGCACAATTTAGATGGACGGATCCGTTAGGTTGACAACCTCACCCTACATTATTAACTGTGGTGCATTTACTTTGAACATTAGATACACTCAAACAAGTGTATAACATTTTACGAGGTAAGGGCGGGTATAGTGGTTTCTATACTCGGGTCATTGCTAGTATTCAGGTGCTCAGATTATGCAACGTTTTTGCAACTTGGTGTTGTACTTGTAAAATCTCGTGGTCAAGGAAATTTAAACTATTTTTCTGATAACTGTTTTTCAGATACTATACAACGTTATTTAAACTGTGATTTACGAACAAATGAGATAAAACATGACAGGGTGTTGTCTACAAATGATTGAAACTTGACATGGTAGTGACAACAAACTTTTGAAACAAGAAACGGTGTTGTCTAAAAACTTTAATATTAAACTTTGGTGGTCTCCCACTAATAAACGTTTTCGAAATATTATTTCTTAAACATACTGTATTGTTTACCTAAAACCTGTAGATTCACTCAACATTATTGTAGATCCGTTTTGCGTGTTTTATTCTCAGGTATTAATTGCTTCCGCTGTAGAATATCGCTGTTACATAGAAGTCAAGCCAAGCACTGGGACCAGAGTTAACATTCCGTTAGAGGAATTTTTGACGGGGTGTTAAAATACAATAGGGAACCAATCATACCTCTATACTCACTGATATTGAATGGTTTACCAGTTTGATCAACATCTATTTTAATGGCTGCTGACATGGGTGTCCTTATATCTTTTAATCGGGCCAGACCAAATTTCTCTAGCATATTAATGATATATTTATATTGACTTATAAAAATATCATCATCAAGTTGTTTGATTTGTAATCCAAGAAATTATTGAAAATCTCTTTGTAAATTCATTTCATATGTCTTAGACATAAGTTTTGAAAAATATTGACAATATTTTTCATTTGTAGAACCATAAATAGTATCATCAACGTATATTTGTACCGGTAAGAGATCATCATCTCTCTCCTATGAGAATAGAGCGGTATCAATTGTTTCAACTTTAAAGTCCAAACCAGTGAGATACACGTGAAGTGTCTCATACCATGTTCTAGGTGCTTATTTAAGACCATAAAAAGCTTCGTCCAACTTATAGACATAGTTTGGATATTTACTGTTTACAAAACCTGGAGGCTTCTTGACATGGTTTGGATAATTACTGCTTAAAAAACTTGGAGGCCGCTTGACATAGACTTCTTCTTGTAGCTTCTTATTAAGAAAGGCAAATTTGACATCCATCTAGAACACTCTAAAGTTCATATGAGCAGCAAAAGCTACAAATATTCTGATTGACTCCATCCTTGCTAATGGTGCATATGTCTCTCCATTATCCAATCCTTCTTCTTGCCTAAACCCTTGGTATACCAATCTAGCCATGTTATTACAACTCCATCTTCATCCATTTTGTTTTTGAACACCCACTTAGTACCTATGACATTCTTCTCAACTTCATCAGGTTCAGGTACCAGCTGATATGACCGAAATGGATGGTTTCATTTATGCGATGTCGTTAGGCCGCAAGGCGTCAGAATCAGCTATCTAGAGGGAGAACAGTGGTTTATTATTCATATTTTACTGGGGCTAAATTTTCTTTAACTTTCTAAGGTCGAAGGTTTAAGTTAACCTAGGGTCGAACTTTTGAATGGTTTAACGAATTGAAGATCAAGTGGATAATTGTCTTTGGTTAAATTACCTAGATAAAGGATAGTAGTTGGTTTTAAGCTAATAGTTCTAATTGCGAAAAAGTAAAGATGATGGAAGGATATCCGGAGTATCCAGATCAGGGAAATGTTGACCAAGATATCAGTTTGGGCTGGGGAAAGGTAATTATGTTTATGTTAAAGCTATACTTAGAATAGTGTAGATCTGGTTGGATGATCCAATTACACAGACCTACTTATCTCTAGACTCTCGGAGTTCTCGTTGAGTAGTGAAAAGTATGTCACTTGGTTGTATAATTTAAAGGTAACTATACCTTGGAGGTTATCCTCAGTAAAGCTCTAAGTTTATTAGTGAGTTGAGTTCTAATCCTAACCCTCGTTATCATTTTGAGTAACTGAATAACAACGTGCCGTGTTGAGTGAACATTGATCATAAACGGAAGGAGTTCGACGGGTTAAGTTGATAAAACCTTAATGAAAACTAACAACCATTTCATCATACTAATGAGATCATACCAATCTAAACATTATACAGCATTGCAATTGACATACTGAAAGTAAAGCAGATAGAAACCTAATAGATACCTAAACAGTTGATATGACTTAATCCTAGGGAAACAATCAAACAAGAACATGCAATAGGTTTGGTTACACAGTCAAGGCACTAACTAGATCTTAACAGCTCCTAAGAGGTCTCTTTGGAACAGTCAATAGGCATACTAGGTCATTCATATCTCAATTCCTAAGTTTCGTGTCCTAAAAGCGCATTAGATGCCTCTCGAGAACTCCGGCCATACCGAGTTCATTGAATATTCAGATACAGTATAACCAGGGGCCTTAATCCTATGAAGTAGCTAAGTTTATATAGGTGGACAAGTCCTGATCACCACCTAGGTTGGTCAATCCTTAAGATGCTAGCATACAAATCTATCGAAATCACAAGTTCAGTATGACGATAGTAACTGTACTAATTTAACATAACTACGCTAACCCAAACTTCTATCATGGCAACATGCAGATTAATTAAGCTAACATGGTAATATTGGAATGCATTATTAAACATAAATGATAACAATACATGTTTAATTAATAAGACAAGCGTTTCAGATAAAAACCTGAAAAACCTAAAAAAATCTACCTGAGATCGCAAGGACTCGCCGAGATATCCTCTGAAAAATAAAAGCTAAGCTAGCTAAAAAACTAACTAAAAATCTTAAAAATCTAAATTGAAGTACAAATTGAGTGTGTGTAAAAATGAATGCAAAAAGCTCCTTAAATAGGCAAAAAATCTCATGGCATATGGCTGGCAGGCCGTATGGCAGGCCGTATGTCATGGCCATATGCCAGGGCAAGCTGTTTATTGTGCTCGGATGCTGGGAGGTTGTTTCCTGGATTGTAACTTGATTTCCTAGGTCGTAACTTGTCTTTCACCGTTTTCGCACTAGAATTTTCGGTTTAGCTCCGATTTACTCGATTCTTTTTGCATCGTCTTTGTAATCACTTAATCTACAAAATTAATCATAAAAACGATTATTTTGTTGACAAAGTTTGGAACTTTATGGATTTAAGGCTTAATATCGGGGGTAAAAACACCTTTTGGACGATATCAAATACCCCACACTTAGCTTTGCTCGTCCTCAAGCAAAAAGCGGGAATATAAGGTTCTCTTCTAATAGATTCTCCCTCGCCCACCCTTGGATTCTTTTATTATGCTTTCATCAGAAGTCGTCACATTTTTCGAAAGTCGTAGAATAAGTTTCGAACTTCGATGGTTTAGTCGCTAGATTTCAATCGCCTCCATAGTGAAAAAGGCGTACTTTCCAACTCTCAGATGTAGAGAATATATGACCAGGCTTCTTACTAGGGGAACACTCATATCACTCAAGTGTTTAGGGTGCCCTAATCTAGTTGTATTGTCGCTCAGAAGCCAGCCGAGTAACGGTTCTCATCATACGCTTGGTAAAACATCGATATCTCCTCCGGCAAAGTAAGGACGGCACTGATCTTCTTCCTAGGCATTCTTTCAAGAGGAAGACGGGTTTGTAGTGTTGGTTGAGGAGTTTATGGAAAGGTGAAAGGTATTCATATCTTTTGATTCTTAAAGAGAATTGATAGATTTTGATTCTTCAGAGTATCCTTTTGGATAGAGAATGGCTTGAATTCCGTGATGAGTTCTTCGGAAGATGCAGATTTCACTATGACTTTTGTCTAGAATTTTTCTTTACTCTTCCGACAATCCTTCTTTGGGCAACTTTCCTGGGTTTTTCTTTGCCTTTATTCTAGAGACTTTGCTCTTTCATAATCATCATCATTTTTTTTTTTTTGGCATACCCTTTTCTTCATAACTTTTGTCCTTTGTTCCTGGTGCCCAGAGAGGAAGTGATAATTCACCAAAAATAGGTTTTTAACCTATCAAGGTTCAGAATCTTTTAACAAGTGCTTTTGAAGTGAATTTTGATCGATCTATCTTTTTATTGATCTCTAGAACTTTTGAATAAGCGGTAAAGGAATGAAGGTGAATGGGTAGTGTATTTTGGGAGTGAATTTGGGTTGAGTATGATAGGTCAGATCATGTTGAGATTAGAAGAAGAGACAAGTTAGAATGAGATTCGGTATGTAAGAAGGAGACTCGGTATGAGAGAGAATCGGTAAAATTTACATTCCACAACTTCTAGAACTCAGTTACAATGCAATGGCTATCTAATTAGGACTACATAGGTTCCTTATATAGCCCTCTTCTAAGGAACCTTCATTTAGGCATGTTTCACATTAACACTATATAACTTCGAGGTCCTAACAATCTCCCCCTTAGTGTTAAATGTGAAATTTACAATATAATCCTATTTGAAATATCTAAAGGAACTTTGTTTCTCTGAAGTGAATCTTTGATTTGAATCCTTTGAGACTCTAATATCTTCGTATGTTCACTCTTGTTTTGAGACGACTCTTCAATCTCGTGAGAATGTATTTGACTATCTCACTATCTTCAGTTGAATAGCAATTGTTGATCAGTCTCCATCTTAAGTATTTGAAAGCATACATCAACGTTCCGTCTGAGTATCTTCTGAAGTCTGGAACTCTGATGAAGATCTTTGTATAGTGAGAATTGACAAATGCAAACCTATAAGGACAGTCACTTACTTCAAGTAAGGACATATATCTTAGCTCTTCAATCACTTGATTTGGCGGTTTGATTCCGAGCTTTTTGTGTCCAGATTCTAACCCTATCTGAAAATCGTGAACATACATCCATCTCATTGAGTCAAGAATAAATCTGTAGACTGCCTTCATCGTAGTTGCATGATAAATTATTGCAGATTCATTCAAGTCAATCAAGTAATTGTAGATGAAGATAATGTCGTCCATCTTTAAACTATCAAAATCCGCTTCTGAGAATTGATAATCCTCATCATCCATTCTTGTCACTTGAAATAATAGCATCTTCACTCCATCCTTGTTAATCATCAAAACCTTATTAATGCTTTTGATTTCTGAATTTCGATGTTCTTGAAGTTTCTCTTCATTCTTCAATTTGAATTTGTCGCGAACACTCATATAAGCTTTGAGATATTCCGGTTTCGTATGATGTTTCCATGCACCCAGAACACTCATTGATGCAGAAAGGACGAGATCAGAATCACCATAGATTCTATAAGCTTGTTGTTCCATGAATGGTGAACGAAGAATCATCTTTATCATGTTGGTAATCAGCATCACGCTCAAGAACAATCTCTGTGATTTGAAATGGAAGGTTAAGATTAGGAGGAGTTGTAGTATCTTCTTTAGCATTTGAGAAAATCTCCTTTTCAAAGTGTATTCCGAATTCATCGGTTGGAGATGTCAAGTTGACAAATTGATGTTCATTGAATTCATTGGCAATACGCGACGACCCCTTCAAAATATTTTCAATATTATCAAAATTACGATTGTCCTCTGGAACTGACTTATTCTCTAATTGTCCAGCTGAATCCATAATCATTAGCATCCCTGAGTCACCCTCTCTCTGAGCTTTCGATTCATCTAGAGCACTTTCACATTGAATTTCTTCAATTTCATCACTTGCAGAATCAGATATTTCAACAACATCGTGATCCCAATGTTGACTAGATGAACCAACTTCATAAGTTGATCTTTGAAAACCACTGGACCTATAACCACCTTGTCTATTCTCCCCCTCATGAAGATTATCGGGATCGAAATTGTCATGGTCGAGCATGTGAATTGGTCCAGGTGACTTACATGGAGATAAAGGATATACTATTCTTGCTTGTTCAAGATAAAGCATCATAGTCTCGCGAACTTCATCAAGATCAGTTCGTTTAGCAAACTCAGCAAGATATAGCTCCTCCACCTCATTGTCAGAGAGATATTTAAGTCCATATATGTTTAAAATATGAGAAGGTGACCCAGTTGGTTAAACAACGGTGTAACCATGAGCAGCATCACCATCAGCAGCAACTGTTGAAGGCGATGTTGGTGGAAGTGTTTGAGTTTCCGTGAGGGTAGGTAAGGATAAATGTGCGGTATTATTCTTATATGTAGGGCTGTACATACTACTAGTCAGATTCGTGATATCCCCTTCTGATGAAAGTTGGGAAACAACCTGAGTTGTCTCCGGCGAAGATTCTTTCGAATCACCCGCCTCTATGACTTTAGTCTCATGGAACTCTGAAAAAATAGCAGAACTACCCACCGGTTTAGTTCTCGTAGAGATATTTCTATCTCCGACTCCTGAAATCATTGGTATACCATGAGGTGGCACATCTCTTTCAGTTAGCGAGTCTTCCTCTGGACCCTGAGATTCAGAATCTGGAAGAGAAGTGGTTTGAACCAATGGATCAATTTCTTGAACCAAAGGAACAGTCTGCTGGAAGTCTGATAAATATCCCGAAGGATTGTCATGTTGACTCGTTTCCATGAGACGCGGCAGATCTACCTCATCACGATAAGCCGGACCTCTAGACCATGTTATACGTTGAGGCACAGGAGGATTTCTGGCCGATATGCAGGGTGCCTTTTCAATATTTTTCAGCTTCCCTTCGGCCGTTATGGACTTCAATGATTGAGTCTCCTCAATCGATTGAGTCAACGCAGACTTTACTGCAGAGGAAGACTTTACTTCCTTAGATGTCAGAGCATCTTGTTGGGTAGGATTTATTGTTAAGTTCTGTTTAGATTGGATGGGCTGATTGGTCTTTTTACCATCCGTGAGTTTAGCTCTCTTGCCTACCAAAGCTTGCACTTCATTTAGTGTAGGTCTTACTGTTATTATTGGATGTGATACGGAGATGGGTGAAGGTGACCTAATAGGCTCTAGGTCTTGGTCTGTATCACCAATGGTTGGAGTAACTGTTTGACGTACGATAGGAGTCGTAGTCCTAGATCTAGTTACTCGTAGGGTTGACGGAGTCTGAATCATCTCATCAGGCATATATCGTGTTCTCTTTGGAGAATGTTCGGGAGATGATTCAGCTGCTGAAGAATCGGTGTCACTGCTTCCCTCAGGTGTTGTTGAAAGGGTTGGTTCAATCCTAGGTGAACTAGGTTCCCTGATCCTCACGGGTTGAGCTTGGTGTGCTACCCTAGAACGTTTGAGGTTTATCCTAATTGGAGGATTAGCTGGGTCGGGTGGTTGAACTACAGGTTTCTCCACAACCTCTGGGGCTGGAACCGCTGCGGGTTCAACTTGTACTTGTTGTACCGGGTTCGGAAGAGGTATTCCTACAACCTCAAAATAAGAACGCATTCGAGCGTCTTGGGGTTCAGCTAACCTCACTAGCCAATTTGGGATTGGCGCAGTGAATTGATTATCAGAAGTCACCGGGGTATTCATCTTCAAATCCCCAAATCTCTTCATCTGTAATCCATGTGTATGTGGTACAAAAATATTTGCATTTCTGCAAGCATTTATAGCATCATGGATAAAGATACAGAAAAACCTTTCACAAGAGATGTAGGAACCCCTTAGTTTATCTACTTGAGAATGAACCAAATCCCATAGGAGTTCTGCATAGTTCGGAGTTTCCACTCTTGTGAATGAGTAGAACAACTTGAGCATTGGCACAGTTGTGATGACCCGGAAATTTCGACTAAATTTAAACTTAATCTTAAATGATTAATGACTTCGACACGATAAGCAAAGCCTATGAAGTTGAATCTCAAAATTTTGAACTATTCAATTACCCTTCGGTTGTTCTCAACGATTCGCGAACCATTATATGTAAACAGATACATATATATACTATAACTTGAAAACGTAACAAAGTTTTAATTGCATGATACCGTACATTAAACTTATTGGTTTATATATCTATTTGAATATATATGATTTCAAGTTATTTAGTAAACGATAGTAACATTCGATTATTGATTCGATTGATATTTAGATAAGTTAACTAAAACGTTTAAGATGAACAAGTAAAATACTAATTTGCTACAGTATTTTCAAATTGCTACAGTACCCAAAATGCTACAGTGTTTTCAAAAATCACTATTTGCTACAGTGAAATTGACTTTGCTACAGTGAATTGCTACAGTAACTTTGCTACAGTAATACTATTTCAAAATGAAAATGTATATATTATATATATATATTAACAAATAGCGAGACGATGATTTATAGAAGTAAATGACCAAAACATTTGAAAGTTTAAGATATACTATGAGTGGTATAGTTTATGGATAATTTAAGACTATATTTTGACAAAGGTACGTGACACGAAACGTAAAATGCAAGTTTTCTAAAGGTACGAAAGGACATTCGAAAAACTCGAACCGGGACATAAGTCGAGTGATGACGTACGACTTATCGGAACAAAAATTACAAGTCAACTATGCACGTGAATTTAATATAATAGATAATTAATTATTTAAATTATATATATTATATTAATATTTTATCATGTCGACAAACAAATGGACAAATGATTCTGAGCTGGAAATTGAGGCCATGCGATCGCATGGCCATCATGCCCAAAATCCATGCGATCGCATGAGGCAAAATTTCAGGCCAAGTGCTATAAATTCTCGAGTTTTGGCCAGATAAATCACACACACATATATATTATTTTTACTCCGTATTTATTTATTTTATTATTATTATTATTATTATTATTATTATTATTATTATTATTATTATTATTATTATTATTATTATTAATAAGATTATTATTAATCTTATTATTTTTATTATTAGTGTTATTATTTTTGCGATACAAAAATAATAATGTACATAAAATATTACGACGGAGTGCTGTCCAAGTAATTTTTCAAAACGAGTTTCCGAGAAAGCTAGAGCTAAGGAAAATATGGGTTATTGCCAAGGAGGTTATGGGTAATATTCGGGGGTATTTTTGTGAATCAAACCTCGTGCTTATTATCTTCAATGCGTCTACGTGCTTTCCTGCAATATTGTATATCAATATTAAACTGTGAGTTCATTTGCTCCCTTTTTACTCATTACATTTTTGGGCTGAGAATACATGCAAATGCTTTATTAACTGTTTTATAATATTTATATGCGTGAGTTCATTTGATCCCTTTTTACATATATTTTTGGGCTGAGAATACATGCGCAGTTTTATAAACTGTTTTACTTAATGGATACAAATACTAAAACTGATTTTGTGTGAGTTTCATAAGATCCCTTTTACCCTTTACATTTTTGGGCTGAGAATACATGCAAATGCTTTAATAACTGTTTTACAATAATTATAAAGTGTGAGTTTCATAAGATCCCTTTTACTCTCTACATTTTTGGGCTGAGAATACATGCAAATGCTTTATTAACCGATATACAATATTTATATGCGTGAGTTTCATTGATCCCTTTTTAATTGCTTTTGCAACATATATTTTTGGGCTGAGAATACATGCACTTTATTTTAAACGCAATGGATACAAGTACATACTAAATTCTACACTGAGTTTGAACCGAAAATCCCTTAGCTTTGGTAACTATTAACTGCCAGTTATAAGAACTGGTGGGCGCGAGTAGTAGTATATGGATCCATAGGGTTTGACATCCCCGTCTGTTCCAGGTATAGAAAGAAACTCTAGCCTGAACTATAAAACAGACATATGCTATTTGAAGTTAGTACACGTTGGATTGCATGTATTGTACATGTTGGTTGCATGTTAAACGAGGGGTACTTATTATAAACGTTAAAGCTTAGTTTCCAGGGTGCTCAACTTTGTAGAACTGATTGATAAACGTTTCGGATGAAACAACTGAAATCTTGTGATTCCCCTTTTATGTAAAACCTATTGATAAACGTTTTGAATAAAACAACTGAACTTTTGTAATCCACATTGATATACGGATTATGTGTAATATTAAAACTATGAACTCACCAACCTTTGTGTTGACACTTGAAGCATGTTTATTCTCAGGTTTCCTAGAAGTCTTCCGCTGTTTGCTTATATGTTAGACAAGCTATGTGCATGGAGTCATACATGGCATATTTTTTTCAAGGAAACGTTGCATTCACCAAATCATCACCATGTATCTTATTTTGACTGTACTGTCAACGGAAGTACTATTGTAAACTATTATTTACAGTGATTGTCTATATGTAGAAATCATCAGATGTTGAAAACCTTTGATTTAAATATTCATTTATGGTGTGCCTTTTCAAAAGAATGCAATGTTTACAAAACGTATCATATAGAGGTCAAATACCTCGCAATGAAATCAATGAATGACGTATTGTCCATATGGATTTGGAGCGATCGTCACAGTTGGTATCAGAGCGTTGGTCTTAGCGAACCAGAATTTGCATTAGTGTGTCTAACTGGTTATTGTTAGGATACATTAGTGAGTCTGGACTTCGACCATGTCTGCATGATAAAAGTTGTTGCTTATAATTTTTTTGTTAGAAATTACCTGCTTATCATTCCTTGTGTGGAAAATTACCTGCTTATCATTTGTAGTCTAGACACACCTTATTGCATGGATTGCATGACTAGTGTATAGACAAAATGAATATCTTAGCGTATCTGTTACTGTTACCTTTACTTGACAGTTTCCGAAAGTTTCTCCGTAATTCGCGGATCCTTTGTACTATATAAAGGTATTCTATGTAATTAGAATATCATCCGATATCCGAAAATCATTTCACATCGAAAATTATTTATCTAACCGTGTAAGATGAATTCTGCAAGTAATTCGAGTTCTTCGGATTCCGATATGAATTTCCACCTGAGTTCCGAAAGCAGTGTAACCGGAATGAATCAACCAATCAGTCATCACCAATTCTGGATGAATTGGGGATGGGTTCGTAATCAACTTAATCAATGGAGACAAGAGGAAGGCGATCCTTTCCACCAACCGAATTCACCTCTTAGTGAGGAACCTGAGGCACTTACCGGCGAACCCGTTCGAAACACTATCTTTACCCTCATTTCCAGGATATTTCGCAACGATTATATGATAACTAGAATTTTAAACTTTATTCATCCTCTCGTACCAACCGCCAATCATCCCGGAATAATAGAAGAAGTTAACGAGCTTCGCGCTCGAGTTGTGGCTTTGGAGAATATGATGCACAATTTGCAGGCATCACAGGCAGCACCGGTAGCACCACCAGAACCAGCAGCACAACCAACAACGGTACCAGTACCGACAACAACAACATCCGCAACGTAAACCTTAACCTCACAATCTGTCCCACGAGTATCAACCTCATACGCACCGTAGACACCAAAGAATACTAATAACCATAAACGATGAAGTATTAATTCATAACTTCATTGGAGAAATATCCTGCGACGATTATGTAATCTTTAATATAGAAGAGATTATTCGTTTCTAGTTCCAACCGAAAATCAAATGAGTTTAATAACTCATTAAATCTATATTACATCCGAAGGAAATATACATACATATATTTTCATAAAGATTGTAATTGAAAATCCTTTTGTACAAACTGTTAATGATGAGAATATTTTAACGGGTAGGTAATACCCTAGAAATATATAAATTCCACATTAATATGTTACACTATACATTCTTCAATTCTGATTCAGCAATCATTAACTATACTGCTCAAACCTATAGATATACGTATCTGTTCATCGCAGAATAACCATTTTCATTCAATTTCATATTCTGATTTCGATAGATCAGAATCCATTTAGCTGTATAAATAAGAAATAAAAGACCACGAGATGTTATCATAAAACACATATCTCTATTCTTATTTTCTTTGAAAATATTTGTATTTTTCAAATTTTATAATTTTTATGGTTTTTCTAAGTTATAAAAATCATTTATTCCAAACATTTGACAAACATTACATTCATACGATATTCATCACATTACAAAATCATCATGTAAAATCAAATATATACCATAAAGAATCAGAACAACACTTATTCAATTTTGAACACAAGTAAGCAAATTCGGTATACATGAAAACTTCAGATTCGGTAACTAAATAAGCTTGAGTTTTCATTTCAAAGACTTAGATAAAACATGTTAAATGTTTCAAGTTAAAAATCACATAATTTCAAAGTACCAAACAACAGACTCGGTATCAAGCCAAGAACAGATTCGGTATCATCAAAATTCAAAGATAATCACTCAAACATGCATATTCAGTCTCATATCATGCAAAAACATAATCATAATCAATTAACCACTCAATTAAATCAAGAAAACATGTTAATCATTTGAACATACTCGGTACTGTAGCAAGAACACATTCGGTATATACAGAATCCATCAAATAGTCAATTAAACATGTAATCCGACTCGGTCAATTGATAGATCAACCAATTTAACATAGATTTGACAAGATTTCATGTTAATTATCCTAATCATATGAGTTTAATCGAAGATTCAAGATATTCGACTCAGATTCGATATAATCAACACTTTTTCAAAATTAAGTGTCACAATCTTGTTATTTGTAATCTTTTCTGGTTTATAAACATTCAATTATCTCAGATCTATAATATGTGCATCTTAGATTTGATTAAAACAAAGAAATACCAAGAATTTGAATGTGACAACCCGGAAATTTCCGACCAAATTTAAACTTTATCTTTATATTTTTTCGACACGATAAGCAAAGTCTGTAATGTTGAAATCTCGAAAACTTTGAACTATGTTTATGTATTCAATTACCCATTGACTATGCTCGATGATTCACGAACTATTATGTGTATAGTTATGTATTATAATATATAGTTATATAAATTGGAAAACGTTAACAAAGTATTAAACGTATAATACTTTACATGAATGTATTTGCTTCAATATGTTTATCGATGGAATTAGAAGATAATATCAAATGATTGATTTATTAGATACATTATGATATGATTACGAGTCTCTGTTGTGAGGTCCGCATTGATTTGAGAAATCTTTCCATTTTAACTATATTCAGAAAATATCAAAGTAATTTTCAAGTAAAAACAAATATGTCAAATAACGATAACCGGGCAAAGGTTAGTAGAGATTATTTTTTAAGCTTTCAACGCTTGTTTTACAAATATTGCCTCGTGTCTCTTCATAAATTAATTATTTAGTTGTCATAATATTAAAACGTTATTTGATATAATAACTTTTATTATTTAAACGATTTTAATGTATATAAAACAACTTTGCAATATAATTAGTTTTGAAAAATTAAATATTATATTATTAAAATATTTCAATTATATATGTTATGTACAAATTTATATATCTAAATAAATAAATAAATAAATATATATATATATATATATATATTAAAATAAGATAAAATATAAACTTAGTTATAAAAACGTTTTGGTATAAATTACTTATATTGATAAACAATGAGAAGTTGATTTATAGAAGCAAATGACCAAAACACTCAAATGAATAATTTACATTTCAATTAGTATAATTATTGGTGAAATAAGTCTAATTATTGATAAAGGTACGTGTCGCGAAACGTAAAGTACAAGTTTTCTAAGCGTACGAAAGGACGTTCGAAAAACCAAAATCGGTACGTAAGTCGAGCGTCAACGTACAATTCATCGGTACAAAAATTACAAATCAACTATGCACAAGAATATAATACAATATTTAATTAATTCTAAAGATTAAATATATTATAAATTAAATAATATATATATTATGAATCATAAGTGTTGGCAGGTATTGTGAACGAATATTAGCCCTTTTCTTTTAGCCATTCGATCGCATGGCTATACCACTCAAATCCCATGCGATCGCATGGTGTGGTAGGTGGGTAAAGTGTGTTTAAATACGATCGAATTCTGGCTCAGTTTACTCATTCAATCCATCAATCTATATCTCTCACATATTTATATTATAAATATAATTATTATTTTTATTATTAAGATTAATATTATTATTAGTATTATTTATACATAAAATACTACGACGAGGTCCTACTCACGAGTTTTTTTTTTAAATATGGATTTTTGAAGAGGGATAGAGCTAAGGAAGTTATGGGTTATAGCTTTGGAGGTTATGGGTATGATTCGGGGGTATATTCGCGAGGTCAATCTAGTGTTTATCGTCTCCGTTGTGTTTACGTACCATTCCTGCAATATTGAATCTCAATATTGATACGTGAGCACTCATAACTTATTTTTTTTATATTAATAGTGTATCCCTGACTAGTGCTCGAGTATATAGGATTATGCATGCTTGTACTTTTGATATTGTCATTAGTTAGGTTGTGTTGAATCCTGAATTAGATACATATGCTACTGAGATAGGGTATATGATATGCATGTCGTTGGAAAGCTATCGAAAAATTAAGAACTTCTCATTTAGAACTTGAAATGGTTTCGATGAACATATTAGAAGTTATAGTCAACCGAATTTTTGTATTATTATTAAAAAGGATTATTATTGTCGTCGTTATTATCGTCGTTTTTATTATTATTATTATTATTATTATTATTATTATTATTATTATTATTATTATTATTATTATTATTAATTATTATTATAATTATTATTAATATTATTATTATTAATATTATTATTAATATTATTTTTATTATTATTATTTTTATTATTATTATTATTATTATTATTATTATTATTATTATTATTATTATTATTATTATCATTATTATCATTTTCGTTATTAATAAAAGGTATTATCATTAAAAATTGTTATTTTTATTATTATTACTATCGTTATTATAGTTAAGATTATAATTAGTATTATTATTATAATTATTATTATTATCATTAAAATAGTTACTAGTATTATCATAATATTTATTATTATTAGTATTATTATAATTAAAACTAATATTAGTAACATCTAATTATGATTACTATTATTATCATTATCATGAACGCGATATAAAATACGACTAAAAGCTATTAACAAATTGATTAAGAAATAATGAGTATAAGTATCATGATGAAATTAAAATATTGAAAGGTATTGATTTAGATAAAAATATCGTTTTCATTATTTTTATCATTATTATTATTAAAAGTATTATTAATATTAAAATTATCATTTTTACAAAAATTATTATTTAAAGGAATATCATTGTTAATATAAAATATCCTTATTATTATCATTTTAATAAAAATTATCATTTTATCAGAATATCATTTTTAGTAAAAATAAATATTGTTATTGTTATTAGTAGAATTATAATTATTATTATTACAAAATAATACCACTTTTACGTACTATTGTTATTATCGATATTATTTTATCAAATAAATATGTGATACAAAGATATTTTACTACGTGTAAAATAATTACATTAATTATACCTATCATCTTATTTTTATGATATTAAATAAATTTTATAAATTTTATTAATTAAAATATATAAAAGTATATTTTTATTATATAAATTTTAATATAAAATTTTATTTATTAATAAATGAATTATATGATTTACTCTAATAAAATTTGTTAAAAATATTTAAATATATAAAACGACAATATTTAAACTATATAATAATCATGTATAAATTTTGGAAGTCATTTTGGTCAAGATGACTTTTGTTGACTTTTGCATATTTAGTCTCGAGCATTAGGATTGTGGTACACTATGACTTGGCCTAAATTGTTAGACAAATATTGACCAACATATAAATATATATAATTAATATAGGTTCGTGAATCCGAGGCCAACCTTGCACTTGTTCAATGCCATCATATGCTTAATTACTGCGAAATACAATATTGTGAGTTTCATTTGCTCCCTTTTTAAATGCTTTTGCAATATATATTTTTGGGACTGAGAATACATGCGATGTTTTTATAAATGTTTGACGAAATAGACACAAGTACTCAAAACTACATTCTGTGGCTGGATTATCGAAATTGAATATCACCCCTTTAGCTTGGTAACCTAAGAATTAGGGAACAGTACCCCTAATTGACGCGAATCCTAAAGATAGATCTATGGGCCTAACAAACCCCATCCGAGGTACGGATGCTTTAGTACTTTGACTTATTATTATACAGACGAGAGGATTTTGTTTTGGGGATATTCTATATGCATCTTGTTAATGTCGGTTACCAGGTGTTCACCATATGAATGATTTTACCTTAATGCAGACGAGAGGATTCTGCTTGAGGATTATGTTTATAAAAAGAAAATCTTGTGGTCTATTAAAATTATGGAAATGATCGATTATGATAAACTAATGAACTCACCAACCTTTTGGTTGACACTTTAAAGCATGTTTATTCTCAGGATTGAAAGAAATCGTCTGCTGTGCATTTGCTCAATTTAAAGATATTACTTGGAGTCATTCATGGCATATTTCAAAAGACGTTGCATTCAAGTCGTTGAGTTCAGTAAATATTATGATTAATTAAATGACAGATTAGATCATTTATAGTTGGATATTATGAAATGGTATGCATGCCTGTCAACTTTCGATGTAATGAAAGTTTGTCTTTTAAAAATGAATTCAATGTTTGTAAAATTTATCATATAGAGGTCAAATACCTCGCAATGTAACCATATGTTATTGTATTCGTCCTTATGGATTAGGACGGGCCGCTTCATGTGGTATCAGAGCGGTGGTCTTAGTGAACCAGGTCTTACATTAGTATGTCTAACTGATAGGTATCAAGATGCATTAATGAGTCTGGACTTCGATCGTGTCTGCATGTTAAAAGTTTTGCTTATCATTTTTGTCAGAAATTACCTGCTTATCATCTTAAGTCTAAACGCATCTTATTGCATTCATTGCATTGATAGTGTATAGACAAAATTCATATCTTAGCGTATCTGCTAATTCATATCTTAGCGTATCTGTTACTATAAACTTTGCCTGACATATTCCGTAAATTCCTCCGTAATCTACGAAATCTTTTGATCTATATATATAGATATTCTATGTAATTAGAATACCACCCGATAGCCTGAAAATCATTTCGTATCGAAAAATCCTTTATCAAATCGTACGTAATGGAATTCGTCATCAGTTCAAGTCCCTCGGATTCCAAAATGGAATCCCAATCAAGCTCCGAAAGTAGTGTGACCAGAATGGATCAACCAATCAGCCATCATCTATTCTGGATGAATTGGGGATAGGTTCGTAGTCTCCTCAATCATTGGAGACAAGAAGAAGGTGATCCCTTCCATCCACCACATTGCCCTCTTGGCGAAGAACCGAAAGCACTTACCGGCGAACCTGTCCGAAACACCATTTCTCTCTCATTTCCAGAGTATCTCGTCCCGATTATATACTACATCAAATTCTAGATTTTATTTATCCGCTCGTCCAAACCGACAATCACCCCAGTGTAATAGAAGAAGTCAACGAGCTTCGCGCTCAGGTAGTGGCTTTGGAGAATATGGTGCAAAGGTTACACACACCAGCAGCAGCACCAGCAGCATAACCAGTACCATCATCATCAACGCCAAACAGTACCATTACCACCTCCAACCGCAACCGCGTCATAAACCTCAACTTTACAATCTGTCCCACGAGCACCAATGTCATATGTTCTGTAGATATCAAGGAATACCAACCACAACAAACGATGAAGTATTAATTCATAACTTCATTGGAGAAACATTTTACGACAATTATGTAGTCTCTAAAGTCTTAGAGATTATCTATTCTAACCCTAACCATAAATCAGATGAGTGAACCAAAATGATAGAAGGAAGAATAGAAACCCTGACAAGAATGATGCGTGATTTACAAGCTAGACTGGTTTTACCAACAGCAACAACAGTACCGTTAGCATCACCAGCATAATCAGTACCGTCAGCATCATCAGCACTAACAACACTTATAATATCACAAGCTTCGACAGTTCAAGAATCACCGTGGACATCATTACAAATCAACAACAAGTATGTCATATCAACGAGATATGAAATATTAACTCATTTCCACTGAAGGATTTATATGTATATCTTACATATATAAATTTTTCAACCATAATAAATCTTTCAGTACCAAGCTATTATGTATGAATCTTAACTACTCGGTTAGTTCATATTACTAATATGCTATGATATACGTCTTTCGTCAGCAACCTAACCATCATTAACTACAATCCATGTTTTAATTCAGTGAATTCCAATTCATAATAAATCAAGTGTATTATTCAAATATATGTTTGATTTTACACTTTCATTATCGAAGCACTCGAAACTTTTCAGATAACATCATTCGTACCTTGTGAAGTTCATAAGAACTCCACGAACACCAACATCATGCATCAACAAGTAACGAAGTATTGATTCATAATTTCAATTTCATTGAAGAAATACTCCGTAAAAGTTATGTAATTTCTAAAGTTTTTAGAGATTATGCAATTCTAGTTTCAACCGTAAATCAAATGAGTTTAATTTAATATTAACTCATTAAATTTATGTTACATCTGAAGAAAATATACACATATATATTTTCATAAAGACTGTAATAAAATTCTTTTGTATAAAATATTAATTGTGAAAAAAAATTAACGGGTAGGTAATACCCGAGAGATATATAAATTCACAATTAATATGATACATTCTTCGAATCTGATTTAGCCATCATCAACTATACTCACTACTTTCACAACAATATACATTCTTTATACGTATCAAAACAACCATTCTCAACCAAATTTGATTACGTATTCTGATTTTGACAAATCAAAATTGAAGTCAAGATTCAACCGATATCATCACTCTTAGATTCCTACATCTTTCAAACTTATACTTTGACTTCAAAATTGTGTAGAACATCATATGTATACTAACGATTACAATATGTGTTTAAACCCCTCAAAATTCCTGAAAGACACTTCAAATAATGAACAATCGAGATGATGATCCGCCCACATGTTACCCACAGTTATGAACCTGAAGAACCCTTGAAACCAAAGTTATTGTTTAACACGTATCCGTGTCAGACCCTTTGGCATTTACTAGCTAAAATGACTTTTCAATTCCTTTCCAAAGTAGTCAGTTTTGTCACAGCTCCAGCAAGACAACTTCGACTTCCCAGTCAAAATAGCCTTATTATAACCTTGATATATACATTGCCCCTCTCGCCATCGTTACCGGGGAACCGTTTATATTCCACCACATTAGCAGTAAACTTATCAGCAACCGTAATGATCTAGGATTTTCAGAAAAATCATTATATTTATCAAAACCCCATCATTTATTCATCTGCATCTTGTAACGAGAATTGCCATACGAATCATTGGGAATTAGAAATCAGTATTTTGAAATCTCGCAGCATGTCTATGCCAACAGTTATATGTGTACATATAACATCTATCTCCTGGACTTACATATTTCGAATGCGAAGTTTCTGAAAAACACCCTAAACTGCGAACTAGTTCTCCGAATTTTTTGGAAAATGCTAATAAAGCAGCAAAAACTGTAAACGACCTTAACAGTAAAAAGTTTGATGATAAAGAATAGTGTATTGGCAAAGCTCAGAAAAAGAGAAGTTTTGGAACTGGAAAACAGATTGAGCAAAGTATGAAGGAGGCTGTGGACAAATCACAAAGACTAAACCTGCCTTCAAAGAATCCAAATGATTCAGTATCTGCTGAAGTCATTAACGAATACCTTGCTCCTGACTCTAAACCCTTGCGGACAATATTCTTCATCATCCTCTTATCTTAAATATTCAAAGATATCATCGTACCGTCCATTATAAATATCCTCCATATTTCTGAAGATATTTTCATAACCATTCTTATCTGAAATCATCTACCTCTTCGCGTTATCTGTATTACATCATAAAAAAACTATTTTAGTTTCTAAAACCTAAAACCTTCGAGTTTAAAATAGGAATGTTTTTGAAGTAGTGTTGGGAACTGAAGCATGAGTTAGTATAATATAATGACACTTAATCAACGTGATTATATTACAGTAAGTCATGCTGAGTTTCTAAATGGAACGTGATGATTCACAGATCATAACGTTATCATGTGCCATGTTACACGACTCTGGTATTCTATTTAACCTCTAAAAATATCAAGAAAATATTTTTCTTGATAATTCGGTCTTTTCCGAGGTATTCTGGTAATTTGACAAATCAAAATCGTGACATTACCATTTCATTCTTAGAACATTAATTATGTTCATTCCGAACTTCATACCTACAAATTCTGGACCATTATTCGCTTGACTTGAAGTCGGGAGGAGGAGACAAAAGTATGAGACTCTTGAATATAAAAGAAAATATAAAGCTCGACAACAACACATAAATTACAAACTGTGCATATCAATACGTATTGCCACGTAAAGGAACGGGAGAATTAAAATTACTATAACCCCAAGGTAATAGTAAAAAATAAATAAAACCCTCCGGCGGTGGATAAAAAAAAAAGAACGACAGATATAAAAGTGAGGAGTATATCGAGAATCAGCACTGGATGGAGCATATTGATGAATACTTTAAAATATGAGTTGAGGGAGAAAGAATAGAAGGTGTGAGTTGTAAGGAAACGAAGGAGGTGGATTTATAGTGAAATATCCGACAGAGAAATTGAGATGGATTATAGCATTAAATCGAAGAGGATCATAATTTCCTTAACCGCCGAAGAATCAAATTCTATATAGATTACAAAGATTTTTCTTTAATCTGGAAATCAACTGTGATGACGTCAAAGGATAAGACAAATCTCTATTTTCTCATTTCACTCTTTTACGATAGCTTCACTCATACGCTTCGAGAAATCGAATTATTTTATCCGTATTTCTTAATCATGATAAAATTCTATGTATCAGCTTATATTCGTCATAATAACATTTTTACTGTTAGTCATGACGACCTCAATCAAATTTCGGGGACGAAATTTCTTTAACGGGTAGGTACTGTGACAACCCGGAAATTTTCAATCAAATTTAAACTTTATCTTTATATTATTCCGACACGATAAGCAAAGTCTGTAATGTTGAAATCTCGAAAACTTTGAACTATGTTTATGTATTCAATTACCCATTGACTATGCTCGACGATTCACGAACTATTATGTGTATAGTTATGTATTATAATATATAATTATATAAATTGGAAAACGTTAACAAAGTATTAAACGTATAATACTTTACATGAATGTATTTGCTTCAATATGTTTATCGATGGAATTAGAAGATAATATCAAATGATTGATTTATCAGATATATTATGATATGATTACGAGTCTCTGTTGTGAGGTCCACATTGATTTGAGAAATCTTTCCATTTTAACTATATTCAGAAAATATCAAAGTAATTTTCAAGTAAAAACAAATATGTCAAATAACGATAACCGGGCAAAGGTTAGTAGAGATTATTGTTTAAACTTTCAACGCTTGTTTTACAAATATTGCCTCGTGTCTCTTCATAAATTAATTATTTAGTTGTCATAATATTAAAATGTTATTTGATATAATAACTTTTATTATGTAAACGATTTTAATGTATATAAAACAACTTTGCAATATAATTAGTTTTGAAAAATTAAATATTATATTATTAAAATATTTCAATTATATATGTTATGTAAAAATTTATATATCTAAATATATATATATATATATATATATATATATATATATATATATATATATATATATATATATATATATATATATATATATATATATATATATATATTACAAAAAGATAAAATATAAACTTAGTTATAAAAACGTTTTGGTATAAATTACTTATATTGATAAACAACGAGAAGTTGATTTATAGAAGCAAATGACCAAAACACTCAAATGAATAAGTTACATTTCAATTAGTATAATTATTGGTGAAATAAGTCTAATTATTGATAAAGGTACGTGTCGCGAAACGTAAAGTACAAGTTTTTTAAGCGTACAAAAGGACGTTCGAAAAACCGAAATTGGTACGTAAGTCGAGCGTCAACGTACAATTCATCGGTGTAAAAATTACAAATCAACTATGCATGAGAATATAATATAATATTTAATTAATTCTAAAGATTAAATATATTATAAATTAAATAATATATATATTATGAATCATAAGTGTCTCAGGTATTGTGAACAAATATTGGCCCTTTTCTTTTAGCCATGCGATCGCATGGCTATACTACTCAAATCCCATGCGATCGCATGGTGTGGGTAGGTGGGCAAAGTGTGTTTAAATACGATCGAATTCTGGCTCAGTTTACTCATTCAATCCATCAATCTATATCTCTCACATATTTATATTATAAATATAATTTTTATTATTATTATTATTATTATTATTATTATTAAGATTAATATTAATATTAGTATTATTTATACATAAAATACTACGACGAGGTCCTGCTCGAGAGTTTTTTTTTTTAATGGATTTTTGAAGAGGGATAGAGCTAAGGAAGTTATGGGTTATAGCTTTGGAGGTTATGGATATGATTCGGGGGTATGCTCGCGAGGTCAATCTAGTGTTTATCATCTCAGTTGTGTTTACGTACCATTCCTGCAATATTGAATCTCAATATTGATACGTGAGCACTCATAACTTAATTTTTTTATATTAATAGTGTATCCCTGACTAGTGCTCGAGTATATAGGATTATGCATGCTTGTACTTTTAATATTATCAATAGTTAGGTTATGTTAGATCCTGAATTAGATACATATGCTACTGAGATAGGGTATATGATATGCATGTCGTTGGAAAGCTATCGAAAAATTAAGAACTTTTCATTTAGAACTCGAATGGTTTCGATGAACAGATTATAAGTTATATTCAACTGAATTTTTATATTATTACTAAAAATGATTATTATTGTCGCCGTTATTATCGTCGTTATTATTATTATTATTATTATTATTATTATTATTATTATTATTATTATTATTATTATAATTATTATTATCATTATTATCATTATCGTTATTAATAAAAGGTATTATCATTAAAAATTGTTATTTTTATTATTATTACTATCGTTATTATAGTTAAGATTATAATTAGTATTATTATTATTATTATCATTAAAATAGTTATTAGTTTTATCATAATATTTATTATTATTAGTATTATTATAATTAAAACTAATATTAGTAACATCTAATTATGATTACTATTATTATCATTATCATGAACGCGATATAAAAGATGACTAAAAGCTATTAACAAATTGATTAAGAAATAATGAGTATAAGTATCATGACGAAATTAAAATATTGAAAGGTATTGATTTAGATAAAAATATCGTTTTCATTATTTTTATGATTATTATTATTAAAAGTATTATTAATATTAAAACTATCATTTTTACAAAAATTATTATTTATACGAATATCATTGTTAATATAAAATATCCTTATTATTATCATTTTAATAAAAATTATCATTTTATTATAATATTATTTTTAGTAAAAATAAATATTGTTATTGTTATTAGTAGAATAATAATAATTATTATTACAAAATAATACCACTTTTACGTAGTATTGTTATTATCGATATTATTTTATCAAATAAATATTTGATACAAAGATATTTTACTACGTGTAAAATAATTACATTAATAATACCTATCATATTATTTTTATGATATTAAATGAATTTTATAAATTTTATTACTTAAAATATATAAAAATATATTTTTATTATATAAATTTTAATATAAAATTTTATTTATTAATAAATGAATTATATGATTTACTCTAATAAAATTTGTTAAAAATATTTAAATATATAAAACGATAATATTTAAACTATATAATAATCATGTATAAATTTTGGAAGTCATTTTGGTCAAGATGACTTTTGTTGACTTTTGCATATTTAGTCTCGAGCATTAGGATTGTGGTACGCTATGTCTTGACCTAAATTTTTAGACAAATATTGACCAACATATAAATATATATAATTAATATAGGTTCGTGAATCCGAGGCCAACCTTGCACTTGTTCAATGCCATCATATGCTTAATTACTGCGAAATACAATATTGTGAGTTTCATTTGCTCCCTTTTTAAATGCTTTTGCAATATATATTTTTGGGACTGAGAATACATGCACTGTTTTTATAAATGTTTGACGAAATAGACACAAGTACTCAAAACTACATTCTATGGCTGGATTATCGAAATCGAATATCACCCCTTTAGCTTGGTAACCTAAGAATTAGGGAACAGTACCCCTAATTGACGTGAATCCTAAAGATAGATCTATGGGCCTAACAAACCCCATCTGAGGTACAGATGCTTTAGTACTTCGACTTATTATTATACAGACTAGAGGATTCTGTTTTGGGGATATTCTATATGCATCTTGTTAATGTCGGTTACCAGGTGTTCACCATATGAATGATTTTACCTTAATGCAGACGAGAGGATTTTGCTTGAGGATTATGTTTATAAAAAGAAAATATTGTGGTCTATTAAAATTATGGAAATGATCGATTATGATAAACTAATGAACTCACCAACCTTTTGGTTGACACTTTAAAGCATATTTATTCTCAGGATTGAAAGAAATCTTCCGCTGTGCATTTGCTCAATTTAAAGATATTACTTGGAGTAATTCATGGCATATTTCAAAAGACGTTGCATTCAAGTCGTTGAGTTCAGTAAAGATTATGATTAAGTAAATGACAGATTAGATCATTTATAGTTGGATATTATGAAATGGTATGCATGACTGTCAACTTTCGATGTAATGAAAGTTTGTCTTTTAAAAATGAAAGCGATGTTTGTAAAATTTATCATATAGAGGTCAAATACCTCGCAATGTAACCATATGTTATTGTATTCGTCCTTATGGATTAGGACGGGTCGCTTCATTGAAGATACAGAAGACCGAACTCGGTAGATTAGGCAGACTCGGTAAGTTTAGGCAGATTCGGTATGCAATTAATACAAGGTGAGAGAAAGTTTGACTTTGACCCTCATATTTATAGATACCGAATGATTTTGAAAAACATGGACCTTACCGAATGGGCCTATTTACCGAATGCAGTCCATTTTCAAATTTAAACAAATTAACTTCAAACTTTGACAGATCTTTATCAAGAGTTTTTCAAGATTATCACATTTTCAATGAAAAACATTTCTGAGACATTTTTTGAAAATTTTGTACTTACCGAATCTGTAATGTTGGTTGTCAGATTCGGTATGATGCTAAAATTAGCATTTATTCAGTAAAATTCAAATCTTTTTGAATTTTAACTTTTTCAGTTTTTATAAATTTTCTCAAAACAAGATTTGTACTTAGAAAAAAAACTTTGAATTATGTACAAAGTACAAATCTTCAGTGATACCAATTGTTAAAACGGGTTGCATACTGAGATGTATACAAGCCTTAGTGAATTACTTCAGATATACAACAAAAAGTTTATGAATTCACTATTGAAAATAAATTTTTCTTTTCATTTTCTCCCTTTTTCTCCCCCTCAAAATGTGATATACAGGAAAGTAAATCAATATTTTGATATGTTCCCAAGAAAATGAATTAACTCCCCCTTGAATCATGATATCAATGAGTTACCTCCCCCTTTCGTAACCATTGAAAAAATAAACCCGGGAAGTTAACATAAATCTAAAGGCTCCCCCTTGAAAGATAATATCTAAAGCAGAAGAAATCAGTTGCTCCCCCTAGAAAGTATATACTCCCCCTAAACACATGATCCCAGGTATAAGTCCCAATAGAACTAAAGAAAATTAAGCACTATACTCTACCATGCCAATCTCTTTGATCAAGAACTTTAGCCTAAGTTCATACAAGGGTTTAGTGAACATGTCACCTAATTGCACTTTGGTAGGCACAAAGTATAACTCTACATTTCCTTTTTCTATATGGTCCTTAATAAAATAATAACGAATATCTATTTGTTTAGTCTTAGATTGTTGAACCGGGTTGCTAGTTATGGCAATTTTACTTTGTGAATCACAGTATATCGGGGTCTTAGTTATCTTAAATTCCTAGTCCAAAATGTGAGTTTGCATCTACAAAACTTGTGAACAACAGTGAGCTGCAGGAATGTACTCAGACTCAGCTATTGACAGTGAAACACAGTTTTGTTTCTTGGATGACCAACCAACTAACCTATTCCCCAACATCTGAATTGATCCAGATGTGCTTTTTCTATCAACATGGCAACTACCATGATCCGCATCAATATAAGCAGTGAGATTGAAATCGGATCCATGAGGATACCAGATTCTAAGGTTAGGTGTACCTTTAAGGTACTGGAAAATCCTAACAAACGCTTTGGAGTGGGATTTCTTAGGGTTTGACTGAAAGCGGGCACAGACAGTTACAACAAGTGTAATATCTGATCTACTTGTAGTCAGATACATTAAAGAGCCAACCATGCTTCGATAAAGCGTAACTTCAAAGGGTTCCCCATTAGCATCAGTATCCAGTAAAATTCTCATTGGGGTTGCTACTGGTTTTAAAGCAGTCATTTTAAAACGTTTTAGCATATCATTGATATACTTTGTTTGACTGATAAAAATCCCGTTCAGTAATTGTTTTACTTGTAACCCCAAGAAGAAATTAAGCTGGTCAAGCATGCTCATTTCGAATTTGTTGGCCATAGGACACCAAATTATTTGCATAAGGTCGGGGACGTGGAACCAAAAATAATGTCATCAACGTTAATTTGAACCAAAAGAATGTGACTTTGGTTTTTAAGGATGAATAGCGTTGTATCAATTGTTCTACGAGAGAAGCCAATATCCAGCAAATACTTTGTTAAGGTCTCGTACCATGCACGCGATGCTTGCTTCAGACCATACAAAGCTTTCTCCAAGTAATAGACGTGGTTTAGATGAATAGGATCGACAAAGCCTTCTGGTTGATCAACATAAACTTCCTCTTGAAGATGACCATTTCGAAAAGCAGTTTTGACATTCATTTGAAACACCGTGAAATTCATATGAGAAGAAAATGCAAGGAAAAGTCGAGTAGCCTCAATCCTAGCAACCGGAGCAAACATTTCGTCATTAATCAATACTCTCTTGTTGTCGATATTCCTTGGCCACAAGACGTGCCTTGTTTCTAACCACAATTCCATCAGAATCCTTCTTGTTCCTGAAAATCCACTTAAACCCTATTGGTCGTTGACCCGTTGGTCTTGGAACTAATCTCCATACTTTCAAACGATCAAACTGATTGATCTCTTCTTGCATTGCTACCACCCAGTTCGGATCTAGTAAAGCTTGAGCAACCGTTGTTGGTTCAATCTTACTATGAAAGGTAGTGTATAGACACATATTTCGAGTAGCCCTTCGAGTTGAGACTGGAGCAGATGCATCACCAATAATAAGATCTATCAGATGACTTTTAGTCCATCGGTTGTTATGTGGAAGAGGTTGTACATCATCGGTATCTATTGAAACATCAACCGTTGTTGACGTTGAGCCTTGGTCCGCTTGTGCTGATGTAACACTTTCTAATGGATTCATTTGAGTATCTGGAGAAACAACTTGAGTTGTATTAACCGATTTATCTTGAATTGTTTCAAGATTATCATTAGGAGGTAGGAGGGAGGAGGAAGAAGCAACAGGTGAATCAGTTGGTGTTGTATCTTCATCAAAGAGACTTGGTTGAGTCTCCACAGTAGTTGACGGTGATGGTGTAACCGATACGGCTTGAACATTTGAATTCCGTTGAGGAGCATAAAGACTATCAAACAAGATATCCAGTTCCTTTGTAGTTACCGTAGGAATACCCTTCTTCAAGAAAATTGAATTATGCGCAGAAGAAGTAGTAGCCAGGTTAGGATCGGGTTTTGAACCGAGTTGTTCAAAAGCCATTTTCAAAAATTCATCGAACTTGACATCGATGCTTTCCTTGACCGTCTTTGTCCGTTTGTGATAGACACGATAAGCAACTTTGTTCGAGGAATAACCGAGAAATATGGCCTGATCGCCATGAGGATCAAACTTTCTGATGTTGTCAAAATCGTTAAGCACATAGCATATACAACCAAAGACACGGAAATATTTGACATTCGGGCGTCTAGCATATAGTAACTCATAAGGAGTTTTATCAAAGCGTTTATTAATGATGCAGCGATTTTGGGTATAACATGCAGTTGAAATGGCCTTCCCCCACATTTTTGGAGGTAGTTTGGAGTAGGCAAGCATCGTTCGAGCTGCCTCGCAATAACATACGATTACGTCGTTCGACCACTCCATTCTGTTGAGGGGTTCATGCAGCAGAGAACTGATGTTCAATGCCTTGGTCTTTCAAATAACTATCAAGCAGATCATTCTTAAATTCCATCCCATTATCAGTTCGGATGCTCTTAACATGTTTGTTAAGGGAGCATTGAGTCTTTTTGATGAACTCAATGATAATGGCGGGGGTTTCATATTTGGTCCTCAAAAGAAAAATCCATGTATATCGTGTATAGTCATCTACAATGACAAGCACATGTTTCCGGCCACCGAGGCTATAAATTCTCATGGGTCCACATAAGTCCATATGCAATAGTTGAAAAGACGATGAAGTACTGGGGTTTTGCTTAAGTGGATGATTGGTCCGTTTCAGCTTACCCGTCGCACATGATGGACACACATGATGCTTATCATACTAAAAGCTAGGAATATCATCAACTAAGTCTTTGGAGACCAGCCGATTAATACCCTTGTAATTCAGGTGTGACATCCGATGATGCCATAACCATGAATTTTCCTTCGTGGAACGGGTAGCCAAACACATGGTTTCATGTGATGATGCGTCATTGAGGTCAATAGTATAAAGTGAAGCACAATGTTTACCAACAAGGAGATCATTTCCATCGGTGGATTGCACCGAGCATTGACGACGTTCAAACAAAACTTTGAGATCCCCGTCACAAAATTGGCTGACACTAAATAAACTGCACCCCAAACCCTCAACATATGAGACCCATTTGATTGTTATGCCATTCTTCACAAAATCTCCATAGCCCATTATTGCTGCAATCTCATCATTTCCGAATGTAACCGTTCCTAGGAATTTGTCAACGAAATTGACAAGCAAGGATTTATCGCCCGTCATGTATCGAGAGCAACCGGAATCGATATACCAAACATAGACGTCGAAACCCTGTAAACATTAATTTCCTAGAGTTTAGGTACCCAAAGTTTCTTGGGTCCTCTACGGTTAGTACCAACAATAAACTTTGGATCAACAATGAGATAATCACGTACAGCATCATGCAATTTAGATAATAAAGCATCATTTAAAACCACATTACATGAAGCATCATACGCAATATCAAGTTTTACATCATTATCAGAAGTCTTAACACACAACTTATTCCATGTAGATGTTTTGTTCACAGAAGAAAATTGAAATACATGTGATGACTTCCTAGGTCGACAAGCAGATTTCTTTCGTTTGTTTGCTACTTTCTTAGTCGTTGACTTAGGAACCCATACAGACTTGTAAGTCAAGTTTGAATTATGACCTCTAACACGAAAAACACCTCTGTTAGTTAGACGTCCCAACTTTTCAGTTGACACATGAGATGATTGATTTTGCAAAATTTCTAATTTGATTTTACGTTCTTTTGCATCATACTCACTCAAATCAGGTTTAGGACTTGTGTGTTGTTTAGACTTAACTAATCTTGTTAAAAGATTCTCCTTTGATTTATTTGACATTGGAATCATAGGAATCTTTTCAGTTGACGCAGAACCATCTTGAGAATGAACCTTTTTGACAACAAATTGTGTTGAAGTTGCAACTTTTGAAACACGTTTACCAAATTGAGAACGTAAGGATTTTTAAGAATAGTAATGGGTTTTGCATCCTTAGATGTTGTTGTCCCCTTCCCCTTCTTAGTAATCCCTCCAACAAATTCAGACACATTAGTTTCAACAGAAGATGGTTGCTTAAGTGTGTTAACCTGTTTTAGTTGAATTATCTTTTGTTTTAAGCTTTTAATCTCAAGACATAATTCCTCAGCAGAAACTATCACTTCACCTTCCTTAAAATCATAAGTACATTCTTTCTTAGGAAGTGGAGGCAATTTATCACAAAAAACAAGTATTTGTTTTAATGATTGACACTTAAGTTGCAAATCACCATTTTCCTTTTCCAGTATAGCTACTATACATTTCAAGTTTCGTACAGCATGTATGTTTGCATAAAATTCATTCATAGGATCAATTGTTGCATTAAAGTCTATCAAATTTTCAACAGGTGATTCTTCTCGAGGTTCTACCTTTACATCTAAAGAGGTTTGACCTAGGGATTCTGTCTCAAAGAAGATATTTAGTTCATGTGCTAGGTCTTCACAGAAAACATCATCAGAACATGCAGGTAAGGCCGGTAGAATTGGTTTTACATCAAAAGTTAGTTCATCAAACACCTCATCTATGGTAATAATGCTAGAACTAGGTTTGTTAAACACTTCATTCTCAAGCGTTAAAATGTATTTCTCTAGCATGAGTGTAGGAATATAAATCAGTCTATGCTTAGGCACATAATTTTCACGTTGCATATTCTTTTCAGTTTCAACAAGTTCTTTCAAGAAATCTGGATTTGATTTACCCATTTTAGCATTGATTTTCTCATATATTCAGCTAATTTGATGGTATTTTCTAGATTTGCGATTAACAATAATATCATCAAAATCAGCATCAGAAGCATGCACAAAATGAGATGGTAAACCAGCTTAAAAGTAATCAGAATGATATAATCCTGGAATCTTTTTGGAAGCATTATCAAAATCTTAGGATCTTCATAACCCAACCCCCACTTTTCACCCTGAATCATTTTTGGTCTATTCATGAAAATTGTTTGTTTTGAAGGTTCCATATCAATGATAGCTTTAGATTGCTCTGTACGATATAGTTTTTTCTCATATCGAGCAAGTTGAGCTTTCATTTGAAGATACTCTTTTGATAATGAAGAAATTTCAGTGTTTTTCTCAATTATGGTGTTTTCCAATTGAATAATTTTCTTGTTTAGCTTTGAAAGTGTGGGTTCATGTTGAGTTTTCAAATCAGAAAGATCTTTTTCTAAAAATTGAACTTTTTCTGCAAGTCGTTCCAATTTTAGACGATAATCAGTCCTTTCAACTTTAATCGGATGAATTGTCTTTTTGAGATCTTCCAACTCAGTTTCCGTAGAGCTGAGTTGGACTTTCAATCTTTCCAACTCTGATTGTAATTTAGATGATGAAGGTTTGGTCTCATTTAGTTTGATTTTATCTTTCAAAACCTTGTTTTTAGATTTTAAACATTTAACTTCTTTTGACATTGAGACCAAGTTCTTCATCAGGTCATTTTGTATTTTGATAAAATCAGTTGAGATTTCATTTGATTGTACCTCATCATCATTAGATGTTGAGTCAGAATTCTCCATTGCTTCCTTTGCTTTAATAAGCTTGGTCACCTTGCAAATATTTGCATGTTCCACCTCTGAATCTGAATAATTAGTCCAGTTAAACCAAGTATCATCAACCGGTTTTAGCTCTCCTCCAGTTTCCATAATCTTGGCCATCAACATTTTCTTCGTGTAGTAAGCTGCATCCTTTTTCTTAGGCATCTTGCACTCACGAGAGTAATGACCAGCTTTACCACAATTGAAACAGATTGAATCATCCTTCTTGGAATCATCAGCATGTTGTTGTTTTGATTGATCAGGTTTCTTGTAGTAGGATGATGAAGATGAGTTCTTGCGTTGATTGCTTGATTTTCCTTTGAACTTGTGTTTGTTCAAGGCTTTGGTGAACATGGCTGCCATCTTGACTAATTCAAGGTGATAATCATCAACATCAGAAAGATTCTACTCTTCAAAATCGGTTGATTCTTCAACAAGCACTTTCTTGGATAAGCTTTTGGAAGTTGTAAATGATTTGCTCTTCTTTTTGGCAATGAGAGTGAGAGGATCACTTGGAGATGTCTCTTTCCTTCCCTCTTGAAGTTTAGACACCTCTGGTTGATAATGCATAAGAACTCCAACAAGCTTATGAATAGTCATCTTATCAATCTCTTTGATAGATCGAACAATGGTTCCATAAGGAAGCCAATCATCATTGAGCTTTTTGAGGAACTTCATGTTGACTTCAGCATTCACTTTTATGATCTTGCACCTTTTCAACTCATTGAGAACACCATTGAAACGATGACATGTATCCTTGAGTTGTTCTTCGGGTTCCTGCTTGAATTCTTCATAAAATCCAAGAGCCTTATTCAGTTTAGTAACATCTGATATGTCATAACCTTTTTGCTGTCGTTTGATCTCATCCCATATGTCTTTTGCTGTAGTGTTGCTATCAACATTTTCAAACAACTCATACGGGATGGCTTGCATAACAATGTTCTTTGCCTCTATGTCACCCTGAGCTCTCTCACGTCTATCACCAGAAAGTTCATAGAATGGAATTGGCATACCAGTATCCGGATGATACTCTACAACTGGACCATCTCTCAGAGAAGCCCATATGTACATTGCTTTCTCACCCTTGTAGTCTATGTACTGAGTGATACGATGAAGCCACTGAGTGTACTTGCGATCAAACAACACTGGAGGTCAGGAATCTGATCCAATGATCAAAGTATCTTGTGTAGACATCTTGAAATTGAGGTAGATTCGGTAAAGATTCGGTATTACACAAATCTAGGATAAAGGTTCACAAAAATCTAACAAAATGTCAGATTCGGTATCTGGTTCGGTACTGTAGCAAACTCGATAAGTGGTTCGGTACTGTAGCAGATTCGGTAAAGATTCGGTAAACCAGATTCTGTATCAGAAACTGATCAGTAACACAAGTAACACACCCAGATTCGGTAAAGATTTGGTAACCACAAGATTTGAATCCTTAGAACACTTAAAACCAATGAATTAAGTGATACCGAGACTCTGGTTTGGTATTTGACTCGGTAGTCAAATTCTGTAAACTTTTGAATTAAAACACAATCTAATACCTTTGAATTAGATTCGGTAACCTTGCTGCACAAGGAAACATGTTAGTAACACACATAATATCAAAGATACCAAATGTATAGGATACCGAGTGTCAACTGTGGCAGTTGACAATACCGAGTCTAAGTATAGAATCTTAAAAACAATCGAATCCTTTCTCAAACCACACCATTTAGCTGCGTATGATCAAACCGAATGTGATAGAATCACAAACACACCACAATCTGCAACACTTAACATGAATTGTTAACTTTGAATCAGACTCGGTATGGCAGTTAAGATACCGAGAGTTGATCGAATCTTCAAAACTTGAAGAATTGATTAAATTGAACCGTCAAAAACTTGATTAATCACCTCACGAACACAACTGAAACCTCAAACCTTTACTAAAATATAGAATCAAGCTTGAATTGATCAATACCGAGAGTTTTAGCCACGAACTCTAAAAATCAACTTGATTCTTCATAATTATTGTTCAAAAGTTGTAATGATGATCGAAACTCTTTCTAATCAACCTAATACACCTTCACTGAGCTTATCACAAGAATCTGAATGTCAGAATATCAGATTCGAATATACCGAATCTGATTCAATATACCGAGAGTGTACAGATTCTGTAATCTTCATTCTCTAGATCGATCTAGTGATGTAATATCACTCTCTGGATGCTCTGATATCAAATGATAGGTCAGATCATGTTGAGATTAGAAGAAGAGACAAGTTAGAATGAGATTCGGTATGTAAGAAGAAGACTCGGTATGAGAGAGAATCGGTAAAATTTACATTCCACAGCTTCTAGAACTCGGTTACAATGCAATGGCTATCTAATTAGGACTACATAGGTTCCTTATATAGCCCTCTTATAAGGAACCTTCATTTAAGCATGTTTCACATTAACACTATACAACTTTGGGGGTCCTAACAGAGTATTTTCTGATTCATTAACTCTTTGGTGTGAGTTGGTTAGTTTTAAATGCGTGGAGTGGAAACGAAAACGGATGACTTTTGTTTTCTCTATTCAGAATGATTTCAAAAGGAGGATCGCACCTGCACCACGTATGGCGCTTACTAACCATTGGCCTTGAAATGTATGTCAAAAACAAGTTCTAACTTAAACCGTACACCAGCACGCTCATTAAATGAATTGACAAAGTACTGTAGATTTGATGGGTCATACAGAATAATTCCTCACTTTTTGGGAGTAGGGGTCGTGCTTGGTCATGCATAGCCTTTTACATATTTTTTCGAAAGAAAATCTTTTGACCCAAATCATGAGTTTTAGCTTAATCGTTCCTTTCAAGTGAATGTTCTAAAAACTGATTTCTAGTAATTTTATAGAATCTTTTGGGTAAAACGAAGTAAGAATTTTTCGAATTTCCCTAATATTATTTGCTAATTAGTTTATAGACAAAAGAGTTTTTCAAAATTTGGCATTTTTACGGTTTCTTGTTCTTAAATCTTTACCCAATACCCCACACTTAGAAGAACATTGTCTCTAATGTTCCCTAAAATAAAATATTTTGAATACTTTGATAAATTAAGGACAATATCTTCTAGAATCTCTAAGTTGGTTGCGGGAATTACCCCACACTTAGAGATTTTAGTGTGTAATAATTGAAAGAGGTTTGAGGACAGATTACTTCCTTATGGTCAGGTTATTCTCCTAGTGCTGGACTTCCCTATGATTAGGCTCTTAATGTAACGACCCGACTTTTTCGACATACTTTTGTGCTTGTTACTTTCTGTGAAACTGCGTATTTGTGTGTACTGTGTTGATTTATATTTTGGATCTCATTTCATGATTAATTACCTTCGTTAATACCATACAACGTACCATTAAGTACTTAGTTACTTAACTTGATCCCCGAATGCTTTTACGACCGTTAGTGTCACTTGACGTTGAGAACGAGCTATGTGTTTTGGTACATGTTTAACTTTTGTCGTAATTGGAATATTACTACTACGAAATACTAATTGTTATTTTCTAATAATAATTACTTGGGCTTTTGGTTGCTTAATTACGCTTAGTAATTTACTTATGCTCACTAGATAGTCTTGTTGGACTTTCTACCTTATTGCACTTTAGCCCACCCTACTTTAGTTAATGGACTATTTAATTAGCCCAATTTTAATAAGTTTATGACCCATATAAATGTAAGACAAATACCCATTTATTAGAGGGAACATACTAGCATTTTGTTAACCATAATCACAATTGTTGCATGGGATCCCAACATAAACACCAACTTTAGACCACCATTAACCAAAAAGTAAAAGTTGTCCCCCCTTGTCCCCCCTAAATCCACGATCACCACCACCTCACCACTCTATAAATACCAAGCAAATCTCACCCATTTCACACTTAATCTCATTCACATTTTACACACACTTACTCTCTAATTCTCTCTCTAGTCTTTCTCACTCTATAAAGTGTAAGATTTAAATTTTCTTCTTCTTCTTCTTCTCTTCTCATTGTCAACATCATCATCATCATGCAAGGATCTAGCTTTTTAGCTTTTTGATCTTGTTATATCTTGTAGATTCAAACTTTGGTTTGAATCCTTCAAGAACATGAAAGATTCAAGCTTTCTAGCTTTGAATCTTCATTACTTTGTTGGATCTAGGTTTTCTAGCTTATAATTCTTTTATTTTATTAAAAATATCAAAACTTGTGTTTGTGATCTTCATGTAACTTGAAGATCTAGCCTTTTGCTTTAAGGATCTTAAAGAACATTAAAGATCCAAGCTTTTTAGCTTAGGGTTTCATTATTTTATTAAAGATCTTAGCTTTTTAGCTTATGGTCTCATTACTTTCATTAGATCTTAGCTTTCTAGCTTATGGTCTCATTAATCTTGTAAAGATTCAAGCTTTCTAGCTTAGGGTTTTCTTAATACTTGAGATCTAAGTTATCATTGTAGATCTTACTTACTTGGAACCTTTTTGTGCTTGTTGTGATGATAAAGATCAAGTCTTCATCATCTCATATGATGAAGATGCATAAACTTGTGTAAAAACGACAAAGGTTGAAGCTTTATTGGGTTTATGCAATAAAGAGGCAACCTTGATGTTCAAAACTTGTAGAATGATAGCATTTACTCTTAGTTGTGTGTTTATGGTTGAAACTTGGTCAAAGTGATGCTAAACCATCAAAGAGTTGTACACTTGAAGCTTACACGGATCAAGGATGAGAACCGTGATGAGCATCAAGCACCAAGCACCAAGAAACCCACCGGAGCACTTGTTTGCTGTTTTTGGGATCTGATCAGGTTCCTAGGACTTCTGGAAAATTGATTTTCAGATAGTTCATTTTGAGTAGATGACTTTTCGTTTAGGCCTCGCCTAAATCCGATATACGGTTTAGGATTTATAGACTTCAAGTCACTACGCCATTATAACGACGTGCTGAAAATTCTGACCTACTCGCGCTTGAACCGTCGCCACGGTCAAAGTATATCGATTTAGGATCAGAAAAATTGATAGCAGTTAGAGGACTCACATACAGAGCCTTGGCTACTGACCACGCATCTTTTCGTTATGTATAGAGGTCGTAGCAGCTGTCTGAAGTCAGCCTTTTGTTTCGATCTCTATTCTTGTTGAAAACTTACTTTATCTTTTACGTATGATGATAATGATGATGATGATGATGACGACGATACTTAATACTTAATTTATTCACTTTTAAACTTTTGGGGACAATATACTGACTTAGTGACCTTTGACTTAGGTTGACGAACTTTCGGACCGACTTACTACTTGCATACTTTTCATATCGACTTCACCGCACATTCACTGTGAGTTATAGCTTCCCTTTTTACTTTACTATTTTTGGGACTGAGAATACATGCGATTTTTATGTTTTACATACTAGACACGAGTACTTAAACTTTATATATGTGTGGGTGATATAACGGCACAAAGATTCCCCTTAGCATGGTAACGTTTAATCATTGGTTTTTGAACCGGTGAACGCGAATATTAGATATGGATCCATTGGGTTTGACATCCCCACTCGGGCTACTCGCGCTAGCATTTAATGGGTGTTTAATACTTCGAGGACATACGCACTCGCCAAGTGTACTTTTAGGGGGTATTATTATTACGTTAAGTTAATAATAACCCCTAAAATAAGCATATACTTTTCATACTTTTCATACTATTTTGGAATACGAAATCTCGTGGTCTACATTACATTACTGATACAAAATATAGCTCACCAACATTCGTGTTGAATTTTAAGAGTGTATTTCTCAGGTGCTTAGACATTGTTGCTTCCGCTGTTAGACTTGCTGTCTTGGTGGTTTAGACTTGCTGTTACAGACTCGCTGTGTTAGACTTCCGCTGCATTACTTAGAGATGTCTCAATCATGGAACTTTTATTTTGCATTCGCAATTTATGTTATTTTGAATAATGACTTTGTAACGACCTTTGTGTCACGTTATCTTTTGTAAAACGTTACCTTTTCATGAATGCAAAACTTGTTTTAAAACAGCATGTAGTATTATACCGTGTAATGGACCTGTTGTTGACGATTCGTACATGATGGTTTTGTACGGGGCGTCACATTGTGGTATCAGAGCATCGGTTGTAGGGAATTAGGTTGCATTAGTGAGTCTTGACCAAGCCGAGTAGGATTCGCTAATAGGACTAATCTACAACTTGCTCGTTTACTTGTTACTGCTTACTACTACTGCATGCTACTGCTTACCTTTACTGCTATGTGAACTTGCTGTATGCTGCTACTTTCTCGCTACTGCATGCTACTATCTGCTTTTGATTGCATGTTACTTCTATTTAATATTGTTACGATTGTCATGCTATGTGCTGCTAGGATGCTGTAGTGCCTGATTACGTGCTTGCTATATGTCTTACTGACATGGAAAAAGTTATTTTTCCTTGTTCAGATGTCAGACATGCCGCCCATGACCTTTGACTTCGAGAGCGACTCAGATACGTCTGCTACCTCGCCTACTATTGTTGCTGACTCACCGCTACCCTCCAGCGACTCTGGCGATTCATCTTCCAGAGATAGTAGACACGCGCTTGACCTCATGGACGTCTCAGACAGAGACGAGGATCCCGAGGAGATTCCCGCTCCACCCAGCCCTAGACTCCCGGGGTCACAGCACCATTCCGGTGGTACTGCGATTCCTGGGATGGTCCCTTACGTAACGAGCATGGACATTGGGCTAGACGCACCGTTGACGAATGTGTCGTACCGATAACACCTGGCAGATATCGACTTATGACCACCGGCCAGACGCTTTCTCCCGCCCGTGACGTACCCGCACTACCTTCTGACGATTCAGACGGATCATCATCCGATGACACCAGCGAGGAGGATCCCGAGGAGGATTCTGAGGAGGACCCCGAGGAGGAGCCAGTGCAACCACCCTCTACCCCGCCGAAGAAGCGGTACCGCTTCGATGGTACTGTTATTTCAGGGGTTAATGGAGGTAAGCCGTTCGTGAACGCACATGGACAGTTGGTTAGGGTCACCGCCCGTAAGAGGGTTGTACCGTATCCTGCCAATCCATTTGTGCGTAAGGTCGCCCTCTCAGTGCCGTTTACTTCTAGTACTACATCCGTATCATCTGGACCATCTGCACCATCTGCACCACCTGCCCCACCAGCATCTTCCACCATCGAGGAACTGACGAGAGAATTGCATGCCCTCCGTGCTCGGGTAACTGAGCTAGAGGACCAGATGACCCACCTGATGGACATCATTTACCCACCCTCGCCCTAGGACTGTTGTATTAGATTTCTTTATGTATTCCGTTTGTAGTTTCCTGTTTTTCATTTATGTATTGTACGAACCTTATGTTGTTGTATGCAATTTTCTTATTATGAATGGAACTACTATTGTTGATCTATTGTATGGCGTTTTATTACATGTTGGATTTTGTGCTATCTGTTGCTTGTTGTCATGCTTAGTTATCGTGTACTGTGTTGTTTACCGTATGCTGTGACGTTGTTGGTTGATGGATTTTGACTTAAGTCGAATTTTTTTTGGAAGATCGATGGCTAACGGACGAGGTCCAAGGGAAATGCCCACGGTAGCACAGATCGAGGAGATGATAGCCGCTCGAGTAGCCGCAGCTATGGCGAATGCCAACCCCCAAGCTCCACCAGCTAACCAGAACATCCAGAATGGGTGCACTTTCAAGGAATTTCATAGTTGTAAGCCCCACAATTTCAGTGGAACAGAAGGGCCAGTTGGTCTGACGAGATGGTTTGAGAAGTTGGAATCTGTGTTCCGTGTGAGTAACTGCTCCGAAGAGAATAAGACTAAATTCGCATCCTGCACTTTGTCGGATGGCGCTTTGACTTGGTGGAATACGCTCGCCCAGGCGCGAGGAATTGACGAAGCTTACGCTACACCATGGGAGGAGTTTAAGAGGGCTATGATCGAGGAAAACTGCCTCAGAACCGACATTCAGAAAATGGAAGCGGAATTTTGGGAACTGGAAGTTGTAGGAACTAACCTTGATGGCTATAATCGAAGGTACTTGGAGTTAGCTTTGATGTGCCCCACAATGGTTACTCCGGAGTACAAATGGATGGAGAGGTATCTGTAGGGACTCCCAAGGACATTTAGGGAAATGTCACTTCTTCGAAACCAGCGAATGTACCGGAAGCTATGTGCATGGCGCACACCCTGATGAATCAAATTACCCGCCAAGAGCCAGAGAAGGCGAAATCAGAATCGGGAGCTAGTAATGGGAAACGTAAGTGGGACGGAAATAAGGGAAAAGGTTTAGACCAGAACCCAGCTAAGAGGTATGAGAATTTTAAGGGGAACAACGACTGGAGGAACCCGAACCCTATCTCTAACCCTAACTACAAAGGTACCCTTCCTCAGTGTAAGAGATGCTACAAGCATCACACTGGATACTGCAACGTAGTGTGTGAGAAGTGTAAAAGGACTGGACACATCGACAGAGATTGTAAGATCACCACCCCAGCTGTGAGGAGAAACCCAAGTGGACCAAGGAAGTGCTATGAGTGCGGTCAGCAGGGCCACTTCAGGAATGAATGTCCTAACAAGAAGAAGGATGGCGGGCCAGCACGTGGAAGAGTCTTCAACATGAACGCCAGAGATGCCCGTAAAGATCCTGACTTGGTTACAGGTACATTCACTATCTGTAAACTATTAGCTTATATCCTATTTGATACCGGTGCTGATTGGAGTTATGTATGTAGACACTTTTGCTCTAAGATAGATTGGTCGTTAGTGCCTTTGGATGAGAGTATACTTGTTGAGGTAGCCAATGAAAAGCTTGAGAAAGTTGACCAAATTAGCCGAGGAGGTATTATAAACTTAGCGGGTGTGGATTTTGAGATTAATTTGATACCCATTAAGTTGGGGAGTTTTGATGTGATAGTCGGTATGGACTAGTTGCCCAAGGTAAGAGCAGAAGTTATTTGTGGAGAGAAGATTCTTCGTATACCTCACGAAGATGATGAACCGCTAATTGTTTACGGAGATAGATGTAGCCCGAAGCTGAACCTTATTAGTTGCTTGAAGGCACAAAAGGTTATGAAAAAGGGGTATTTTGCTGTTTTGGCGCACGTGAAGAAGTTAGAAACTGAGGAGAAAAGCGTGGATGAAGTGCGAATTGAAAACGAATTTCCCAACGTCTTTCCAGAAGAATTGCCGGGATTATCGCCGCTGAGATCAGTGGAGTTCCAAATCGATCTAGTGCCAGGAGCTGCACCTGTAGCTCACGTACCTTATCGACTTGCACCTTCCAAACTGCAAGAGTTGTAGAGTCAACTGCAGGAACAGCTAGACCGTGGATTTATCCGAACGAGTTCATCGCCTTGGGGCGCACCTGTTTTATTCGTGAAGAAGAAGGACGGAAATTTTTCGCATGTGTATTGATTATAGTGAACTGAACAAGTTGACGATCAAGAATCGGCATCCCTTCCCAGAATTGACGATCTTTTCGATCAGCTGCAAGGATCCAGCATTTACTCCAAGATTGATTTACGATCAGGATCACCAGTTGAGGGTGAAGGAGAGCGATGTGCTGAAGACTGCGTTCCGAACTCGTTATGGCCACTATGAGTTTCTGGTGATGCCATTCGGGTTAACCAACGCTCCTTCCGTGTTTATGGATCTCATGAATCGCGTATGCAAGCCGTACCTGGACAAATTCATTATCGTCTTCATAGATGATATCCTCATCTATTCCAAAGGCGAAGAAGAACATGAGCAACATCTTCGACTCATGCTTGAACTCTTGAGATAAGAGCAACTCTATGCCAAATTCTCCAAGTGTGAATTTTGGTTGATGGAAGTCCAATTTCTTGGTCATATTGTGAGCGATCAGGGTATCAAAGTCGATCCAGCAAAGATCGAAGCCATCAGCAAGTGGAAAACCCCCACTACTCCTACTCATATCCGCCAATTTTTAGGCCTCGCCAGTTATTACTGTAGATTTATCAAAGGTTTCTCTTTAATTACACGTCCTTTGACAGCGTTAACTCACAAAGGGAAGAAGTTCGTTTGGGCAACGAGCAAGAGTCGGCATTCCAAACCCTGAAGCAGAAATTAACAACTGCTCCTATTTTGTCCCTTCTCGAAGGCAGTGATGACTTCTTTGTGTATTGGGATGCCTCCAGACAAGGTTTTGGGTGCGTATTGATGCGACAGAAGAAGGTTATTGCTTACGCTTCCCGACAACTGAAGATTCACGAGCGAAACTACACTACTCACGATCTTGAGCTTGGAGCTGTTGTTTTTGCACTCAAACTGTGGAGACACTATCTGTATGGAACCAAGAGTACTATCTTCACTAACCACAAAAGCCTCCAACACATATTCGATCAGAAGCAACTGAATATGAGACAGCGTCGATGGATCAAGACGTTGAACAACTATGATTGTGAACTTCGCTACCACCCTGACAAGGAAAATGTTGTAGCTGATGCCTTGAGTTGTAAGGAAAGAATGGTACCTCTTCATGTTCGAGCCTTGAACGACACCATTCACACGAATCTTAATAGCCAAATCTGTGAAGCCCAAGAGGAAGCTCTCAAGGAGGAGAATATTGCTCAAGAGCACTTGAACATTCTCATTTCTCGATTCGAGGTCAAGGAGACTGGACTCCGATATTTTGCCGGAAGAATCTGGGTGCCTATTTTTTTAGATTTACGAAGCCTTATTCTATATGAAGCCCACAAGTCAAGGTATTCGATTCATCGAGGAGCTGGTAAGATGTGCCACGATCTCAAGGTTCAATATTGGTGGCCGAACCTCATGAAGGATGTTGCGACTTACGTCGGAAAGTGTTTAACTTGTTCTAAGATCAAAGCCGAACATCAGAGGCCATCTGGATTACTTCAGCAACCCGAAATCCCGCAATGGAAGTGGGAGGGAATAACAATGGACTTCATCACGAAGCTACCGAAGACGGTAGGTGGTTATGATATCATCTGGGTTATCGTTGACCGTCTTACCAAATCTGCACACTTCCTAGCCATGAAGGAAACTGATATGATGGAGAAACTCACGCAACTATACATAAAGGAAGTTGTATCTCGACACGGTGTACCCTTATCGATTATTTCCGACCGAGACGCCCGTTTAGATTTTGGCATTCTTTGCAAGAAGCTTTGGGAACACATTTAGATATGAGTACTGCGTATCACCTGCAAACTGACGGACAGAGCGAACGCACGATTCAAACCCTGGAGGACATGTTGCATGCTTGTGTAATTGATTTCTGAAAGGCTTGGGAGAAGCATTTGCCGATAGCCGAATTCTCTTACAATAATAGCTATCACGTGAGTATTAAGGTCGCACCTTTCGAAGCTTTATATGGCCGCATAAGTCGTTCTCCTATCTGTTGGGCCAAAGTAGGTGAGAAGCAAATCACCGAACCCGAACTCGTCCATGAAACAACCGAGAAGATTGTCCAAATTCAAGCGAGGCTCAAGACGGCCCGTGATCGTCAAAAGAGCTATGCCGATCTTAAGCGTAAAGATCACGAATTGCAAGTAGGTGACCGAGTGATGTTGAAAGTCGCACCTTGGAAAGGTGTAATCCGTTTCAAAAAGTGTGGGAAGCTAAATCCGCGATATATTGGTCCTTTCAAAATCTTGGAGCGTATTGGACCCGTTGCTTACCGTTTGGATCTTTCGACTCAGTTGAGTGCAGTTCATCCCACTTTCCACGTGTAGAATCTGAAGAAATGTCTTGCTGAACTAGAACTTATCATACTACTTGAGGAGCTTACGATTGATGACAAACTCCACTTCGTGGAAGAACCTGTTGAAATTACGGACCGTGAGGTCAAAACCTTGAAACGCAAAAAGATTCCAATTGTCCGAGTTCGTTGGAATGCTAAACGAGGACCCGAGTTTACTTTGGAACAAGAGGATCAGATGATGCAGAAGTATCCTCACCTCTTCACAACTCTACCGTCTACCTCAGCTTAAAATTTCGGGACGAAATTTTCATTAACAGGTGGGTTATGTAACGACCCGACTTTTTCGACTTACTTTTGTGCTTGTTACTTTCTGCGAAATTGCGTATTTGTGCGTACTGTGTTGGTTTATATTTTGGATCTCATTTTGATGATTAATTACATTCATTAATACCATACAATGTGCCATTAAGTAATTAGTTACTTAACTTGATCCTCGAATGCTTTTGCGACCGTTAGTGTCACTTGACGTTGAGAACGAGCTATGTGTTTTGGTACACGTTTAACTTTTGTCGTAATTGGAATATTACGACTACGAAATACTAATTGTTATTTTCTAATAACAATTACTTGGGCTTTTGGTTGCTTAATTACGCTTAGTTATTTACTTATGCTCACTAGTTAGTCTTGTTAGACTTTCTACCTTGTTGGACTTTAGCCCACCCTACTCTAGTTAATGGACTATTTAATTAGTCCAATTTTAATAAGTTTATGACCCATATAAATGTAAAACAAATACCCATTTATTAGAGGGAACATACTAGCATTTTTGTTAACCATAATCATAGTTGTTGCATGGGATCCCAACATAAGCACCAAATTTAGACCACCGTTAACCAAAAAGCAAAAGTTGTCCCCCCTTGTCCTCCCTAAACCCACGGTCACCACCACCTCACCACCACCTCACCACTCTATAAATACCAAGCAAATCTCACCCATTTCACACTTAATCTCATTCACATTTTACACACACTTACTCTCTAATTCTCTCTCTAGTCTTTCTCACTCTAAAAAGTGTAAGTTTTAAATCTTCTTCTTCTCTTCTCATTGTCGACATCATTATCATCATGCAAGGATCTAGCTTTTTAGCTTTTTGATCTCGTTATATCTTGTAGATTCAAACTTTGGTTTGAATCCTTCAAGAACATGAAAGATTCAAGCTTTCTTGCTTTGAATCTTCATTACTTTGTTGGATCTAGGTTTTCTAGCTTATAATTCTTTTATTTTGTTAAAAAGATCAAAACTTGTGTTTATGATCTTCATATAACTTGAAGATCTAGCCTTTTGCTTTAAGGATCTTCAAGAACATTAAAGATCCAAGCTTTTTAGCTTAGGGTTTCATAATTTTGTTAAAGATATTAGCTTTTTAGCTTATGGTCTCATTACTTTTATTAGATCTTAGCTTTCTAGCTTATGGTCTCATTAATCTTGTAAAGATCCAAGCTTTCTAGTTTAGGGTTTTCTTAATACTTGAGATCTAAGTTACCATTGTAGATCTCACTTACTTGGAACCTTTTTGTGATTTTTGTGATGATAAAAATCAAGTCTTCATCATCTCATATGATAAAGATGCATAAACTTGTGTAAAAACGACAAAGGTTGAAGCTTTATTGGGTTTATGCAATAAAGAGGCAACCTTGATGTTCAAAACTTGTAGAATGATAGCTTTTACTCTTAGTTGTGTATTGATGGTTGAAACTAGGTCAAAGTGATGCTAAAACATCAAAGAGTTTACACTTGAAGCATACACGCCTCAAGGATGAGAACCGTGATGAGCATCAAGCACCAAAAAACCCACCGGAGCACTTGTTTGCTGTTTTTCGGGATCTGATCAGGTTCCTAGGACTTCTGAAAAATTTATTTTCAGATAGTTCGTTTCGAGAAGATGATGTTTCGTTTAGGCCTCGCCTAAATCCGATATACGGTTTAGGATTTACAGCCTTCCGAAAGTCACAACGCCGTTATAACGACGTGCTGAAAATTCTGACCTACTCACGCTTGAACTGTTGCCACGGTCAAACAACATCGAGTTAGGATCTAAAAATTGGATACCGGTTATAGGACTCACATACGAAGCTTTTCCACTGACCACGCGTCTTTTTATTTTGTATAGAGGTCGTAGCAGCTGTCCGAATTCAGCCTTTTGTTTCGATCTCTATTCTTGTTGAAAACTTACTTTATCTTTTACGTATGATGATAATGATGATGATGATGATGATGATGATGATGACGATACTTAAGACTTAATTTATTCACTTTTAAACTTTTGGGGACAATATACTGACTTAGTGACCTTTGACTTAGGTTGAGGACCTTTCGGACCGACTTACTACTCGCATACTTTTCATATGGACTTTACCGCACATTCACTGTGAGTTATAGCTTCCCTTTTTACTTTATTATTTTTGAGACTGAGAATACATGCGCTTTTTATGTTTTACATACTAGACACGAGTACTTAAACTTTATATATGTGTGGGTGATATAACGGCACAAAGTTTCCCCTTAGCACGGTAACGTTTAATCATTGGTTTTTGTACCGGTGAACGCGAATATTAGATATGGATCCATAGGGTTTGACATCCCCACTCGGGCTAGTCGTGCTAGCATTTAATGGGTGTTTAATACTTCGAGGACATACGCACTCGCCAAGTGTACTTTTAGGGGGTATTATTATTACGTTAAGTTAGTTACCGGGTGCCCACGGATAAGCATATACTTTTCATACTATTTTGGAATACGAAATCTCGTGGTCTACATTACATTACTGATACAAACTATAGCTCACCAACATTCGTGTTGACTTTTAAGCGTGTATTTCTCAGGTGCTTCGACGTTGTTGCTTCCGCTGTTAGACTTGCTGTCTTGGTGTTTTAGACTTGCTGCTACAGACTCGCTGTGTTAGACTTCCGTTGCATTACTTAGAGATGTCTCAATCATGGAACTTTTATTTTGCATTCGCAATTTATGTTATTTTGAATAATGACTTTGTAACGACCTTTGTGTCACGTTATCTTTTGTAAAATGTTACCTTTTCATGAATGCAAAACTTGTTTTAAAACAGCATGTAGTATTATACCGTGTAATGGACATGTTGTTGACGATTCGTACATGATGGTTTTGTACGGGCCGTCACACCTAATGCTGGAAAGGACCAGTCTCTTTGATAAAATTCTTCATGAAGAACAAAAGAGAGTAGCATTTCTACTAGATATATTTTTATACATTGCTTTTATAATAAAGGTAAAATTAAAAGAAAATAAAGTAGTCTACGAAATACTCTCCTGGCCAGTTTGTAGAGCGGTGTCTGCGAAGTCTCTATTAGGTCTGAAGATATCATCATCGTCCTCGAGCCTTGGAAAATCCTCAAGTGGTTGTCCTGCATCCAACTCAGGGCCCAATAGTGTGTCTAGACATAGGTCAGATGGTATTTTACAGGTGTGAAAGATTCGAGAATGGCTCCTCATCAGGGATGTTCCCGGTGATCTCAAAGACCTGAGCCATAGGTGGCTCTACTGAGATAGGGACTGTGAATAAGTGGTAGCCCTCAGGTATCTCACGAATAGGGACCGTCTCAATGATTGGAGCAGGTGAAATGGCTAAAACCGGCAGCGTGATAGGAGTAGCACGAACTGGGGCAACTGCTGAGGCTACTGAATGAACTGAGACTGTAGTAGAGCGCCTAGGAGTAGATTATCGTGTCGATGGAACACGACGTGCTATTCTGAATGATGAAGGGCCCAGAGTACTCCGGGGCATTCCTTCACACTGATAATATGCTCTGAAATCTCTGTAGAGTCTCTGATGATCTCTAAATAACGCCCATGTGACATTTGGGTCACTCATGGTGGCTTCATGGTGAATCACAACCTGCGACTCACGTGGATCTAACAGCTCTGGATGCTCAATGGGTCTCGAAGCTAAACGCCTGTAGCGTCGTACTGGAGGATCTAGCGGTGCCGTACTGATATACTCCTCAACACACTCTAGAATCAAACGTCTCGAGCCTAGCTGTCCCGTCGAAGGCCTGTGCTGATCTGTGCTGCTCTCTGATAGGTAAACCCTGGGAGTCCTTCTCCTGCGAATGGGAATGCTATAGGAAGTTCCTGAACTTGGCATTTTGCGTAGATATATTTCAACAAGCTAGTAAGTACTAAGCAAAAGTACGGCGCTTAGGGTTAGTGCACAATAAAATATTTTGTAGACTAAAAATAAATTCAAATAAAAATTAAGAATTAAAAGGATAAGCAAGGGGTGCCTCCAAAGAGCGCTTTGTTTATCAAGTCGTTACAGCTCGACTTTTTCTGGAATGTCTTCAGAATGGATCAAAGGAGAAGAGGTGTTCCTCCCTGTTATGGTCTTCTAGATAAGCTTTCAATCGGTGGCCATTGACTTTGAAATTTCCAGTGCGTCCTTCTAATTCTACGGCTTCGTGCGGAAAAGCTTGTCTTACTTTATATGGTCCACTCCATCGTGATCTGAATTTACCAGCGAATTTATTGAATCGAGAATTGAAGAGTAGAACTTTATATCCAAGAGCGAACTTTGTTGGTATCAGTTTTGCATCGTGTGTCAGCTTCGTCCATTCCTAGTAGATATATGATGTCTCATACGCTTGGTCTCTTAATTCATCGAGTTCATTCATCTGCATCTTTCGATGCCTAGCGGTTACTGAAGGATCAAGGTTACAGGTTTTCAATGCCCAGAGAGCTTTATACTCTAGCTCTAGCGAAAGGTGACAGGCATCCCATAGATCATGCGGTAGGGTGTAGTTCCTAGAGGATTCTTGTAAGCAGTCCGGAATGCCCACAGAGCATCATCTAGTTTCTCGGCCCATTTATTCCCATGATGGCCGATGGTACGTTCTAGAATTCTTTTGAGTGCTCTGTTATTGACTTCTGCATGTCCGTTAGTCTGCGGATGATAGGCAGTGGACATCTTGTGGGTAACTCCGTATTGTTGCATCACCTTCATGAATTAGGTATTACAGAAGTGTGTGCCTCTATCACTTATTATAGCGCGGGGAGCTCCGAATCGGCAGAATAGTCTCTTCGGGAAATTGGTGACGACATTGGCATCATTAGTTGGAAATGCTTGGGCTTCGACCCATCCGGAGACGTAATCCACTGCTACGAGGACATATTCTTTCCCATTAGACTTGGGGAACGGCCCTATAAAGTCTACTCCCCATATATTAAAGATTTCGCATGCTTGGATACTAGTCCGAGGCATCTCATTCTTCATAGAGATAATACCTTGTCTTTAGCAAGCGTCGCAACGCCTTACAAGCTCTTGCGTATCTCGGAATATAGAAGGCCAATAAAATCCTGAATCGTAGACTTTTCTTGCGGTTAGGTTTGCTCCATGATGACCTCCAGTTGGTCTATGGTGACATTGGTGAAGAATCCCTATTGCTTGTTTTTCATCTACGCACCTCTTGATTATCTGATCAGGGCAAATTTTAAACAGGTATGGATCTTCCCACTAGTAGTACTTAGCATCCCTGAAAAACTTCCTTCTCCGAGATGTGCTCATTCCTTTTTATACCACTCCGGCAACTAGGTAGTTGGCTATGTCAGTGTACCAAGTGGTATCAGTGAATTGCGATCCTATGTTGGCTTGTCCTAAGTTCATAAGCTGTTCTTCCAAAAATTTGTCTCTAATATCTTGTTCAACAAGTTGTTCCATCGCTGGATTCTTCAAACGACTAAGATGATCTGCTGTGTTGTTCTCTACTCTTTTCTTATCTTTGATCTCGATATCGAATTTCTGAAGGAGTAAGATCCATCGTAGGAGTCTTGGTGTAGCATCTTGCTTAGTAAACAGATATTTCAAGGCTGAATGATCTGTGTAAACCGTAGTTTTGGACAGAATGAGATAGGAACAGAATTTGTTAAAGGCGAAAACTACTGCTAACAGCTCCTTTTCCATAGTGGTGTAATTCTCTTGAGCTCCGATTAAGGTTTTGCTGGCGTAATATATTGGATGAAAGTGCTTATCTTTCTGTTGTCCTAGTACAGCTCCAACTGCGAAATCTTTCGGATCACACATGATTTCGAATGGTAAGCTCCAATCGAGAGCTATCATGATGGGTACATGTGTGAGGTGTTCCTTTAGATAGTTGAACACTTGAACACATTCTTTATTAAAGACAAACGAAACTTCCTTTCCGAGGAGATGAATAATAGGTCGTGTCTTTGAAAAATCTTTGATTAAACATCGGTAGAAACTGGCGTGTCCAAGGAAACTCCTCATAGCTTTCACTGTGGTAGGTTCTGGAAGCTTAGTTATGGTTTCAATCTTAGCCTTGTCAACTTCTATTCGTAACTTTAATATCTTATGTCCTAAAACTATTCCTTCTTTTACCATGAAGTGACATTTTTCCCAATTTAGAACTAAATTCGAATCTTCACACCGGGTGAGCATCTTGTCAAGGTTAGAAAGGCAGACTCAAAGGTACTACCGAATACGGAGAAGTCATCCATGAAGACTTCCATACAACGTTCGATTATGTCGTGGAATATAGCTACCATACACCTCTGAATTGTAACATGTGCATTGCAAAACCCAAAGGGCATGCGTCGGTAGGCAAATGTTCCATAAGGACCGGTGAAGGTTGTCTTTTCTTGGTCCTTTGGATTGAGGGGAATTTGAAAGTAATCGTCAACGAAACGATACAACTCATTTCCTGATAGGCGTTCCAACATTCGATCAATGAACGGAAGTGGAAAATGATCTTTCCGGGTTGCATCATTTAGTTTACGATAATCTATGCAAACCCTCCAACCGGTGACCTCCCGTGTTAGAATAAGTTCATTATTCTCCTTTTTGATTACGGTCATTCCTCCCTTCTTGGTTACCACTTGAATAGGACTGGCCCATGGAAATCGGAAATAGGATAGATCAGACCGGCGTCCAGAAGTTTGATTAATTCTTTCTTGACGACTTCTTAAATCATTGGATTGACTCTTTTTGGCCTCTGAACAGATGGTTTGAAATCATCTTCCATGTTGATCTTGTGGGTGCAATAGTTTGGACTGATTCCTTTTATGTCAGAAATCTTCCAAGCAATTGCTTTCTTATGTGACTTCAGAACCTTAATCAATTCCATCTTCTCATGTGGCGTGAGGTCTTTAGAAATGATTACAGGGAGTTACGATTCTCCTTCTAAGAATGCATACTCCAGATGTTCCGGTAACTTCTTCAACTCCAATTCCGGAGGTTCCTCGATAGATGGATTCATTCTGGCGATCTCCTTTCTATCTAACGAGTCATATCTCTCCTGGAATTCTGATTCTTCTTCCTTAATAGCGGTCACTGATGCTATCTATTCTTTGGTTCTGAAAATTGTCCTACTTAATGCTTCGTCTTCAGAAACGTCTTCTTTAGTTTCGAAGGTTGGTTCAGGAATTTCATCACAGTCCTCATTTAACTGTGGTTCCTGAAATATCGAAATGAAATTTGTTTCTTCATTTGGTCTTTTCCTTAACAGATGTAGGGGAATGCCTTGACCTAGCGGTGCTATTTGGATAGTTTTGCCGAGAAAGTTACTTTTGGAGATGGGAAATTTATATTGACCAGGATCTATGGCTGAATGGTTGTCGAGATTTCCTTCAGGAGGTGTAAAGAACAGATCTTTAGAAATTTGATCTTGACTACATATAGCCATGATATCCTCCAGATATTCATTGACGAGTTTTTGAAAAAAATCAGCTAGATTGAGATTTTCTTCGCGAGGATGGCTCTGAGTCGGTCGACATTAAATGTGACTTCTTCATTTCCAACTCTTAGTTTTAGTGATTTCTCGTGTACATCAATTATGGTTTTGGCAGTATTCAAGAATGGTCTGCCAAGTATGAGTGGGACCTTCGTGTCTTCCTCAATATCCATAATGATGAAATCAACGGAGAATGCAAACTTATCCACTCTGACTATGACATCCTCAGTAATTCCTCGAGGAGTCTTAACTAATCTGTCTGCGAGTTGGATAGTCATTCTGGTAGGTATTAAGTCATTAAGTCCTAGTTTTTTGAATAATGAATAGGGCATTAGGTTTACACTGGCTCCTAAGTCTGCTAATGCATTGCTGATTTGGACATCTTGCAGGTAGCAAGGTACCATAAATCTTCGTGTATCTCCTAATTTAAGGGGAATACCGTGTTGAAACACTCATGAAAATTCCTCACCTAAGGGTAAGCTAACTGTTTCTCTTAATCTCTCTTTGTTTGAAAGCAATTCTTTGAAAAAATTAGCGCAGTTTGGCATTTCTACTAAAGCATCTACTAGTCGTACATTCAAATGCAGATTTTTAATAATATCCCAATACTTAGCTATTTACGATTCTTGTTTTTCCTTCCTAAGCCTACCTGGAAAAGGTAGAATGATTTCCGAAGCTTTAGGAGAGATAGGTTCCGATGGATTGACAACTGGGTCAATTGGCACAGGTTCTGTATCAGAAAAATCTTGTATGGGTATATTAACAGTTGTTTTCTTCCCACCTCTAGTGACTACTAGGGCATCAAACTCTCTACACTATGTTTCAACCTTAGTGGTTAATCATTTAAGCGTAAGCTGAAAATTGGTTATAAATTCTTCAAAAGTCTTTATCAAAGTATCAAACTTATTTTGGCATTCTATGACTTGAAGGTTTATCATGTATTACTTTTTCATAAAGTCGACTAAAGTTTCCTTAGAGTGGGGAGTAGGTTGGTGTAACGAGAAGATTATATTAGAGTCCAAGCTATTATGCTGTTTATATGCCCATCTAGGGTAAGGATACCTTAGATTGGTTTTAGTAGCATCGGGACTTTTAGGAATTGGTAAACTTTGAAGAGTGAGGGTGAGATCTTGTAACCTGGTTTCCAGCAGTTTTACCGTTTGAGTGAAGATGTCATCCTTCTCAGTAGCTTCATTGCTCCAATCTTCCTGTTGTGCAGCTATTGTTTCTAAGAGATTCAATGCTTCGTCTGATGTTCGTGACATGAAATTGCCTTGCGAGGCCATGTCTAGGAGAGACTTATCATCCTTGGTCAAACCATTGTAAAGCGTGCAGATTATGTCTGCCCGACTTAACGAATGATTCGGACATCTTTTAAGCATCACCTTTACTCTATTCCATGCTAGACATAATGACTCGTATTCCTTTTGTGAAAAGTTTGTGATGTCATTTCTTAAATAGGTTTACAGGGAGGGTGGATAAAATTTGTTTAAAAACTTTGTAGCTAATTCCTCCCATGAATGTATTGAATTAGGTTTAAACTCATCAAACCATGTTAAAGCGCGTGTAGACAAAGAATATTGAAAAAGATGAAGTTTCAATATATTTTTCTCGTTTTCTTCCTTCTTAAAAAGTCAACCAGACTGATAAATTTGTTCAGTTGAATGTTTGAATCGTCAATCAGAAATCCTTGAAATTTACAGATCATACTGACCAATTTGATCATGTGTGAAATGATTTTAGGAATTTCTTCAGTTCCTTAGATGATTGGTCCTCATCTTTCTTCTAAGCATGACTTTTGTATAGAAGCAAGGGTAATTTGTTGTTCCATTTTTTAGGTTTTCTGTTTAAAAAGACTTAAAAAGTAACTTTTGGAAAATATTAATTTACTAAAAGGCTCGATAATTTAATTAAAACAATTATTCTTGAAATTCGGTCGCTAACCTTATCGGATATTCTGATTGATAGGATTTCGTACATATTACTTCGTACCTAAGTGGCCAGATCGACTACGGAGAGGTAGGATCCTTTTGGTTCCAATTTAATTGGAGACTGTTCGAAAAATTCAATAACCAATCTGTCTATAATTGTCTTTCTTAGATACCGCCAAATAATACTTTTGTCTGAATAAAATCTTTCTCAATTGAAATATTCGATCCCCGGCAGCAGTGCCAAAAAAACTCTGGTCTCTCTTGATATGACCATAACGGACGGTTTTCTTTATACGGTGTCGTTAGGCCGTAAGGCGTCAGAATCAGCTATCCAGAGGGAGAACAGTGGTTTATTATTTATATTTTGCGGAGCCTAAATTTACTTTTTAACTTTCTAAGGTAGAAGGTGTAAGTTAACCTAGGGTTGTACTTTTGAATGATTTAACAAATTGAAGATTAAGTGGATAATTGTCTTTGGTTAAATTACCTATATAAAGGGTAGTATTTGGCTTTAAGCTAATAGTCCTAATTGAGGAAAAGTAAAGATGATGGAGGGATATCAGAAGTATGCATATCAGGAAAATGTTGACCAAGATATCAGTTTGGGCTAGGGAAAGGTAATTATGTTTATATTAAAGCTATGCTTAGAATAGTGTATATCTGGTTGGATGAGCGAATTACACAGACCTACTTATCTCTAGACTCTTGGAGTTCTTGTTGAGTAGTGAAAAGTATGTCACTTTGTTGTATAATTGAAAGGTAACTATACCTTGAAGGTTATCCTCAGTAAAGCACTAGGTTTATTAGTGAGTTGAGTTCTAATCCTAACCCTCGTTATCAGTTTGGATAACTGAATAACAATGTGCCTTGTTGAGTGAACACTGATCATAAACGGAAGGAGTCCGTCGGATTAAGTTGACAAAACCTTAATGAAAACTAACAACTATTTCATCATACTAATGAGATCATACCAATCTAAATATTATACAGCATTACAATTGACATACTGAAAGTAAATCAGATAGAAACCTGATAGATACCTAAACAGTTGATATGACTTAATACTAGGGCAACAATCAAACAAGAATATGCAATAGGTTTGGGTCACATAGTCAAGGCACTAACTAGATCTTAACAGCTCCTAACATCTTTGGAATAGTCAATAGGCATACTAGGTCATTCATGTCTCAATTCCTAAGTTCCGTGTCCTAAAAGCGCATTAGATGCCTCTCGGGAACTCTGACCATACCGAGTTCATAGAATCTTCAGATACAGTATAACCAGGGGTCTTAATCCTATGAAGTAGCTAAGTTCATATAGGTGGACAAGTCCTGATCATAACCTAGGTTGGTCAATCCTTAAGATGCTAGCATACAAATCTATCGGAATCACAAGTTCAGTATGACGATAGTAACCGTACTAATTTAACATAACTACACTAACCCAAACTTCTATCATGGCAACATATAGATTAATGAAGCTAACATGGTAATATCGAAACACATTATTAAACGTTAATGATAACAACCATGTTTAATTAATAAGACGAGCGTTTCGGATAAAAACCAGAAAAAGCAGAAGAAATCTTCCCGAGATCGCAGGGACTTGCCGGGATATCCTCCAGAAAATAAAAACTAAGCTAGTTACTACTAAAAACTAACTAACAATCTTGAAAATCTAAATAGAAGTATAAATTGAGTGTGTATAAAAATGAATACAAAAAGCTCCTTAAATAGGCAAAAATTCTCCTGGCATACGGCTGTCAGGCCGTATGCCAGGGCAAGCCGTTTATTGTGCCCGGATACTGGCAGGCCATTTCCCATAGTGGCAGGCCATATGGCAAACCCAATGGCAAGTTGTATGGCTGCCCTGATCTGCTGTTTTTTCCTATATCGTAACTTGATTTACTGGGTCGTAACTTGTCTTTCACCATTTTTGTTCCAGAATCTTCGTTTTACCTCCGATTTACTCGATTCTTTTTGCATCGCCTTTGTAATCACTTAATCTACAAAATTAACCGAAAAAGCCATTACTTTGTCAACAATGTTTGGAACATTATGGATTTAGGGCTTAATATCGGGGGTAAAAACGTAATTTTTTGGCCGATATCACCAACTTTTATACTTCATTCCTATCAAATTGAGAGAGCTCAACTTGCATATCTCCTGCCCAGCTAGGATATTTCAATGCTTTTTTAGCATTAGTGGGTTCAATGATAGATACAAAATTCAATGCATACAGAAATTACTGGTTGCATGCCTTTGAGTCTTTACTCCACTAGCCAGATTACCAGTAATCTGCTCAATATGATGCTCCTTAGTCCATTTGGTGTTGTGGACTAGTGAGCTGGTTGTAGAACACACACCATCAGAATCTCAATTTGTAATACTCCAGTAGAGCCAGTAGGTCCAACTGGTTTAGACACAAATATGATAGAGAATTCTAACTCATATTCAGAGAACCTAGCAGCATGGATTGGTGAGGGTAATGCTACTGGTTCTTCTTCATCAAGAGCTTGTTGAGTAGGCTCTTCTAAAATTAACTCCTCATCTTCTTGAACAGAAGATAAGTTTGGGACATTTTTATTAAATGTAACATTTATTGATTCTTCAAAACATCCCCTTCTCTTCTTGAAATATTCAAGAAATATTCCTTCATCAGCTTTAACATCAAATTTTCCATGCTGGTCCCTATTGTTCAGTATGAAGCAGGGAGTGCCAAATACATGTAGAAATGCAATGGAAGGTCTTCTACCTTTAAGACCTTCATAAGCAGTCTTTTGATATCTCTTCACAATTAAAGATCTATTCAGGGTAAAACATGGAGTATTCACAGCTTCTACCGAGTATGAATTTTTCAGTCCAGACTCAACTAACATAGACCTTGCTACTTCTATGAGAATTCTGTTTCTTCTTTCTGCAATACTATTTTGTTGTGGTATTCTCACAGCGGATAAGTTTTGTGAAATGCCCTTTTAAGCACAGAATTCTTCAAGTGTGGAATTTCTAAATTCTGTACCATGATCACTTCTAAGCTGCTTCACCAGTTGCCCATTAGGTAACTCCATAATTTTGATAAAATTAATGATTTCATCAGCAGCTTCACTCTTTTGCTTCAAGAAGAATACCCAAGTGTATCTGGAGTACTCATCAACATAACCAAATTGTATCTCTTCCCACTGCAGTTGGCAATATTGACAAGACCATACAGATCCATATGAATCAAGTGAAATGGCTTCTCAATAGAGAAATCTTCTTTGACTTGAATGAGGCATGGTGATGCTTTCCCTTTTCACAACCAGGTACAATCTGTCCTTCACATAAGACATGGTAGATAGCCCAGACATTAAACTTTTGCTTGAGAGTTTGTGAATATCTTTAAATTTGATATGTGAGAGTCTCTTGTGCCACAACCATTTAAGGTTATTTGCTGACTTTGAATAAAAACAAGTATCAATTGTTGTAACCGATGTGTTCATGTCAATTTGATACATGATCTCATGTCATCTTACAGTCAGCAGAGGCTTCCAGGTCTTATAAAAAATAATGCCAAATTTTTATCTGAATTGGACTATCTTTCTCTTGTTTGTAAGTTGACTTATGCTGAGTAAATTATGTTTAAGCCCAACTACATATGCTACATTTGAGAATGTAACATTTTCATTTGTCAAAGTACCAAAACCCTTGGTGTAACCACGTGAAATATCTCCATGTGTAACAACTGGACCATCTTTTTCTTGATAATCCATCAGCAGAGACTTACATCCAGTCAAATGTCTTGAACAACCACTATCAAGATACCATATTTGCTTGCTTTGAATGCCTTGCACAGTAACAATATGATTAGTTCTTTTTGAGAACCCATCCGAGGATGGGTTCTAGAAGAATCATTTTAAATGATCTCTTCCTTTCTATTGGTTTGCTTGAAGAAGCAGTAGCAGATGTGGTCAGGGTTTGAGAAGCAGACATATATGAAATTTCGGCTATCTTTTCACGATAAACCTTTTGTAACTCTTTGTACTATGGATATTGGTTGGAAAAGTGAGTCTTGCTACCACAGTTGTAGCATTTTCTCACTTTTGGCTTTGGTTGTTGGTTGGATGTAGATGATGTAACATCCCGCCTTTTTCCGTTTATTTTTCCGTTTATTTATTTAAAGTCCGTTATATGATTATAACATCCTTCGTTAATACGCGTTTTAAAAATATCTCGTTTAGGTAATTCACGCAACCGCAACCGAACTCGAGGGACTAGTTTCGCCAAGGGAGCAAAGATGTGACTAGCTTTTGACTAGTTAACACCCACCTCCCCATTCTTTTCCATTTTCATTTTCATTTTCTTTTCATACTTCCACATTTTCTTCCAATTCTCCATTTCAAAGTTTTATCATCTAAATCGAATCGATCAAGCTTCAATCCAAACAAATTGCATATTTGGAATCCTTGCAACTTCCTCTTCGATTCCATACCGATTTCATTACATTTGGGTAACTTTCTAAAATCACTAGATTTTGTGTTCTTGATGTTTTAAACTTATAAAGATGTTAGTTAGTGTCTATGGCTCAAGTCTAACATGAATATATGATTTATATGTTTGATCTTGTTATTTTTAGTAACTAGCATGAACTTGAAAGTTTGGTGTGTTTGATTCATGATTTGGTTGCTTAAATGTTGTTGTTATGGTAAAGTGCAAGTATTAAATGTGTTACTAGTAGCACTAGCTTCAATTTGATGTGTAGGTTGTTTTAGAAAACTTTATAAACTTGATTATTGGTTTTGGTGGAATTGGGTTAGGGTTTGATGAACTTGAAATGGACTTTTGATGCTTTGAATGACATGAAATGTTATTTGTAAGTGTTAGGTTGTATTGTATGATTGATCACCTTCGAAACAGCATATCATTCATGTAAATTGGTTGTCGAATCATCAAATTTCATTTATGAACTTGAATGCATTTAATGAGGAGCTTTGAATGTGATTTTGGTTGTTATAAAAGTAAATGTGATTGATGAAATGTGTTTAGTTGTTTTCCTTGTCAAAATACCTTTCTGATGGTATAAGATACATGCTTTGGTTGTTTGCGGGTCATAAATGGTGATTGTTTGAAGTTAGTTTCGTGCATAAAACTTAAAAACTGCCAGAATTCTCTGCACAGCCGCGAGGCGCGCCAAAGTGGGCTGTCCAACTTTGTCAATTTTCGAAAAATGTTTGCTATGCTACGCACCTCCGATTCACATGTAACTTGTTCTAACATGCTCATATATGATTAAAAACCTCAGAAAAATAGTTCGGGACCCGACCCGAACGTGTTGACTTTTTCGTTGACTTTGACCGACCAAAGTTTGACTTTTTGCCAAACTTAACCAAATGATTATGCAATCTTTCTAACTTGTTTCTATACTTGTATCTTGCATGAAACTTGACAATTTGATTCACATGCTACATAATCGAGTCGTAACGAGCCATAGGACTAATTGAACACTTTGATCGACCGTGTTAACCAATATTGATACAAACCTATTTGTTTAGGTCAAGACTAGCATTCGTTCTTGCACACGTTTACTTGTTGAAGTACTTTTACCTACGTGCACTCAAGGTGAGATCATAGTCCCACTTTTACTCTTTTTGAACTTACATTTGGGATGAGAAAACATAAACGTTCTTTTTACTAAGTGAACACAAGTACAGGAAAACAAACATTCTACATACGAGTTTGAACAAAAATCCTCAATTCGATTATCATTAGTTACACTTGCCGGATGTAAGCGAGAACTTATGTTATATGGCCATATGGGTTTGACAAACCCTCATTTAAACGGTTCGCTACCGTTTACGAATGAAATATATTTTCGAGAAACAGTGTATGTTCTAACACTATTGTGATGGGGTTCTATGGAAGGAATGTTAAGCATTGATAATTGGGTGCTCGTGAATATTAACTTTTGGAATGTATTACTATTATATCAATGTTACAAATCTTGTGATTCACTTGTACTTACTTACTTAAACCTATGATTTCACCAACGTTTTCGTTGACAGTTTTCTATATATTTTCTCAGGTCCTTGAACGCTACTTGATACATGCTTTCGCACTCTTTTTGATACTTGCTTGGATGTCGAGTATACATGCATAGTTGGAGCATCTTTTGACTACTTTAAATTGTGTCGCATAGGTTTCATTCGTACGTTAAACTTTGTAATGTAACTAGTCTTTTGAACTACATTTGTAAACTTGAAACATCCTTTTACTTATGAAATGAATGCGACATATTTTTGGTCAAACGTCATGTTAAAGACTTATGACCACGTAATGGGACCTAAGTAGTCGGCGCCGTCAAACATGATTTGGTCGGGTCGCTACAGATGGTATCAGAGCGTTGGTTGTAGGGATTTAGAGTTCATTGGTGTCAACCCCGAGTCATAGGGTACATTAGTGAGTCTAGACTACAACCGGCATATAGACTTGAAGTAGGAATTACTTGACTACATGTGCATTGTACTCGAACGTTTCTACTCATATCTACTCTTGTTTCATCTTAATCTCACGTTGTTTAATTTGATTGACGCGCCACCTTGACTATATGAAATGATGTCGAATGCACATATGAATCAGGGTAATATAATTTCCAGGATTATAATATGGTGACTCGTATGAACGTTCCGACATTGTGGCATAAAGAATTTAAGGCGAATCAAGGAAAATTTTTCTCTCTATCCTTATTCCATATCATGATTAGTATTATTGAAATACTAATCAATGGTATTCTTGTGTTTTGAAGGAACAACGCCTCCTCGTCGTGTGCCACGCCATGAGACTCCCGAACAAGCTCTACAACGGATGATAGCCACCGCCGTGGATGCGGCTATGGCCGGTCACTCCTCCAACAATAACAATAAAAACAACCACAACAACAACAATCAAGGAGCCGGTAACTCAAGCGAGGGATGCTCCTATAAAGCCTTCATGGAGTGCAAACCTCATACTTTTGATGGAACCGGGGGACCGGTTACTCTCAATCGATGGTTCGAACAAACGGAGGCCGTCTTTAGCATAAGCGGTTGTCAGGACCAAGATAAGGTCAAATACTCCACTCACACTTTCGCCGGTGTCGTCCTCACATGGTGGAACACCTATGTACAATCGGTGGGTACCGATGAAGCTCACGCCCTCTCTTGGGCCGACCTAAGGGAAAAGATGATCGTCGAATATTTCCCTCGTGAAGAAACCCGAAGGCTCGAACAAGAGCTAAGGACTTTGAAAGCGGTCGGAAACGATCTCAAGGCTTACAATCAACGATTTTCCGAACTAGCCTTGATGTGCCCAAACCTTGTGAACCCCGAAGCTTTAAGGGTTGAACTTTACATGGATGGTCTTCCAAAGAGCATCAAACACGGGGTAATGTCATCCAAACCCACTAATCATCAAGAAGCTTTGAACATGGCCCGCAATTTGATAGAAATGGTTGACGAAATTGTAGTGCCGACACCTAAAGCCGAGAATAAGTCGGGTAACAACAAAAGAAAGTGGAAAGCCCCCCAATCAAACAACAACAACTTTGCTAAGAAGCCTTACACCTCCGACGGCAAGAAGGGTTATGCCGGGAACCTACCTCTTTGCAACAAATGCAACAAACATCACTTTCGTGAATGTGGCAAGTTAATTTGCCATCGGTGCCAAGGAGTTGGTCATAAGGCCAACGAATGTAAAAGTGTCACCCCCATCGCTCGAAAGGGGCCCAATGCACCAAAGACGGGCACTTGTTACGAATGTGGCCAAATGGGCCATTACAGAAATGCATGCCCGAAGAAGAAAGATAACCCCAATACGCGCGGTAGAGCTTTCAACATCAACACCGAGGAAGCCCGAGATGACAATGAACTAGTCACAGGTACATTTCTTCTCAACAACACTTATGTTACTTGTTTATTCGATTCAGGTGCCGATAAATGCTTTGTATCCAAGACTTTGACTCATTCTTTTAGCACTCCACCGCTTCCATTAGATACCACCTATACCATTGAAGTGGCCAACGGGAAACTATTGAGTGCCGACACATATTACCGGGGGTGCACATTAAACATTTTGGGTAATGAGTTTGAAATTGACTTGATACCCATGGAACTAGGAAGCTTTGATGTAATAATCGGTATGAATTGGTTAGCCAAAACGAAATCTCACATCCTTTGTGATCTTAACGCAATCCGAATTCCTATCGAGAATGGTGAACCTTTGATTGTTTATCGCGATAAGAGTTGCACCGGACTCAACCTCGTTTCATGCCTTAAAGTTAGAAAACTACTCTGTAAGGGTTGTTTTGCAATCCTTGCCCACGTTAAGAAAGTCGAGTCCGATGAGAAGCATATCGATGATGTGCCAATTGTTAGTGACTTTTCCGATGTATTTCCCGATGAATTGTCGGGTCTTCCACCTCATTGACCGGTTGAATTCCAAATCGATCTTATTCCGGGAGCCGCACCCGTAGCACGTGCACCATATAGACTTACTCCATCCGAAATGCAAGAATTGCAAAGTCAAATCCAAGAACTACTTGATCGTGGTTTTATCCAACCTAGCCATTTACCATGGGGCGCTCCGATTTTGTTCGTTAAGAAGAAAGACGGATCCCTACGAATGTGCATTGATTATCGTGAACTAAACAAATTGACGGTTAAGAACCGATATCCTCTTCCTCGCATCGATGACCTCTTTGATCAATTACAAAGGTCTTGTGTATATTCGAAAATCGATCTCCATTCGGGTTATCATCAATTAAGGTTTAAGGGGGAAGATGTCTCCAAAACCGCTTTTCGGACTCGTTATGGTAGTTATGAATTTCTTGTCATGCCATTTAGTCTCACTAACGCACCGGCGGTATTCATGGATCTTATGAACCGCGTGTACAAACCGTATCTCGATAAATTCGTTATTGTGTTCATCGATGACATCTTGGTCTATTCTAAAAGCGAAGAAGAGCACGAACAACATCTCCGACTTGTGCTTGAACTCTTGAGACAAGAACGACTCAATGCCAAATTCTCCAAGTGTGAATTTTGGTTGAAGGAAGTTCAATTTCTTAGTCATGTTGTAAGTGACCAAGGTATTAAAGTCGATCCATCAAAAATCGAAACCATTAGTAAATGGGAGACTCCTACTACTCCTACTCACATTGTTGTAGCAAGGTTTAAGTATATCCATTCTATAAATAAATAAATATCTTGTGTAAAATTGTATAGTATTTAATAGTATTTCCTTAGTTATTTGAAGGGTAAATATGCCGCGACTCGCGGAGGATCCAAAACCCAGAAAAAAAATAAAACGAGCTGAACTGATCAGTCCCCATCCCCGGCAGCGGCGCCAAAAATAACTTGATGTTTGAGCAAAGGGGTATAAAATACTATTAAATTTTACAAGGAAATACTATTAAATACTATACAATTTTACACAAGATATTTATTTATTTATAGAATGGATATACTTAAACCTTGCTACAACACTTATAGGCAGTGTACCTAATCGTACAGTAGTGTAGTTTTTAGTAAGTCCGGTTCGTTCCACAGGGAAAATCTTTAAACAAAGCTTAACGCTATATTAGTTTACTTTTATAAAAATACAAATATATATAAGTAATATTATTATTATAAAGGGGGGTTTTTACCGTTTAATGACCGGTTTGTCGATTTTAAAACTTTAGTCGCAGTTAAAACAAAATGTAAAAAAAAAAAAAAATACAAGACTTAATTTAAAGCGTAAAGTAAATAACGATAATGAAATTGCGATAAATAAAAGTGCAATAAAATAAACTTGCGATAATTAAAAGTATGATAATTAAAAGTGCAATTAAATACAATAACAATAAAATAAAATGCGATAATTAGAAGTGCAATTAAATATAAAATAAAGGAAATTAAATATGAAATAAAATAATTATGCTTATTTAAACTTCCGTAATCATGATGTTTGACGTGTTGATTTTAGTTTTATGCCCATGGGTTAATTGTCCTTTGTCCTGGATTATTTAATATGTCCATCTAGTTTTTGTCCATAACAGTCCATCAGTCATAAATATAAAGTGCGAGTGTCCTCGTCAAATTATTCTTATACCTGAAGTTAAATATTCCAACTAATTGGGGACTTAAACTGTAACAAGATTTTAATACTTTATTTAATAATTACACCAGGATGTCGACTGAGTGTAACCCAAGGTTTTAATACTTTGTTATCAATTATACCAAGTGTCCTTGTACATAATTTCACCCCTGTTTTAATTATTCTAGTGGCTATTAATCCATTCCCGTGTTCGGTTAAATGAACGATTATTCGTACATATAAATACCCCGCCCATCGTGTCCGATCGAGTGTATATGGTAATTTATGGGTACGTCCAATTATAAATCTTTATATTAACATTAACAAACTATCATTTAGTTAAACAAATATAAAGCCCATTAATAGCCCATAGTCTAATTTCCACAAGTGTCGTTCTTTTGTCCAAACCCCAATTATAGTACAAAGCCCAATTACCCAATTTTAGTAATTAGCCCAACATCATGATTACTTCGTTTTAAATAAGCATAATAATAACTTAGCTACGAGACATTAAATTAAAAAGGTTGAACATAACTTACAATGATTAAAAATAGCGTAGCGTTACACGGACAGAATTTCGACTTACACCCTTACAACAATCGCTAACATACCCTTATTATTAGGATTAAAATTTAAATTAAAATTAAAATATAAATTATAAATTTAAATATTACGTATAGATAGATGGATGGATATATATTGATATTAAAATTCGTCGAACTGCGTTGGCTTTTATAGGCATTTTCATTTTTTGGGGCTCCGCGAGTCGCGGTTCTTTTAGCTTTCGAACTCCGCAAGTCGCGGAGTTCATTTTTACAGCTCATTCAGCCTTGGCTCTTTGTTTGTCGACGATTTTAAATAATAATATAATATATATATAATTTTTAAGAATTATTTATATATTATATTATATTCATGTGCATAGTTGGCTTGTAATTTTTAGTCCGTTGCGTCGAGCGTTGAGAGTTGACTCTGGTCCTGGTTCCGGATTTTCGAACGTCCTTGCGTACAATTTAATATCTTGTACTTTGCGTTTTGAATCTTGTACTCTTGTAATTTTGAGACGTTTCTCATCAATAATCGGAACCTCTTTGATTGTCTTTTGTACTTTTGAGCTTTTTGGTCGTTTGCGTCTTCAATTCATCGAATCTGTCTTTTGTCTTCACCTTTTATTATTTAAACGAATATCACTTGTAAATAGAACAATTGCAACTAAAAGCTTGTCTTTCTTGAGGAATAATGCTATGAAATATATGTTCGTTTTTAGCATTATCAAATATTCCCACACTTGAGCGTTGCTTGTCCTCAAACAATATAGTCTTGAAATACTAGAATCACTTCTTTATTCTTCACACTGTATACATCAGTGATTTCTATACGGCGGTATAAACAATGGTAGTAACGATATGGTTTACATTCCCACATGACTATAAAATTTAGATCCATTAAGGAAATTGGATCTTTATGAAAATATTTGATCTTTTGAAAATTTTAATCTAGCTTTTACCTTAGATAAGTTTTCCGGAATAACCCTTCACCGGTGTTTGCAAATTCTTTTTGTGGGTTTGGTGGGTTTTAGATTTGAAAATTTTGGCTCAAAACTTATGGTTTTGTGTCACCCACTTGCTAACCTTGTATTAGGAAAGCAACACGTCCAGTATACTTGCTCCGAATATTACCTTTCGATAAACTAACGTCCGGTTGTAAAGGGAAGCGTTGAACAAGCAACTGTTAAGGCAATGTCCCCTGACATGCTTTTAATTATGGTCTATAACGTGTCGGACGCAATTACTATCCTTTGTAGGAGCAATAGTAAAGCTCACCCTTAAAATTTTTTCGGTCTGGCACAAGGTCCTGTCTTTGACCATGCTATGCAACCACCGTTCTTACGGTTGACACCCGATTTGGTTCAGGTGACCTAATGAATTCCAGGTGAATTCCTAGGATTTTACGTTCAATGGTAATGAACGCATTGAAAAATGGGTTTTCAGAAAACAAATCGGTTTATAATTTGATCAAAATATTTTCTCGTTCAAGCTCGAGTTTAGATATCATTGAATTCCATGAGTTTGTAATTCTCAATCTTTAAGGTCAATCTCTAGGATTGAGTAATATCAGGCTTAAAAGCTGATTTTTGATCTTTAAGGAGATTATCCTTTCTGGGGATCTGATTCATTAGTCTTATCAAGCTAATTTGCACGGTGCCCCCCATTGTACGAGATAAATCCTTCTCATGGTTAGGATAAATCTGACCACTTGGCGACCCTGTTTAATGCTGAGGTTCGTGGATTTCCTGCTGATTTTAGTGATGACTTTTCTAGATTTTTCGTCAACCTACAGCTGGTCTGGACGACAACTTCTTGACCTAAATCAAGAAGCGCGTTTCTTTTTCGGAAGACTTTACTTCCTTTTAATGATGGAATTGATTCATCGTGTAGATCCATCTTTCTTACAGTAAATCAGGTAAAACTTTTTAGTTTAGTCCAAAGAAAAAGTATTTTCAGTTATTTGTACAAAAATATGTGACATATGTTTTGAATAACTTGGAGAATTTTCTCACACTTGGCTTTTATTTTCCTTTTTATTATCCTCTATTCCATTTTAAATGAATTTTAACATTTTGGTTTGTTTCTCAATTTATGTCCTTTTCGAGGTAACAATAATTTCGGTGTTAACACCTAGTTTTATTGTTCATAAATATGTATAAACATGATTTTGAGATCATTTAGTTGAAAATTTTTAAAAATTTTACTAGAATTGGGTAGTCAGTATATAAGACTAGGGCTATTCTTTATTATCAGAGAGCACTAGATTCTAATACAACTACTACTTTACTAGTATTTCTAATGGTAACCAAGTGTATAAAGTAAAAATTTTAAAATCCGAAAGAATTTAACCCCTTCCCACACTTAAGATCTTGCAATGCCCTCATTTGCAAGAAATCAGTAACAATTTAAATTATTGAGGGTGATTTGTGTGAAAATGATTAAATTTTACCAAAGTTTCCAAACATATTTGTGTTTGCTTGCTGAATGATAAATGGTGCATATCATTTGTTCATTCCGTCTTGTTGTTATTTCACATATATTTTGCATCTTGTCGTCAAAATTAGTTGCTTTTGCTGAACTTAATGCCAGTCTTTGAAAATGCATTGTTTTACCCTGTTGTGTACATAAGATAAACTGCAAACATATATACATATTTTTGAAGTTTGGTATATTACCCCACATTCAAAAATTATTAAAATCTAATAATAAAATTTAGAAAATTATAAAACTATTACAAATCCAACATAAGTATTAAATGTATCAACATTACAAATAATAAAATAAAAAAAACTAAGTAGACTAGGGATGACACTGATACCAGAAGGGGTTCCATGCATAACCATATGTGCTATAAAATGCTTCTCCTGGGTTATACGTAGGATACGGTGGTTGCATCTCTATAGACCAGGGAGGGAATATGGGCGTTGGGGTAGGAATAAAGTTTCTACCTATATGTTGGCAATAAGCTATGATTTGGTTTTGATGAACTTACCAATCTTCAAATGCTCTATGTCTAGCATTTTCATACTCTTGTGAAGCTATAAACCTTTGCATTTCTGCCATTTCATTTCCCCCTCCTACATTACCTTGCTGTTGGTTTCTCTCAACCTGTGGATGTCTACCATTATATCGTACTGCGACGTTATTTCGCCTCTTCAAAACTTTAGCACCATGGTATAGATTTAAACCTATTGTATCTTGGGGTTCTGGTTCTTCGATTAATAATCCCCCCCCCCCCCCGACTTATATCCACATTGAGATATTCAGCAATCAAAGTAATAAATATACCACCTCCTATTATGCTATGTGGTCTCATCCCCCTAACCATAGCTGATAAATAATAACCCACACAATATGGTATACTTACAGCGCTTTGTGGGTCTCGAATACACATGTGGTAAAATAAATCCTGTTCATTTACCTTTTCCTTATTCTTACATCTTTGTGTAATCGAATTAGCTAAAAACCTATGAATTACTCTTAATTCAGCTCTATCTATATCCAAATAAGAGTAATTTCCCACTTTAAATCGGTGATGGCTAGTCATTTGACTCCATACACCATGCGTATCAAAATTTTCGTCTATCTTTCTACCATTTAGTATCAACCCTCTACAATCGGCAGATGCTAACTCCTCAGGCGTATATATACGTAAAGCCTGAGCCATGTCTAGTAAAGACATGTGGCGCATCGAACCTCCTAACAAAAATCTAATAAAAGATCGATTGGTTAAACTAGCTACCCGATCATTTATTTCTATACTACACAATAATTCTTCACACCATACTTTATATACAGGTCTACGCATGTTGAATAAACATACCCAATCGTTAAAAGTAGAATTACCATACCTCTGTGTAAGTAATTCCCTAATTGGCCCGGCCAATTCTACAGCTTCTAATGGTCCCCATTCTATGACCCTAGGTACTTCAACAGCTTTAGAATAGAGAGTATGCAAGCCCCTTTGGTATTTTGGATAATCTATCCAAAGTCTGTCAAATCTCAGGTTCGGGTGCAAATCTTCTAAGTGCATATCAGAAAATGTCATGACTGGATGAGGTATATCTTGCTTGTAGTAGTTATCCACCTCCTGTTGGTCCGCATTCTCAGGAGGAGCATTGCGAGCTTGGGATGAAGATTCACCCCTTTCAGTCTGTAAAACACATCAAACACAATTTTTGTGCATCCAAATATGCATTAATGTCAGCAAAATCATCAATCAAAATAATTACAATAACATGTCCAATTTATATCAAACTTAAGCTCATTTTCATATTTTTATCAAATCTACACTTTTTCAAATAAGCATATATGAAAATGTTCGCCAAGTTCATAAGCATTCAACTCAAATAACATGTCAAAATAATCATTACTAGCAATTAAACAAGTTTCAAATGGCATTATCTCTCAAAAATCAAGTTCATGAATTTTAGACTTGAAAAAGTCCACTTTAATTCTCAAAATCATGCTTAGGCTCAAAGTTTGGATCATTTAACTACCTAAACATGTTACACTACTTAATTTAGCAACAATTCATGACAAAAATCGGCCATAACCTGTTTATATCAAAAAGCCCCAAATTGCTCAAGAACACAAACCCTAGATTACTCAAAATTTGAAGTTTAAGGCTTCTAATCATGTTAAATAGCACCAATCTAGGTTATACAAGCATAATACATAAGCAATTTAAGCATAATTACACTAAAAAACATCAAAATCGAATTGGGGAAAAAATTGCTCAAGAACACCAATTTTCGGATTAAATAGTGTTTAGGTGTAGAAATTTACCGTTTTTCTTGAGTAATTCCTTGATAGCATCCTTCTCAACATGATTTTAGTAAAAAATGTGATGAAAAACGGTGAAACATTGTGAATTTCGGAGTGTTTGTGTGTGTATTTTTGGGTGTTTTTCGCAGTTTTTGTGGTGTGGGGATGGGGACTGATCAGTTCAGCTCGTTTTATTTTTTTTCTGGGTTTTGGATCCTCCGCGAGTCGCGGCATATTTACCCTTCAAACTCCGCGAGTCGCGGAGTTTGTATTTTTTTTTTTACAAATCTTAACTTATAAAACAAATATAAAATAAATTTAAAATTTTGTTTTCCTTTGTTTTAGGACGAGGTCGTTTCGGATCGATGTCCTAATTCGTCCTTCGACAAAATTTTAAAATTTGTCTTTTTGTAGCGATTGTTTTAAAAGCTAAGATTTTTGGGTTTTTTTAATGTTTTTGGCATACTTTAATTCAATAAGATTAAAAATAATGATAATAAAAGTTCTCGTCCCTCTCTCGGGTAAAGCAATTTCGGTTCAAAGACCTAGTCTTCAACTTACGACGAATTTTAAAAATCATATTTTTAACTTAGCGACATAAAGTAAATTTTTGTTTTTAAATTCACACCAAACTTAAATTTACCATGCATAAAAATAAAATTCACACCAAACTTATATTATATTTTTTTTATGCATACAAACTTTAAAAATATCAATTGTTCAAATATTTACAATTTTAAATATATTAATTTAAAAAGTTTACAATATTAATTTAAGATTTATATATTAATTTTAAAAATATGGTAAAAATAAAATTAAAAATCTTTTTGGCTTTTTATCCCACTTTAATCAATCAAATATTATCAAAAATATGCGCCCCTCTTTTCGGTAAAGTAATTTCGATTCCATGAACTAATTTAACTCATGACGAATTTTTGAAATATTTTGGGTTGATTGATTAAAGATATTTATACCTTAAGAATAAACGTTAAATTTCGCAGTGATGTAATAAATTTTTGAATGATATCAATAATTTCGGTCGCCAAACCTAATTTTATTCAATACCAATTTAATACTTTATAGCGAACAAATTAGCGTTTATTATCAAAAGGTTAAAAATAAAAATAAAAAAAAATAAAAACTGTACAGACTTACCTGTGAGATAGTATTCTTAGTTATATGATCTATCCCATTCATAAGATAGTCGGTTTAATTGGTTTTCCATAGCTACATAGGCGTAACCTCGAGCATTCAGTATTTTTTCTTCTAAACATATGAACGGTCCGTCTCTGCATAAAGTAACAAATTCGGTATTTGAATAGGTTTGATTATTTGAACATTTACCTCCATGTGACCATTTTCCGCATTTGTGACATCTTTCAAGGTGTCGTGCTCTTCTTTTCGCTGCGGATTTTGATTTTCCTTTACCAAATTATAACTTATTATCTTCGCATCTGGATTCTTTTCTTACTTCGTCCAATCTTTCTCTGATTACTGATACTATTTCACTCGGAAGTGTGTCATTATTACGTTTAATGATCAAAGCGTGTAGCATTAGACCATGGTTTAGTTCACAGGCAGTCTTCATTTCGTAAAAAACGTAAAAAAAAATAAAAATTCAGAATGGGGGGAGAAGACTAGTTCTTTAGGGTCTGCTAGGGAAAGACCATTCGGGTTCCATTTTCGAGAACTACACGAAAACAGACAATCTAACTCTAACAGAAATACATATTATCCTTTAAAGATTTGATTCTCCCCACACTTAGTTAGCTGTGGTATCGAAATTGTGATTAACTTCGTTGTCGACTTCCATCGGACTATCTATGTAATGTTTAACTCTGTGACCATTAACTTTAAATTCAATTCCATTTGAATTTATTAATTCTATCGTTCCGTATGGGAAAACTCTTTTGACTATGAATGGTCCAGACCATCTTGATTTCAATTTTCCAGGAAATAGCTTGAATCGTGAATTGAAAAGAAGAACTCTGTCTCCTTCTTTAAATTCTTTTGAACTTCTGATTCTTTTATCATGCCATTTCTTCGTTCTTTCCTTATAGATTAACGAATTTTCGTATGCTTCATGTCTTAATTCTTCTAATTCGTTTAGTTGACTTAATCGTAGACGTCCGGCTTCATGTAAATCAAGATTACATGTCTTCAAAGCCCAAAATGCTTTGTGTTCAATTTCTACTGGAAGATGACATGCTTTTCCATAAACGAGTCTAAAAGGTGTGCTTCCAATTGGAGTTTTGTAGGCTGTTCTAAAAGCCCAGAGTGCATCCTCCAATTTAATGGACCATTCCTTCGGATTTGATCCTACGGTTTTCTCTAGAATACGTTTTAAAGCTCGGTTGGTATTTTCAACTTGTCCACTTGTTTGTGGATGATATGCAGTGGAGATTTTATGAGTTACTCCATATCTTTTGAGAACTTTCTCAAGTTGATTATTACAGAAATGAGTACCCCGATCACTTATTAAAGCTTTCGGTGTTCCAAACCTTGCAAAAAGACGTTTTAAAAAGTTGACTACAACTCGTGCATCGTTAGTTGGGAGAGCTTGTGCTTTCGCCCATTTAGATACATAATCAATGGCTACGAGAATATAGAGATTATTATGAGATTTTGGAAATGGACCCATAAATTCAATACCCCAAATGTCAAATACTTCACATACTTGTATGACATTTTGTGGCATTTCATCACGTTGACTTATTTTTCCGGCCCTTTGACAAGCATCACAGGATTTGCAAAGAAGGTGTGCATCTTTGTAAATTGTAGACCAATAGAATCCAGCTTCATACACTTTTCTTGCTGTTAGTTGAGGCCCATAATGCCCTCCTGTTGGTCCTGTGTGACAATGGTTTAAGATTTTACTAGCTTCATTTCCAAATACACATCGGCGTATTATTCCATCGGGACAACTTTTAAACAAATGTGGATCTTCCCAGAAATAGTGCTTTATATCACTGAAGAATTTCTTTCGTTTTTGGTACGACAATCCTTTTTCAAGGAATCCACAAACTAAGTAGTTTGCATAGTCTGCAAACCATGGGATTTCATTATAATCTATCTTCAATAGATATTCATCAGGAAAGTTGTCTTGTATGGCCGATTCATTTAGAACTTCTAATTCGGGATTTTCAAGACGAGAAAGCTGATCAGCGGCGAGATTTTCTGCTCCTTTTTTATCTCGGATTTCAATATCGAACTCTTGTAAGAGTAAGATCCAACGGATTAATCTTGGTTTAGCATCTTGTTTCGAAAATAGGTATCTAAGAGCAGAATGGTCGGTATAGACCACCGTTTTTGCTAGAACGAGATATGAACGAAATTTGTCAAAAGCAAAGACAATAGCAAGGAGTTCTTTTTCAGTAGTTGTGTAATTTGTTTGTGCTCCTTGTAACGTCTTACTAGCATAATATATAGGTTGAAATCTTTTTTCAATCCTTTGTCCTAAAACGGCTCCCATTGCAAAATCAATTGCATCGCACATTAATTCAAACGGCAGATTCCAATTTGGTGTTATCATGATCGGCGCATTAGTGAGTTTCTCTTTAAGAATATTAAAAGATTTGATACATTCATCTGAAAAGATGAATGGAGCATCCTTTTCTAGGAGTTTATTCATAGGAGTGGCAATTTTAGAAAAATCTTTTATGAAGCGTCGGTAAAAACCGGCATGCCCTAGAAAACTCCTAACTCCTCTAACATTGGTGGGATGTGGAAGTTTAGCAATTACATCTACTTTAGCTCTATCCACTTCAATTCCTTCTTTTGAAATTTTATGTCCAAGAACGATGCCTTCTTTAACCATGAAATGGCATTTCTCCCAATTAAGTACTAGATTTGATTGTTCACATCTAATAAGCATTCGTTCCAGATTAACTAGACATGATTCAAATGTATCACCGAAGACTGAAAAGTCATCCATGAAAACTTCCATGCATTCTTCTATCATGTCGTGAAAAATCGCCATCATACACCTTTGAAAGGTTGCAGGGGCGTTGCAAAGTCCAAATGGCATGCGTTTGTAAGCAAAAGTACCATAAGGGCACGTGAATGTGGTTTTCTCTTGATCTTCGGGTGCTATTGGAATTTGAAAGTATCCGGAAAATCCATCAAGAAAACAATAATAACTATTTCCGGCTAATCTTTCCAACATTTGATCAATGAAAGGTAAGGGAAAGTGATCTTTTCTGGTGGCGTCATTTAATTTTCTATAATCAATACACACACGCCATCCTGTAACAGTCCTAGTAGGAATAAGCTCATTTTTCTCATTTGTAATGACAGTCATGCCACCCTTCTTAGGCACGCATTGAACTGGGCTTACCCATGGACTATCAGAAATTGGATATATCAAACCTGCATCTAGCAGTTTAATAATCTCTTTCTTAACTACATCTTTCATATTAGGATTTAGTCTTCGTTAGCGTTGCACATACGTTTTATGACCTTCTTCCATAAGGATTTTATGTGTGCAATACGAAGGACTTATTCCTTTTATATCATGAATCTTCCATGCAATGGCTGGTTTATGAGCTTTCAACACAGAAATGAGTTGTGATTTCTCATTTTCAGTAAGAGAAGACGATATTATTACAGGTAATTCAGATTCACCATGTAAATAAGCGTATTCCAAATGGTTTGGAAGTGGCTTTAACTCTAATTTCGGTGGTTCTTCTATCGATGATTTATATCGATATCTGTCTTCTTCTTTTAGCATTTGAATTTCTTCTGTTGTTGGTTCATATCCATTAGCTATAAGTGTAGCTAACATTTCAGCTTCATCTATTGGTTTATTACCTTCTCCTAAAGAACATTCTCCTGTTCCTTGTAATTCTGGAAATTCTTCTAACAATTCTGCATGTAAATTTATAGTGTGAATATAATAGCATGTATCATCTGCAGATTGCGGTTGTTGCATTGCTCTATCAACTGAAAAGGTAACACTCTCGTCCTCTATACTTAGGGTCAATTTCTTACCGAACACGTCTATCATTGCTTTAGCCGTGTTTAAGAATGGTCTTCCTAATATGAGAGGAACTTGAGAATCTTCTTCCATGTCCAGAACAACAAAATCTACTGGAAATACTAAAGTACCAACTTTAACTAGCATGTTCTCCATTATCCCTCTAGGATATTTTATTGATCGATCGGCTAGTTGTATGCTTATTCTTGTTGGTTTCAATTCTCCAAGGTCTAGTTTAGTGTATAGTGAAAACGGCATTAAATTTATACTAGCACCTAAGTCTGCCAATGCTTCTATTGAACTAAGACTACCCAGAAAACATGGAATTGTGAAACTTCCTGGATCAGATAGTTTTTCTGGTATCTTATTCAACAGCACTGCTGAACAATTAGCATTCATAGTAACGGCCGAGAGTTATTCCATTTTCTTTCTATTTGAGATTAGATCTTTCAAGAATTTAGCATATCTAGGCATTCCTGAAATCACATCAATGAAAGGAAGATTTACATTTATCTGTTTAAACATATCCAAGAATTTAGATTGCTCGGCTTCAAGTTTCTCTTTCTTCATTTTACTCGGGTAAGGAAGTGGTGGTTGGTATGGTTTAACATAAGGTTTAGCCTTAACTGTGTTATCTTCATTAACCTTTTCAACTACCGGTTCTTTTTCCTTATCTTGATCAGGTTGTAGTTCTTGTGGAGTAGGAATAGCTTCATCAGAAGTTACAGGTATTTCAGGTGGTTTAAGTGTTGTACCACTTCTTGTGGTAATGGCTTTAGCTGTTTCATTCCGGGGGTTAGCATTTGTATCACTAGGTAAACTTCTCGGTTTTCTTTCACCTATTAACCTTGCTAGGTTACTTACTTCTTGTTCCAAATTTTGAATAGAAGCTTGTTGATTTCTAAATGCTTGAGTATTTTGTTCATTAGTTTGTTTTTAAGATGTGAAAAACTGCGTTTGAGTTTCAACTAGCTTCATCATCATATCTTCTAAATTCGGCTTTTTATCATCGGGTTGTGGTGGTTTGTTTTAAAAATTAGGTCTTTGCTGGTTGTAAGTATTATTGGATACTTGTTGATTGCTAGGACCTTGTTGGTTGTTGTATGGAATATTTCAATTATAATTCTGATTTTGATTGTAAATAGGTCTTGGCGGTTGATAATTATTCTGATAATTAGTTCCAGGCCTTTGGTTTATGTATGAAATATTCTCTCTTTGTTCCATTGTTAATTCAATACTGAGATAATGTTTTGTCAAATGTGGTCCTCCACACTGCTCACAACTAATTCGTATTGAGTGAATATCCTTAGTCATCTTTTCCATTCGTCTCTCCACAGCATCTATCTTTGCGGAAATGGAATCTAAGTCATGGCTAGAATCGGCTCTAGCTGCTTTAGATGATCTAACGATATCTTTTTCTTGGTGCCACTCATGTGAGTGGGAAGCAGTGTTATCAATAATTTTATAAGCATCAGTTTCGGTTTTCTTCATAATGGAACCACCAGCTGCTATATCGATGTCTTTTCTTGTAGTGATGTCGCATCCTTGGTAGAATATTTGTACTATTTAACAGGTGTCTAAACCATGTTGCGGACATCCTCTTAATAACTTTCCAAATCTTGCCCACGCCTCATATAGAGTTTCATTCGGTTTCTGTGTGAACGTAACAATTTTTCCTTGAAGTCTTACGGCTTTAGATGCTGGAAAGAATTGTTTAAGAAATTTTTCAACTAAAACGTCCCATGTATCAATCGCCCCTTCAGGTAACGATTCCAACCAATCTTTGGCTTCTCCCTTTAAAGTCCAGGGAAATAACATGAGATATATCTGTTCATCTTCAACTTCTCTTATTTTAAATAGAGTGCAGATCCTATTAAAGGTACGTAGATGTTCATTTGGATCTTCCTTCGGCGCACCACTAAATTGGCATTGATTAGTCACCATATGTAGAATTTGTCCTTTGATTTCATAATTTGGCGCATTAATGTCTGGATGAGTAATTGCGTGACCTTGGCCAGTACGTTTAGCTCTCATTCGGTCTTCCATACTTAAAGGTTCTAGATTCTCCATAATTGAATTTGTTGAATCGGAATCACTAGAGGATTCTGATTTAATGGTTCGTTCCTCAACAATCTCTGTTTGAATGATTGGTGGTTCCGGAGGAAAATTTAATGGTTCAGGATCTATGAATCGTCCCTGAATATTCTCCGGATTCTCAATTGTGAGGTCGGGTTCAAAAAATGGATTATCGGAAATTTGAACTGAAGTACTTGGTCGACTGGATGACGATTCTAAAGAAAAATCAACGGCGGTAATATTTGCTAAATGTCTTGATCGAGTTATAGGTGGTGAACGTACAAAAGGTGGTGAACGTCTTGCTCGGTGCATTCACTGAATATCCTATTAGTTTTTAAAAAGGAAAGAAAAATTATATAAGTTATCCAATTAATAGACTTTTCTGATTTTGCCCACGTTTCGAATAGCCAAAAGATGCAGCAGAGGGGCAGGATTCTTTTGGTCTCAATATAATTGAGGACTGTTTGGCTCCAATAACCCAGTCCACGTACAAATCCAACTATTACTACGAACCAGAAAATTTTGATGTCTATCAATTTAACCACTTAAAATAAATTTTCATAATTTTAAGAAATTTATATAAGAAGTAGAATAAAAATCTATATCCTAAAAACTAGAATGACGAGAAATAAGAAAGAAAAAGAGCGTGTCGAAAAAAAAAGTCGAAAAATAAAAATAAGAAAGAAAAAGAGTAACTTATAGAACTTAAAAACACTCGACTAACCCAACCTTATTACTATCACTAACTTAAAATTATAATCGCAAATTGAGATTACTATTTGGAATGATAATTGATACATATATAAAAGGCGTCTAAAAATATTAAAGCTTACAAGAAAAACTATATCTCAAATGGCAATAACTTAAAAAGAAACTAAAACTTAAAAATGCGTCGCAGAATTCTAAAGCACTTAAATCTTAGTCTAAAGAAAAAGCACTTAAGGAATTTTACGGCAAAGCCTAAAAATCTAGAAATAAAAATATAACTATGGCAAAAACTAAGTTTAACACTAAAAACTAGCGAAAAACACAAATATTACGCTAAAACAATTAAAAAGGGATAAAATATAAAAATATACAAAAAGTTGTAAAAAGTACAATTTTTATAAAAATATTATTTTTATAATATTTATTTATTAAAACTATTAATTTTACATTAATTAAACTAATTTAACTAAATATATAAATTAAATAAAAAGTAAAACTAATTAATATATTAAAATTAAACCTAATTAGGGTTAAAAGTTAATTAATAAATATAAAACCCGTAATTAATGTTGATTAGGGTTTCTGTCACGTGTGTCAGGGCTGCTCCGCGAGTTGCGTTGCCCGAAGCAGGAAAACTCCGCGAGTCGTGGGGTTCTAAAATTCAACTCTGGTACAGTTTTTAATTCGACGCGTTTTTTTTTATATTTTCTGTATTATGCTTTATATTTTCTGTTTTAAATAAAAATATTTATATAATAAAAACTTATATTTAAAAACTAAAATAAAAATAGAACTACTTTATAATTTTATAAATAAAAATCTTAAAACTAAATTTATATATATATATATATAATTTTTTTTTTCTTTTTCGGTTTTTGATTTTATATTTTAAATAAACAAAAAATATTTAAATAAAACTTATAATTTTTATAAAATAAAAATAAAGAAACATTATAAAACTTAAATATTTAATAAAATCTTAAAAATATTTATATTTTTGTTTTTCTTTTTATATTTTCGAATAATTAAAAACGTATTTTTACAAAAGCGAATTTTAATAAAAGTAAACTAAAAATAAATAAAAAAATTTTAAAAATTTAGCGTTACGCTTCCGGCTTTTAAGCTAGATTGTCCCCGGCAGCGGCACCAAAAATAACTTGATGTTTGAGCAAAGGGGTATAAAATACTATTAAATTTTACAAGGAAATACTATTAAATATTATACAATTTTACACAAGATATTTATTTATTTATAGAATGGATATACTTAAACGTTGCTACAACACTTATAGGCAGTGTACCTAATCGTACAGTAGTGTAGTTTTTAGTAAGTCCGGTTCGTTCCACAGGGAAAATCTTTAAACAAAGCTTAATGCTATATTAGTTTACTTTTATAAAAATACAAATATATATATATATATATAAGTAATATTATTATTATAAAGGGGGATTTTTACCGTTTAATGACCGGTTTGTCGATTTTAAAACTTTAGTCGCAGTTAAAACCAAATGTAAAAAAAAAAAATAGAAGACTTAATTTAAAGCGTAAAGTAAATAACGATAATGAAATTGCGATAAATAAAAGTGCGATAAAATAAACTTGCGATAATTACAAGTATGATAATTAAAAGTGCAATTAAATACAATAACAATAAAATAAAATGCAATAATTAGAAGTGCAATTAAATATAAAATAAAGGAAATTAAATATGAAATAAAATAATTATGCTTATTTAAACTTCCGTAATCATGATGTTTGACGTGTTGATTTTAGTTTTATGCCCATGGGTTAATTGTCCTTTGTCCTGGATTATTTAATATGTCCGTCTGGTTTTTGTCCATAACAGTCCATCAGTCATAAATATAAAGTGCGAGTGTCCTCGTCAAATTATTCTTATACCCGAAGTTAAATATTCCAACTAATTGGGGACTTAAACTGTAACAAGATTTTAATACTTTGTTTAATAATTACACCAGGATGTCGACTGAGTGTAATCCAAGGTTTTAATACTTTGTTATCAATTATACCAAGTGTCCTTATACATAATTTCACCCCTGTTTTAATTATTCTAGTGGCTATTAATCTATTCCCGTGTCCGGTTAAATGAACGATTATTCGTACATATAAATACCCCGCCCATCGTGTCCGATCGAGTGTATATGGTAATTTATGGGTACGTCCAATTATAAATCTTTATATTAACATTAACAAACTATCATTTAGTTAAACAAATATAAATCCCATTAATAGCCCATAGTCTAATTTCCACAAGTGTCGTTCTTTTGTCCAAACCCCAATTATGGTACAAAGCCCAATTACCCAATTTTAGTAATTAGCCCAACATCATGATTACTTCGTTTTAAATAAGCATAATAATAACTTAGCTACGAGACATTAAATTAAAAAGGTTGAACATAACTTACAATGATTAAAAATAGCGTAGCGTTACACGGACAGAATTTCGACTTACACCCTTACAACATTCGCTAACATACCCTTATTATTAGGATTAAAATTAAAATTAAAATTAAAATATAAATTATAAATATAAATATTACGTATAGATAGATGGATGGATATATATTGATATTAAAATTCATCGAACTGCGTTGGCTTTTATAGGCATTTTCATTTTTTGGGGCTCCGCGAGTCGCGGTTCTTTTAGCCTTCGAACTCCGCAAGTCGCGGAGTTCGTTTTTACAGCTCATTCAGCCTTGGCTCTTTGTTTGCCGACGATTTTAAATAATAATATATTATATATATAATTTTTAAGAATTATTTATATATTATATTATATTCATGTGCATAGTTGACTTGTAATTTTTAGTCCGTTGCGTCGAGCGTTGAGAGTTGACTCTGGTCCTGGTTCCGGATTTTTGAACGTCCTTGCGTACAATTTAATATCTTGTACTTTGCGTTTTGAATCTTGTACTCTTGTAATTTTGAGACGTTTCTCATCAATAATTGGAACCTCTTTGATTGTCTTTTGTACTTTTGAGCTTTTTGGTCGTTTGCGTCTTCAATTCGTCGAATCTGTCTTTTGTCTTTACCTTTTATTATTTAAACGAATATCACTTGTAAATAGAACAATTGCAACTAAAAGCTTGTCTTTCTTGAGGAATAATGCTATGAAATATATGTTCGTTTTTAGCATTATCACACATTCGTCAATTTTTGGGTCTCGCCGGATACTATCGTAGATTCATCAAAGATTTCTCTTTGGTCGCTCGTCCTCTAACCGCGTTAACTCACAAGGGAAAGAAATTCATTTGGGCGACCGAATAAGAATCCGCATTTCAAATCTTGAAAACGAAGCTAACCACCGCTCCTATCTTGTCACTTCCCGAAGGCAATGATGATTTTGTTGTATATTGCGATGCCTCGAAACATGGTTTTGGGTACGTGTTGATGTAACGAAAGAAAGTCATTGCTTATGCCTCTCGACAACTCAAAATTCACGAACGAAACTATACGACACATGATCTCGAACTCGGAGCCGTTGTCTTCGCACTTAAAATGTGGAGACACTACCTTTATGGAACCAAGAGTACCATCTTCACCGATCACAAAATCCATCAACACATCTTCGATCAAAAGCAACTGAACATGAGACAACGAAGGTGGATTGAAACCTTAAACGATTATGATTGTGAGCTTCGTTACCATCCCGGGAAGGCAAATGTAGTAGCTGATGCCTTAAGTCGAAAAGAAAGAGCGGTGCCTCTTCGTGTCCGAGCTTTAAACATCACCATCCACACCAACCTTAATAGCCAAATTCGGGTAGCCCAAGATGAGGCTCTCAAGGATGAAAACGTTTTACACGAGCTCTTGAACATTCTCGTCTCTCGATTCGAAGTTAGGGAGACCGAACTCCGATATTTCACCGTAAGAATTTGGGTACCTAGTTATGGGGACTTGCGAAGCCTTATTTTAGACGAAGCCCATAAGTCAAGATACTCGATTCACCCCGGTGCCAATAAGATGTACCACGACCTTAAAGAACAATATTGGTGGCCGAACATCAAAAGGGACGTAGCTACTTATGTTGCCAAGTGTTTGACATGTTCCAAAGTCAAAGCCGAACACCAAAGACCGTCAGGGTTACTTCAACAACCTGAAATCCCACAATGGAAGTGGGAAAGATAACAACGGATTTTATCACCAAGCTACCAAAAATGACGGGCGGTTATGACACTATTTGGGTTATTGTTGATTGTCTCACCAAATCTGCACACTTCCTCGCCATGAAAGAAACCGACAAAATGGAGAAACTCGCACAACTTTACATTAAGGAGATCGTAGCCCGACACGGTGTACCGTTATCGATTATCTCCGACCGAGATGGCCGTTCTGTTTCTAGATTTTGGTGTACTTTACAAGAAGCGTTTACTTTTCCGTTTATTTATTTAAAGTCCGTTATATGATTATAACATCCTTCGTTAATACGCGTTTTAAAAATATCTCGTTTAGGTAATTCACGCAACCGCAACTGAACTCGAGGGACTAGTTTCGCCAAGGGAGCAAAGATGTGACTAGCTTTTGACTAGTCAACACCCACCTCCCCATTCTTTTCCATTTTCATTTTTATTTTCTTTTCATACTTCCACATTTTCTTCCAATTCTCCATTTCAAAGTTTTATCATCTAAATCAAATCGATCAAGCTTCAATCCAAACAAATTGCATATTTGGAATCCTTGCAACTTCCTCTTCGAATCCATACCGATTTCATTACATTTGGGTAACTTTCTAAAATCACTAGATTTTGTGTTCTTGATGTTTTTAACTTATAAAGATGTTAGTTAGTGTCTATGGCTCAAGTCTAACATGAATATGTGATTTATATGTTTGATCTTGTTATTTTTAGTAACTAGCATGAACTTGAAAGTTTAGCGTGTTTGATTCATGATTTGGTTGCTTAAATGTTGTTGTTATGGTAAAGTGCAAGTATTAAATGTGTTACTAGTAGCACTAGCTTCAATTTGATGTGTAGGTTGTTTTAGAAAACTTCATAAACTTGATTATTGGTTTTGGTGGAATTGGGTTAGGGTTGATGAACTTGAAATGGACTTTTGATGCTTTGAATGACATGAAATGTTATTTGTAAGTGTTAGGTTGTATTGTATGCTTGATCACCTTCGAAACGGCATATCATTCATGTAAATTGGTTGCCGAATCATCAAATTTCATTTATGAACTTGAATGCATTTAATGAGGAGCTTTGAATGTGATTTTGGTTGTTGTAAAAGTAAATGTGATTGATGAAATGTGTTTACTTGTTTTCCTTGTCAAAATACCTTTTCGATGATATAAGATACATGCTTTGGTTGTTTGCGGGTCATAAATGGTGATTGTTTGAAGTTAGGTTCGTGCATAAAACTTAAAAACTGCCAGAATTCTCTGCACAGGTAATGGCGTGGCGCGCCATATACCCGCACTGCGCGCCATATACCCGCGCGGCGCGCCAAAGTGGGATGTCCAACTTTTTCAATTTTCAAAAAATGTTTGCTATGCTACGCACCTCCGATTCACATGTAACTTGTTCTAACATGCTCATATATGATTAAAAACCTCAGAAAAATAGTTCAGGACCCGACCCGAACGTGTTGACTTTTTCGTTGACTTTGACCGACCAAAGTTTGACTTTTTGTCAAACTTAACCAAATGATTATGCAATCTTTCTAACTTGTTTCTATACTTGTATCTTGCATGGAACTTGACAATTTGATTCACATGCTACATAATCGAGTCGTAACGAGCCATAGGACTAATTGAACACTTTGATCGACCGTGTTTACCAATATTGATACAAATATATTTGTTTAGGTCAAGACTAGCATTCGTTCTTGCACACGTTTACTTGTTGAAGTACTTTTACCTACGTGCACTCAAGGTGAGATCATAGTCCCACTTTTACTCTTTTTGAACTTACATTTGGGATGAGAAAACATAAACGTTCTTTTTACTAAGTGAACACAAGTACAGGAAAACAAACATTCTACATACGAGTTTGAACAAAAATCCTCAATTCGATTATCATTAGTTACACTTGCCGGGTGTAAGCGAGAACTTATGTTATATGGCCATATGGGTTTGACAAACCCTCATTTAAACGGTTCACTACCGTTTACGAATGAAATATATTTTCGAGAAACAGTGTATGTTCTAACACTATTGTGATGGGGTTCTATGGAAGGAATGTTAAGCATTGATAATTGGGTGCTCGTGAATATTAACTTTTGGAATGTATTACTATTATATCAATGTTACAAATCTTGTGGTTCACTTGTACTTACTTACTTAAACCTATGATTTCACCAACGTTTTCGTTGACAGTTTTCTATATGTTTTCTCAGGTCCTTGAACGCTATTTGATACATGCTTCCGCACTCTTTTTGATACTTGCTTGGATGTCGAGTATACATGCATAGTTGGAGCGTCTTTTGACTACTTTAAATTGTGTCGCATAGGTTTCATTCGTACGTTAAACTTTGTAATGTAACTAGTCTTTTGAACTACATTTGTAAACTTGAAACATCCTTTTACTTATGAAATGAATTCGACATATTTTTGGTCAAACGTCATGTTAAAGTCTTATGACCACGTAATGGGACCTAAGTAGTCAGCGCCGTCAAACTTGATTTAGTCGGGTCGCTACAGATGAGTTGGGAATTTGGTTATGCTGCTGGTTGTTATAGGTAATAGCCAGTAGTAGCTGGTCTAGCTTTACAGCCAGTAACTGAGTCATGGATGACTCAGCAGATGACTCCTGACTATTAATCATTTTAGCTATTCACTTATGGACAGCTTTATGTTTGGAACCAGCACCATCATTTTGGTTGATTACTGCCTTGCCTTTGTCTTTTTGTTTGCCAGTATGGGAAGACTCTGTTGACCAAGCAGAAGAAATTACATCTGATTGATCTAAAGATACTTGTCGACCAGTTTGGATCTCAGCAGTAGGCTCAACAGTTGTAGAACTTAAAGAAATTGGGGGATTAAGCGGCTTGGGATTTCTTTTATTATTTTTAGTAATCTCACTTTTAAACTTATATTCTTGATGTTATGCGAGGTGTATATGAAATAGTATTAATTTAAATACGAAATACGACGAAATATTACACAAGTTTTAATTATTTATTTACAAAATAGATATACCTAAACCTTGCTACAACACTATAGGCAGTGTACCTAATCGTAGAGTAGTATAGTTTTTAATAAGTCCGGTTCGTTCCACAGGGAGACGACTTATTTTACACTATATTTTTAAACAATTATATTTGTACAAAATATATATAATTATATATAATAATATATAAAAGGGGGTTTACCGTTTAATGATCGGTTTGTCGATTTTATATTTTAAGTAACAATTAAAACCTAATGAAAAATATAAATGACGATAATTTAAGTGCGATAATTAAAAGTGCAATAAATAAAATGATAGTAAATAAAAATGCGATAATTAAGAGTGCAATTAAATATGAAATAAAGGAATTATGCTTATTTAAACTTCCGTAATCATGATGTTTGACGTGTTGATTTTAGTTTATTCCCATGGGTTAATTATCCTTTGTCCTGGATTATTTAATATGTCCGTCTGGTTTTTGTCCATAACAGTCCATCAGTCATAAATATAAAATGCGAGTGTCCTCGTCAAATTATCCTTATACCCGAAGTCAAATATTTCAACTAATTGGGGACTTAAACTGTAACAAGGTCTTAATACTTTGTTTAATAATTACACCAGGATATCGACTGCGTGTAATCCAAGGTTTTAATACTTTGTTAACAATTATGCCAAGTGTCCTTGTACATAATTTCACCCCTGTTTTAATAATTCCATAGACTATTACTCCATTCCCGTGTCCGGTTAAATGAACGATTATTCGTACATATAAATATCTCGCCCATCGTGTCCGATCGAGTGTATATGGTTATTTATAGGTACGTTCAATTGTAAATCTTTATATTAAAATTAACAAACTTTCATTTAGTTAAACAAATATAAAGCCCATTAATATCCCATAGTCTAATTTCCACAAGTGTCGTTCTTTTGTCCAAACCCCAATTATGGTACAAAGCCCAATTACCCAATTTTAATATTTTTAGCCCAACATCATGATTACTTCGTCTTAAATAAGCATAATAATAACTTAAGTACGAGACATTAATTTAAAAAGGAGAACATAGCTTACATTGATTATTTATCGCGTAGTGTTACACGGACAGAGCTCCAACTTTAAAACCCGTAAAATAACCTTTACATTAACCCAAACTAATCTAATATAAAACTAACCTATACTATATATATATTATATATATATATTATTATTACATAGGGAGTATTATTATTATTATTTTTGTGTGTTTAAAACTCGGCAGAAAACGTTGATATTTATAGGACATTTCTGAAATTTCAAACTCCGCGAGTTGCGGCACTTTTACCCTTCAAACTCTGCGAGTCACGGAGTTTGAATTTCCAGCTCACATGATTTTGGATCTTTGCTTGTCGACGTTATTAAATAATAATATAATATATATATAATTTTTAAGAATTATTTATATGTTATATTTTATTTATGTACATAGTTGACTTGTAATTTTTGCACAGTTGCGTCGCGCGTTAAGAGTTGACTCATGTCCTGGTTTCGAATTTTCGAACGTCCTTGCGTACTATTTTATATCGTGTACTTTGCGTTTTGTAACTTGTACTCTTGTAATTTTTAGACGTTTCTCATCATTAAATTGAACCACTTGGATTGTATCTTGTTGATAATGCTAAAAACGAACATATATTTCATAGCATTATTCCTCAAGAAAGACAAGCTTTTAGTTGCAATTGTTCTATTTACAAGTGATATTCGTTTAAATAATAAAAGGTGAAGACAAAAGACAGATTCGACGAATTGAAGACGCAAACGACCAAAAAGCTCAAAAGTACAAAAGACAATCAAAGAGGTTCCAATTATTGATAAGAAACGTCTCGAAATTACAAGAGTACAAGATTCAAAACGCAAAGTACAAAATATAAAATTGTACGCAAGGACGTTCGAAAATCCGGAACCAGGACCAGAGTCAACTCTCAATGCTCGACGCAACGGACTAAAAATTACAAGTCAACTATGCACATAAATATAATATAATATTTAAATAATTCTTATAATTATTTATATATTATAATAAATAATAAAAACCGTCGGCAAGAAAGACTCCAAAGGGACTGAGCTGTAATTTCATTCTCCGCGACTCGCGGAGTTTGAAGGCAAAAATGCCGCGAGTCGCGGAGCCCCAAAAGTCGACTTTTCCTATAAAAGCAACCGAATTCTGATCGCAAATCATCATCTTTTTCTTCTTCTCTCATATATACGTAAAATATATATATATAATTTATATTTTAATTTTAATTTTAATTATAATTCTAATAATAAGGGTATGTTAGCAAATGTTGTAAGGGTGTAAGTCGAAATTCTGTCCGTGTAACGCTACGCTATTTTTAATCATTGTAAGTTATGTTCAACCTTTTTATATTAATGTCTCGTAGCTAAGTTATTATTATGCTTATTTAAAATGAAGTAATCATGATGTTGGGCTAATTACTAAAATTGGGTAATTGGGCTTTGTACCATAATTGGGGTTTGGACAAAAGAACGACACTTGTGGAAATTAGACTATGAGCTATTAATGGGCTTTATATTTGTTTAACTAAATGATAGTTTGTTAATGTTAATATAAAGATTTACAATTGGGCGTCCCTATAAATTACCATATACACTCAATCGGACACGATGGGCGGGGTATTTATATGTACGAATAATCGTTCATTTAACCGGACACGGGAATGGATTAATAGCCACTAGAATAATTAAAACAGGGGTGAAATTATGTACAAAGGACACTTGGTATAATTGATAACAAAATATTAAAACCTTGGGTTACACTCAGTCGACATCCTAGTGTAATTATTAAACAAAGTATTAAAATCTTGTTACAGTTTAAGTCCCCAATTAGTTGGAATATTTAACTTCGGGTATAAGGATAATTTGACGAGGACACTCGCACTTTATATTTATGACTGATGGACTGTTATGGACAAAAACCAGACGGACATATTAAATAATCCAGGACAAAGGACAATTAACCCATGGGCATAAAACTAAAATCAACACGTCAAACATCATGATTACGGAAGTTTAAATATGCATAATTCTTTTATTTCATATTTAATTTCCTTTATTTTATATTTAATTGCACTTCTAATTATCGCATTTTTATTGTTATTGTATTTAATCGCACTTTTAATTATCGTACTTTTTAATTATCGCAAGTTTATTTTATCGCACTTTTATTATTCGCAATTTCATTTATCGTTATTTACTTCATGCTTTAATTTAAGTCTTGTATTTATTTTTAATATTTTACATTTGGTTTTAACTGCGACTAAAGTTTTAAAATCGACAAACCGGTCATTAAACGGTAAAAACCCCCCTTTATAATAATAATATTACTTATATATATATATTTGTATTTTTATAAAAGTAAACTAATATAGCGTTGAGCTTTGTTTAAAAAAGATTCCCTGTGGAACGAACCGGACTTACTAAAAACTACACTACTGTACGATTAGGTTCACTGCCTATAAGTGTTGTAGCAAGGTTTAAGTATATCCATTCTATAATTAAATAAATATCTTGTGTAAAATTGTAGCATATTTAATAGTATTTCCTAGTAAAATATAAACTATTTCGTATCCCTTAGCTTTGACATCAAGTATTTTTGGCGCCGCTGCCGGGGAGATTTCTAAACGCCGGAAGCGCAACGCTAATATATAAAATAAAAAAAACGTTTTAAATATTCGAAAATATAAAAAGAAAAACAAAAATATAAGTATTTTTAAGATTTTGTTAAATATTTAAGTTTTATAAGTTTCTTTATTTTTATTTTAGTTTATAAAAATATAAGTTTTATTTAAATATCTTTTATTTATATAAAAACAGAAAACAGAAAAAATAAATAAATAAATAAATAAATAAAGAAAAACGCGTCGAAGATTAAACCTGTCATCTGAATTTCTGAACCCCGCGAGTCGCGGGGTTTGAAGCTTTGAATACCGCAAGTCACGGAGGGGACCTGACACACGAACATGAAGCCCTAATCCTGCATTTATTACGGATTATTATTAATTATTATTATTATTAACCCTAATTATTATTATTATTATAATTAAGTTTATTTTTAATTTAAGTTTTATTTAATTTATATTTTAGTTAAATTAGTTTAATTAAATTGTAAAATTAGTAGTTTTATTAAATAAATAATATAAAAATAATATTTTTATAAAAATTGTAATTTTTACAACTTTTTGTATATTTTTATATTTTGTCCCTTTTTAATCGTTGTAGCGTAATATTTGTATTTTTTCGCTCATATTTAATTTTAAACTTAGTTTTTGCCATAGTCATTTTTACTCCTAGATTTTTAGGCTTTGCCGTAGAATTCCTTAAGTGCTTTTTCTTTAGACTAAGATTTAGGTACTTTAGAATTTTGCGACGCCTTTTTAAGTTTTAGTTTCTTTTTAAGTTATTTCCATTTGGGATTTAGTTTTTCTTGTAAGCTTTAATATTTTTAGACGACTTTTTACCTATGTATCAATTATCATTCCAATTAGTAATTTCAATTTGCGATTATAATTTTAAGTTAGTTGTAGAAATAAGGTTAGGTTAGTCAAGTATTTTTAAGTTTTATAAGTTTCTTTTATTTTTCCGTCACCTTTTATTTTTCAACCATTTTTCTTTTTCGACCTTTTTCGACGAACTCTTTTTCTTTCTTATTTCTCGCTATTCTAGTTTTAGGACATAGATTTTTATTCTACTTCTTATCTAAATTTCTTAAAATTACGAAAATTTATTTTAAGTGGTTAAATTAATAGACATCAAAATTTTCTGGTTCGTAGTAATAGTTGGATTTGTACGTGGACCGGGTTATTGGAGCCAAACAGTCCTCAATTATATTGAGACCAAACGAATCCTGCCCCTCTGCTGCATCTTTTGGCTATTCGAAACGTGGGCAAAATCAGAAAAGTCTATTAAATGGATAACTTATTATAATTTTTCTTTTCTTTTTTAAAACTAATAGGATATTCAGTGAATGCACCGAGCAAGACGTTCACCACCTTTTGTACGTTCACCACCTGTAACTAGATCAAGACATTTAGCAAATATAACCGCCGTTGATTTTTCTTTAGAATCGTCATCCAGTCGACCAAGTACTTCAGTGCAAATTTCCGATAATTAGAAGTGCAATTAAATATAAAATAAAGGAAATTAAATATGAAATAAAATAATTATGCTTATTTAAACTTCCGTAATCATGATGTTTGACGTGTTGATTTTAGTTTTATGCCCATGGGTTAATTGTCCTTTGTCCTGGATTATTTAATATGTCCGTCTAGTTTTTGTCCATAACAGTCCATCAGTCATAAATATAAAGTGCGAGTGTCCTCGTCAAATTATTCTTATACCTGAAGTTAAATATTCCAACTAATTGGGGACTTAAACTGTAACAAGATTTTAATACTTTATTTAATAATTACACCAGGATGTCGACTGAGTGTAACCCAAGGTTTTAATACTTTGTTATCAATTATACCAAGTGTCCTTGTACATAATTTCACCCCTGTTTTAATTATTCTAGTGGCTATTAATCCATTCTCGTGTTCGGTTAAATGAACGATTATTCGTACATATAAATACCCCGCCCATCGTGTCCGATCGAGTGTATATGGTAATTTATGGGTACGTCCAATTATAAATCTTTATATTAACATTAACAAACTATCATTTAGTTAAACAAATATAAAGCCCATTAATAGCCCATAGTCTAATTTCCACAAGTGTCGTTCTTTTGTCCAAACCCCAATTATGGTACAAAGCCCAATTACCCAATTTTAGTAATTAGCCCAACATCATGATTACTTCGTTTTAAATAAGCATAATAATAACTTAGCTACGAGACATTAAATTAAAAAGGTTGAACATAACTTACAATGATTAAAAATAGCGTAGCGTTACACGGACAGAATTTCGACTTACACCCTTACAACATTCGCTAACATACCCTTATTATTAGAATTATAATTAAAATTAAAATTAAAATATAAATTATAATTATAAATATTACGTATGAATGGAGAAGAGGAAAGATATATGTTTTTGCGTTCACCAAACTGCGAATTTATAGGTGATGTGGCCTGACTTTTCATGCCATGCGATCGCATGGACTTTCTTCTTCCTGGCCATGCGATCACATGGCCAGCTGGGAGAGCTCACATGTTGCTTGTTTCCTTGTGCCGACGTTTTATAAATATAATATAATATATATATTAATTTTAAGAATTAATTATATATTATATTATATTCATATGCATAGTTGACTTGTAATTTTTAGTCCGTTGCGTCGAGCGTTGAGAGTTGACTCTGGTCCCGGTTCCGGATTTTCGAACGTCCTTGCGTACAATTTAATATCTTGTACTTTGCGTTTTGAATCTTGTACTCTTGTAATTTTGAGACGTTTCTTATCAATAATTGGAACCTCATTGATTGTATTTTGTACTTTTGAGCTTTTTGGTCATTTGCGTCTTCAATTCGTCGAATCTGTCTTTTGTCTTCACCTTTTATTATTTAAACGAATATCACTTGTAAATAGAACAGTTGCAACTAAAAGCTTGTCTTTCTTGAGGAATAATGCTATGAAATATATGTTCGTTTTTAGCATTATCAAATATTCCCACACTTGAGCGTTGCTTGTCCTCAAGCAATATAGTCTTGAAATACAAGAATCACTTCTTTATTCTTCACATTTTGTACATCAGTGATTTCAATACGGCGGTATAAACAATGGTAGTAACGATGTGGTTTACAGTCCCACATGACTATAAAATTTAGATCCATTAAGGAAATTGGATCTTTATGAAAATATTTGATCTTTTGAAAATTTTAATCTAGCTTTTACCTTAGATAAGTTTTCCGGAATAACCCTTCACCGGTGTTTGCAAAATGTTTTTGTGGGTTTTGTGGGTTTCAGATTTGAAACTTTTGGCTCAAAACTTATGGTTTTGTGTCACCCACTTGCTAACCTTGTATTAGGAAAGCAACACGTCCAATATACTTGCTCCGTATATTACCTTTCGGTAAACTACAGTCCGGTTGTAAAGGAAAGCGTTGAACAAGCAACTGTTAAGGCAATGTCCCCTGACATGCTTTTAATTATGGTCTATAACGTGTCGGACGCAATTACTATCCTTTGTAGGAGCAATAGTAAAGCTCACCCTTATAATTTTTCGGTCTGGCACAAGGTCCTGTCTTCGACCATGCTATGCAACCACCGTTCTTACGGTTGACACCCGATTTGGTTCAGGTGACCTAATGAATTCCAGGTGAATTCCTAGGATTTTACGTTCAATGGTAATGAACGCATTGAAAATAGGTTTTCAGAAAACAAATCGGTTTGTAATTTTGATCAAAATATTTTCTCGTTCAAGCTCGAGTTTAGATATCATCGAATTCCATGAGTTTGTAATTCTCAATCTTTAAGGTCAATCTCAAGGATTGAGTAATATCAGGTTCAAAAGCTGATTTTTAATCTTTAAGGAGATTATCCTTTCTGGGGGTCTGATTCATTAGTCTTATCAAGCTAATTTGCACGGCGCCCGCCCCATTTTACGAGACAGATCCTCTCATGGTTAGGATAAGTCTGACCACTTGGCGACCCTGTTTGATGCTGAGGTCCGTGGATTTTAGTGATGACTTTTCTAGATTTTTCGTCAACCTACAGCTGGTCTGGACGACAACTTCCTGACCTAAATCAAGAAGCGTGTGTCTTTTTCGGAAGACTTTACTTCCTTTTAATAATGGAATTGATTCATCGTGTAGATCCATCTTTTCTTTCAAATATATTACACTAAATCGGGTAAAACTGATTAAAATCGTCCAAAACAAAAGTACCTGCAATAACTTTACAGAAACATGTGATAGACAGTTTTTAATTGAATAACTTGGTACATTCTCCCCACACTTAGTTTCTTTCTTTGCCTTTTTATTCTCCTTTATTCCATTTTAAATGAATTCAATCGTTTTAGGGTGTTTCTCAATTTATGTCCTTTCCGAGGTAACGATAATTTCGGTATTAACACCTAATTTTCATCATTCATAAATATGTATAAACATGATTTTGAATTCATTTATTTGAAAATTTTTAAAATTTTCACAAAATTTGGCAAATAAACTAAGTGCAAACCCGAGAGAATTTATAACCTTTCCCCACACTTGAGATCATGCAATGCCCTCATTTGCATGAAATCAGGCTATAATTATAAATTTACGAGGGTGATAAGTGTAGAAAAGTGATTAAAAATACCCAGTTTGTAATTACAAAGCTCGTCGAATGATAGATGGCGCGCCTCATCGTTCATTCCTTCTTGTTTTATCACACATGTTTTTCTTCAAAAACGGTTGCTTTTCTGGACTGTTTGCTAATTTTTGAAAATGCGTCTTTTACCCTAATAGTGCATTTTTATTAACTAGTTATGCACTAACCCGAACCCCTAATTTAACGTTAAGTGGGGTTAGACTTCCCCACACTTAGCTGACGACATGTGAAGTCGGTAGAATAAGTTCCACGAATTAGAATAGTGAGCCAGTTATTTACATCTCGGGTGGTATAAAATATATAAATGGGTTTAAAGTTTAGAACCACCCGATCGTCACTATTTAATTCTTTTTTAAGTGTAGCTTTTAGTAAATGGATATGTCTCTTTTCTGGTTCTTGGTCAAATGGATCGATATACACCGACATATATATTATATGGTGGACAATTCCTAACATTTCCTTCCTTTTATTCTCGGGATCAAAGTTTTCACCTCTATTACCCAATTGGGTGAAATCCGAGGTGTCATTATCTATTACAGCTCGTAGTTCATCTTTGGTAGATGACTCGTCTATTGAGAATATTGGGTTGGAAAGTTGTGGAATAGTGAATTTCGGGATCGAAGTAGTTTCTTCTTCTTTAACGGTACTTATCGGTCCCACTATTTTGGTCTCGGGGGTAAAATTTTCAACGTTATCGTTTTTCCAAGAGTACCAATTTGTCACCCTTACTTCTTCTTCATTCATTGATTGGTCGATGATTTCGTCGGTAGAGGCTAATGTGTCGATATGTTGTGAAATTGGTAAAGCTAAATAAAAAGTATCATCGGGATAGTTGGTGATTTCGGAGCTCTCGAATTCATCAAAATTCGATGATATGAGATTTTCTTGCACACGACTCCTCAGATCAACAGGTGTGTAATCTGATAGAGTTTCAGCTTGCCTATTTACAAACTCTCTCATTTGTTCATTTTGAGCATCAAGTTCTTCGAGTTTGATTTTCATATTGTCTAATAAATTTTCAGACACGTAATTTTCCTCGTTTACTGGTTGTTGAGTTTGGATATATTCTTGGGAATAATCCCAATTAGAATTGTATTCCTCATAATCATTCCATTCAGGTTCCATGGGTGCGTAATTTTCCATAGGAACGTAATAATAACATTCCCATGTTGAGTGATAATCTCCACAGATTTCACAACCAGTTATTGTTTCGTCATTCGTGATCCAAGATTGACCGAACGAATTGTCATCAACACTCGGTTGAGAGTATTGATTTCGTATGTCGTAAAGAGTTTCCAAAATATCTTCGAGACTTTTCATAATGCGCTTATTACCAAATTTTAATTATCCTATTAGTTATAAATATAAAAATTATATAAGTTATCAAATTAATAGACTTTTCTGATTTTGCCCACGTTTCGAATAGCCAAAGATGCAGCAGGTAGCCAGGACCCTTTAATTCAGAAGCCCACAACTCGCCACTAACAAATCCAACTATTACTACGAACCAGAAAATTTGGATGTCTATCAATTTAACCGCTTAAAATAATTTTTCGTTTTGAAATTTTAGAGAAGAAATAGAGAAAATTTCTAAGTCCTAAAAACTTGCGTGTCGAGAAATAAGAAAGAAAAAGAGTGCGCGTCGAAAAACGTCGAAAAATAAAAATAAGAAAGAAAAACGTCGAAACTTAAAAGTCTAAAAATTAAATCTAAAAAGTTACGCCTAAAGGTATAAAAGCTTAAAGGAATTCTATATCCAAAACGGCAATAACTTAAAAGGCACTAAAATTTAAAACGGCGTCGTAAAATTCTAAAGCGCCTAAATCTTAATCTAAAGAAAAAGTACTTAACGGACTTTACGGCAAAGCCTAAAAATCTAGAAATAAAAATAAGCTACGGCAAAATACTAAATTTAAAACTAGCTACAAACAATAAAAATACAAATATTATGCTAAAAACAAATAAAAATAAACAAAAAAATAAAAATAAACTTAAAGTTGTAAAAAGTACAATTTTTATAAAAATATTATTTTTATCTTTATTATTTTATAAAAGTATTAATTTTTATTTATAATAAAACTAATTAAAATACAAAATACAAATTAATTTAAAAACTAAAACTAAATATTAATAATAATAAATTAAATAGGGTTTATAAATAATAATAATTAATAATATTCCGTAATTAATACGAAATAGGGTTTCTGGTCAGGCTGGTCAGGGCAGCTCCACGAGTCGCGGTTCCACGTACCAGCAATTCTCCGCGAGTCACGGAGTTTGCAAAACGTTTTTTTATATTGTTTTTCTAAATATATATATAAATATATTTATACAAAAATAAATTAAAAATATAGTGTTTCGCTGATTCCCCGGCAGCGGCGCCAAAAATACTTGATGTTATGCGAGGTGTATATGAAATAGTATTAATTTAAATACGAAATACGACGAAATATTACACAAGTTTTAATTATTTATTTTCAAAATGGATATACCTAAACCTTGCTACAACACTATAGGCAGTGCACCTAATCGTAGAGTAGTATAGTTTTTAGTAAGTCCGGTTAGTTCCACATGGAAACGACTTATTTTACACTATATTTTTAAACAATTATATTTGTACAAAATATATATAATTATATATAATAATATATAAAAGGGGGTTTACCGTTTAATGACCGGTTTGTCGATTTTATATTTTAAGTCACAATTAAAACCTAATGAAAAATACAAATGACGATAATTTAAGTGCGATAATTAAAAGTGCAATAAATAAAATGATAGTAAATAAAAATGCGATAATTAAAAGTGCAATTAAATATGAAATAAAGGAATTATTCTTATTTAAACTTCCGTAATCATGATGTTTGACGTGTTGATTTTAGTTTTTTCCCATGGGTTAATTATCCTTTGTCATGAATTATTTAATATGTCCGTCTGGTTTTTGTCCATAACAGTCCATCAGTCATAAATATAAAATGCGAGTGTCCTCGTCAAATTATCCTTATACCCGAAGTCAAATATTCCAACTAATTGGGGACTTAAACTGTAACAAGGTCTTAATACTTTGTTTAATAATTACACCAGGATATCGACTGCGTGTAACAAAAGGTTTTAATACTTTGTTATCAATTATGCCAAGTGTCCTTGTACATAATTTCACCCCTGTTTTAATAATTCCATAGACTATTAATCCATTCCCGTGTCCGGTTAAATGAATGATTATTCGTACATATAAATATCCCGCCCATCGTGTCCGATCGAGTGTATATGGTTATTTATAGGTACGTTCAATTGTAAATCTTTATATTAAAATTAACAAACTATCATTTAGTTAAACAAATATAAAGCCCATTAATAGCCCATAGTCTAATTTCCACAAGTGTCGTTCTTTTGTCCAAACCCCAATTATGGTACAAAGCCCAATTACCCAATTTTAATATTTTTAGCCCAACATCATGATTACTTCATCTTAAATAAGCATAATAATAACTTAAGTACGAGACATTAATTTAAAAAGGAGAACATAGCTTACATTGATTATTTATCGCGTAGTGTTACACGGACAGAGCTCCAACTTTAAAACCCGTAAAATAACCTTTACATTAACCCAAACTAATCTAATATAAAACTAACCTATACTATATATATATATTATATATATATTATTATTACATAGGGAGTATTATTATTATTATTTTTGTGTGTTTAAAACTCGGCAGAAAACGTTGATATTTATGCGACATTTCTGAAATTTCAAACTCCGCGAGTTACGGCACTTTTACCCTTCAAACTCCGCGAGTCGCGGAGTTTGAATTTCCAGCTCACATGATTTTGGATCTTTGCTTGTCGACGTTATTAAATAATAATATAATATATATATATAATTTTTAAGAATTATTTATATATTATATTTTATTTATGTGCATAGTTGACTTGTAATTTTTGCACCGTTGCGTCGCGCGTTGAGAGTTGACTCATGTCCTGGTTCCGAATTTTCGAACGTCCTTGCGTACTATTTTATATCGTGTACTTTGCGTTTTGTAACTTGTACTCTTGTAATTTTTAGACGTTTCTCATCATTAAATTGAACCACTTGGATTGTATCTTGTACATTTGAGCTTTTTGGACGTTTTTGTCTTCAAATCTTCGTTTTTGCCTTTTGTCTTTGCACTTATTTATTTAAACGAATATTACTTGAAAATAGAACAATTGCAACTGAAAACTTTACATATCGGAAGGATATTGCTACTAAATATATGTTCATTTGGAGCACTATCAATTCTTTTGGAGACATGTAGTAAATACTGGAGGGGTCAGTAGTCTCATCATTTGAGGTACTGGCTTCTCTAGCTTTAGCTTCATTCTCTAATATATCTTTCATGGACGGTGGTGGGGTCTTTGCAGGTCTGATAAATTTATTTGACAAGACCTTTTTACCTTTAACTATCTTGTCATAAGTTTTTGGCAAGATAACTTCAGGATCGGTAATAAAGACAGGGTCCATTAATTCAATTTCTGCATGAGCAGCAGCAGCATAATCACCAGCAAAGAAAGCTTCTTCTTGGGCAGGCACCTGCTCATTTACACACTTAACAGCACGCCGAGCAGATGTACACCACGAAGCTACAACCTTTTTTAAGTCAGCAAGTTGGTTTTTGACTTCTACTGCTTCTGAGTGAAGAGATTGTAAAGCATAATTTTGATATTCACCAGGTTAGGTTTTAATTTCATCAGTTTTGCTTTTAAGTTTTTCATTTAACGATATGATTTTAGTTTTGAGAACTTCTTCACATTTGCTGCCTATGCAGAGATCAATTCTCACATAGTCAAACATTTCAGCTTTTCCATCATCAATATAAGTTCGAAAATTTTCAACCTTATAGAGCATTTCAGATTTCCATTGAGGTGAATACCTTCTTTGGTCAGCTTCCCTCATATCAGCTAGAATGTACTACCATTATCGTCCTCATCAATTTCTTTGGCCATTAAACACAAATTTCTTCCAGATGAATAACCAGTGCACTTCTCATCACTTTCACTATCTGGAGATGAAGATGATGAACTGGTTTCATCCCAATCATAATGTTCTATAATTAAAACCTTCTCTGGTTTCTTATCCTTCTTTTCAACCTTTGAGTTTTCTTTCAGCTGGGCCTTCATAATTTTATACTTGTTCTTGTACTTATCAGCTTTTGAGAATGAGTTGGCATGTGTGGATGGTTTTCTAAATATGCACTCAGATGCAAAGTGTCCTACCTTCCCACAATTATAACATTCAGATTTAGGACCCGCTACTGGCTTGCTTGAATATCTAGAACTTGGCTTCTTGCTGATTTTGCCTAGCTAATAATGTCATATCCTCAGCAAACCCTTCCACATCATCACCATCACTACATTCCTCTAACTCAGTCACACTCACTTCATCATCCTCTGCTGCATCTTCTTCTGCCAACAACTTTTAAACCAGTAAGGCTTTTTGTGCCTTCTTTTTAGCAGCAGTAATAAGAGCAGCAACTTCTGACTTAGAAGATTTTGAGGTGATTGGGACAAATTTAAAATTTTCTTTTAGGTTCAACTCAAGTTTTGCTTATGCTTCTCATGGTTCCAAATAGTATCATATAGAGAGGACATGTCAAAATTCTTGGAGGTCTAGGTTGTCCTAAGAGAGTTAGTGACAAGTTTCCAATTGGCAGGTAATGAGTCAATGAATTTGTTGACATGTTCAAAAGTAGTGTAAGTAACTTTAAGGCAGTCCAGGTCAGTTACTAGAGAATTAAATATGATAAAGGTTTGTTTCAAAGTCACCTTCTTGTAAGCAAAGAAGAGCTCATATTCCATTTTCAAGGCAATAATCTCGTTTTGTCTGACCCCATCTTTTCCATCATAAGTGATGTCAAGATAGTCTAAAATAGTTTTTGCAGTTGGTTTTCTCTTAATCATTTTAAACACATGATTAGGTAAAGTTATAGCGATCATATTTTTGATTTTAGCGTCAAGTCCAACACAACGTTTGTCTTCAAACTGCCATCTATTTGGAGGAAGAATGACCTTTCTTGCTTCAATATCTGGAGAGTTTTCAGTTGCAGGTCTAGCATCAATGTTGGACATGGGAACATATGGATCATTATTTGCAATGTCAGGCATGAGTAGGTCAATTGACTCAAGGTGAAACATAAATCTATCTCTCCAAGTTTAATATTCATCTTCATCAAACTTGAGTGGTCTACTTGAAGAACCATTTTCGAGATAGGTTGAGTTGATGTAAGTGGCCATTAGAGAATTCAGATCCAAGATATCAAGTTATCAAGACTGAATCTCTAATACCGGTTGTTGATCCCAATTAACAACAGAAATTTTCAATGTTATTCTTTTCTTGAAATAATCTCAAAAAATCACGGTTATCCTTTGGCGGATAATGATACCGCAACCCGCATGCGCACCCCATATGTATGCGGGCACCCACTAGTGTGCGTATGCATGTGCTCATGTGCGTTATGCGGTATGCGAATTCGTATCTAATGCCTTTGTTCCCGGTACAGCGATTACTTGGCTATCAAGTAAATATCTTTTCCATAATTACATCCGTGATTCGGGGGAGTTCGTTATGGAAAGGATTGCCATTATCTCGGATGGTTCTAGAATTAGGGTTTGCCTATATATACAAACCCTAACTATCATTCTAAACACAATCACCTTACGTAATCATCATCTAATACACGTCTTACGTAACCAGCATTGCCGAGCATCTTCCAAAGGTTAACAGGTTAGTTTCTTGATTAACTAGTACATACAACCTTATTCGGGGCCTTCTAATCGACGATCGTCATTAAAGGTGGACTTAATCACTTGACCACCCCGCCAACATCATCATGTCGGCCAGGGTTATTCACGGTAGTCGGACCGGAGAGCCTTGTTCTAAGATCCTTAAACCTCACTTTACGCGTTGAACAGGCATATTACTTCTATGGTTAAAATATGCATGATCAAGTGGTGATTTCATTGAGAGCTGAACTAATTCAAGACATGTTTATTTGTTTTTTCTTTTAAAGTTATGAATTACAAGGCTTATTGTTCACAAAAAAAATTTTGAATTTTTTCTTTAACAGTATCATGACTTCCGGAGAATCATCGGAACGTACTTAAACAGATAATCAAAACACGTCGTCTGGTAATCAGCAGATGCAAGCTATGACTACGGGGGCGGGATACGCGCCATATCTTCCACCTGTATCCGGCGAGCCTTTTCAAAGGTATAAGCCGATATATCCAGATGGGATTACACCGCCAAGGGCAAACTCGCCAGTTACCACCACGCGGTTGGATTTTTCCGCGGTGGATCCAAGGGTCATCTTGGTAGGCACTAGCGGTGAAACAGTAGGCTCGCACGTGGTAAGCTGCGGCCAGGTACCTATTTATAGTACCACGGTTTCAATCCCTCTGCAGACGCAGAGTGTTCAGCAGAATTCATCGTTTACACCGTTGCAACCTTGGCAACCACCGCGTCCAATTTCGCAGTTTTTGACTCCTGCGGATGCGCAGGCATTACTTAATAGTTGGGGGTTCGGTGTCATTCCGGATGCCAATTATCATTGGACGCTGATAACCGCAGAACAGCAAAGCACTGCGCATACGATTGGGCTTATAGCGGCATATCCTCAGGTCTCGCAGGCATCTGCGCCACAGGTTTCGGCACCTTTTCAGCTACCCGTATAGTCTGCGCCGGTAAGCCTGCCCTCTTTTCCAACGCATCAGCCTTGGTTGTATCCGCAGACGCCAGGGCAGCCCTGGCAAAATATTCAGGGGCAGGCGAATCTCGCAAGCCAATTTATGCAGGCGGCACCTCCTGACATGGTCCACCTATTTTCACAACCTGATTTTGTTCAGGATATGATGAGGCGTTTCTTCGCAGGGCTCAAAGGTGACCCTGTTAAACTACCTTTTGAGCTACCAACTACTTTTGATAAGTTTCCTCCGCATATAACTGCATATCCGTTTCCATCTGCGCCAAAGATACCTCATACATTGGATACTTACAATGGCTTAACTGATCCAGATGACTTCTTACAGCGTTTTGAAGGCGCAATGCGCACTCAAGGTTGGGTAGATCCGGTTGCGTGTCAGATATTTCCAATGACATTGTAGGGTATTGCTCGTGAATGGTTTAATAAAATGCCGGCAGGTAGTATAGCCGGGTTTATGGATCTGCGGACGAAATTCTTGCTGCAATATCAGAATCAGAGGCCACGCAAACGCACTCATATCGAATGTCATGATATTGTGCAGAAATCCAAGGAATCTTTGGGTGAATTTCTCACAAGATATACTAATGAGTGTCTGCGCATACCAGATCTCAAGCCAGAACAACCGATTTTCGGACTCATACATGGTATAAACTCAGAACGTCATCCAACACTAGTAAGGCGTCTGCGCCATACGGTCCCAACAACTTATGCTGAAGCGCTTAATGAATGCCATGACTATATGCGGAGTGGCGAAGATAATGATATTCCAACAGCTAGTTCACGCAACGAGAGGAAAGACGATGATGATCGTTCGCGTGATCAAAATCGTGGCAACAACTCTCGCGGAAGGTATCCTAGCGGTGGTCCTATCAGGAATGATAAAGGGAAATCAAGTGGCAATTATCGAAACAATAATCAGCGCGGCATCAATAATCAGAACTATGCGCTGCTTAAAAGTTTGTCTAAAACGCCAAAAGAAATTTTGGCAACCGAACCAGTGTGCGCGACCTTTGCGGTTCCAACTCCGCTTACAGAATTTGGTAAGCGGGATAAAACAAAGTATTGCGAATTCCATGACGATTACGGGCATGACACTAATCGATGCAAAAACTAGATGGAAAGAGTACTTGAAGCGCTGCGCGCAGGTAAATTGGATCACCTGAAGCCACCTAAGAAGGACAAGGGAAAATCCGCAGAGGAAGGGTCGAAGGCTAAAACTTTTGCATGGAAAAAGGTCGATAAAACAAAAAACGCCGACTTAACCATTAATATGGTCGACGCAGAGAAAGTTAGCCAGCGGAGAAAGTACAATGATCACCATGATTGGGAACTTCTCCCGATCGCATTTCCTCCTGTAATGTCCATCGACGCAGTTAACGAGCTCATTATCATCAAGTGTCGCATCCCTGCTTACGGTTTGGACTCTATCGATTTAATACTCACAACACGAATTTATACAATAGTGGATTCAACTATTTATAAGAGCCCTAAAAATCGTGTAATAGATCTATTGTCCACTGGTACAAATGATGTTTGTACTCAGCCGACAAATATGGCAGGAAGCATGTGCCTCCCCTTTCCTCTTCGGTAGCTAATTGTAAGAACATCCCATTGGGCATCTTATTTGAATAAACAAATGGAATGTTGGCTTCTCTAGACAATGACAAAGTATTAACCATGAACTGTGCATGGGCTAAACTGTTGCATTTCATTGTTGTCTTGTAAGGTCATTTGTCAGCCGCCAATGCGTGTCCTTTTCTATTCAACTTCGTCTTCGGTGTCAGTTGAATAGTACCCTTTGATGTAGACAAAACTTGAAACAATTATGCTTGTAATGGAGCATAATTTGTCCAAGTGTTGTGTGTTGCTCCAGTCTGTGCAGATTCTTCTGATGCTGGTTCTTCATGTGATCTTCTTGCTGGTTCAGCATACATCATATGCTGGTCGTGAAGAAACCTTAAATCTTGAACTATCTTGTGCTGATAGTAAAGGCAGCACACCAACTCACTTAGACACAACATTCATTGATGTTGTACATAAATAAACTTATGTTGGCCTGCACATTACAACTAGTATTTATAATCATGTTTTGTCATAATTAAATTCTTAATTATATATGGGACTCAACAAGAACAATAACTTCAAAAGTTCTTAAAAACAAAATTTAAACTCAAATTCTTGGAATTATTACGCAATCATTTCAACACAAAAGTTGTTCCAAATCAATCACTTAAAACTCATTGATCGAATTTAAGGACCTCTAAAAAAATATTTCATTCGAATTGAAAAACTCACGTTTTTGGTTCAAAACTTTAATTTCATGATTCCATATTTGTAAATGAGATCTGATGACTAACAGATGATTAGAACTTGAATCGGTAATTAATTTGATGTTATCTCCATGAAATGGTTAGTTTTGGTATTTAAAAGTGACGAATAGTTTCGGTTATAAAATTTTGATTTGATTTCCATAATCAGAAAGGATTAGATGTGCCATAAAAAGTTAACTAGGGGATGAAATTAAAAAGTTATCCGAAGAAGATCTTAACTTTATTTCACAATTTTTGAAATCATAATCCTTTTCTAAAATCAAATTAAAGTACGCAAGTCATTTCGTGTATAAGAAAAAATGATATTTTTTATTGTTAGTTTAAGTATCATATGTTAACTTTTCAGACCTAATTTTTCGGGCCATTTGCCCCTTAAATTAACCACTAAGATGGAATTTCAAAAAATGTTTTGATAGTTGGTAATGGAATTAAAATTAACTTTCTTATTCTTACTGTTATTATAATATTTATTATTATTATTATTATTTTGGAACAACTGAAATATGAAATATTTATTTACCATTATTAACTATTACGAGTAATTTGAATTATTAATCATTTGAATTGTTAATGATAAAAATTTCATATTAACTATTACGAGTAATTTGAATTATTAATCATTTGAATTGTTAATGATAAAAATTTCATAAAGGTAGTGTGACTAAAGGGTACACATAATATGCAATTCATCAGTACCAGATCTCGCATTCGGAGCACTTGATTACTCGAGAATAGAGAAGAGCTAATTTGCTCATTCATAGAGAGAGTTCTTCGCTAATCTAGAAAAAAACTACTCTGTATAAACTAGTTGTTATAATAATAATAATAATATAGATATGGATAGTCAATTTTGGTGTATACATATAGTCAATTTTGGTACACAAAGTATGTATTTTTATATTGAGATTTTAGGCTATAAATACTCATGAATGCAAGCATTAAACTTGCACCATTTCTCACACTTACAAAGTGTTTCTTTCTTTCTCTCCATTATCATCTTTGTTCTTACACTTCATTATTAGTATTCTAAATCAAGAATCAAATCACTAAAGGTAGTTATAAGCCTACTGAATTATAACATCAAGAATCAAACCACTAAAGGTAGTTATAAGCCTACTGAATTATAACATCAAGAATCAAACCACTAAAGGTAGTTATAAGCCTACTGAATTATAACACGTTATCAGCACGATAATCTTAATACTAAATATGGTTGGCTCTGCCACCAAAATGATATATGGTCGGTTATACCACCAAAATGATATATGGTCGGTTATACCACCAGAATGATATATGGTCGGTTATACCACCAGAATGATATAGGTCGGTTATACCACCTGAAAAAATATATGGTCGACACTGTCGCCAAATTTTCATTTATGTTTACTAATATTTATATTTTTGTTATATAACATTTATTTATGATTGCTTACACATGGTCGACACTGTCACCTACTTATCATTTATGTTATATTAAATTTATGTTTAATGTTTATATACTTATGAATATAAATTGACTCTAATTTATCATGATGTTTGTTTTAATTTTTGATAATAGAAAATGTCGAATCTGGAAAAGCTTAAATTTACTCCTTTAGAATCAACTGGAAACAACTACATGCCATGGGTTATAAAAGTAAAAATGCATCTTAAATCAATGGGCATTCTTGAAACCATAAATGAAAACAACACTTGTTCTGAAAAAGAACAAGCTACGGCATGTTGCTTTATTCATCAACATATTGATGAATGCTTACAAAATAATTATGTGACTGTAGAAGATCCCCATGTTTTATGGGAAGGTCTCAAAAGCAGATTCAATAATCAAAGAGAAATTTTACTTCCAGCTGCAATGGAACAATGGAGAACATTAAGGTTCCAAGACTTTAAGAAAGTAAATGAATACAGCTCAGCTCTGTATAATACATGTTCACAACTTAAATTCTGTGGACATGAAATTAGTGATGCAGACATGATGGAGAAAACTTTCTCCACAATGAATGCTGCAAACATCACAGTGCAAAGAAATTTGAGAATGCTAAAGTTCAAAACATATCCTGAACTTAATTCATATCTCTTAGTTGCAGAGCAAAATGATGAGCTATTAATGAAAAATCAGCAATCCCGTCCTACTGGTACACTTGCAATCCCTGAAGCAAATACTGCAAATAATTATAAACAGGTACAAGGACGCGGGCAAGGTCGTGGTTATAATAACCATCACCATCATCATGCTAAAAGCCATAACTATGGTAGAAACCATCCTTATGGTAATGGTAATGGGCGTGGACGTGGTCGTGGTAGTGGCCGTGGTGGTCAAAGAAATAGTAATCCACGAAAATATAAATATCAACCACAAAACAAGCCCATTAAACAAGATGTTGAAGAAAATTCTTCTAAAAATTCTGAAGAATCTTGCTACAGATGTGGTAGAATGGGCCACTGGGCTAATACTTGCCGAACATCTAAACATCTTGTTAAGATGTATCAGGATTCGCTGAAAGGTAAAGAAAAGGAAGTAAATTTTGTGGATAATATTGATCCAACAGTCACTGAGAAACCATCTGATTTATATGAAGATTTCTTGAATGTTTAAGTTGTGTGTTTTTTGAAAAATAAACGATTTAATATCGTCTGTCTTTGTCATTATGTTTGCTAAATGTTTCAGTACTATCTATTTGCGTTTAAAATATTGTGTAATATTAATGTACTCACTATTTATTTCTTATATATGAAGTTCAATATGAATTTTGCTGGAATACAACATCAATCAAGTGGTGGAGATCTCTGTATAGCAGACAGTGGAACTACACACACTATACTTAAATCCGAGAAATATTTTATTGATCTAAAACCAACGGAAGGAACTATACATACAATATCAGGACCTGCTAACTTGATAAAAGGGATAGGAAAGGCAAATTTCATACTACCAAATGGTACAAAATTTTTAATAAATGATGCCTTATTTTCTCCCAAGTCAAGCAGAAATTTATTGAGTTTCTCCGACATATACCTTAACGGGTATGATTATCAGTCAGTGACAACAGAAAATGAGAAATATTTAAGTATCACTGACAAGAGTCATGTGGTTGAAAAACTGCCAAGACTTAGTTCTGGATTACATTATACACATATAAATGTACCAGAAATACATATGGTAGTTAACGAAAAATATATTGATCCTGGTGTATTCAGTTTATGGCATAACAGATTAGGCCATCCAGGATCAACAATGATGAAAAGGATTATTGAATGTACTCATGGACATCCACTAAAGGATAGAAAAATTCATCATGATACAATGGTTCCATGTACATCTTGCTCTCTTGGAAAATTGATAACTAGACCCTCACCACTTAAGGTTGAGAAAGAATCACCAATGTTTCTTGAAAGAATTCAAGGTGATATATGTGGACCAATTCATCCACCATGTGGACCATTTAGATATTTCATGGTTCTAATAGACGCATCTAGCAGATGGTCTCATGTTTGTCTGTTATCAAGCCGTAATGTGGCATTTGCAAAATTTCTTGCCCAAATTATTAAATTGAGAGCTCATTTTCCTGATTACACCATTAAAAGGGTGAGACTTGATAATGCTGGTGAATTTACATCTCAAGCATTTAATGACTATTGCATGTCTATAAGAATTGTTGTTGAACATTCTGTTGCTCATGTGCATACACAAAATGGTTTAGCCGAGTCATTGATTAAACGTTTACAGTTAATCGCTAGACCATTGATAATGAGAACAAAACTCCCTGTATCTATATGGGGTCATGCAATTTTACATGCTGCTGCATTGATTCGCATCAGACCAAGTGCAAGTCATAAATATTCCCCCCTACAACTTGCTTTTGGTCAAGAGCCAAATATTTCCCATCTTAGAACATTTGGTTGTGCAGTGTATGTTCCAATTGCGACACCACAACGTACAAAAATGGGTCCTCAAAGGAGGTTGGGAATATATGTTGGATATGAAACATCTTCAATATTAAGGTATATTGAACCTATGACAGGTGACGTTTTTACAGCACGTTTTGCTGATTGTCATTTTAATGAAACATTGTTCCCTAGATTAGGGGGAGAAATGAAAAATAAAGAAAATGATGTTTCATGGTGTGAACCTCAATTAAAGTATCTTGATCCTCGCACAAAAGAATGCGAGACAGAAGTTCAAAAGATAATGCATATACAAGAACTTGCAAATCAATTGCCTGATGCATTTACAGATACAAAAACGGTGACAAAATCATATATACCAGCAGTAAATACTCCAGCTCGAATTGAAATTCCAAAAGCTGGAAATAACGTCACTCATGAATCTTTGCCACGTCAGAAACGTGGAAGACCAATCGGTTCAAAGGATAAAAATCCTCGAAAAAGAAAATCAGCTGATAATGAAGTAAAAGAAAGTGTTCAAGAAGAACCACAAATCAGTACTCCTACTGCAGAGGAGATTGATGATGTCAATACAGAAATTGCAATCAATTATGCGTATTCAAAAATATTATGGAACCGAAATGAAATGAAAAATCTTGATGAGAAATTTTCATTTAATGTTGCATATGACATCATGAATAATGATGATGATCCAGAACCAACATCTATGGTTGAATGTCAAAATAGACATGATTGGGCTCAATGGAAAGAAGCAATACGAGCTGAATTAGAATCACTCAATAAAAGAAAAGTTTTCGGATCCATCATTCTCACTCCTAAAGATGTGAAACCTGTAGGATACAGATGGATTTTTGTCCGAAAAAGAAATGAGAAAAATGAAGTTACAAGGTATAAAGCTAGACTTGTAGCTCAAGGTTTTTCTCAAAGACCGGGAATTGATTATGAAGAAACTTATTCTCCTGTTATGGATGCAATTACTTTTAGGTACTTAATCAGTCTGGCAGTTTCTAAAAATTTAGAAATGCATCTCATGGATGTTGTGACTGCTTATCTATATGGATCACTTGATAGTGATATATATATGAAGTTACCTGAAGGATTTAAGGTACCAGAAGCATCAAATGCAAAACCCAAAGAAATGTATTCGATTAAATTACAAAGATCTTTATATGGGTTAAAACAATCGGGACGTATGTGGTATAACCGATTAAGTGATTACTTGATAAGCAAAGGGTATACAAATAACCTTACTTGCCCTTGTGTTTTCATTAAGAAAACAACATCCGGATATGTGATCATAGCTGTTTATGTTGATGATCTTAACATCATAGGTACAAATAAAGAGATCTATGAAGCCATTCAACTTCTAAAGAAAGAATTTGAAATGAAAGATCTCGGAAAAACCAAGTATTGCCTTGGTTTACAAATTGAGCATATGCCTAATGGTTTACTTGTACATCAAACAACATATACTGAAAAGATTTTGAAACGTTTCAATATGGACAAGGCAAAACCATTAAGTACTCCTATGGTTGTTAGATCACTCAATGTTGAAGCTGATCCATTTCGTCCATGTGAAGATCAAGAAGACATTCTTGGACCAGAAGTACCATATCTTAGTGCAATTGGAGCTCTTATGTATCTTACAAATTGTACAAGACCTGACATTTCTTTTGCAGTTAATTTGTTGGCAAGGTTCAGCTCTGCTCCTACCAAAAGACACTGGAATGGAATCAAACACATATTTCGATACCTTCGAGGAACTACTGATTTAGGATTATTTTATTCTAACGAATCAAAACAAGATTTGGTTGGTTATGCAGATGCAGGTTATTTATCTGATCCACATAAAGCTAAATCTCAAACTGGATATGTATTCCTAAATGGAGGTACTGCAATATCATGGCGTTCTCAAAAACAAACACTTGTTGCTACATCGTCAAATCATGCCGAAGTGATTGCATTACATGAAGCTACTCGAGAATGTTTTTGGTTGAGATCAATGACACAACTCATTACTGATTCTTGTGGACTAGAACGCGATAAAAGTCCAACAACTATCTATGAAGATAATGCAGCTTGCATAGCACAGATGAAAGAAGGGTATATCAAAAGTGACCGAACAAAACACATACCACCTAGATTCTTCTCATACACTCAAAATCTCATTAAGGACAACCAGATTGAAATGAGATATGTGCAATCTAGCAAAAACTCTGCTGATCTTTTCACGAAAGCACTTCCAACTGCTATTTTCAGAACACACGTTCATAACATTGGCATGAGACATGTTCAAAAGATGTAACAGCTGAAGCGATGTCTACTTGAGGGGGAGTCAACTCCATGCTGCACTCTTTTTCCCTTAGCTAAAGTTTTTTCCCACTGGGTTTTCTTTAGCAAGGTTTTTAACGAGGCAGTAATTTATAGTTGATCTTCAACAAAATAAAATTGCTATCCAAGGGGGAGTGTTATAATAATAATAATAATATAGATATGGATAGTCAATTTTGGTGTATACATATAGTCAATTTTGGTACACAAAGTATGTATTTTTATATTGAGATTTTAGGCTATAAATACTCATGAATGCAAGCATTAAACTTGCACCATTTCTCACACTTACAAAGTGTTTCTTTCTTTCTCTCCATTATCATCTTTGTTCTTACACTTCATTATTAGTATTCTAAATCAAGAATCAAATCACTAAAGGTAGTTATAAGCCTACTGAATTATAACATCAAGAATCAAACCACTAAAGGTAGTTATAAGCCTACTGAATTATAACATCAAGAATCAAACCACTAAAGGTAGTTATAAGCCTACTGAATTATAACACTAGTGTATATAATGAACGGAAGCTAGTTTTGAGTTGTGAGAATGGGGTAGTATGGGTCAAAGTAGGAGGAGATTTAAAAAGCATTGGATTCCCACTACGATCCTTTTCCCTAAAATATTTGATGGTTTCAAATCCTATACGGACTACATTTTAGCATCATTAATCTTCTGACGGATCAATTAATATACACACTATCATTATATATATACTACGTGTGTGTATATATATATATATATATATATATATATATATATATATATATATATATATATATATATATATATATATATATATATATAATGAAAAAGTTGTTCTTAATTGTGGTTGAAAGTTATTTATAGATTGTTATATGTATAGATTATATATAAGAAATATATCTATCTATATATCTATATATATTAGAATTGTGAATATATGACACACGTAAATAATAAAACTTAATGATATAATTAAAATTAATACAATTTCAAAATCAAAGTAGTAACCAAAGGATGCTACATCGTGCAAATTTCGGTTCAAATTCAAAGTGGGTTCATTCATATTTGTATTTGGTACCAATTCTTCGTATAACAATTGAGTTTTTTTTTTTTTTAATTATAAATTATAATAGGTTATTACGTACACATATATATTATAAACTAGATTTTTTATCTCGTGCGATGCACGGCGTTTAAAAAATTAATTAATAGATTAGTTATGATAAATCACATTCGTTTACACTTTTATTCAAAAAATAATTTTATATAATAATTCTAAAATAATATAACTTAGACTTTAAACTAACATTACGTTCCATGACAAATTTTCAATGTACTCATATTTTGTATAAATATTATGTAGTGTATAATTTATATATAATTAAAAAGATATTAATGGTGAGAAAAAAAATTTTAGACATTAAGTTATTAACACCACCCAAAATCACTTTTAAAATTTGTCAACACCACGGGCTCTTAAACAAAAAAACAACTTTTAAAATTTTTCAACACCACAAGCTCTTAAACTTAAAAGAACTTTTAAAATTTGTCAAAATTTGTCAACACTACGGGCTCTTAAACTCAAAAGAATTTTTAAAATTTGTCCACACCACGGGCTCTTAAATAATTCTTATACCTTTCCTATTTTTTTAATATCACTATTTACATACCAATATGAACTAAAAATTAATTTTTTACACACCCGTGCAACGCACGGGCTCAAAAACCTAGTATATATATATATATATATATATATATATATATATATATATATATATATATATATATATATATATATATATATATATTCTACGAAGTAGTAAATAGTACTATCTAATACTAATATGAGGATAATACAGTTCTTATTTGAAAATTAAACATCTAACCTACCATTTTATTGTTGGAATACTAGGGTTTAAACAGTTGAAGTTGCTAGCATAGTTATGTTTTTAACACTTCAGTTAAGATAATTTGCATGATGCAACTTTTTGATAGAAAATCATACTTATAGTGATAACCTATTGCAAATCAACATGAAACCATTTTATATATAATGATACCGCAATCCGCATGCCAAATTTATGCGGGCACCCTCTAGGGTGCGTATGCATGTGCTCATGTGCGTTATGCGGTATGCGGATTCGTATCTAATGCCTTTGTTCCCGGAACAGCGATTACTTGGCTATCAAGTAAATATCTTTTCCATAATTACATCCGTGATTCGGGGAAGTTTGTTATGGAAAGGATTGCCATTATCTCGGATGGTTCTAGAATTAGGGTTTGCCTATATATACAAACCCTAACTATCATTCTAAAGATCGTCACATTACGTAACTACCATCTGCCACACGCCTTACGTAATTGAGCATCATTCTTCGTCTCTTCAAGGTTAACAGGTTAGTTCTTCATTAAGCTAGCACCTACAACCTTATTTGGGGCCTTCCGATCAGCGACCGCTATCGAAGGTGGACTTAATCACTTGGCCACCCCGCGGACATCATCATGTCGGCCAGGGTTATTCACGGTAGCCGGACCGGAGAGCCTTGTTCTAAGATCCTTAAACCCATTAACGCATTGAGCATGCATGTTAAACCCAATGGTAAAAATATGCATGATCAAGTGGTGCTTTCATTGAGAGTCGAACTAGTTCAAGACTGTTTAATTGCTTTCTCTTTTAAAAGGTTTTGAATTAAAAGGCTTATTGTTCACGAAATTTTTTGAATTTTTTCTTTTAACAGTATCATGACTTCCGGGGACTCGTCGGAACGTACTCAAACGGATAATCAAAACACACCATCTGGCAGTCAGCATACGCAGGCTATGACTACGGGGGCGGGATACGCGCCATATCTTCCACCTGTATCCGGCGAGCCTTTTCAGAAGTATAAGCCGATATATCCAGATGGGATTACACCGCCAAGGGCAAACTCGCCAGTTACCACTACGCGGTTGGATTTTTCCGCAGTGGATCCAAGGGTCATCTTGGCAGGCACTAGCGGTGAAACAGTAGGCCCGCACGTAGTATGCTGCGGCCAGGTACCTATTTATAGTACCACGGTTTCAATCCCTCTGCAGACGCAGAGTGTTCAGCAGAATTCATCGTTTACACTATTGCAACCTTGGCAACCACCGCGTCCAATTTCGCAGTTTTTGACTCCTGCAGATGCGCAGGCATTACTCAATAGTTGGGGGTTCGATGTCATTCCGGATGCCAATTCTCATTGGACGCCGATAACCGCAGAAAAGCAAAGCACTGCGCATACGGTTGGGCTTATAGCGGCATATCCTCAGGTCTCGCAGGCATCTGCGCCACAGGTTTCGATACCTTTTCAGATACCCGTATACTCTGCGCCTGCAAGCCTGCCTTCTTTTCCAAATCAGCCTTGGTTGTATCCGCAGATGCCAGGGCAGCCCTGGTAAAATATTCAGGGGCAAGCGAATCTCGCAGGCCAATTTATGCAGGCGGCACCTCCCGACATGGTCTACCTGTTTCCACAACCTGATTTTGTTCAGGATATGATGAGGCGTTTCTTCGCAGGGCTCAAAGGTGACCCTGTTAAACCACCTTTGAGCTACTAACAACTTTTGATAAGTTTCCTCCGCATATAGCTACATATCCGTTTCCATCTGCGCCAAAGATACCTCATACGTTAGGTACTTACAATGGCTTAACTGATCCGGATGACTTCTTACAGCGTTTTGAAGGCGCAATGCGCACTCAAGGTTGGGTGGATCCGGTTGCGTGTCAGATATTTCCAATGACACTGCAGGGTATTGCTCGTGAATGGTTTAATAAACTGCCGGCGGGTAGTATAGCCGGGTTTATGGATCTGCGGACGAAATTCTTGCTGCAATATTAGAATCAGAGGCCACGTAAACGCACTCATATTGAATGTTATGATATTGTGCAGAAATCCTAGGAATCTTTGGGTGAATTTCTCACAAGATATACTAATGATTGTCTGCGCATACCAGATCTCAAACCAGAGCAACAGATTTTCGGACTCATACATGGTATAAACTCAGTACGTCATCCAACACTGGTAAGGCGTCTGCGCCATACAGTCCCAACAACTTATGCTGAGGCGCTTAATGAATGCCACGACTATATGCGAAGTGGTGAAGATAATGATATCCCAACAGCTAGCTCACGCAACGAGAGGAAGGACGATGATGATCGTTCGCGCGATCAAAATCGTGGTAACAACTCTCGCGGAAGGTATCCTAGCGGTGGTCCTATCAGGAATGATAAAGGGAAATCAAGTGGCAATTATCGAAACAATAATCAGCGCGGCATCAATAATCAGAACTATGCGCTGCTTAAAAGTTTGTCTAAAACGCCGAAAGAAATTTTGGCAACCGAACCGGTATGCGCAACCTTTGCGGTTCCAACTCCGCTTACAGAATTTGGTAAGCGGGATAAAACAAAGTATTGCGAATTCCATGACGATTACGGGTATGACACTAATCGATGCAAAAACTTGATGGAACGAGTGCTCGAGGCAGTACGCGCAGGTAAATTAGATCACTTAAAACCACCTAAGAAGGACAAGGGAAAATCCACAGAGGAAGGTTCGAAGGCTAAAACTTTCGCATGGCAAAAAGTTGATAAAGCAAAAAACGCTGACTTAACCATCAATATGGTTGACACAGAGAAAGTTTGCCAGCGGAGAAAGTACAATGATCATCATGACTGAGAACTTCTCCCAATCACGTTTCCTCCTGTAATGTCAATCGACACAGTTAACGAGCCCATTATCATCAAGTGTCGTATCCCTACTTGCGGAGTACAAATTAAATGCATGCATGTTGATACCGGGAGTGGTGTCGACATTATGTACGAACATTGCTATCGTTTCCTTCCTGCAGAAGTTAGGACGCAGCTACGCCAGTCTGATGTTACGTTATCTGGGTTCTCCGGAGAAAGCTCATGGCCGATAGGGCGGATAGAGCTGATGGTAGAGCTTGCGGATGACAGGAATCCACAGATGGTCAGACATGAGTTGGTTGATTTTTATGTGGTTCGATCGACTTCGCGTTATAACGCGCTGCTAGGAAGAAACTTCATATGGTGTTTTAACATTATACTATCCGTGGTGCATGGGTTGATTAAGTTTCCTACAGTGGGAGGCGTTGCCACGATTGCGTCACATCAAACAACCGAGTTGTGTGGCTTAGTTGTGCCTATAAGCACTCCCAGCGTGGGGGAACAACTCGCAAACTGTGCGGTCATAGCGAATCGTTTACATCCGGATAAGCGAATTAAAATCGGCGCAGGTTTGTCAGCTGAAACCAAGGCTAAGCTACATGGAATATTATCCGCAAACGCAGATGTTTTCGTGTGGCGCGAATCAGACATGACTGGGGTTCTGCGAGATATTGCGGAACATAAATTGAATGTTAATCCATCACTCATGCCCGTTAGGCAAAAGAAGCGGCATATGGCTCTTGAACGCAGTGATTGGTTGTGCGCAGAAGTAGATAACCTAGTCAAAGCAAACATTCTGCGGGAAGTGCGCTATCAGACATGGGTTGCTAATCCTGTGTTGGTGAAAAAGGCTGACGGTAACTGGCGGATGTGTGTTGATTTTAAGGATATTAATAAAGCATGTCCCAAGGACAACTATCCTCTCCCGGAGATAGATTGGAAGGTGGAATCACTGTCAGGTTTTCGGTACAAGTGTTTTCTAGATGCATACAAGGGTTATCACCAAATCTTAATGGCTGCGGAAGATGAGGACAAAACTGCCTTTCATACGCCGCAAGGTATCTACTGTTATAAGAAGATGCCCTTCGGATTAAAAAACGCAGGCGCAACCTATCAGCGCGTAATTGATGCGGTATTCAAACACCAAACTGGTAGGAATCTTGAAGCGTACGTTGACGACTTGGTAATTAAGAGCAACACTGAAGAAGAAATGCTCGCGGACATCCTAGAAACGTTTGCGTCTCTACGCAGAATAAACATGAAGCTTAACCCGCTCAAATGTAGTTTTGAGGAAGAGGAAGGCAAGTTTCTAGGTCATGTGGTGACACCGCGGGGAATCAAGGCAAATCCCAAAAAGATTGAAGCCATTGATAGTTTGCCATCTTCGAAAACAAAGAAAGACGTGCAGAGTCTAACCGGGAAGCTTGCGGCGATCACGCAGTTTTTGTCGAAGGCCGCAGAGCGACAATTGCCATTCTTCAATACTTTGAAGAATTGCTTAAAGAAAAAAGACTTTGTATGGACTCAGGAGGCGGAATCAGCCTTTCATGAGATGAAGAAGGTGCTCGCTGAATTACCAACACTCACCGCGCCAGTAACAGGAGAAACGCTTACGCTGTACCTTGCGGCATCAAAAGAAGCAATCAGCTCGGTTCTTATCGCAGATTGCGGAAAGGTAATCCATTCCCTTTTACTAGTGAATTATTTATTTCGTATACAATTAATGCTGAGGTTTTCTCAGATGCAAATGCCGGTCTACTTTGTAAGCAAGACGCTGACAGCAAGCGAAGTAAACTATGCACCAATAGAAAAGATAGTGTATGCGCTAGTCCACACGGCGCGGCGTTTGCGCCGATATTTTCAAGCACACCCAGTTGTGGTTCTAACTGATCAGCCAATCAAGCAGGTTGGTAAAAACCTAATTTGTGGCAATGACCGGGAATACCGCATTGACTAACGCAATCATATTATGTTTCAGGTACTTTATAAACCTGAAATCTCTAGCCGAATGGCTAAATGGGCTGTTGATTTAGGGGAGCATGAAATAAATTTTTCTTCGCGAAGCGCGGTTAAGGGTCAAATACTTGCGGATTACCTCGCAGAGTTACCTGCGGATGTTGAGGCATCAGCAGAACATCAAGATACGCATGCACCAACTCTATCACCATGGGAGTTATATACCGATGGTGCCTGCAGCGCAGCTGGCGTGGGTGCGGGTGTAATTTTAACTGGTCCAGAAGGCGAAGAGCATACATATGCGCTACGGTTTAATTTCGTCGTTACAAACAACGAAGCAGAATATGAGGCTCTGTTAGCGGGTATGCGCATTGCGCATAAGTTGAATGTTAAAATCCTGCACGCTTATGTGGATTCAAAGCTGGTATGTAGTCAAGTCAGCGGGGACTTTGAAGTGCACGACATTGCCATGCAGCAATATTTATCGCTTGTTCATAACCTCGCTGACCAATTCGAAGCTTTTCAAATCTCCCACGTGATGCGGGGGCAAAATAAGAAAGCGGATGCGCTTAGCAAATTGGATGCTTTGGCTTTTGATCATCTGGGGAAGAAAGTTCTTATAGAAGAACTGCATGTGAAATCCATTGTTATGATGCCTTTGGTAGCACCTGTTGAGGAATCCAGCTCAACATGAATGACACCTATTATTGCTTTCCTGCGGGACGGCACATCACCTGCGGATTCCGTTGATGCGAAGAAGGTCCGCATCAAGGCACCACTGTATGCCCTTGAGGGTGATGTCCTATATCGAAAAAATTATTTAGGGCCGCACTTAAGATGTATTGGTTCGAAAGAGGCAGAGGAGGTTATACGCGAGGTGCATGAGCGTGCATGTGCTCTTCATTCGGGGCACATGTCTATTGTGTCAAAAATTATGCGGCTAGGTTATTATTGGCCCACAATGTACGCAGATACTGCGCAAATAGTTAAGCAATGCGAATCCTGCCAAATACATGCACCTATCAGCAGGGCATCTGCGCATCCAATGATACCAGTCTCCTCACCATGGCCATTCTGCAAATGGGCAATTGACATAGTCAGACCATTTCCAAAAGGCCGAGGTAATATTATCAGTTATTTTATACCATATGCTATTTACGTCAGTATCTTACGCATACTCTGCACACGCAGGAAACATCAAATTCTTGATTTTTGCAATCGATTATTTCATGAAGTGGGTTGAAGCGCGACCGCTGGCAACAATTTCGGGAAAAAGGGTGCGAAACTTTGTATGGGAAGACATTGTTTGTCGATTCGGCATACCAAACGAAATCGTTAGTGATAACGGTACACAGTTTGCGGGGGATCCTTTTCGTAGTTGGTGCGCAGAGCTTAATATTAAGCAAACTTTTACTTTCGTTGCGCATCCGCAGGCGAATGGCCAGTGCGAAGTCACCAACCGGGATATAGTGGCCGGAATCAAAGCTAGATTGGGCCATGGCATAGTTGGTTGGGTGGATGAACTACCAAAAGTTTTGTGGGCACATAGAACAACACCGAAAGCAAGCACTGGCAAAACTCCGTTCAGTTTGGTTTACGGGTCAGAAGCTGTTGTGCCCGCAGAGATTTGGGTACCAACGTTCCGCATACAGAATTTTGATGAACAAAATAACTCAGAAGCTTTGCGGGAAAATCTTAATCTGCTTGAAGAACGCAGAGTCTCTGCGGCGGTAAACGAAGCCAATAACAAGCAGAAAATTGTAAAGTACTATAATCAGCGTGTGCGTTCGCGCTCTTATAAGTGCGGGGACTTAGTTTGGCGTCAGAATGACGCAAGTCATGCGGAGGATACTGGGAAATTGGGCCCCCGCTGGGAAGGTCCGTATAGGGTAGCAAAAGCAAGCAACACCGGGGCATACCATCTCGAGACATTAGATGGAAAACCGGTGAAACGCACTTGGCACGCGACATTATTGAAAAAATGATATATGTAGCTGGATGGACTTGATCACTCCAATTTATTTTAGCGCATTATTTTTTCTATGTATTTTCCGCCCGTTTGGATGCGTCGCGGTTGTAATCATGATTAATGCCAATTGAATATTTACTCGCGCATACTTTTATTGTTTATTTCTTTTTGTATGCGGTTCCTGCCTACTTAAGGGGTGTCCTCAAGCCCCCGTGCGGCAGAAGCCTGTTTAGTTACAAGGCTAGACATTAACGGCAGGCGAAGGGAATTGGTTTTCCCCTAGTCAAGCGCCACGCAGACTATATGGCTGCCAAGTCGACTTAAAAATACAAGCATTGGTTTGCTTGTGCGTAATTACTCTCGCATTGGTTTGCGTGTGGAACTCTTAAGCATAAAAGCATTGGTTTATTTTTAGTTGCGTTGCTTACCATACAGCTAAAGTGCACCCCTAGTACATGACAAAGCAATAACGCAGTAGCTTTTGAGTCTAAGTTGTTCAAGATAAAATCGCTAAAGTATTGGTTTATTTTACGCAGTACCTGATCATAAGCATAAGTTTTGGTTAACTTTGCGCATGGGCATGAGGTTAATTCTTTGTTTTGATTCGCGATATATAAACAAATTAATATACTACGCATGACACGATAATATATACATAAAGTTATTACAAATGGTAATTGTTTAAAGCGCCTGCCCATCACGGGACTTAAGGCCCAAAAATTGTATTTACAATTGCCTGCCTAAGCATAGGACTTACGGCGCAAATTATTACAACAACCTAATAATCCTCTTTGAGGAACCCGTCAATCGACATGTTCGGGTCCGCCACAAACGCATTAATTAGGGGGATCGGGATGGCAGTGATGGCTTCTTCCTCTTCCATGAGCACCGCAGCCGTACCCTCCTTCAACTTTTTCTGCACGACGTCGGGGTACGGCGGTGTGAGCCCGCAGGCTTGGGTCACCTCTAGCACTGCCTTGTTGATTTCGTGGTCTTTAACCGCGTCAACATAGGCGTTGAACTTGTCGGACACGGGCCCGGAATCCATCACCTTCTGCGCAATGGTAGGAAGTGCAGTGCGAAGTTCTGTCAAGTCCGCCTCCGCTAGCTCGCGGCCAGTCACCGCGTCATCCTTCTCCCTAGTAACCTTTTCCAGCTCCACCCGCAGATGCTCAGTCTCCCCTTTGGACTGGTCAACCGCCCTAACCAGCTCGCGGTTTTTCTTTCTCTCTTCAATCAATGCGGTTTTGGTTTTCGCCGCAATTAACTCTACCGCCTTGCGCGCTTCTTCCACGGCGTCCCTGTCTTTCTTAACCTGCTCAACTCCCGCTTGCAGCAGCCCTAATTCTGTCTCTTTCCGCACGGCCACTTGATACAAGTTAGTGGAACGGTGGGCTTGATCCGCAACCATGCCAAAAAAGACAAGGCCGTTTTGAACGAAGGCGTTGAGCGCCTGATTAAAAGGCAGTGCGGCTAGTTGGTTGCGGAACTCAGCCGGGAAGATTTGTTGGAGGAAGGCGGATTTCTCTGTGACATTTTCCACCGACGACTGGGTGAGCTGCGCCAGATTCGCCAATCGGAAGCTACCGTGTGGAGGGGTTGGTGTAGACTCGGAGTCCAGGTGTATCGTCTTGTCCTTTGACTCGGCGGTAGCTTCAAGGTCCGGATTGACCCGTGGTGGGGTGTGATGCGTCTCTTCAGCATGCTCTGCGTATTATACCGTATGGTTAGATAAATGCAAACTTAAGTATGCGGTATGCGCGAAAGCAGAACTCTTACCAGATGGGGGAGGTAGATCCGCAGAACGGGGTTCGATGGGAACGAAGTTGTCATTCTGCTTGTCCTCCCTCTGTTTGGGAGTGAGTTTCTTCTTCTTCTGTTGGGATTGGGAGGCTTCGGCGGCCTTGCGCTTGTTACCGGAGGTGGCAGGTGCATTCTCGCTAGTTTTCTCATGCTCTAGCTGCTGGTTCACATTCTGCTTGCGGAAGGCGATGCCTGCAATCTCCTCCGCAGTCAGTACTTTCTTCATCTTCATCTCTGCAAACATGCACGCATATGTTAGCACATATAAAATAGCACTCTGTTATGTTAGTACGTGATTATACTATTCCTACCCTTTCCATCCGATCCGACTATGACTGGACGCACATCTTCCCATGGCCAGTGTGCGGAGATCTTCCCTAACCGTAACATTACGTTCCCGTATGACCGGTGCACCAGCTGTGCGTTAGCGCACTCCGCCAATAGCTTTGTTTCCTCATCATCAAGGACCGGGGTTTTGTTCACATCCTTCTCCACCTTCTCGCACCATATAAGCGTTTGCGGAAAATTGGTACCAACTACAGTTTGGTCAATGTAAAAGAAAGTTTCTTTCGAGTTACCCGCATTCGACTTTGGGGTTTTTGTGAAATTTTGTCGGGCGAAGAAGGTGAACCAGGATTTGTGGTGATTGGCTAAGCGGTATAGATGACAGAAAACTTTAACCAGCGGTACCTTTTTCACGACCCTACTTTTTCCGTTATCTTTTTCAGTTAATTATTTAACGGCCGTTAACTGTTAGTGTGCCACGTCATTTCTATGATCTATATTATTATTTTTGTATTAATATATATATATTAATATTAATTATTATGTGTTATGTGAATATTTGTATTCATATTTTAAATTTATACGTTTCTACGTCTCGCGAATTTCCATCCGGCGAATCTTTTTGGTTTTCAAACCAACGGTCGAGTTTTTGGGACATTTAAATCCTAAATATTTTAAATATGATATTTTAAGATCATATTATTATATAGTGTATTTATATTTATTTTTCGTCGCGCGTTTGTTATCTTTCCGGATTTTTAATCGCGTAAGTGCGTTTTCGCGTTTCGGGACTCGTTCGGGCTTTCGGGCCATCAGGAATTAAATATTAAGTGAGATGGGCTAGTGGGACCCACCCCACTCCCTTGGATCGGCCGAACCAAAGGGGGTATACCCCCTCTCTTTTTGCAAAACACCTCATTTTATCTTTTAACTCCAAAAAATTACAAAACCTAAAACTTTGGTGCTCTCTCCTCCCTCTCCCTCTTTGTGCCGTTGCCATCCACCACCAATATCACCATCATCATCAAAAATTATAGCTTGGATCAAGGATTGATTAGTATAAACGCGTTCCTCTCTTCGTTCTCTACGCGATTACATTGATTGTTTCTCGATTAGGGTATAAACCCTAACCCTAGAACTTTCAATTTTTCAATTATTTTCTGTATTTTGATGTTTATTTAGTAGTATGATGTTTGTGGATTATTGTAATGATGTTTGTATGCATAGATGTACTCAAAATCACATGTTTTCGGTTTGTAAAATTCTGGACAGCAGCTAATTCGTGTATTCTGAGTGTATGACTGATATAAATGTTAAAATAAACTATTTAGATGAGTTCCTCTCATCAAGTCATTAATTTTAGACTCTGGATTCATGTCGTTTCGATTCCCGGAGCCCTAGTTATGATCAAATTACTATTTTGGTAAAATTGAAATGTGGATTGACATGAAACCAGGTTTGGTCCGACTTTGTGACCTTCCTTGGAGTCTTTAGGGTGTGTTAGTGTGTTAGGACTGATGGTGGGACGAACTTTCATGTTCGGGTCACCTAAATCCGAGCCACGGTTCAACCGTTATGACTAAAACACGATTTTGAGAAAATTAAAGGTCCAAGTGGTGTCATGGCTGATTACCACGACTTGTGGACTGTTCTTGATGTGTTCTTGAGTGCACCATTGTGTCGGGTGGTTTGAATATGAGGAGATGCATATAAGGCTCGCCAGAAATCGACACCCGGGGCTCAAGATACGACCCGATGAACTTTTGAATTAAAACTTATGATTAATTCTAAAACTTATGATAAAAATAATGAATTTCATTATTAATTAATTACTTATGATAAAAGAAGTAATTATTATTATTTAAGACTTATGATATAAATATTTATTATATCATTTAATTATTATTTATGATTTAATTAACATTTTAATTTAACTTACGATTAATAATACTTTTATTATTATTGGAAAATACTTATGATAAGTATTAAATTTATTTTATGAGAATATTATTATAAGACTTATAATAAAGATTAAATAATTATTTAATTATTATAAGAGTTAATTATTATTTAATTATGATTTAATTATTAAATACTTATGATTTAATAATTATAATTAGAAACTTATGATATGGTTAATAATTCATTATTAATTAATATTACTTATGATATGATTTAAAAATTTATTATTAATTAATAATACTTATATTATAATTAATATTTAATTAATTAAATAAATACTTATGATATATTAATTATATCACTTCAACTTATATTAACTTTAATAATTCATTTTATTTAATTAAACTTATGTTATGACTTAATTATACACTTTTAACTTTAATAAACATTATAACTTATGTTATTATTATAATTTACACTTTTCAAATTAATGTTGACTATGTTTGACCAAGGTTGACTTTTGAGTTGACTTTCGGTTGACTTTGACTTTCAGTTGACTTTCTAAATAAGGAAACTTTCCTAATTTAAAAACTTTCTAAAAATAGCACTTTCTAAATTTGGAAACTTTCCAAAAATAGAAACTTTTCAAAAATAGAAACTTTCCAAAAATAGAAACTTTCCTAAAATAGAAACTTTCAAAAAATAGAAACTTTCCAAAAATGGAAACCTGCTAAAAATAGAAACTTTCTATAAATAGAAAGTATGTGTCTGTACGCTGTTCCAGTCAAACCGATGCTTGCCGAGTATTGTTCTATGTCTACTTGCAACATGTACAATAGCTATCATACTAAGACTTGACCTAAGTTAGTTATTTATATCGACCTGCTTTATTTATAGGTCGGCGTTGTGATCGTTCCTGATCACTTTACTCTATTTGCTGTTCGCTTGTTTGTGTGGTTTCTTCAGTTGCCTTTAAGGTGAGTTATAGTCCCGTTTTTACATACTTTTCAAAGTATATTTTTGGGATGTGATTACATGCATTTTTATTTACGTTTAGACACAAGTAACAGTTAAATTTAATTATTCATTGTGAGTTGGACAAAAATATTCTCTAGTCTGGTAACTGTAATCATTGGTTTCTACCGGTGAACGCGAATCCTACGAATACATCTATCGGGTTTGACAACCCCATTTCGAGCTAGTTGCGCTAGCAATTTATAATCGGAATGTTTAGTACTTCGTAATTTGTTGTAGATACACTGTCCAAGTGTATATTTTTATTGTGTTTGGCAAGGGTAAATAAAGGGTTGGGTGGTTACCAGGTGGCTCATTGATAATGGAATAATGTTTAATGTTTTCTAACATTTTTAAATCTTGTGGTCTAAAGTTTACTTATTATTTAAACCTATAATTCACTCAACCTTTGTGTTGATAGTTTACTTGCATGTTTTCACAGGTACATGAGTTTTGTGATGCTTCCGCTGTGTTTAGAAGAGTCTGCATGCATTTGGGCAGATTTTATGAAACAATTTATGAAACTTAAGCTTGCATTCTATTTTTGGATAATTTAAACTTGTGGGTTTGTTGGCAAGGTTTTGTGTCAACTTTTGGTTTATTACTATGGTTGGTTGTTTTGAAACTACATATTTTGGTTTGTTTCCTTTTTGGGAAACATTTGAAATAAAAGAATTCAACTTTGTTTATTTAATTCATTTAAGTCCGATCAAGCTGTGGGACCAACTGACGGATCCGTTAAGTGTTTTGACGGGGTTGTCACATGTGGCATCAGAGCGTTGGTTGTAGGAAACTAGGCGGTCTTAATGTGGTCAACCCGTGGTTATTAGGGTGCATTAGAGTCTAGTCTACAGCCCGACCTTTTTGCTATAGCATTATTATGCATTTCATTTCGTATAAGTTATATTATTAGCTTTCATATCTTTTTGGTATGTGGTTTGCGGTTTTGCTGTTTGCAGATGTCGACTTCGAGCGATAACTCTGTTGCTGCTCCTGCTCCACCGTCTCCTGCTAGACGTCGTGCTAATCAACCAGAGATCGATGATCCTATTCATTACTATTTTTCTACCATTACTCATATGAACCGGGCTTATAATGAGGTGACACGTATTAACGCCCTTAGTGATTGTTTGCGCACTTTACCACATAATGAAGTTATGGACGAGATCCGTGCTGACATGGGTAACTTTATCACTTTCAAGCATAGGGTTGAGGATGCGAACCGTAAGCGTGATCGAGAAGTTAATGCTAAGTTCGAGGCTCTCGAGAGCACTGTTTGTGTGTTGAAGGAAGAGTTGGATGTTGTGAAAGGGAAGTTGCGTAAGTATGAGGATCCTGCTGAGACTCATGCTGGACCAGCTTATCACACCCGCTCTAAGTGAATGTGATGTGATTATTCATATTGATTATCTATTTCATCAGACTTAATGTCCTTTTTATACATACATTTTGGGTTATGTACGGCGTTTTGCCGAGGATTTTATTAAGATTTTGTTATGGGATATTTTTCATTATGTATGGATGGTTATTTTTATGACATCTATTATCATTTTCATGTTTTATTTCTGATGTTGTGGCACTTGGCATGTTATATTATGCGTAATATATGTTCATGTATGATAGGTGCTATGTATGTTGTATGATGTTATCATAAAATATGTATGCATGTGATGGTTATTTCTATAACAATCATAACTGTCATGTTATTACTCATAGTGTTTGTTAACTATTATTTATGATGGTTAATCTTTTCGTGTTTTGATCTATTCCTTTATGACACTATGTGTTGTTCTATTTTGAAGATCATGCCTCCAAGAGAGTCCACTGAAGCGCGTATGCAACGCCTGATCAATGAAGGAATTGCTGCTGCTATGGCAGCAAATGCTAATGTGAACGCCAATGTGAACAACAACAACCAGGTGGGATGCTCCCACAAGACTTTTATGGCTGGTCGACCCTAAGAATTCAGTGGTACGGAAGGACCAATAGGGCTTACTCGTTGGTTCGAGAAGATCGAATCTATTTTCAGGGTCAGTCGGGTCCGTGAAGAGGACAAAGTTAGTTTCGCTAGTTGCACTCTCAAGGATAGTGCCTTGACATGGTGGAATAATCTGGTTAGTAGTTTGGGAAGCGATGTAGCTTATGGTTTGGCCTGGAATAATTTTAAGGAAAGATTGATCACCCGCTATAGACCTCGGGGTGAGCTTAAGAAGCTAGAGGTTGAGCTCAAGAATTTGAAAATGCATGATACCGAGTTAGATGCCTATGAACGAAGGTTTTTCGAGTTAACTTTGCTGTGTCCTAGGGTTTATGCGGATGAGGATCGCAAAATTGAGGCTTACATTGATGGTTTGTCGGAGAAGATTGAACACGGGGTTGAATCTAGTGAACCCCAGACTATTGAGGCGGCTATGTCTATGGCCCACAAACCTAATGACAAGGTGTTGAGAAGAAGCAAGACTACAGTTGCTGAAACTAGTGAGGAGGTTGTCAAGAAGGCTGATAATGGGAAACGAAAAAAAACCAAAATCAGCAGAAGAAACAGGATACCTCAGGTGCTAACAACAGAAATCAGCGTGTATGTCCTCGTTGCTATAAAGCTCATGATGGTTACTGCACAGTTACTTGTAAGAGGTGCTCCAAGCAAGGGCACATTGCTAAAGATTGTACAGTGCTTTTGCCGGGTTCTGCTACTCCCGCGACTGGTGGTAATAATAATAATGTTGGTAATAGAGGTGGTAACGGTAATGGTAATGGGAAATCGAATAATGGAGGTAATCAAAGGGTTTGTTATGAGTGTGGGAAGCCGGGGCATTTCCGAGATGCTTGTCCCAACAAGAAGACTACTGAAACTGCACGCGGCCGAGCGTTCAACATTAATGCTAAGGATGCGGAGGAAGATCCTAAGCTTGTTACTGGTACGTTCTCAGTCAACGATTTATCAGTTTATGTACTATTTGATTCAGGGGCTGATTTAAGTTTCGTGTCGAGTAAATTAAGTCCAAGAATCAAAACGCCGTTAACTCCCTTAGACAATACTTATGTTGTTGAAGTAGCTAATGGTAAAGAACTTACTGCTAAGACTGTATATCGTAAATGTAACATTAATCTGGGTGGTAGGGATTTTGAGATAGACTTGATACCGATTGAACTTGGTAGTTTTGATATTGTTATTGGTATGGATTGGTTATCTGCGAACCGTGCTGAGATCGTGTGTTATGATAAGGCTATTCGTATTACTGATGTGATTGGAGAGCCACTGATGGTCTTTGGAGATAAGAAATGCACACAGTTAAATCTTATTAGATGTATGAAAGTTCGTAAACATCTCCGCAAAGGCTGTCACGCTATTCTTGCTCATGTTGTTGATCCTAGTAAGGAAGTGAAGAACGTTGATGACGTTCACATTGTTAGGGATTTTCCCGAGGTGTTTCCCGATGACTTACCTGGCCTTCCACCGCAACACGCGGTAGAATTTCAAATTGATCTTGTTCCCGGCGCTGATCCTGTAGCACGTGCTCCTTATCGTCTTGCGCCTTCCGAACTTCAAGAATTATCGAGTCAACTCCGTGAGTTGTTAGACAAAGGTTTTATTCGTCCTAGTTCGTCCCCTTGGGGAGCTCCCGTTCTGTTTGTTAAGAAGAAGGATGGTTCTTTTCGTTTATGCATTGATTATCGTGAACTGAATAAGCTCACTGTTAAAAATCGTTATCCTCTACCGAGAATTGATGATCTGTTCGATCAGCTTCAGGGTTCTTCTGTTTATTAAAAAATTGATCTTCGTTCTGGCTATCATCAGTTGCGTGTTAAAGAATCTGATGTTTCAAAAACTGTTTTTCGCACCCGTTACGGTCACTTTAAATTTCTTGTTATGCCGTTCGGATTGACAAATGCACCTGCTGTGTTCATGGACCTCATGAACCGTGTGTGTAGACCCTATCTGGATAAGTTCGTTATTGTTTTCATCGACGACATCCTTATCTATTCTAAGAGTGATGAAGAGCACAAAGAACACTTGAGGTTAGTGCTTGATTTGTTAAAGAAAGAAGAGTTGTACGCTAAGTTCTCTAAGTGTGCTTTTTGGTTAAGAGAAGTTCAGTTCCGTGGTCATATTGTTAATAAACAGGGAATACAAGTTGATCCTGCTAAAATTGAGGCGATTGAAAAGTGGAAAACCCCGAAAACTCCTACTCAGATTCGTCAGTTCTTAGGGTTGGTAGGTTACTATCGAAGGTTCATTCAGGATTTCTCTCGTATTGCGAAACCTCTGACTGCTTTAACGCATAAGGGGAAGAAGTATGAGTGGAAGGATGAACAAGAGAATGCTTTTCAGATTTTGAAGAAGAAGTTGACTACCGCTCCAATTTTGTCACTACCGGAGGGTAATGACAATTTTGTTGTTTATTGTGATGCATCACGACAAGGCTATGGTTGCGTTTTGATGCAACGAAAGAAGGTTATTGCGTATGCGTCACGACAGTTGAAGATTCACGAACAGAACTATACAACTCATGATTTAGAGTTGGGGGCTGTTGTTTTTGCGCTTAAAATTTGGAGACACTATCTTTATGGTGTTAAGAGTACTGTGTACACCGATCACAAGAGTCTTCAACATATCCTCGATCAGAAACAGTTGAACATGAGACAACGAAGATGGATTGAGACGTTGAATGATTATAATTGTGACCTTTTGTATCACCCGGGTAAGGCCAATGTTGTGACTGATGCATTGAGTCGTAAAGAAAGGACTGAACCTCGCAGGGTTAGGGCCTTGAATATAACAATTAGATCAAACCTCGTTAGGCAGATTCTTGAGGCACAACAAGAAGCCTTAAAGGAGGAGAATTTCGTGAAGGAGAATGTAGAAAAGGTAGCTAAGAAGTTTGAAGTACGAGCTGATGGTACTAGGTATTTTGCGGGACGTCTATGGGTTCCGAAATTTGGAGGTCTTCGACAACTTGTTTTGGATGAGGCTCATAAGTCTAGATACTCTTTTCATCCTGGTTCAGGAAAGATGTATTAGGATCTTAAGGAGCTGTATTGGTGGCATAATTTGAAAGGTGATATAGCTAAGTATGTGACTAAGTGTTTGACCTGTGCTAAGGTCAAAGCTGAACATCAAAAACCGTCTGGACTTTTGGTGCAACCAGAAATTCCCGAGTGGAAGTGGGAAGGTATCACTATGGATTTTATTACTAAGTTACCAAGAGTTTCAGGTGGCTATGATGCGATTTGGGTGATTGTAGATCGACTCACTAAGTCGGCTCACTTTTTACCGATTAGGGAAACGGATTCGATATAGAAACTCACCCGTTTGTATTTGAAAGAGATTGTTTCTAGGCATGGTGTTCCCGTGTCCATTATTTCCGACCGAGACAGTCGATTTGTGTCGAGGTTTTGGCGATCTTTACAGGAAGCCTTGGGCACTAGGTTGGATATCAGCACAGCTTATCATCCTCAAACGGATGGTCAAAGTGAAAGGACCATTCAGACATTAGAAGATATGTTGCGAGCGTGCGTCATTGATTTTGGAAATGGGTGGGATAAATATTTGCCGCTAGCTGAGTTTTCTTATAACAACAGTTACCACGCAAGTATTAAAGCCGCATCGTTTGAAGCTTTGTACAGTAGGAAATGTAGGTCTCCTATTTGTTGGAATGAGGTTGGGGATGCTCAACTTACAGGTCCAGAGATTATTCACGAGACTACTGAGAAGATTGTACAAATTAAAGAAAGGTTGAGAACTTCTAGAAGTCGGCAAAAGAGTTATGCCGATAAGGGAAGGTAAGATGTTGAATTTCAAGTTGGTGATCGTGTTATGTTAAAGGTTTCGCCTTGGAAGGGCGTAATCCGTTTTGGTAAAAGGGGAAAGTTAAGTCCTCGTTTCGTAGGACCTTTTGAGATCATTTAAAGAGTTGGACCGGTGGCTTATCGTTTGAAATTGCCACAAGAACTCAGTACTGTTATGTTTTCCATATTTCGAATTTAAAGAAGTGCTTGGCTGAATTTGATCAGACTATTCCTTTGGAGGAACTTCAAGTTGATAAGCAATTGCATTTTATTGAGGAGCCTGTTGAAATCATGGACCGAGAGGTTAAGACTCTTAAACAGAGCAGAATTCCTATTGTTCGGGTCAGATGGAACGCTAGACGCGGTCCCAAGTTCACTTGTGAGCGTGAAGACCAGATGAAGCAGAAATACCCGCATTTGTTCTCAGATGCCGAGTCAACCCCTGCGCCTGCTTAAATTTCGGGACGAAATTTCCGTAACGGGAAGGTACTGTCACGACCCTACTTTTTCCGTTATCTTTTTTAGTTAATTATTTAACGGCCGTTAACTGTTAGTGTGCCACGTCATTTCTATGATCTATATTATTATTTTTGTATTAATATATATATATTAATATTAATTATTATGTGTTATGTGAATATTTGTATTCATATTTTAAATTTATACGTTTCTACGTCTCGCGAATTTCCATCCGGCGAATCTTTTTGGTTTTCAAACCAACGGTCGAGTTTTTGGGACATTTAAATCCTAAATATTTTAAATATGATATTTTAAGATCATATTATTATATAGTGTATTTATATTTATTTTTCGTCGCGCGTTTGTTATCTTTCCGGATTTTTAATCGCGTAAGTGCGTTTTCGCGTTTCGGGACTCGTTCGGGCTTTCGGGCCATCAGGAATTAAATATTAAGTGAGATGGGCTAGTGGGACCCACCCCACTCCCTTGGATCGGCCGAACCAAAGGGGGTATACCCCCTCTCTTTTTGCAAAACACCTCATTTTATCTTTTAACTCCAAAAAATTACAAAACCTAAAACTTTGGTGCTCTCTCCTCCCTCTCCCTCTTTGTGCCGTTGCCATCCACCACCAATATCACCATCATCATCAAAAATTATAGCTTGGATCAAGGATTGATTTGTATAAACGCGTTCCTCTCTTCGTTCTCTACGCGATTACATTGATTGTTTCTCGATTAGGGTATAAACCCTAACCCTAGAACTTTCAATTTTTCAATTATTTTCTGTATTTTGATGTTTATTTAGTAGTATGATGTTTGTGGATTATTGTAATGATGTTTGTATGCATAGATGTACTCAAAATCACATGTTTTCGGTTTGTAAAATTCTGGACAGCAGCTAATTCGTGTATTCTGAGTGTATGACTGATATAAATGTTAAAATAAACTATTTAGATGAGTTCCTCTCATCAAGACATTAATTTTAGACTCCGGATTCATGTCGTTTCGATTCCCGGAGCCCTAGTTATGATCAAATTACTATTTTGGTAAAATTGAAATGTGGATTGACATGAAACCAGGTTTGGTCCGACTTTGTGACCTTCCTTGGAGTCTTTAGGGTGTGTTAGTGTGTTAGGACTGATGGTGGGACGAACTTTCATGTTCGGGTCACCTAAATCCGAGCCACGGTTCACCCGTTATGACTAAAATACGGTTTTGAGAAAATTGAAGGTCCAAGTGGTGTCATGGCTGATTACCACGACTTGTGGACTGTTCTTGATGTGTTCTTGAGTGTACCATTGTGTCGGGTGGTTTGAATAGGCGGAGATGCATATAAGGCTCGCCAGAAATCGACACCCGGGGCTCAAGATACGACCCGATGAACTTTTGAATTAAAACTTATGATTAATTCTAAAACTTATGATAAAAATAATGAATTTCATTATTAATTAATTACTTATGATAAAAGAAGTAATTATTATTATTTAAGACTTATGATATAAATATTTATTATATCATTTAATTATTATTTATGATTTAATTAACATTTTAATTTAACTTACGATTAATAATACTTTTATTATTATTGGAAAATACTTATGATAAGTATTAAATTTATTTTATGAGAATATTATTATAAGACTTATAATAAAGATTAAATAATTATTTAATTATTATAAGACTTAATTATTATTTAATTATGATTTAATTATTAAATACTTATGATTTAATAATTATAATTAGAAACTTATGATATGGTTAATAATTCATTATTAATTAATAATACTTATGATATGATTTAAAAATTTATTATTAATTAATAATACTTATATTATGATTAATATTTAATTAATTAATTAAATACTTATGATATATTAATTATATCACTTCCACTTATATTAACTTTAATAATTCATTTCATGTACAATAGCTATCATACTAAGACTTGACCTAAGTTAGTTATTTATATCGACCTGCTTTATTTATAGATCGGCGTTGTGATCGTTCCTGATCACTTTACTCTATTTGTTGTTCGCTTGTTTGTGTGGTTTCTTCAGTTGCCTTTAAGGTGAGTTATAGTCCCGTTTTTACATACTTTTCAAAGTATATTTTTGAGATGTGATTACATTTATTTACGTTTAGACACAAGTAACAGTTAAATTTAATTATTCATTGTGAGTTGGACAAAAATATTCCCTAGTCTGGTAACTGTAATCATTGGTTTCAACCGGTGAACGCGAATCCTACGGATAGATCTATCGGGTTTGACAACCCCATTTCGAGCTAGGCGCGCTAGCAATTTATAATCGGAATGTTTAGTACTTCGTAATTTGTTGTAGATACACTGTCCAAGTGTATATTTTTATTGTGTTTGGCAAGGGTAAATAAAGGGTTAAGTGGTTACCAGGTGGCTCATTGATAATGGAATAATGTTTAATGTTTTCTAACATTTTTAAATCTTGTGGTCTAAAGTTTACTTATTATTTAAACCTATAATTCACTCAACCTTTGTGTTGATAGTTTACTTGCATGTTTTCACAGGTACATGAGTTTTGTGATGCTTCCGCCGTGTTTAGAAGAGTCTGCATGCATTTGGACAGATTTTATGTAACAATTTATGAAACAATTTATGAAAACTTAAGCTTGCATTCTATTTTTGGATAATTTAAACTTGTGGGTTTGTTGGCAAGGTTTTGTGTCAACTTTTGGTTTATTACTATGTGTAAGACCCAAATATTTATTGTACATAATGTATTTATGGTGTACGATGCGTGTATGAAGTGTACGAGACATGTACGTGTTGCTTGCTCGAACGTCGAAGAAAACTGGACGTTGTTTGGAGTCACAAGGTGTGTACGTACCTTTTCGACCCCAAATAAAGTTTGTGTTTGTAGTGACCCGAACTTTTCCATGTTTATATATATTAATTGAGATTGATATTTACATGATTAAATATTTCCAACATGTTAAGCAATCAAACTTGTTAAGACTTGATTAATTGAAATATGTTTCATATAGACAATTGACCACCCAAGTTGACCGGTGATTCACGAACGTTAAAACTTGTAAAAACTATATGATGACACATATATGGATATATATATATATATATAGTTAACATGATACTATGATAAGTAAACATATCATTAATTATATTAACAATGAACTACATATGTAAAAACAAGACTACTAACTTAATGATTTTTAAACGAGACATATATGTAACGATTATCGTTGTAAAGACATTTAATGTATATATATCATATTAAGAGATATTCATACATGATAATATCATGATAATATAATAATTTAAAATCTCATTTGATATTATAAACATTGGGTTAACAACATTTAACAAGATCGTTAACCTAAAGGTTTCAAAACAACACTTACATGTAACGACTAACGATGACTTAACGACTCAGTTAAAATGTATATACATGTAGTGTTTTAATATGTATTTATACACTTTTGAAAGACTTCAATACACTTATCAAAATACTTCTACTTAACAAAAATGCTTACAATTACATCCTCGTTCAGTTTCATCAACAATTCTACTCGTATGCACCCGTATTCGTACTCGTACAATACACAGCTTTTAGATGTATGTACTATTGGTATATACACTCCAATGATCAGCTCTTAGCAGCCCATGTGAGTTACCTAACACATGTGGGAACCATCATTTGGCAACTAGCATGAAATATCTCATAAAATTACAAAAATATGAGTAATCATTCATGACTTATTTACATGAAAACAAAATTACATATCCTTTATATCTAATCCATACACCAACGACCAAAAACACCTACAAACACTTTCATTCTTCAATTTTCTTCATCTAATTGATCTCTCTCAAGTTCTATCTTCAAGTTATAAGTGTTCTTCATATATTCTACAAGTTCTAGTTACATAAAATCAAGAATACTTTCAAGTTTGCTAGCTCACTTCCAATCTTGTAAGGTGATCATCCAACCTCAAGAAATCTTTGTTTCTTACAGTAGGTTATCATTTTAATACAAGGTAATAATCATATTCAAACTTTGGTTCAATTTCTATAACTATAACAATCTTATTTCAAGTGATGATCTTACTTGAACTTGTTTTCGTGTCATGATTCTGCTTCAAGAACTTCGAGCCATCCAAGGATCCGTTGAAGCAAGATCCATTTTTCTCTTTTCCAGTAGGTTTATCCAAGGAACTTAAGGTAGTAATGATGTTCATAACATCATTCAATTCATACATATAAAGCTATCTTATTCGAAGGTTTAAACTTGTAATCACTATAACATAGTTTAGTTAATTCTAAACTTGTTCGCAAACAAAAGTTAATCCTTCTAACTTGACTTTTAAAATCAACTAAACACATGTTCTATATCTATATGATATGCTAACTTAATGATTTAAAACCTGGAGACACGAAAAACACCGTAAAACCGGATTTACGCCGTCGTAGTAACACCGCGGGCTGTTTTGGGTTAGTTAATTAAAAACTATGATAAACTTTGATTTAAAAGTTGTTATTCTGAGAAAATGATTTTTATTATGAACATGAAACTATATCCAAAAATTATGGTTAAACTCAAAGTGGAAGTATGTTTTCTTAAATGGTCATCTAGACGTCGTTCTTTCGACTGAAATGACTACCTTTACAAAAACGACTTGTAACTTATTTTTTCGACAATAAACCTATACTTTTTCTATTTAGATTCATAAAATAGAGTTCAATATGAAACCATAGCAATTTGATTCACTCAAAACGGATTTAAAATGAAGAAGTTATGGGTAAAACAAGATTTGATAATTTTTCTCATTTTAGCTACGTGAAAATTGGTAACAAATCTATTCCTACCATAACTTAATCAACTTGTATTGTATATTATGTAATCTTGAGATACCATAGACACGTATACAATGTTTCGACCTATCATGTCGACACATCTATATATATTTCGGAACAACCATAGACACTCTATATGTGAATGTTGGAGTTAGCTATACAGGGTTGAGGTTGATTCCAAAATATATATAGTTTGAGTTGTGATCAATACTGAGATACGTATACACTGGGTCGTGGATTGATTCAAGATAATATTTATCGATTTATTTATGTACATCTAACTGTGGACAACTAGTTGTAGGTTACTAACGAGGACAGCTGACTTAATAAACTTAAAAAATCAAAATATATTAAAAGTGTTGTAAATATATTTTGAACATACTTTGATATATATGTATATATTGTTATAGGTTCGTGAATCAACCAGTGGCCAAGTCTTACTTCCCGACGAAGTAAAAATCTGTGAAAGTGAGTTATAGTCCCACTTTTAAAATCTAATATTTTTGGGATGAGAATACATGCAGGTTTTATAAATGATTTACAAAATAGACACAAGTACGTGAAACTACATTCTATGGTTGAATTATCGAAATCGAATATGCCCCTTTTTATTAAGTCTGGTAATCTAAGAATTAGGGAACAGACACCCTAATTGACGCGAATCCTAAAGATAGATCTATTGGGCTTAACAAACCCCATCCAAAGTACCGGATGCTTTAGTACTTCGAAATTTATATCATATCCGAAGGGTGTCCCGGAATGATGGGGATATTCTTATATATGCATCTTGTTAATGTCGGTTACCAGGTGTTCACCATATGAATGATTTTTATCTCTATGTATGAGATGTGTATTGAAATATGAAATCTTGTGGTCTATTATTATGATTTGATATATATAGGTTAAACCTATAACTCACCAACATTTTTGTTGACGTTTTAAGCATGTTTATTCTCAGGTGATTATTAAGAGCTTCCGCTGTCGCATACTTAAATAAGGACGAGATTTGGAGTCCATGCTTGTATGATATTGTGTAAAAACTGCATTCAAGAAACTTATTTTGTTGTAACATATTTGTATTGTAAACCATTATGTAATGGTCGTGTGTAAACAGGATATTTTAGATTATCATTATTTGATAATCAACGTAAAGCTTTTTAAACCTTTATTGATGAAATAAAGGTTATGGTTTGTTTTAAAATGAATGCAGTCTTTGAAAAACGTCTCATATAGAGGTCAAAACCTCGCAACGAAATCAATTAATATGGAACGTTTTTAATCAATAAGAACGGGACATTTCAGTTGGTATCCGAGCGTTGGTCTTAGAGAACCAGAATTTTGCATTAGTGTGTCTTATCGAGTTTGTTAGGATGCATTAGTGAGTCTGGACTTCGACCGTGTTTACTTGAAAAATGATTGCTTAACAAATTTTGTTGGAAACTATAACATGTGAATATTATGTGATATATTAATCTCTTAACGTGTTTGATATTATGTGATAGATGTCTACCTCTAGAACAAGTCCCATTGACTCACCTAATAATAATGAAGAGTCAAATGTAAATTGGAATGATTCGTGGACTGATTCACAAGTTCCCGAAGAGGAACCGGAAGAAGAGTCGGAACCGGAAGAAGAATCGGAACCGGAAGAAGAATCGGAACCGGATGAAGAAATAGAACCGGTGGGGGAAATAATAAAACGGTTAAGTAAAAGAAAATCCTCAACCAACCGACCAAGGTTAATTATGGTCAATGGTGTTTCCGCCAAAGAAGCAAAATATTGGGAGGATTACCAATTCTCCGATGAATCGGATTCCGACGAGAATTCCGATGATGTTATAGAAATTACCCCAACTGAATTTAAAAAGGCAAAAGAAAATAATAAGGGAAAGGGCATAAAAATAGAGAAATCTAATTCCAACCCCGATGAACTTTATATGTATCGTCAACCCCCGAAGTCCTTAAGTTGTAACAATGGCCCGGGAACCTCTAAACCACCAGGTTTTTCTAAACCAATGTGGAAAACGACGGCTCGTATTAGGGGAACATCATATATCCCTAGAAACTTGGCAAAACGAACCAAAACCGAAGAAAAAGAAACAAGCGAGTCGGAATAAGATAGTTGTATTCGTGTGGTGTAATATATGTAATATAGTGTGCTTATGCTTTATGATATATGTAAAAATTTCTTGTATTAATAAGTATTTTTTTTTATGAATCTAACTCTTGTCTATTTTACAGTATAAAAACACAAAATGGATAGACAACCCAATATTTTAAGAGACCTACCCGGAGACATGATTGATGAAATCTTGTCTAGAGTCGGTCAGAATTCTTCGACACAACTATTTAAGGCGAGATCAGTTTGTAAGACATTCGAAGAACGTTCCAAGAATGCCTTGGTTTATAAAAGGCTTTCGTTCGAAAGATGGGGGATATCACATTGGGAAATCCATAAGTTACGATGTGTTTACTTTGACGCATATATTGCGGGGAACCCAAATGCTATTTTACGCAATGGGTTAAGAAATTATTTTGACTCAATATATCCGAATATTGGACTTCGTGATTTAGAAAAAGCGGCTAACATGCAACATAAAGAAGCATGTTATGCTTACGGATTAGTAATGTTCGCTTCTCACCAAAGTGAGAACAAGAACATCGGGCTACAACTATTAAATAAAACGTTCCCACAAGTGACGGAGTCGGTAATTGGGGTAAGAAATGAGGTTTTTAGATTGTTACGGGACTGTTGGACATTACGTAACCCTCGTCCCTTTGACGACATTACAACACGCTGTCTTATCAACGGCCATAAAGGTTATGTTCCACAAGACCAAGGATGGGAAGTAGTCCTAGTAAAACCAGAATGCATGACTTGTTTCTGGACGTATGAATTACGTGTCTTTATTGCCTTTGCTGAACGACTTGTGTACTAGCTAGAATTATCTTCACAACTATCTTGTATCAAAGTTACTGTGTGCTATATTTCATGCTTTATGTAAAATAAGCGGTATTGTAAGTTTGTAAAATATTGTATAAAAGTTTGAACGCGAAATATTATTATAATCAATTTTTCATATAGAATTGTAGTAGTTGAATTGTATATTAGCTACTAAGTATGAACTTAACGGGTAGGTACTACCCGAATTTAAACTTATAAAACGCTAATATGAAGAAAAAGCTTTTATAAATGAGTTCATATTATGCTACGAAATACTATTAACTACTCTTAATATTCTGTATGATTAACTTGTTCCATTTGATAATTTTGAAGGAAATGGCACCGACTACTCGACACACCGTGAATATGAATGAAGAGGAATTCCGTACTTTTCTAGCTTCAAACATAGCCGCAGTACAGGCTGCGCTACATACCAACAATAACCTTGGATCTAGCAGTACAGGAAATCGTGTAGGATGCACCTACAAAGAATTCACTGCCTGCAAACCTTTGGAATTTGATGGAACCGAAGGACCGATCGGATTGAAACGGTCGACCGAGAAGGTCGAATCGGTGTTTGCCATAAGTAAGTGTACTGAAGAGGACAAAGTGAAGTACGCTACGCATACTTTCACAGGTTCTGCGTTAACATGGTGGAATACCTATCTAGAGCAAGTGGGACAAGACGATGCGTACGCACTACCGTGGTCAGCATTCAAGCACTTGATGAACGAGAAGTACCGTCCCAGAACCGAGGTCAATAAGCTCAAGACAGAACTTAGAGGGTTATGAACCCAAGGATTTGATATTACCACATACGAAAGGCGATTCACAGAATTGTGCCTATTGTGTCAGGGAGCATTCGAAGATGAGGAAGAGAAGATCGACGCGTTTGTGAAAGGATTACCGGAAAGAATCCAAGAAGATATAAGTTCACACGAGCCCGCCTCCATACAACAGGCATGTAGAATGGCTCACAAACTAGTAAACCAGATTGAAGAAAGAATTAAAGAACAGACTTCTGAAGAGGCCAATGTGAAGCAAGTCAAAAGAAAGTGGGAGGAAAACGGTGATAAGAATCACCAATACAACAACAACAGCAATTACAACAATAATCGCAACAATTATCCCAACAATCGCAACATCAATCGCAACTACAACAAACGGCCCAACAACAACAAAAACAACAATAACAACAACAACAACAACAACAACAACAACAACAACAACTACAACAATCATCCCAACAACAATAATAACCGCAACAACAACAATCAGAAGCAGCTATGCCAAAGGTGTGAAAAGTATCACTCGGGGTTCTGCACCAAATTTTGCAACAAGTGTAAAAGAAATGGTCATAGCGCGGCGAAGTGTGAGGTCTACGGACCAGGGGTTAATAGAACGAAAGGAACAAATGGTGTCAGAACGAGTAATGGCGGAGCAAGTAGTGTCGGAGCAAGTTATGCCAATGTAGTTTGTTATAAATGTGGAAAACCAGGCCACATTATTAGAAATTGCCCGAACCAGGAGAACACGAATGGACAAGGCCGCGGAAGAGTTTTCAATATTAATGCGGCAGAGGCACAGGAAGACCCGGAGCTTGTTACGGGTACGTTTCTTATTGACAATAAATCTGCTTACGTTTTATTTGATTCGGGTGCGGATAGAAGCTATATGAGTAGAGATTTTTGTGCTAAATTAAGTTGTCCATTGACGCCTTTGGATAGTAAATTTTTACTCGAATTAGCAAATGGTAAATTAATTTCAGCAGATAATATATGTCGGAATCGAGAAATTAAACTGGTTAGCGAAACATTTAAGATTGACTTGATACCAGTAGAGTTAGGGAGTTTTGATGTGATAATCGGTATGGACTGGTTGAAAGAAGTGAAAGCAGAGATCGTTTGTTACAAAAATGCAATTCGCATTATACGAGAAAAAGGAAAACCCTTAATGGTGTACGGAGAAAAGGGCAACACGAAGCTACATCTTATTAGTAATTTGAAGGCACAAAAACTAATAAGAAAAGGTTGCTATGCTGTTCTAGCACACGTCGAGAAAGTACAAACTGAAGAAAAGAGCATCAATTATGTTCCCATTGCAAAAGAATTTCCTGATGTATTTCCGAAAGAATTACCGGGATTACCCCCACATCGATCCGTTGAATTTCAAATAGATCTTGTACCAGGAGCTGCACCAATAGCTCGTGCTCCTTACAGACTCGCACCCAGCGAGATGAAAGAACTGCAAAGCCAATTACAAGAACTTTTAGAGCGTGGTTTTATTCGACCAAGCACATCACCGTGGGGAGCTCCTGTTTTGTTTGTCAAGAAGAAAGATGGTACATTCAGGTTGTGTATCGACTACCGAGAGTTGAACAAACTTACCATCAAGAACCGCTACCCACTACCGAGAATCGACGACTTATTTGATCAACTACAAGGCTCGTCTGTTTATTCAAAGATTGACTTACGTTCCGGGTATCATCAAATGCGGGTGAAAGAAGATGATATTCCAAAGACTGCTTTTAGAACACGTTACGGTCATTACGAGTTTATGGTCATGCCGTTTGGTTTAACTAATGCACCAGCTGTGTTCATGGACCTTATGAACCGAGTGTGTGGACCATACCTTGACAAGTTTGTCATTGTTTTCATTGATGACATACTTATTTACTCAAAGAATGACCAAGAACACGGTGAACATTTGAGAAAGGTGTTAGAAGTATTGAGGAAGGAAGAATTGTACGCTAAGTTTTCAAAGTGTGCATTTTGGTTGGAAGAAGTTCAATTCCTCGGTCACATAGTGAACAAAGAAGGTATTAAGGTGGATCCGGCAAAGATAGAAACTGTTGAAAAGTGGGAAACCCCGAAAACTCCGAAACACATACGCCAGTTTTTAGGACTAGCTGGTTACTACAGAAGGTTCATCCAAGACTTTTCCAGAATAGCAAAACCCTTGACTGCATTAACGCATAAAGGGAAGAAATTTGAATGGAATGATGAACAAGAGAAAGCATTTCAGTTATTGAAGAAAAAGCTAACTACGGCACCTATATTGTCATTGCCTGAAGGGAATGATGATTTTGTGATTTATTGTGACGCATCAAAGCAAGGTCTCGGTTGTGTATTAATGCAACGAACGAAGGTGATTGCTTATGCGTCTAGACAATTGAAGATTCACGAACAAAATTATACGACGCATGATTTGGAATTAGGCGCGATTGTTTTTGCATTAAAGACTTGGAGGCACTACTTATATGGGGTCAAAAGTATTATATATACCGACCACAAAAGTCTTCAACACATATTTAATCAGAAACAACTGAATATGAGGCAGCGTAGGTGGATTGAATTATTGAATGATTACGACTTTGAGATTCGTTACCACCCGGGGAAGGCAAATGTGGTAGCCGATGCCTTGAGCAGGAAGGACAGAGAACCTATTCGAGTAAAATCTATGAATATAATGATTCATAATAACCTTACTACTCAAATAAAGGAGGCGCAACAAGGAGTTTTAAAAGAGGGAAATTTAAAGGATGAAATACCCAAAGGATCAGAGAAGCATCTTAATATTCGGGAAGACGGAACCCGGTATAGGGCTGAAAGGATTTGGGTACCAAAATTTGGAGATATGAGAGAAATGGCACTTAGAGAAGCTCATAAAACCAGATACTCAAAACATCCTGGAACGGGGAAGATGTACAAGGATCTCAAGAAACATTTTTGGTGGCTGGGTATGAAAGCCGATGTTGCTAAATACGTAGGAGAATGTTTGACGTGTTCTAAGGTCAAAGCTGAGCATCAGAAACCATCAGGTCTACTTCAACAACCCGAAATCCCGGAATGGAAATGGGAAAACATTACCATGGATTTCATCACTAAATTGACAAGGACTGCAAGTGGTTTTGATACTATTTGGGTAATAGTTGATCGTCTCACCAAATCAGCACACTTCCTGCCAATAAGAGAAGATGACAAGATGGAGAAGTTAGCACGACTGTATTTGAAGGAAGTCGTCTCCAGACATGGAATACCAATCTCTATTATCTCTGATAGGGATGGCAGATTTATTTCAAGATTCTGGCAGACATTACAGCAAGCATTAGGAACTCGTCTAGACATGAGTACTGCCTATCATCCACAAACTGATGGGCAGAGCGAAAGGACGATACAAACGCTTGAAGACATGCTACGAGCATGTGTTATTGATTTCGGAAACAGTTGGGATCGACATCTACCGTTAGCAGAATTTTCCTACAACAACAGCTACCATTCAAGCATTGAGATGGCGCCGTTTGAAGCACTTTATGGTAGAAAGTGCATGTCTCCGATTTGTTGGAGTGAAGTGGGGGATAGACAGATTACGGGTCCGGAGATTATACAAGAAACTACCGAGAAGATCATCCAAATTCAACAACGGTTGAAAACCGCCCAAAGTTGACAAAAGAGCTACGCTGACATTAAAAGAAAAGATATAGAATTTGAAATTGGAGAGATGGTCATGCTTAAAGTTGCACCTTGGAAAGGCGTTGTTCGATTTGGTAAACGAGGGAAATTAAATCCAAGGTATATTGGACCATTCAAGATTATTGATCGTGTCGGACCAGTAGCTTACCGACTTGAGTTACCTCAACAACTCGCGGCTGTGCATAACACTTTCCACGTCTCGAATTTGAAGAAATGTTTTGCTAAAGAAGATCTCACTATTCCGTTAGATGAAATCCAAATCAACGAAAAACTTCAATTCATCGAAGAACCCATCGAAATAATGGATCGTGAGGTTAAAAGACTTAAGCAAAACAAGATACCAATTGTTAAGGTTCGATGGAATGCTCGTAGAGGACCCGAGTTCACCTGGGAGCGTGAAGATCAGATGAAGAAGAAATACCCGCATCTATTTCCAGAAGATTCGTCAACACCTTCAACAGCTTAAAATTTCGGGACGAAATTTATTTAACGGGTAGGTACTGTAGTGACCCGAACTTTTCCATGTTTATATATATTAATTGAGATTGATATTTACATGATTAAATATTTCCAACATGTTAAGCAATCAAACTTGTTAAGACTTGATTAATTGAAATATGTTTCATATAGACAATTGACCACCCAAGTTGAACGGTGATTCACGAACGTTAAAACTTGTAAAAACTATATGATGACATATATATGGATATATATATATATATATATAGTTAACATGATACTATGATAAGTAAACATATCATTAAGTATATTAACAATGAACTACATATGTAAAAACAAGACTACTAACTTAATGATTTTTAAACGAGACATATATGTAACGATTATCGTTGTAAAGACATTTAATGTATATATATCATATTAAGAGATATTCATACATGATAATATCATGATAATATAATAATTTAAAATCTCATTTGATATTATAAACATTGGGTTAACAACATTTAACAAGATCGTTAACCTAAAGGTTTCAAAACAACACTTACATGTAACGACTAACGATGACTTAATGACTCAGTTAAAATGTATATACATGTGGTGTTTTAATATGTATTTATACACTTTTGAAAGACTTCAATACACTTATCAAAATACTTCTACTTAACAAAAATGCTTACAATTACATCCTCGTTCAGTTTCATCAACAATTCTACTCGTATGCACCCGTATTCGTACTCGTACAATACACAGCTTTTAGATGTATGTACTATTGGTATATACACTCCAATGATCAGCTCTTAGCAGCCCATGTGAGTCACCTAACACATGTGGGAACCACATTTGGCAACTAGCATGAAATATCTCATAAAATTACAAAAATATGAGTAATCATTCATGACTTATTTACATGAAAACAAAATTACATATCCTTTATATCTAATCCATACACCAACGACTAAAAACACCTACAAACACTTTCATTCTTCAATTTTCTTCATCTAATTGATCTCTCTCAAGTTCTATCTTCAAGTTCTAAGTGTTCTTCATATATTCTACAAGTTCTAGTTACATAAAATCAAGAATACTTTCAAGTTTGCTAGCTCACTTCCAATCTTGTAAGGTGATCATCCAACCTCAAGAAATCTTTGTTTCTTACAGTAGGTTATCATTCTAATACAAGGTAATAATCATATTCAAACTTTGGTTCAATTTCTATAACTATAACAATCTTATTTCAAGTGATGATCTTACTTGAACTTATTTTCGTGTCATGATTCTGCTTCAAGAACTTCGAGCCATCCAAGGATCCGTTGAAGCTAGATCCATTTTTCTCTTTTCCAGTAGGTTTATCCAAGGAACTTAAGGTGGTAATGATGTTCATAACATCATTCAATTCATACATATAAAGCTATCTTATTCGAAGGTTTAAACTTGTAATCACTAGAACATAGTTTAGTTAATTCTAAACTTGTTCGCAAACAAAAGTTAATCCTTCTAACTTGACTTTTAAAATCAACTAAACACATGTTCTATATCTATATGATAGGCTAACTTAATGATTTAAAACCTGGAGACACGAAAAACACCGTAAAACCGGATTTACGCCGTCGTAGTAACACCGCGGGCTGTTTTGGGTTAGTTAATTAAAAACTATGATAAACTTTGATTTAAAAGTTGTTATTCTGAGAAAATGATTTTTATTATGAACATGAAACTATATCCAAAAATTATGGTTAAACTCAAAGTGGAAGTATGTTTTCTAAAATGGTCATCTAGACGTCGTTCTTTCGACTGAAATGACTACCTTTACAAAAACGACTTGTAACTTATTTTTTCGACTATAAACCTATACTTTTTCTATTTAGATTCATAAAATAGAGTTCAATATGAAACCATAGCAATTTGATTCACTCAAAACGGATTTAAAATGAAGAAGTTATGGGTAAAACAAGATTTGATAATTTTTCTCATTTTAGCTACGTGAAAATTGGTAACAAATCTATTCCTACCATAACTTAATCAACTTGTATTGTATATTATGTAATCTTGAGATACCATAGACACGTATACAATGTTTCGACCTATCATGTCGACACATCTATATATATTTCGGAACAACCATAGACACTCTATATGTGAATGTTGGAGTTAGCTATACAGGGTTGAGGTTGATTCCAAAATATATATAGTTTGAGTTGTGATCAATACTGAGATACGTATACACTGGGTCGTGGATTGATTCAAGATAATATTTATCGATTTATTTCTGTACATCTAACTGTGGACAACTAGTTGTAGGTTACTAACGAGGACAGCTGACTTAATAAACTTAAAACATCAAAATATATTAAAAGTGTTGTAAATATATTTTGAACATACTTTGATATATATGTATATATTGTTATAGGTTCGTGAATCAACCAGTGGCCAAGTCTTACTTCCCGACGAAGTAAAAATCTGTGAAAGTGAGTTATAGTCCCACTTTTAAAATCTAATATTTTTGGGATGAGAATACATGCAGGTTTTATAAATGATTTACAAAATAGACACAAGTACGTGAAACTACATTCTATGGTTGAATTATCGAAATCGAATATGCCCCTTTTTATTAAGTCTGGTAATTTAAGAATTAGGGAACAGACACCCTAATTGACGCGAATCCTAAAGATAGATCTATTGGGCTTAACAAACCCCATCCAAAGTACCGGATGCTTTAGTACTTCGAAATTTATATCATATCCGAAGGGTGTCCCGGAATGATGGGGATATTCTTATATATGCATCTTGTTAATGTCGGTTACCAGGTGTTCACCATATGAATGATTTTTATCTCTATGTATGGGATGTGTATTGAAATATGAAATCTTGTGGTCTATTATTATGATTTGATATATATAGGTTAAACCTATAACTCACCAACATTTTTGTTGACGTTTTAAGCATGTTTATTCTCAGGTGATTATTAAGAGCTTCCGCTGTCGCATACTTAAATAAGGACGAGATTTGGAGTCCATGCTTGTATGATATTGTGTAAAAACTGCATTCAAGAAACTTATTTTGTTGTAACATATTTGTATTGTAAACCATTATGTAATGGTCGTGTGTAAACAGGATATTTTAGATTATCATTATTTGATAATCTACGTAAAGCTTTTTAAACCTTTATTGATAAAATAAAGGTTATGGTTTGTTTTAAAATGAATGCAGTCTTTAAAAAACGTCTCATATAGAGGTCAAAACCTCGCAACGAAATCAATTAATATGGAACGTTTTTAATCAAGATGAATGGGACATTTCAGTGTTGATATTTCAAAGCCTTACCATTGGAAAGAAAATCTTATTAAGTTTCCAACGATATTTGATTCATCGAAAACGGAGTTACGGTCAAAAAGTTATGGCCAAAACAAGTTTGCTGAAGTTCGGATGAAACAGGCAAATGCAGCGGCGCGACCAGAATGGCCACGGCACGACAAATGCCTATTTTGAAGGTCAGAAATCTTAAAAAAAGTGATCTAAAATCACCCTTTGGGCCACGGCGCGACAAATCTGCTCCGCGGCGCGACAATAGGCACGTTCTGGTACTTTTCAGCCTTTTAATTAGTTAAATGAGGGGCAAAGTTGGTATTTTACATATGGACGGGTCTTTGGCCATAAAACTGATCCCAATCTTATGTAAACCTCATTTCCTTCTCATTTCTTCCCTCCCACTCACACCCCAAACCCTAGAGAGAGAGTAAAGGGTTTAGAGAGAGAAAGCTCGAATCGGGGATGAAGAAGAGTGATTCGAGTCGGGTCTCAAGAGTTAAAGTTGTTCTCCTCGTTCACGGCTACGTTGTGATAGTGATGGTAAGTTCTAACTCCAAAATTCATCTTTATGATTTGGTATTCAAGTTAGGGTTTTTAGCTTTTTAGTTGTAAAACCCATTTAGATGATGAAGTGGGTTTATGGAAACTAGTTATTTTTGATGCATGGCGGGTTTTGGGTTGATTGACGTTTTAACCATGATTAGGCTTTGGTTTTGGGTGTAATCACTTAGTTTAGTGATTTTGGACGCGTTGGAACCCTTTTGGGTGTATTTGAGTTGACTAATTTTGAAATGGGTCAAAATTAGGGTTTATGTGTCAAAGTGGGTTTCGAGTGATGAAATTATGAGTTTGGGTTTTGCGTGTGTTGGTTAAACGTTAGAACATTTGTGTTGACTTGGTTTTTGGGTGTAAACCCTAATTTAGGTCAAAACGGGTCAAATGGGTATTTCGGGACAAGTAAGCTCGATTCGTTGTCAAATTAAGTTTTAAGTTAAGTTTTGGTAAATCAAGTAGGTAAATACTTGATTTAAGTGTTAGTGGTTGTCTTGGAAATATAATCACTAGTCGTTAGTGATTTTGGGGCGTTTTATGACTTTGGTCAAAATGAGCAATTTGAATTGGGTCAAAATTGAGGATGACACTAATTTGGATTAATTGGATGTTAAACACTTTTGTTAAGTGTTAAATGATGCTTTTGATGTAATTACTCGCGAGAAGTGATTTTAGGTTAAAATTTGGTGTTTTAGCAATAAAGTCAAACTTGGTCAACCATGGAATGGGTTTTGTGTAAAATACGAGCTAGTATGCGTTTAGAGGTTAAAGTTGACATATTTGGGTATTTCGGGAACGCGGGAACTAGTCTCGTTAGTTTTGGACCTTCGGGTAGCGTTAAAAGTGCAAAAGGGTGTATTTTGCACTTGTTGTTCATTTGGGCGGGTCAAGAGTCCAAATGGGGTTGTATGTTGATTATGTGTATACCTATATGCGTATTATAGGTAAAATCTTGCTCGGTTGCATGTGGTGAAGATTTCGCGCATGGTCACATGTGTGTATATAATGTATTTACTTGTACGAGATTCGATGTGGGTTTTAAGTTCGGGCGATCGATACCACATCGAGTCATTATATGATATGGGTTTAAAGTTCGGGCGTTCGATACCATGTTATATATATGTGTGTGGGCGTGAAGTGTGGGTTTAAAGTTCGGGCGTTCGATACCACATTACACGTGACGGGTGGGTTTAAAGTTCGGGCGTTCGATACCACCCAGGGGTTAGTGATATAATTCGTTGTACACTGACGGTTGTTGGGAACACCGATGGGAAATCCGAAGTACCATTCCCTTGTACGATTGTTTAACCATGGTTGTGTGTTGTAGTGTAGCATATTATATTATTCGAGTTATATATGCTATTGTTGTGCTAGCTCGTGGTCTTGAAGACTTAGCGTTATACTTTGCATTGGTGTGCTATATATATATTGCTAGCGTGTATGCGGTAATTGAGTAAGTGTTTGCAAGTAGGTATATTATATATGTATATGTATAATTATTGCATTCACTAAGCTTTATGCTTACCCCTCTCGTTGTTTACCTTTTTACAGGTATTGTGATTATGAAGCTAGCTAGTTGTAGACTAGATGCTTAGGAGCGCTTGGGCTCGATGGGGTAGCTTTTGGATATTTGGACGCGGATGGGGGATTTGGTAGTCCCCGGGATTATGCTCTTGGTATTGGGTTGGGTTATTGAGTCTTAACCCGTATTTCTTGTGATCGGGTCATTATTACAAATGATTTTGTAAAGTGTAATTTGTGTGCCAAGGGTCATGATAGATTGTTAAACGTATCATTATGATGTTATGTTTCGATTAAAACAGAGTTGAAAATGTATTATATTAATGGGACCTAACTAATAAATAAATAAAAAAAAATGTACTCCATTTTTGGTTAAACGGATTTGGGTCGTTATAAGTGGTATCAGAGCATAGTCTAAGGGAATTAGGTGACCTTGGAAAAGGTACCTAGTCTTGACTTTTTGGCAGTTATGTATTATTTGCGGGACTTGTAGGAGTACGGGTCGGATTGAGATTTGTTAGTGCCTTAGAGTAGGTAACTAACTAGGACTAGTTCTTGTCCAATGTGGGATTATGTGGGGTCTTATTTCGTGAGTAAATTAGTGCCTTAGATTGCTAGTGCCTAATGTAAGTAGGCGAACTTGGACGTTGTTTTAGTGATGATCACCTAGGTTGTAGGTTGACTTCTTGTTGTAGTGTACTTGTGTACATTTAGTATTTAAATTGTACATAGGTATATATTCAGGTATCTATTTTGTGCGGTGTCCTAGGGATGAATCTATTGGAGAGATTCGAATAGTTGGCGGTTTGAGTGATCAAGTTCGCAGTAAGGACTTTGGTCATTCGGGTACTAGGAATATCGCGTGTTACTTTGTGTGAATGTTGCGTCAGTCCGAGTAAAGTACTTTACGTGACCATGTGAAAATGGTAAGGTACGCATTTGTAATAATGACCGATCACCATTATTACAAAAGTGTATCTTGACATTAAGCATGACATGACAAGTACCGAACGGAGGAAACGTGGCATGGTTGGGGTAGAACGGGACGTGTTAGGAATCTTTTATTGGTTCCTAGGATATAGTGGTCTCGAGTGATGTGCTTGTTGTCACGTAGAGTTCTTTACGAGTCGGGAAGTGTTACGCTGGATTCGGTTAGCTAAGGTGAGTGAGCAACTCACGAGTTTGGCGCGTGCTTAGTCACCCTAAGTAGTGGGTGTACTATTGAGAATGTTATTGGTTTTAGTTACCTATCGTAACTAGGATGACCGATTTACGTGTGCGTGTGTGCGGCGAAGACTTGAATTCCGTAATGGAATGAAATAAGTCTAATGATTGTAGTTTTGAGTTACACTCGGTGGAGTGTGGTTAGATAATCGTGTTAGGATTCTTGTTGTGAGTCGCCTTGGAATTGTCGAAATCGAGGAGTCTTCGGGTCGTTAAACTCCTGAGAGTGGGACTCGTATGACGGTTATTGCGTAGTGTGTTAGCGCGTAGTGGATTATAGAGTAACATTCCTAACGGAATACCCCTTGATGATGTGGTCGTGTCGATGTGCGAAAGAGTGTAAGACTTGACGTTTCCAAGCATCTCTTTAGTGTTAGATGAAGGGTTTCGTGAGGCTATATCGTTTGGCCTTGTGGACAATTGCGGGTAGCGTGTGATCGCTAGGAATTTTTGATAAGATGATAAACCGTAAGGTTTGCCGGGTAGGTATGACTGCGGGTCATTATTATTGAGAGATGAGTGACATCGGGTGTATGGAACCTAAAGATCGGGTTTCTAAAAATTCGATTGATTGTGGTGGGAGTCTGCATGACACGGCGTCAGGTGCCTTCTTATACCTGCTAGTGTAATGTTCAACTCCGGTGATGGTGTGATCACTTTGTGCTTAGGGTGCCTGTGAGATACCCTTTGGAAGCATCGAAGATTTTAAATAGTGATCGACGGGTGATAGTAATTCGACGGTTGCGAAGGTCGAAGTTTAGGAGCAATGCAGTAAATACTTCTTATGAAGTGGCAGATGAGCGAATCTTGTTGCTCTTATGTGATGGACGAGTAAGGATGACCGGTGAGCCGGTGATGGGCTTAATGGTCGATTAGGTCGAAGGTTATGATGAAGCGTTGATATTGCGGTCGATGCAATTATTGTGTCGGATTGGTCACTCTTCCCCATGAGAGTGAGCAATTGTTGATAATGGTTCGTTGCGTAGAAGGTCGGGTGATCTCGACTGAGATGCACGAATGATTTATCGGAGTGACGTATGCTTAGGCATAGAGACGTATGTGGGACTTTGGTGGAGTTCGATTTGCGAACGGTTAAGGCAGTCGATTTTGATTTGTGGTATGAAGGTGCGAAGTCGTCGCGTGTACGACATCTCTGGTAATTTTGTATGACTGCTCTGAGAGCCTAAAGTGAATTTGCAGTGATTCGGTGTTTACGATCAATGATGAGAATGATCGCGTGTGTTGCGAAATGGTAATTCTGCGGGGTGTTATCATCTTGGCGGTGAGAATGTGAAGATGAATCCTAAGTGGGGGAGTTTTTACTGCCGAGGAATCTCCGGTGGTGTTAGATCAAGTGAAGCGTAAGTCTTCTTGTATAAGGCGGTCGTACAGTACCAAGTGCGGTATGAGACCAAGTGTGAAGTTTGAGATCACGGACGTGAGAGAATGTAACTGTCATTGCGGGTGCTCCCGTGATGTAAAATTGGGTTGGTGCGAAACCCGGATAGTGCTGTTGAGTAGGTACGAGTTCGATTTCGGTATGGATACTGTATTTTTCCTTTCGGGAAACGTGATTGTGGATATTGTAGGTGGATTATTCCACTTTATGGATGATTGTGAGGCGGGGAGTTCTATTTTCGATTGTCTCACATAGAGACATGCGGGTTTTGTTTGTTTGCGAGGGTGCATTCCCTAGTGATGCGACCCGTTAGCCGCATTGAAATGTCGAAACCATCCTTAACGGACGGTCTAGGTTGGAGGATTCACCTGACATTGGTGAATACTTTTGGAGGTCGCGTGACGAATTGTGAATTGTTGGGATGATAATTCGCTATTGACGGGATTCTAGTACACAAATAGTTTCCATGCTAGTGCTAGGAAGCCGTATTGTATGGATGTGTTGTTGGGTTTAGGGGAGAAACCCTGTGTCGAGTGTTGATGTTTTGTCTAACTTGTGGTGGAGTATTGTCGTCCTGGATTAATTCAAAGACGGAAGGTCGTGTGCGGATCCATTCATGTCAAAGTTTGTATCCCTAGTGTGATTAGTTGGTGATACCGAAATTTCTTCGTTGAAGGAATGACCCGGTTGTGGAGGCGAGGGGAGTTGGTTCTTGAATCGGAGAACATTCATGATTGAACGGTTGAGTGTACGTTTATGAACCGGTGAAGCACGAAGTTTTAACGCGGCATGAATCCTTCTCGATTTGGATTAATGCAAGACTTAGGTCACAACGTAGTGGACCTAGTATATCGCATTGGGTGATATAGTTAAGGATGTAGCTTGTTGCGAGTTGTAGACGGGAGAACTTGAAGGGATGTTAAGTGGTAAGTGTTATCCGTAAGGATTTACTTTTAATCGGTCTTCGTCGTTTTGGATGTTGACCTTATTGTGGAACGTGGTTACTCTTGGCATTGTACCTGTGAAGGGTACACCAAAGGGGTGATATCTCGGTACGAGATTGGTTGAGTTCTTCCCGATGTGAGAGATTGAGCAAGTTTCTAGTGCTCGGATTCGTGGATTTGGTAAATCGCGGATGGAGATTAAGTTGAAAGGGGGTGATTCATCGGAAGGGTCGCTTAAGTGCGGTGTAAGATCTTCGCGTTACGGAAAATTTCGTAGACTTCGAGTTCGAAAGTACGTCGAAGGACCATAGGATGTAGGTCCGGATGGGTTAAGTGACGAAGATCACGAGGACGTGATCGAGTTTAAGTGGGGGAGAGTTGTAAGACCCAAATATTTATTGTACATAATGTATTTATGGTGTACGATGCGTGTATGAAGTGTACGAGACATGTACGTGTTGCTTGCTCGAACGTCAAAGAAAACTGGACGTTGTTTGGAGTCACAAGGTGTGTACGTACCTTTTCGACCCCAAATAAAGTTTGTGTTGATGTTTCAAAGCCTTGCCATTGGAAAGAAAATCTTATTACGTTTCCAACGATATTTGATTCATCAAAAACGGAGTTACGGTCAAAAAGTTATGGCCAAAACAAGTTTGCTGAAGTTCGGATGAAACAGGCAAATGCCGCGGTGCGACCAGAATGGCCACGGCGCAACAAATGCCTATTTTGAAGGTCAGAAATCTTAAAAAAAAGTGATCTAAAATTACCCTTTGGGCCACGGCGCGACAATAGGCACGTTCTGGTACTTTTCAGCCTTTTAATAAGTTAAATGAGGGGCAAAGTTGGTATTTCACATATGGACGGGTCTTTGGCCATAAAACTGATCCCAATCTTATCTAAACCTCATTTCCTTCTCATTTCTTCCCTCCCACTCACACCCCAAACCCTAGAGAGAGAGTAAAGGGTTTAGAGAGAGAAAGCTCGAATCGGGGATGAAGAAGAGTGATTCGAGTCGGGTCTCAAGAGTTAAAGTTGTTCTCCTCGTTCATGGCTACGTTGTGATAGTGATGGTAAGTTCTAACTCCGAAATTCATCTTTATGATTTGGTATTCAAGTTAGGGTTTTTAGTTTTTTAGTTGTAAAACCCATTTAGATGATGAAGTAGGTTTATGGAAACTAGTTATTTTTGATACATGGCGGGTTTTGGGTTGATTGACGTTTTAACCATGATTAGGCTTTGGTTTTGGGTGTAATCACTTAGTTTAGTGATTTTGGACGCGTTGGAACCCTTTTGGGTGTATTTGAGTTGACTAATTTTGAAATGGGTCAAAATTAGGGTTTATGTGTCAAAGTGGGTTTCGAGTGATGAAATTATGAGTTTGGGTTTTGCGTGTGTTGGTTAAACGTTAGAATATTTGTGTTGACTTGGTTTTTGGGTGTAAACCCTAATTTAGGTCAAAACGGGTCAAATGGGTATTTCGGGACAAGTAAGCTCGATTCGTTGTCAAATTAAGTTTTAAGTTAAGTTTTGGTAAATCAAGTAGGTAAATACTTGATTTAAGTGTTAGTGGTTGTCTTGGAAATATAATCACTAGTCGTTAGTGATTTTGGGGCGTTTTATGACTTTGGTCAAAATGAGCAATTTGAATTGGGTCAAAATTGAGGATGACACTAATTTGAATTAATTGGATGTTAAACGCTTTTGTTAAGTGTTAAATGATGCTTTTGATGTAATTACTCGCGAGAAGTGATTTTAGGTTAAAATTTGGTGTTTTAGCAATAAAGTCAAACTTGGTCAACCATGGAATGGGTTTTGTGTAAAATACGAGCTAGTATGCGTTTAGAGGTTAAAGTTGACATATTTGGGTATTTCGGAAACGCGGGAACTAGTCTCGTTAGTTTTGGACCTTCGGGTAGTGTTAAAAGTGCAAAAGGGTGTATTTTGCACTTGTTGTTCATTTGGGCGGGTCAAGAGTCCAAATGAGGTTGTATGTTGATTATGTGTATACCTATATGCGTATTATAGGTAAAATCTTGCTCGGTTGCATGTGGTGAAGATTTCGCGCATGGTTTGTAATGCTCGAGTTCACGAGGTGAGTGGAATGATTATACATGTGTGTATATAATGTATTTACTTGTACGAGATTCGATGTGGGTTTTAAGTTCGGGCGATCGATACCACATCGAGTCATTATATGATATGGGTTTAAAGTTCGGGCATTCGATACCATGTTATATATGTGTGTGGGCGTGAAGTGTGGGTTTAAAGTTCGGGCGTTCGATACCACATTACACGTGACGGGTGGGTTTAAAGTTCGGGCGTTCGATACCACCCAGGGGTTAGTGATATAATTCGTTGTACACTGACGGTTGTTGGGAACACCGATGGGAAATCTGAAGTACCATTCCCTTGTACGATTGGTTAACCATGGTTGTGTGTTGTAGTATAGCATATTATATTATTCGAGTTATATATGCTATTGTTGTGCTAGCTCGTGGTCTTGAAGACTTAGCGTTATACTTTGCATTGGTGTGCTATATATATTGCTAGCGTGTATGCGGTAATTGAGTAAGTGTTTGCAAGTAGGTATATTATATATGTATATGTATAATTATTGCATTCACTAAGCTTTATGCTTACCCCTCTCATTGTTTACCTTTTTACAGGTATTGTGATTATGAAGCTAGCTAGTTGTAGACTAGATGCTTAGGAGCGCTTGGGCTCGACGGGGTAGCTTTTGGATATTTGGACGCGGATGGGGGATTTGGTAGTCCCCGGGATTATGCTCTTGGTATTGGGTTGGGTTATTGAGTCTTAACCCGTATTTCTTGTGATCGGGTCATTATTACAAATAATTTTGTAAAGTGTAATTTGTGTGCCAAGGGTCATGATAGATTGTTAAACGTATCATTATGATGTTATGTTTCGATTAAAACAGAGTTGAAAATGTATTATATTAATGGGACCTAACTAATAAAAAAATAAAAAAAAATGTACTCCGTTTTTGGTTAAACGGATTTGGGTCGTTACACTATGGTTGGTTGTTTTGAAACTACATATTTTGGTTTGTTTCCTTTTTGGGAAACATTTGAAATAAAAGAATGCAACTTTGTTTATTTAATTCATTTAAGTCCGATCAAGCTGTGGGACCAACTGACGGATCCGTTAAGTGTTTTGACGGGGTCGTCACAACCTTGTTGAGTGCGACGCACCACATCTCAAACAGTACTATTTTACCTATGTCATACGGGTGTAGCTGCCCTAATCCCACCCTGAAGTGGTCTAGTACGCCTAGGAAGAAGTCAGAGGGGGGAACCCTAAAGTTGCCGTGCTTGAACGCATGTTCGTAGATGGCCACCTTCTTCTCCGGTGGCTCGTGAGCACGCTGATTAGACAGGGGTGGCACCGGATTGTACTTTGCTAACAGTGGGTATTGTTTGACTAAGTAATCAATGTGTTTCTATCTAACACTATCTACATAGGTCTCGTTAGCCTTAGTCATTTTCTATAGAGTGGTTGGAGAATTACTAACCTTTAGACGGTGGTCGGAATATTTAGGATTTGATCGGAATTGAATATAGCAGCGTATTGGGGAAGCTTGGAGCAGAAAAATGAAAATGTGTGTGAATTGGGGCTATTTATAGTGACGATTTGGATTCATGGGGTGGAATGCGTTGATCATGGCTGTACACGTGTTACGCGATCAACGGGTGGCATTTTAAGTGCGCGCGGGGATGTCAGTTGGGTATGGTTACCTATGAGCGCGTGGCTGACACGCGCCTGCCAACTGCCACTTTACGTCTTGTTAGCCGAATGGTCTTCTGCGACAGTGACAGGCATTAAATGACCTCGAAACGCACGCGGAACATTGAATGCTAGCCGATTTCTTGTTTTTTCCGCTTAATAGTTTGATGTCATATGTCTTGCGCCATATAACATCAAACTGGGGGAAATAATGATACCGCAATCCGCATGCGCACCTGCAAATTTATGCGGGCACTCTCTAGGGTGCGTATGCGTGTGCTCATGTGCGTTATGCGGTATGCGGATTCGTATCTAATGCCTTTGTTCCCGGAACAGCGATTACTTGGCTATCAAGTAAATATCTTTTCCATAATTACATCCGTGATTCGGGGGAGTTTGTTATGGAAAGGATTGCCATTATCTCGGATGGTTCTAGAATTAGGGTTTGCCTATATATACAAACCCTAACTATCATTCTAAAGATCGTCACATTACGTAACTACCATATGCCACACGCCTTACGTAATTGAGCATCATTCTTCGTCTCTTCAAGGTTAACAGGTTAGTTCTTCATTAAGCTAGCACCTACAACCTTATTTGGGGCCTTCCGATCAGCGACCGCTATCGAAGGTGGACTTAATCACTTGGCCACCCCGCCGACATCATCATGTAGGCCAGTGTTATTCACGGTAGCCGGACCGGAGAGCCTTGTTCTAAGATCCTTAAACCCACTAACGCATTGAGCAGACATGTTAAACCCAATGGTAAAAATATGCATGATCAATATACACTTTTTTATCATTAAGTTTCTGTAACTATTTCTATACGTGTAACACTTATACGTTTTTTACGGAGAGTTTTCTTCATTTTGTGTTACTTTTTCATAAAAACGTTCCATATTACCCCGTACTTACTAGCAAATTCAATTAACCTTTGAGGAAGTTTGCGAAAATACATGGAAAATGACTCATTTGTTGGTTGACGTTCTGGTATCCTCACAAAAGGAAGAATTCATAATCGATCATTGAATAGTCCATTAGACCGCATATATCAAAACAATATAATCACTCATATCAAATACGGAGCAACTTTAGCATATAATACCTCATTCACTTTCGTTTGAGTTTGTAACTATTTTAGGTAGACATTTTTTTATAAAACTAAGCTACTTAAATTTAAAACATTGACTTAATTTTAATATCTAGGCGTAGACAATTTTGAAGTTTTGATTAATTTGTGAAACATATATGGTAATGGATTTGCGTAACAAAGTTTGAGCACATTGACTTGGTCAAAAGTATGAAATATAGGTGGCTAGGTGCAACTGTGCTACATATGTTTCAGAAGTGCCATAAATATTTCACACCCATAAAATAAAATTGGAACGAATTAAAATCAAAAGAATATTTTGAATGAATACGATAAAATAATACAACTAAAAAGTCTTTGAAGACAAAAAACAGTTTGGATTGCAAATGTGGACATAATTAAAAAACCCAAAGATCTAATGTATAATGTCAGATAAGAAGTGGGGGATAAGTGGAAAAACATTCTTTATTTTTGTTATAATTCAGTAGGCTTATAACTACCTTTAGTGGCCTAGTTCTTGACTGTAGACTACTAATAAGTATATAGAGAGAATATGAGAGAATATGAGAGAATATATTTAGTGTGTGTTTTATAAACTCATAACACACATATTTATACTCAAAAAATCTACTATACAATATCTATAATAATAATAAAATTAACATCCAATTTAACTTTTATAACACTCCCCCTTGGATGACAATTTTATTAGAGAATAACTAGTACTGCCTCGTTAAAAACCTTGCTAAAGAAAACCCATTGGGATAAAACTTTAGCTAAGGGAAAAAGAGTGCAGCATAGAGTTGACTCCCCCTCAAGTAGGCAACGCCTAAATTGTTACATCTTCTGAACATGCCTCATGCCAATATTATGAATGTGTGTTCTGAAAATAGCAGTTGGAAGTGCTTTGGTGAAAAGGTCAGCAGAGTTTTTACTTGACTGAACATATCTCATTTCAATCTGGTTGTCCTTAATGAGATTTTGAGTGTATGAGAAGAATCTAGGAGGTATGTGTTTTGTTCGGTCACTTTTGATATACCCTTCTTTCATCTGTGTTATGCAAGCTACATTATCTTCATAGATAGTTGTTGGACTTTTATCGCGTTCTAGTCCACAAGAATCAGTAATGAGTTGTGTCATTGATCTCAACCAAAAACATTCCCGAGTAGCTTCATGTAATGCAATCACTTCGGCATGATTTGATGATGTTGCAACAAGTGTTTGTTTTTGAGAACGCCATGATATTGCGGTACCTCCATTTAGGAATACATATCCATTTTGAGATTTAGCTTTATGTGGATCAGATAAATAACCTGCATCTGCATAACCAACCAAATCTTGTTTCGATTCGTTAGAATAAAATAATCCTAAATCAGTAGTTCCTCGAAGGTATCGAAATATGTGTTTGATCCCATTCTAGTGTCTTTTGGTAGGAGCTGAGCTGAACCTTGCCAACAAATTAACTGCAAAAGAAATGTCAGATCTTGTACAATTTGTAAGATACATAAGAGCTCCAATTGCACTAAGATATGGTACTTCTGGTCCTAGGATATCTTCATGATCTTCACAGGGAAGAAATGGATCAGTGTCAACATTAAGTGATCTAACAACCATAGGAGTACTTAATGGTTTTGCCTTGTCCATATTAAAACGTTTTAAAATCTTTTCAGTATATGTTGTTTGATGTACAAGTAAACCATTAGGCATATGTTCAATTTGTAAACCAAGACAATACTTGGTTTTTCCGAGATCTTTCATTTCAGATTCTTTCTTTAGAAGTTGAATGGCTTCATGGATCTCTTTTTTTTTGTACCTATGATATTAAGACCATTGACATAAATAACTACGATATATATATATCTGGTCATTGTTTTTATAATTCAAACACATGTGCAAATAAGTTTATATGTATACACTTTTCTTATCAAGTAATCACTTAATCCGTTATACTATTGTATCAACCCATATAAAAATCTTTGTGATTCAATGGAATACATTTCTTTAGGTTTTGCGTTAGATGTTTCTAATACCTTAAACCCTTCAGGTATATTCATATATATCACTATCAAGTGATCCATATAGATAAGTAGTAACAACATCCATGAGATGCATTTAAGTAACTACCAGGTTGATTAAGTATCTAATAAGTAATTGTATCCATTACATAAGGATAAGTTTTCCTCATAATTCATTTCTGGTCTTTGTGGGAAACCTTGAGTTACAAGTCTAGTTTTGCCTTGTATCTTCATTTGCACATTTCTTTTTCGGATAAAAATTCATTTATATCCCATACGTTTCACATCTTTAAAAGTGATAACGATTGATCCGAAAACTTTTCTTTTATTGAGTGATTCTAATTCAGCTCGTATTGCTCCAGTCTGTTGAGCTCAATCATGTCTATTTTGATATTCAATGACAGATTTTGGTTCCAGATCATCATCTTTATTCATGATGTCATTGTAACATTATTTGAAAATATCTCATCAAGATTTTTCATTTCATTTCAGTTTCATAATATTGCATAATTTATTGCAATTTATGTATTTACATTTATCAATATCCTCTGCAGAAGGAGTATTGATTTGTGGTTCTTGTTGAACACTTTCTTTTACCTCATTATCAGCTGATTTTCTTTTTCGAGGATTTTTATCTTTGGAACCAATTGGTCTCCCACGTTTCTGCCGTAGCAAAGACTCATGAGTGACATTATTGCCCGCTTTTGTAATTTCAATTCTAGCTGAAGCATTTACTGCTGGTATATATGATTTAGTCACTTATTTTTTGTATCTTTAAATGCATAAAGTAATTAATTTGCAAGTTCTTGCATATGCATTATATTTGAACTTTCTTTTCGCATTCTTTTGTGCGATGATCAATATTCCTTAATTGATGTTCACACCATGAAACATTATTTTATTTATATTTCATTTCTCCCCCTAATATAGGGAACAATGTTTCATTAAAGTGACAATCGACAAAACTTGCTGTAAAAACATCACCCATCATGGGTTCAATATATCTTATGATTGAAGATGTTTCATATCTAACATATATTTCAATCCTTTTTTGAGGAACCATTTGTTGTGGTTGTTCAATTAAAAATACACTGCACAACCAAATGTTCTAAGATGGAAAATATTTGGTCTCCACCAAAATTAAGTTGGTAATGGAGAATATTTATAACTTGCACTTGATTTAATGCGAATTAATGTCACATCATGTAAATTTACATGTCCCCATATAAATATTGAGAGTTTTGTACTCATTTCTAATTGTCTAGTTATTAGCTGTAAACGTTTATCTATTGATTCAGCTAAACCAATTTTGTGTATGCACATGAGCAACTGGATGTTCAACAACAATCCTTGTAGACATATAATAATCATTAAAAGCTTAAGATGTTAACTCACCAGCATTATCAAGTCTCATCCTTTTAATGGTGTAATCAGAATAATGTGTTCTTAATTTAATAATTTGTGCAAGAAACTTTGCAAATGCCATATTATGGCTTGATAACACACAAACATGAGACCATGCGTTAGATGCGTCTATTAGAAAAATGGTCCACATGATGGATGAATTGGTCCATATATATACCCTTGAATTCTTTCAAGAAACATTGATGATTATTTCTCAATGTGCTTTTCATTAATCGCCATATGTGATTTTCATTAATCACCATATGTGTTTTTCGTTAATCACTATACGTGCTTTTCATTAATCACTATATGTGCTTTTCATTAATCACCATATGTGATTTTCATTAATCACCATATGTGCTTTTCATCATATATCATTTTCACCATATGCGCTTTTAATCATATGTGCTGCGCTTTTCGTCATATGCACTTTTCATTATATGCGCTTTTAATTATATGCGATGCGCTTTTCATCATATGCGCTTTTTATCATATGCGCTTTTAATCATATGCGCTGCGCTTTTCATCATATGCGCTTTTTATCATATGCGCTTTTAATCCTATGCGCTTTTAATCCTATGCGCTTTTCGGTGCTACATAGATATTTCTCATTTTCGATTATCATTGACTGATAATCATATCCATTATGATATATATCAGAGAAACTTAACAAATTTCTCTTTGATTTGGGAGAAAACAAGACATTGTTTACCAAAAAATTCGTACCATTTGGTAATATGAAATTTTGCCTTTTTCGTTTCTTATATCAAGTTTGCAAGAGCTGATATAGTATTTATAATTCCTTCATTTGATTTAAATCAATGAAATATTTCTTAGATTTGATCATAGTGTGTATGTTACTACTATCTGCAATACATAGGTCTTTACCATTTAATTGATGTTGTATTTCTGCAGGATTCATACTAAAACTTCAAATAAGATATGCAAATAATGAGTTATATTTCAGCAAGATAATCAAATTATATTACCTGCAAACAAGTTATAATCTGAAGTACATAAAAGATAACACTTAATAAAACATATGCGTTATGGTCTAAAACCATTTATTTATGAGTGATACATAAAAAAAACTAGGCATCTTAGAAAATTCAAACCATTCAAGTCTCAAGGTAGCTCAGGGTTAATTTAATCAAGATTTATCAACAGATTCACTCTCATTTTCTTTTCTTTTGGGACTTATTTGTAGAGCTAAACAAGATGTTCATGTATTCAAGAAATACTAGACTGATGATCCACGTTACCAGATCATTAATAAGAATCTCCGGAATTCTTATAAGAGCGTCTACTAATATCTTTAATTTTATTCTTTCATGGATCACTGTTATTATTTTTTATTTTTTATTTTTTTTTATTTTTTTATTTTTTTTTGATAATTAATATCGTATCTATCTTTGAGTATTTTCCATAATACACTTGGATTTTCGATCATATAATATGTAGATTCTAAGGACTCGTCAATATGTTTGCTAAGAAAAATACTTACTATTGCTTTCTCTTGTTCAGAATAATTGTTATTTTCATTCAGGGTTTCTAAAATACAGTTTGATTCGAGATGTTTTTCTACATTCATAACCCATGTTAAGTAGTTGTTCCCACTTGTTCTAAATGAGCAAATTTAAGCCTTTTCAAATTCGACATTTTCTATTATCATAAAGATGAATAACATAAATCATAATTATAATCAACTTCTATTCATAGACAAATAATAAAATGAAATTAGAATCATTTTAAATTCATAAGCAGCAAACAACAGAATAATGGTATGATTACAAATAATAAAACCACAAGGGCAGGATAGAATATAGGTTCACCCGGTGGTATATTAGCAACAATGATGATAGTTAATATGACCAATACAATAGGAAAAATCATCCTTGTGCGAATCATTTTTACAAAAACTTTTTGAGAGTAGTAATCTGAAAAATGAAGATTGATTTGTGAAAATGTGAAAACGGAGATGTTTATTTTATATTTGAAAAATATAGTTGTTGTAACGTCGTCAGTTGACGTTAACAACCGTTATGTATATATGACCGTTGTAACGTCGTTAGTTGACGTTAACGAATAAAGTCACTATATCAAAACGCGTATGAGTAATATAAAGGACAAGATTTTTTTTCTTATTTTAACTTTTAAGATTTACTTTTAATAAAAATACAAACTACTTTTTCTTATTTTAACTTTTAAGATTTACTTTTAATAAAAATACAAACTACTTTTTCTTATTTTAACTTTTAAGATTTACTTTTAATAAAAATACAAACTACTTTTTCTTATTTTAACTTTTAAGATTTACTTTTAATAAAAATATAAACTACTTTTCTTATTTTAACTTTTAAGATTTACTTTTAATAAAAATACAAACTACTTTTCTTATTTTAACTTTTAAGATTTACTTTTAATAAAAATACAAACTACTTTTTCTTATTTTAACTTTTAAGATTTACTTTTAATAAAAATACAAACTATTTTTTTCTTATTTTAACTTTTAAGATTTACTTTTAAGAATAAACATTAGTATGCATGAAATAAATAATGATTAATTGCATAAGTAATCATAAATGTTAGATAACATATAAAGACCCCATCGTATTCGTATTGATCGGAATTAATCTCGACCCATGGTACCGTGTTGTCAAATGACGTGTTGCGTACATAAAGTACCGTGTTGTCAAATGACGTGTTGCGTACAATCATGAGGTCTTATTAACATAAATATAAATGTTAGTGAAGTTAATAAGAGTCAGATTACAGAAAATATAATTCAGGCGGTATAACCGACCATATATAACTTAAATAACATAAATATAAATGTTAGTGAAGTTAATGAAAGTTAGATTACAGAAATATAATTCAGGCGGTATGACCGACCATATATAACTTAAATAACATAAATATAAATGTTAGTGAAGTTAATAAAAGTTAGATTACAGAAATATAATTCAGGCGGTATAACCGACCATATATAACTTAAATAACATAAATATAAATGTTAGTGAAGTTAATAAAAGTTAGATTACAGAAATATAATTCAGGCGGTATAACCGACCATATATAACTTAAATAACATAAATATAAATGTTAGTGAAGTTAATAAAAGTTAGATAATTTCTTACCTTGATTAGTGACGTGTGCTTGCTTAGATAAACCTTGATTATACGGAGCACTTCGTGCTGATAACGTGTTATAATTCAGTAGGCTTATAACTACCTTTAGTGGCCTAGTTCTTGACTGTAGACTACTAATAAGTATATAGAGAGAATATGAGAGAATATATTTAGTGTGTGTTTTATAAACTCATAACACACATATTTATACTCAAAAAATCTACTATACAATATCTATAATAATAATAAAATTAACATCCAATTTAACTTTTATAACAATTTTCAATATCTTAAGCTTTAAAAACTAGACTCACTTCTCACGTTCTATCTTGTATAATTATACAACTTAAAATGATATAATTAGAGTTGAAAATTTGTAAAACTAGCCAAATGAATGAAGTAAAAGATTTTACCAAATCAATATGTAGGCAACTATACCACCGAGGCAGTAGCCTGAGTGGTAGAAGCTCAAGTGTGGGCGGGCCCCTTGTTCTATAACGATTAGGCGGGGGTTCGATTCCTGTGGAGGAAGGTTTTCTCAAGGATCCATGTGCTAAGTTTCATATTGTGGGCTTATCACATGGGTCCGTTTGCAGTTCCATTTCGGGCTGTATTACGAGGTTCGGTCCAAAGCACCTGGGTACTCCGTGTCGAAGGGTGTGAAGAGTTTCCTCCTAGTGTGTGTGTGTGTCTGTGCAAATGATGAGTGTCGTTGAAATAAATGATACGCTGATGCAAATAGCCGTTCAAAAAAAAAATATGTAGGCAACTATATATATATATATATATATATATATATATATATATATATATATATATATATATATATATATATATATATATATATATATATATATATATATATATATATATATATATATAGTGAAAGGATCCCTGAAATGGAGAGAACCCAGCGAACCATGATGTGATTTTACCAAACATCAAAATCAATAAAATTGAAAGTTAAAATCGATTGAAACAAGATCCTAAGGCAGCGATTATCAACTTCCTTGAAGGATTATACTCCAAATCATCATCGAATTCCTCAATTTCATGATGAACAGTGTCGAATGATGAAGATGAACTGCAACTTTGATTTTTACGATTCAGTTGTTTTCAGACCTTGAATCCTTCACAAAATCTTTTAGTCGCTGCTAATAGAACAAGGTAACATCAATTTCAAACATTAATTCGATTGATTTAAGAATCTGCACATTCGATTGAGTAGGTGACTTTTGTAGATGAACTCAATCTCTATCCAGATTGAACTCAATCTGTGTGTAGATTGAACTCAATCTGTGTGTAGATTGGGTTCAATCTGCATAGAGATTGAAGATCAACCTGCAACAGATTGAATGTCATATGTTGATTTCATCTGTTCGATCAATCTGCACATCAAATAAGCTTAATCTGCACGCAGATTGACTCCATCTGCACGCAGATTGAAGGTTAATCTGTGCAGATTGAACTCAATCTCCGCTGGTTCTCTTGGTTCTCTACTACCTTTGGTTCTCCATGGATCCTCACCATATATATATATATATATATATATATATATATATATATATATATATATATATATATATATATATATATATATATATATATATTATGATATCATGTGTGACCAATTTTAAATTACTAGCTGTAGTATAAATTTATATTTGATGATTAAACAAGGTACATTTATATGTCTCGTACTGTTTTATATTTGTATACGTAGAGAACGTATTTTACTGCTATATGTATACTTGTTTAGGTATACCTATTTTTACATGCTTATGTGTGTGTGGGAACATATATATATATATATATGGTCATAATCAAGAGGGAAACACTTTTTGGGGGGAAGGGGGAAGCAAATTTTTTTTTTTTTTTTCGTTTTTTGAAAAAACTTTGTTCACGAACATAATAGATTAGATGAAAATATGAACATTTAAAAAAGACACTTTGTGATGAATGTCATTATTTTGGCGGGAAAACGCTCGAATAAAAAAATTAAAACATTCAATGCATTGAATATTTTGCTACTGAGTTTATTTGCATCGTTTTGTTTTCATCTTGTGTGAAGTGTTTTTTTTTTATTTAGCCCGATTTAGAGTTTAGGGTTTAGGGTTTTGGATTTCGGGTTTACTCCGTAAAGCCTCAAACCAAAACCCAAAACCCTAAACCCTAAACTCTAAACCGTTTGTGTTAAAATATTCAATCTAAACCCTAATTTCTAAACTCTAAACCCTAATTTCTAAACCCAAAACCCTAATTTCTAAACCCTAATAGCTAAACTCTAATTTATAACCCCCTAATTTTTAAACCCTAATTTCTAAACCCTAATTTCCAATCCCTTAAAAAAAACTCAGCAGCAAAACATTCAATGCATTGAATGTTTTTATTTTTTTCTTCGAGCGTTTTTCTGCCAAAATAATGACATTCATCAAAAAGTTTCTTTTTTAAATGTTCATATTTTCATCTAATCTATAATGTTCGTGAACAAAGTTTTTTCAAAAAACGAAAAAAAATTACTTCCCCCCACTTCCCCCCAAAAAAGTGCTTCCATCTTGATTATATATATATATATATATATATATATATATATATATATATATATATATATATATATATATATATATATATATATATATATATATATATATATATATATATATATATATATATATATATATATATATATATCTGTGTGTGCGCGCGCGCGCGTGTGCGCGTGTTTCGATTGTTTGTATGTCTACTTGAAATTACATATTACTGTGTATTATATTATTCTTGCTATCTGTCATACTGTTGTACATTACTGCTATATGTGTTTTCTTTTTTGGCGTCTTTGTATGGTTGCATCTTCCTAGACGCACATAACTCTTATAGGTACGTATGCCCGCACTATCTCGTTTTATTGAGCTTTCCTGGCTGGAGGTCCTTTAGGAAGCAATCTCTTGGCTCTCGAGTAGAGGGAGGGACGATCTTATGTAACGACCCGGCTTCGTTATCTCAAAAACACACTAAAAAAAATTCTGATGCAGTACATCTGGACGGCGTCCAGTTTTGAAGGGCAGCACGGCGTCCAATCAATTTGGACGGCGTCCAAATGAACTGTAAAATTCTGTCCCCGAGGTCCAACCTACGCGAACGGAAAACCCGCTTCCCGACGCTTTTAAACGAAATGACTTTCACAACACATCATATTAAGTAAAACTAAGATATTTCCACAATAAAAACAAGTTTTACTACACCGGGCCCACAACGACCCGTCTTACAATAATATAGCGATTTCGACCCATTTATATCTTTAGACGGATTAGGACTCTACAACCCAACTCGATACCAAGAGCATAATCCCGGGGACTAGCAAATCCCCAATCCGCATTAACATATCCAAAACCCACCCCATCGAGCCCAAACGCTCCTAAGCATCTAGTCTAACAACTAGCTGGCTTCAATACACGATACCTGTAAAAAGGTAAACAACGAGAGGGGTAAGCATAAAGCTTAGTGAATGCAATAATTATACATATACATATATAATCTACTTACTTGCACCCACTTACACAGTTTCCTCATACACGCTAGCATTTTAATTAGCATACCAAACATTGATGTTCACAACATCCATTAGTATTCAAGCTAGCCCAACGAATGGTATCGTCAACATCGAACTTATTCCCCATCCGTCCTAATTAATGTGGTATCGTCAACATCGAACTTAGACCCACATATGAGGTATCGTCAACATCGAACTTTAACCCTCATCTAATGAATTAATGTGGTATCGTCAACATCGAACTTAAACCCACATATGAGGTATCGTCAACATCGAACTTAAACCCTCATCGAATGTCACTACAATAGTGGTATGGCTTCGTCAACATCGAACTTTAAATCCATACATGAGGTATCGTCAACATCAAACTTTATCCCTCATCTAAACAAACAAACAATATACTCTAGGATATGGTATCGTCAACATCGAACTTTAACCCATATCCCACAAGTAAATAAATCATATACATACATATATAATTATTCCACTCACCTCGAACTCGAGCAATACAAACCATGCGTGAAATCTCCACCAAACGCAACCGAGCAAGTTTTTACCTATAATACGCATATAGGTATACAAACAATCAATATATATTCTCTACAAGAGAATTTGACTCCAACACTGATGTCGTGCGAGGTGTACGTGAAATACTATATATTTTTACTACGAAATACGTTACAAATTACACAAGTTTTAATTATTTATTTACAAATGAGATATACCTAAACCTTGCTACAACACTATAGGCAGTGTACCTAATCGTAGAGTAGTATAGTTTTTAGTAAGTCCGGTTCGTTCCACATGGAGCGGGCTTATTGCACACTATATTTTTAAACAACTATATTTGTACAAAATATATATAATTATATATAATAATATATAAAAGGGGGTTTACCGTTTAATGATCGGTTTGTCGATTTATATTTTAAGCGAAGCGTATAGTAAATGACGATATTTAAATAACAATATAAAATAAATAACAATAATTAAAATGACAATAAATAAAAGTACGAGGAAATATGAAATAAAATATATTATGCTTATTTAAACTTCCGTAACCATGATGTTTGACGTTTTGATTTTAATTTATTGTCCTGGCTTAATTGTCCTTTGTCCTGGATGTATTTGAAACCTATCTGGTTTTTGTCCATAATAGTTCATCGGTCATAATTATAAACTTCTCGGCAAATTTAACCTTATACCCGAAGTCAAATATTCCAACTAACTGGGGATTCGAACTGTAACAAGGTCTTAATACTTTGATTAATGAATACACCAGGTTATCGACTGTGTGTAATCCAAGGTTTTAATACTATGTTAACAATTACACCAATTACCCTTGAATGTAATCCACCCCTGTTTTAATGAGTCCATTGACTATTAATCCATCCCTGTGTCCGGTCAAATGAACAATAATTCGTACTTATAAATATCCCGCCCATCGTGTCCGATTAAGCGTATGTGGTTATATATAGATACGTCAAATCATAACCTTTATATTAAATTAACGAGGTATCGTTAATTTAATATAAATCCCATTAATAGCCCATAGTCTAATTTCCACAAGTGTCGTTCTTTTGTCCAAACCCCAATTATGGTACAAAACCCAATTACCCAATTTTAATATTTTTAGCCCAACATCATGATTACTTCGGCTCAAATAAGCATAATAATAACTTAAGTACGAGACATTAATTTTAAAAAGGAGAACATTGAAATGTCCCGTTCTTATTGATTAAAAACGTTCCATATTAATTGATTTCGTTGCGAGGTTTTGACCTCTACATGAGACGTTTTTCAAAGACTGCATTCATTTTAAAACAAACCATAACCTTTATTTCATCAATAAAGGTTTAAAAAGCTTTACGTAGATTATCAAATAATGATAATCTAAAATATCCTGTTTACACACGACCATTACATAATGGTTTACAATACAAATATGTTACAACAAAATAAGTTTCTTGAATGCAGTTTTTACACAATATCATACAAGCATGGACTCCAAATCTCGTCCTTATTTAAGTATGCGACAGCGGAAGCTCTTAATAATCACCTGAGAATAAACATGCTTAAAACGTCAACAAAAATGTTGGTGAGTTATAGGTTTAACCTATATATATCAAATCGTAACAATAGACCACAAGATTTCATATTTCAATACACATCCCATACATAGAGATAAAAATCATTCATATGGTGAACACCTGGTAACCGACATTAACAAGATGCATATATAAGAATATCCCCATCATTCCGGGACACCCTTCGGATATGATATAAATTTCGAAGTACTAAAGCATCCGGTACTTTGGATGGGGTTTGTTAGGCTCAATAGATCTATCTTTAGGATCCGCGTCAATTAGGGTGTCTGTTCCCTAATTCTTAGATTACCAGACTTATAAAAAGGGGCATATTCGATTTCGATAATTCAACCATAGAATGTAGTTTCACGTACTTGTGTCTATTTTGTAAATCATTTATAAAATCTGCATGTATTCTCATCCCAAAAATAATAGATTTTAAAAGTGGGACTATAACTCACTTTCACAGATTTTTACTTCGTCGGGAAGTAAGACTTGGCCACTGGTTGATTCACGAACCTATAACAATATATACATATATGTCAAAGTATGTTCAAAATATATTTACAACACTTTTAATATATTTTGATGTTTTAAGTTTATTAAGTCAGCTGTCCTCGTTAGTAACCTACAACTAGTTGTCCACAGTTAGATGTACAGAAATAAATCGATAAATATTATCTTGAATCAATCCACGACCCAGTGTATACGTATCTCAGTATTGATCACAACTCAAACTATATATATTTTGGAATCAACCTCAACCCTGTATAGCTAACTCCAACATTCACATATAGAGTGTCTATGGTTGTTCCGAAATATATATAGATGTGTCGACATGATAGGTCAAAACATTGTATACGTGTCTATGGTATCTCAAGATTACATAATATACAATACAAGTTGATTAAGTTATGGTTGGAATAGATTTGTTACCAATTTTCACGTAGCTAAAATGAGAAAAATTATCCAATCTTGTTTTACCCATAACTTCTTCATTTTAAATCCGTTTTGAGTGAATCAAATTGCTATGGTTTCATATTGAACTCTATTTTATGAATCTAAATAGAAAAAGTATTGGTTTATAGTCAGAAATACAGGTTACAAGTCGTTTTTGTAAAGGTAGTCATTTCAGTCGAAAGAACAACGTCTAGATGACCATTTTAGAAAACATACTTTCACTTTGAGTTTAACCATAATTTTTGGATATAGTTTCATGTTCATAATAAAAATCATTTTCTCAGAATAACAACTTTTAAATCAAAGTTTATCATAGTTTTTAATTAACTAACCCAAAACAGCCCGCGGTGTTACTACGACGGCGTAAATCCGGTTTTACGGTGTTTTTCGTGTTTCCAGGTTTTAAATCATTAAGTTAGCATATCATATAGATATAGAATATGTGTTTAGTTGATTTTAAAAGTCAAGTTAGAAGGATTAACTTTTGTTTGCGAACAAGTTTAGAATTAACTAAACTATGTTCTAGTGATTACAAGTTTAAACCTTCGAATAAGATAGCTTTATATGTATGAATCGAATGATGTTATGAACACCATTACTATCTTAAGTTCCTTGGATAAACCTACTGGAAAAGAGAAAAATGGATCTAGCTTCAACGGATCCTTGGATGGCTCGAAGTTCTTGAAGCAGAATCATGACACGAAAACAAGTTCAAGTAAGATCATCACTTGAAATAAGATTGTTATAGTTATAGAAATTGAACCAAAGTTTGAATATGATTATTACCTTGTATTAGAATGATAACCTACTGTAAGAAACAAAGATTTCTTGAGGTTGGATGATCACCTTACAAGATTGGAAGTGAGCTAGCAAACTTGAAAGTATTCTTGATTTTATGTAACTAGAACTTGTAGAATATATGAAGAACACTTAGAACTTGAAGAAAGAACTTGAGAGAGATCAATTAGATGAAGAAAATTGAAGAATAAAAGTGTTTGTAGGTGTTTTTGGTCCTTGGTGTATGGATTAGATATAAAGGATATGTAATTTTGTTTTCATGTAAATAAGTCATGAATGATTACTCATATTTTTGTAATTTTATGAGATATTTCATGCTAGTTGCCAAATGATGGTTCCCACATGTGTTAGGTGACTCACATGGGCTGCTAAGAGCTGATCATTGGAGTGTATATACCAATAGTACATACATCTAAAAGCTGTGTATTGTACGAGTACGAATACGGGTGCATACGAGTAGAATTGTTGATGAAACTGAACGAGGATGTAATTGTAAGCATTTTTGTTAAGTAGAAGTATTTTGATAAGTGTATTGAAGTCTTTCAAAAGTGTATAAATACATATTAAAACACTACATGTATATACATTTTAACTGAGTCGTTAAGTCATCGTTAGTCGTTACATGTAAGTGTTGTTTTGAAACCTTTAGGTTAACGATCTTGTTAAATGTTGTTAACCCAATGTTTATAATATCAAATGAGATTTTAAATTAGTATATTATCATGATATTATCATGTATTAATATCTCTTAATATGATATATATACATTAAATGTCTTTACAACGATAATCGTTACATATATGTCTCGTTTAAAAATCATTAAGTTAGTAGTCTTGTTTTTACATATGTAGTTCATTGTTAATATACTTAATGATATGTTTACTTATCATAGTATCATGTTAACTATATATATATATATCCATATATATGTCATCATATAGTTTTTACAAGTTTTAACGTTCGTGAATCACCGGTCAACTTGGGTGGTCAATTGTCTATATGAAACATATTTCAATTAATCAAGTCTTAACAAGTTTGATTGCTTAACATGTTGGAAACATTTAATCATGTAAATATCAATCTCAATTAATATATATAAACATGGAAAAGTTCGGGTCACTACAAACATAACTTACATTGAGTATTTATCGCGTAGTGTTACACGGACAGAACTTTGACTTCAAAACCCGTAAAAATAACTTTTACATAACCCAAACTAATCTAATATAAAACTAACCTATACTATATATATATATATATATATATATATATATATATATATATATATATATATATATATATATATTTATTATATATTACAGAGTATTATTATTATTATGTATATATATATATATATTTTTAAAACTGCAGAAGCTCGTGGCCTTTTATAGGCATTTTGGAATCTGGCTGCTCCGCGAGTCGTGGAGTTTTTGGCCTTCAAACTCCGCGAGTCGTGGAGTTTGATTTTTCAGCTCACAATTTTTTGGATCTTAGCTTGTCGACGTAATTAAATAATAATATAATATATAAATAATTTTAAGAATTATTTAATATTATATTTTATTTATGTGCATAGTTGACTTGTAATTTTTGTACTGTTGCGTCGCGCGTTGAGAGTTGACTCATGTCCCGGTTCCGGATTTTTGAACGTCCTTGCGTACAATTTAATATCTTGTACTTTGTGTTTTGAATCTTGTACTCTTGTAATTTCGAGACGTTTCTTATCAATAATTGGAACCTCTTTGATTGTATTTTGTACTTTTGAGCTTTTTGGTCGTTTGCGTCTTCAATTCTTCGTTTTCGCCTTTTGTCTTCGCACTTATTTATTTAGACAATTACAATGAAAATATAATACAATTACATATGAAAACCTATTATTTAGGAGGGATATTGCTATGAAATATATGTTCCTTTTTAGCCTTATCAAACACCCTCAACCAAGGGTTTATACCTACCTCCACAAACCGCCCATTTAGACATCTAAAGTGGACTTCACCAATTACCACTACGGGTGGTAATTCCGACCCATTCAAACAAGTACGATTTAACCAAAATTATACTTGACGCCATTTAACCCAAAATCACTATCCACGATTACTTTCATTCAAAAATGCCACTTAATACCTCACAAAAGCGTTTAACATCCATTTCACCTAAACTAGCGTCATTAACAACTTTGACCCATCAAAGTCAATCCATTTTGACATAGGTCCCAAAAACATCTTTAATCCCTAACGGCTAGTGATTTACTTTCCAAAATACCATTTAACACTTTATCAAACATTTATATACTCGATTCATCACATCTTGACCCAAAACATAATTCGACACAAATCAAAGTCAATACCCATTTTGACTAGTACACAAGTCCTTATGAACATCTATACACTAACACATTTATGATTTAGTGATTATACCCAAAACCATGACCAAATTCGTCATCAAACCCTAACCCGCCAATAACGGGTCAAAACCCATCTACTAACCACAACAAACCCATTTCATAACTATTCAAGGGTTTCTAACAAAATCAAGCTCAAATTCTAATTTGAATATCAAAATCAAATAAAGAAAATCGGAGTTAGGACTTACCACCACTACCAAAACGTAACTAAGAATGCAAGGAACAACTTTAACACTCGAACCTTCACCCGATTCAAGCTTCTTCTTCTCCAATCGAAGCTTTCTCTCTCTAAAACTCCTTCTCTCTCTAAGATAAGATGAGAGAGATGTATGGATGTCAGAATGATCCAAAATAGGATCTAAAACTGATATTAAGGCTACAAATCCGTCCACATGTGAAAAGACACAAATACCCCTTTTAATTTGTTAAAATTCCAACAGCTGGCCCGTCAGACCATTTGGACAGCGTCCCATCTTTCATTGGTGGAGGGCGTCCCAAAAACTGGACGGCGTCCCACTGAACTGAGGCTGAACTGAAACAGCAACTTCTTTCAGGGACTAAAATTGTCTGAGTCTGGTTTTGATGTAAATTCTGAAAATGCATAATTGTTAGATAGACTTTTAGTGGCGCTTTCTGATGCACATATTTACTGACACTTTCAGGAACACTTTCTAATGCATAAAATTTCAGGATCTTACAACTATCTCCCACTTAAATTGGATCACGTCCTTGTAATCCGCACCTACACTAGAAGTTAAGCACTTCTCCCTCGAACATTTTCGCTCCCAACGCAGAGTCACACGTGCAGTAATCACGCATTTGAAATCTCACTTCGTACACTAACGCATCATATTACAACAACCGTGCTTCACAATCGTCCTAAAAGTAGAACAATTCACCGACAACCATCGTTGTCACGCCTCACGATCCTACGAAGCACAACCAAGCCCGACATCCATAAAATTTTTTGCAAATCTAAAGATCTCACCACACGCTAATAATCACTAGCGTACACTACCGCAACAAGCGATATCTCATACTCTCGAAGTCCAGAATTCCCGCTTAGGAAAATACGAAAAACACCACGTATCTCTTCAAGTCCTCTCAGCTACAACTCACAACAAGCTACATCAATAACTACATCAACCAACGCAATCTACTAAATCCACTACGTCGTGAACCATATCTTGCATTAATCCAATCGAGAAGGATTCATGCTTCCTTAAAACTCCGTACTCCATCGGTTCATAAACGTACTACTCAACCGGTCATTCATGAACATTCTCTGGATCGAGAACCAACTTTCTCCTGCTCCACAACTGGGTCATTCCTTCAATGAAGAAATTTCGGTAACCCCAAAATAATCACTTAGGAGCACCACTTTTCCATCAATCGATCCGCACACGACCATCCGTCACTGGATTAATCCAGGACGACAATAATACACCACGAGTTAGACGAAACATCAACACTTAGTCACTGGTTTTCTCTCATAAACCCTACAACACATTCATACAATACGGCTTCCTAGTACTAGCATGAAGACTATTCGTCTACTAGAATCCCGTCAACGGCGATTTATCATCACAAAATTCCGCAATTCACCACACGACCTACATATATATTCACCAACGCTGGGTGAACCTTCCTGCCTAGACCGTCCGTTAAGGATGGTCTCGACATTCCAGTGCAACTAACGGTCACATCAATAAGGAACATACTCTCGCAAACAAACAACATCCGCGTGTCTCGATTAAAGATAATCAGAATCGACACTCACCGCTTCACAATCATCCGTAAAGTGGAATAATCCACTGACAATTTCCAAGATCACATTTCTCGACAGGGAAAATACAGTAATCACCACGATATCGAACTCGTTCACATTCAATAATCCTATCCGAGTTTCACGACAACCCAGATTTTCACTACGAGAGCACCCACAATGACCGCTTCATTTTCTCACTTCTGTGGTCTTAAACTGCATACTTGGTCTCATATCGCACTTTAGTACTACACGACCATCTTACATAAGAAGTCTTACACTTCCTTTCACCCCATCATCAGAATCTTCACAGATAACATTCCGGAATTTTAACTCACAATCGTAATGCACGATCTCGAGTCGACATCAAAAACCCGTCACTCTTCCTCACTAGGAACTCCGAATACCTATTGAGACTTTGCACGGTACACTCCGACACTTCGCTATACATAACACCACTGGATCTTCCTCGGGTGGCAGTAAAAACTCCCCCACTTAGAATTTGGCTCCCCATTCTCACCGCCAAGATGATAACATCCTCTGGAATTATCATTTCACGAAACACATGACCATTCTCATCGTTGGTCATAAACACCAAATCATTGCAATTTCACTTCAGGCTCTCAGAGCCGACATAGACAATCACTTGAGATGTCGTACACACTACCATATCGCAAGTTCATACCACAAATCACAATTAACAGCTCTCCAACGTTCGCAAAGCGAACTCCACCAAAGTCCCACTTACGCCTCTAAGCCTTGGCATATGCCTCTCCGCTTAATTAGTCGTGCATCTCAGTCGAGATCACCCGACCTTCCACTCAATGAACCATTATCCGTAATTGCTCACTCTCATGGAGAAGAGTGACCAATCCGATACAATAATTGCGTTGACCACAATATCAATACTTCATCATAACCTTAGGCCTAACCGACCATTAAGTCCATCACCAGTTCACCGGTCATCTTTACCCTTCTAACACTTAAGAGCAACAAGATTCGCTCATCCCTCACTTCATAAGAAGTGTTTACCGCAATGCTCTTAGACTTCGACTTTTGCAACAGTCGAATTACTATCACCCGTCGATCACTATTGTAATCTCTGCTGCTTCTAAGGGTACCTCACGGGAACCCTAAGCACAAAGTGATCACACCATCCCCGGAGTTGAACATTACACTTAGCAGGTATAAAGGGGGCACCTGACGCAGTGTCATGCAGACTCCCATCATAATCTACGGAAATTTAGAAACTCGATCTTCAGGTTCCATACAACCGATGTCACCCATCTCTCCATATTAATGACCCGAAGTCATACCTACCCGACAAACCTTACGGTTTATTGTCTTATCGAAAGTTTCTACCGATCACACGCTACCCGCAATTTCCACAAGGCCAATCGATATATCCTTACGAAACCTTTCATTTAACACTAAAGAGATGCTTGGGAACACCAAGTCTTATACTCTATCGCACAATGACACAACCACATAATCAAGGGGTATTCCGTTAGGAATGTCACCCTGTAATCCACAACATGCTAACACACTACGGAAAAATCATCATACGGGTCCTACTCCCATGAGTTTAATGACCCGAAGACTCCTCGGTTTGCCAATTCCAAGGCGACTCACAACTAGAATCCCTACACGATTCTCTAATCGCACACTCTTCCGAGTGTGACCCAATACCACAATCATTAGACTTGTTACATCCCATTACGGGATTAAAGTCCTTGTCGCACACACATACACACTAATCGGTTATCCAAGTTACGATGGTGATGTGCGTAGAGGTGTATACGAAATAGTTATATATTTATTACGAAATACTATTAAATACGATACATTTTTACACAAGTTATTTATTTATTTATAGAGTGGATATACCTAAACCTTGCTACAACACTTATAGGCAGTGTACCTAATCGTACAGTAGTGTAGTTTTTAGTAAGTCCAGTTCGTTCCACAGGGAGCTGGCCAAGTTTAACGCTATATTTTTAAAACTATATTTGTATAAATATAAATATAAATATAAATATAAATATAAATATAAATATAAATATAAATATAAATATAAATATAAATATAAATATAAGTAGTATTATTATTATAAAAGGGGGTTTTTACCATTTAATGACCGGTTTGTCGATTTTAAAACTTTAGTCGCAGTTAAAACCTAATGTAAAATATTAAAAATATTAAAAAACTTAATTTAAAGCGTAAAGTAAATGACAATAATTAAAGTGCGATAAATTAAAGTGACGATAAATAAAATTGCGATAATTAAAAAATACGATAATTAAAATGACAATAAATTAAAGTGCGATAATTAAAAGTGCAATTAAATATGAAATAAAGGAATTATGCTTATTTAAACTTCCGTAATCATGATGTTTGACGTGTTGATTTTAGTTTATTACCATGGGTTAATTGTCCTTTGTCCTGGATTATTCAATATGTCCATCTGGTTTTTGTCCATAACAGTCCATCAGTCATAAATATAAAGTGCGAGTGTCCTCGTCAAATTATCCTTATATCCAAAGTCAAATATTCCAACTAATTGGGGACTTAAACTATAATTACACCAATTTTCCTTGTATATAATTCACCCCTATTATAATAAGTCCATTGACTATTAATCCATTCCCGTGTCCGGTTAAATGAACGATTATTAGTACTTATAAATATCCCACCCATCGTGTCCGATCGAGTGTATGTGGTTATTTATAGGTACATCCAATTGTAAATCTTTATACTAAATTAACAAACTATCATTTAATTAAACAAGTATAAATCCCATTAATAGCCCATAGTCTAGTTTCCACAAGTGTCGTTCTTTTGTCCAAACCCCAATTATGGTACAAAGCCCAATTACCCCGTCTTTAATATTTAGCCCAACATCATGATTACTTCGGCTTAAATAAGCATAATAATAACTTAGCTACGAGACATTAATTTAAAAAGGTTGAACATAACTTACAATGATTAATAATAGCGTAGCGTTACACGGACATAATTTCGACTTACACACTTACAACATTCGCTAACATACCCTTATTATTAAAATTAAAATTAAAATTATAATATATATATATATATATATATATATATATATATATATATATATATATATATATATATTACATTGAGAGATAGAGAAGAGAAAAAGATGTGTGATATTCGGCCGAAAACTGCGAAATTTATAGGATGTCACCAACTTTTTAGCTCCATGCGATCGCATGGAAATTGGTCTTGCTGGCCATGTGATCGCATGGCCTGGGATTCCAGCTCACATTCGATTGTCACCTAGTTTGCCGACGGTTTTATATATAATATAATATATATATAATTTTAATAATTAATTATATATTATATTATATTCATGTGCATAGTTGACTTGTAATTTTTAGTCCGTTGCGTTGAGCGTTGAGAGTTGACTCTGGTCCCTGTTCCGGATTTTCGATCGTCCTTGCGTACAATTTAATATCTTGTACTTTGCGTTTTGCGACTCGTACTCTTGTAATTTTGAGACGTTTCTCATCAATAATTTGAACCACTTTGATTGTACTTTGTACTTTTTAGCTTTTTGGTCGTTTGCGTCTTCAAATCGTTGAATCTGTCTTTTGTCTTCACCTTTTATTATTTAAACGAATATCACTTGTAAATAGAACAATTGCAACTAAAAGCTTGTCTTTCTTGAGGGATAATGCTATGAAGTATATGTTCATTTTTAGCATTATCAAAATATTCCCACACTTGAGTGTTGCTTTTCCTCAAGCAATATAGTCTTGAAATAAAAATACTAGAATCACTTCTTTATTCTTCACACTTTGTACATCAGTGATTTCTATACGGCGGTATGAACAATGATAGTAACGTTGTAGTTTACAGTCCCACATGACTATGAAAATTTAGATCCTTTTAGGAAATTGGATCTTTATGAAAACATTTGATCTTTTGAAAATTAAAATCTAGCTTTTATCCTAGATAAGTTTTCCGGAATAACCCTTCACCGGTGTTTTTAAATTGTTTTTGTTGGTTTGGTGGGTCTCATATTTGAAAATTTTAGCCCAAAACTTATGGTTTTGTGTCACCCACTCGCTAACCTTGTATTAGGAAAGCAACACGTCCAGTATACTTGTTACGTATATTACCTTTCGGTAAACTACCGTCCGGTTGTAAAGGAAAGCGTTGAACAAGCAACTGTTAAGGTAATGTCCCGTGACATGCTTTTAATTATAGTCTATAACGTGTCGAATGCAATTACTATCCTTTGTAGGAGCAATAGTAAAGATCACCCTATAATTTTTCGGTCTGGCACAAGGTCATGTCTTCGACCATGCTATGCAACCACCGTTCTTACGGTTGACACCCGATTTGGTTCAGGTGACCTAAAGAATTCCAGGTGAATTCTTAGGATTTTACGTTCAATGGTAATGAACGCATTAAAAATGGGTTTTCAGAAAACAAATCGGTTTGTAATTTTGATCAAAATATTTTCTCGTTCAAGCTCGAGTTTAGATATCATCAAATTCCATGAGTTTATAATTCTCAATCTTTAAAGTCAATCTCAAGGATTGAGTAATATCAGTCTTAAAAGCTGATTTTTGATTTTTAAAGAGATTATCCTTTCTGGGGATCTGATTCATTAGTCTTATAAGCTAATTTGCACGGTGCCCCCCATTGTACTAGACAGATTCTCTCATGGTTAGAATAAGTCTGACCACTTGGCGACCCTGTTTGATGCTGAGGTCCACGGATTTCCAACTGATTTTTGAGAAAACTTTTCAAGGTTTTTCGTAGACTCTACAACTGGTCTGGACGACAACTTCCTGACCTAAATCAAGAAGCGCGTGTCTTTTTTGGAAGACTTAACTTCCTTTTAATGATGGAATTGATTCATCGTGTAGATCCATCTTTCTTTCAAATATATTACAATTTACCGGGTAAAATGGTTAATTTTGTCCAAAACAAAAGTATCTTCAATTATTTGTACAAAAATATGTGATATATGTTTTAAATAACTTGGTAAATTTTTCCCACACTTGGCTTTTGTTTTCCTTTCTTTGCCTTTTTATTGTCTTCTATTCAATTTTAAATGAATTCTAACATTTTGGGTTGTTTCTCAATTTATGTCCTTTTCGAAGTAACAATAATTTCGGTGTTAACACCTAGTTTTATCGTTCATAAATATGTATAAACATGATTTTGAATTCATATATTTGAAAATTTTGAAAAATTTTACTAGAATTGGGTAGTCAGTATATAAGACTAGGGCTGTTCTTTATTATCAGAGAGTACTAGATTCTAATACAACTACTGCGTTACTAGTATTTTTAATGGTAACCAAGTGTATAAGTCAAAAATTTTAAAAATCCGAAAGAATTTAACCCCCTCCCACACTTAAGATCTTGCAATGCCCTCATTTGTAAGAAATCAGTAACAATTTAAATTATTGAGGGTGATTAGCGTAGAAAAATGATTAAATTTTACCAAAGTTTCCAAACATATTGGCGTTTGTTTGCTGAATGATAAATGGTGCACATCATTTGTTCATTCCGTCTTGTTGTTACATCACATTTATTTTTCGTTTTATCGTCAAAATTAGTAACTTTTGCTGAACTTAATGCCAGTCTTTGAAAATGCGCTGTTTTACCCTGTTGTGTACAATTGACAATATACATACATACAAATAATAACATGCATGGTAATTTGAAATGAGACTTAACATCCCACTTTCAAATCAAATATGAAATATTAGTACAACATAATAAAAATATTAAACATTACATTAAAAGTATCACAATTTTATATGTTTAAACATAAATAAATAAAAATAATAAAAAGATAAAAATCATAGAAATCACCAATCGGGAACTTTATCAATCTGGATAGGGGTTCCAGTTCATGTCGTCGGGCGGGTTCCATGGTTGGTTATAGGTGTACTGATAGGCCTGGTTAGGGTCGTAGAGAGTAAATGGTGGTCGCATATCGGGCTGGTGTGGAGGATAGTAAGCAGGTCGGGTCGGTACATAGTGATCCTGAGGTGATAGCTGGCTCATGATCTGATGCTGATGATAGTGCCATCTATCATGCTGTCGTTGCCTAGAATGCTCGTACACATTCTGGGATTACCACTGCTCGTACCGACTACGTCAATCCTGGTTTGTCATTTCTACCTCATCTATACGCTGGTAGACGTTAGTCATAGCCTCCCTAATGACATCCCTAATGTCATCCGGTTCCTCCATTTCCTCATCTGAACCTCTCTTGTGACGGTCGCTCCAAATCCATATGGACAATACGTCATTCATTGATTTCATTGCGAGGTATTTGACCTCTATATGATACGTTTTGTAAACATTGCATTCTTTTGAAAAGGCACACCATAAATGAATATTTAAATCAAAGGACTTCGACATCTGATGATTTCTACATATAGACAATTACCGTAAATAATAGTTTACAATAGTACTTCCATTGACAATGCAGTCAAAATAAGATACATGATGATGATTTGGTGAATGCAACGTTTCCTTGAAAAGTATGTCATGTAAGACTCCATGCACATAGCTTGTCTAACATATAAGCAACAGCGAAAGACTTCTAGTAAACCTGAGAATAAACATGCTAACAAGTGTCAACACAAAGGTTGGTGAGTTCATAGTTTTATTGTTTCGTATAATCTGTATGTAAAGGTGAATCACAAGTTTTTAGTTGTTTCATCCAGAAACGTTTATCAAAATATTCTACGAAATTGAGCACCCTGGTAACTAAACTTAACGTATATATAATTTGTACCCTTTGTATAATCATCTTAATAATATACGCAAACCAACGTGTACGCTTCTCAAATAGCATACGTCCGTTAAAAGGCTAGTGCTCTAGCTCGGACGGGGATATCAAGCCCTACGGATCCATATACTACTACTCGCGCCCACCAGTTCTTATAACTAGCAGTTACTAGTTACCAAAGCTAAGGGATTTTCGGTTCAAACTCAGTGTAGAATTTAGTATGTACTTGTATCCATTGCGTTTAAAATAAAGTGCATGTATTCTCAGCCCAAAAATATATATTGCAAAAGCAATTAAAAAGGGAGCAAATGAAACTCACCTTAGCAGCACATAAAGTTGTTCATCGTAATGTGACTGAAACTCGGTATATCAAATAATCGTAGATCTCAACCTAGAGAACATATGTTGGTCAATAAATGTCTATCAAGCTAGGTCAGGTCATAGTGTATCACAATCCTAATGCTCGAAATTGACATACAAAAGTTATTCAAAGTTGTTTCAAAAAGTCAATTTTGACAATAGTTCAACAAACGAGACGTACCTTATATAAGGATTCATTTACTCGGTTGGTAATATTCAAAAATTCATTTTATCAATCTCGTAAACAAGTTGTTTAAGTATTAATTGCAGATTCAAAAAGCAATTCCAATTAATGTCAATTATAATTCAGTTGACCATATCTTTTGATTCGTTCCTCGAAACTATTCGATATCTAAATGAAAAGTTATTGATTTTTCGCCAGCTTTCCAAAAACATGTATATCATATACCTTTTACCAGTAATATATGTATTTACTTCGTGATTCATCATAACTGTTTAACGACAAAATTTAACATACAAGCATGCATAAATATATATACTCGAGCACTAGACATGGATACACAATTAATGTATAAAAGATAAAATATGAGTGCTTACGTATCAATATTGAGATTCAATATTGTAGGAAAGTACGTAGACGCAACAGAGATGATAAACACTAGATTTGATTCACAAATATACCCTCGAACATTACCCATAACCTCCTTGACAATAACCCATAATTTCCTTAGCTCTATCCCGCTCAAAAACCCATTTTGAAGGTGACACGCTCATAACCTCGTCGTAGTATTTTAGGTATATATACTACTAATAATAATATTATAATAAGATTAATAATAATAATATTAATCTTAATAATAATAATAATAATAATAATAATAATAATAATAATAATAATAATAATAATAATAATAATATAAAAAAATAATAATACAGAGGAATGAATCGAGCTATTATAGTATGTGACCTGCTACAGTACCTCATGCGATCGCATGAGTTTTCAGTGTTTTTGCCATGCGATCGCATGGCCGCCTTATCCTGTTTTTGTTTGCTAGTTCGTCGACATCAAATAGTGTTACTGTAGCAATAGTGTTTACTATAGAAAATAGTGTGTACTGTAGCAAATAGTGTTTTACTATAGCAAATAGTGTTTTACTGTAGCAAATAGTGTTTTACGGTAGGAAAGTCATTTTACTGTAGCAAATAGTATTTTACGGTAGGAAAGTCGTTTTTACTTGTACATATATATATACATACATATAATTATTCATGAATCATCGAGAGCAGTCAAATGTAATTTAATACATGAAACAGTTCTAAAATTTTAAGATTCAACTTCATAGACTTTGCTTATCGTGTCGGAAACATTAAATCATTTAAAGATAAAGTTTAAATTTGGTCAGAAATTTCCGGGTCATCACATCTCTCTACCTGTGGATGACGGCCATCATATGGTATTGCCTGATTGCGTCTGCTCTTTAATACCTTAGCACCCTGATAGACCTTCAATCCTAAAGGATCAACCTGTTCCCTACACACCATCAGTGGACTCCCTTGGTCCCTATCTACACCCAAATACTCTTCAATGAGAGTAACAAAAATACCTCCTCCTATTATTCCCATGTCCTGTATTCTTGCTACTACTTTGGACAGATAAAAACCAACACATTAGGGGATATTAACAAAACTTCTAGTATTTCGAATACACTTAAGGTAAAATAAGTACTGTAAGGTCATCTTTTCCTTGTTTTTACCTCTTTGTGTAATCAAATTAGCTAAAAATCTATGTATAATACGTAGCTCTGCTTTGTTAATATCTAAGTAGGAGTGTCTTCCTCCTAGCGAAAAAACATTATAATCTGACATGCGCCTCCAGACGGCGTTCGCGTCAAAATTCCTATCTACCCGCTCACCATGATAAATCAAATTTGTACAATCGGGTAGTAGTAATTCACCAGGAGTGTAAATCTGTAAAGCCCTGTCCATGTCCAGCATGGACATCCTGTACATCCTACGGCCAAGTAAAAATCTAAGAAAACTTCTATCATCTAGCCTATCTACATCCGCATTAAGTGAAATAGTACTCATAAGCTCAACGCACCACTCTTTATATACAGGCATACGAATAGTGAATAACCGTTCCCAATCGGGAAAAGAAGAGTTGCCATACCTTTGGATCAGGTGCTGCCTAACTGAGTTAACTAGTTGGACCCTTTCCAAAGGCTCTCAATCGATTACCCTCGGCACTTCTACATTTTTCGGTATCAGTTTAAATTTGTTACTTTGATACGTCGGGTAATCTCTCCAACTTCGATCAAATCTCAAATTAGGATGCAACTGTTCTTCATGAATCGTTGGGTGTGCTATTATCGGATGAATTGGAAATTGTACGTAGGCATTAACATATTCTTGCTGCGGATCATAATATGGTACGTGTTGATTAGGTTATTGTTGTTCCTGTTGTTGCTCTGGTTCATATTGCATTTCTGGTTCAGGATCTGGAGCAGGTTGCCTAGATGATGATGATGCACCATCAGTATCGGTAAATCTCTGCAAAACACATTAAACACAAAATTTGTGCATCCAAATATGCATTAGTGTTAGCAAAATAACAACTTGAAACAATTACAATAACATGTTTAATCAAAATTAAACTTATACACATTTTCACAATTTTAACAATTCTACACTTTTTCAAATAAGCATATATGAAAATGTTTACAAAGTTCATAACCATTCAACTCAAATAACATGTTAAAATAACCATTACTATCAATTAAACAAGTTTCAAATGGCATTTACATCAATTAAATCAAGTTCATGAATTTTAGACCTAAAAAGTCCACTTTAATTCTCAAAAATCATGTTTAGGATCAAAGTTTGGATCGTTTAGCTACCTAAACATGTTACACTACTTAATTTAACAATAATTCATGACAAAAATCGGCCATAACCTGTTTATATCAAAAAGCCCCAAATTGCTCAAGAACACAAACCCTAGATTCCTAAAATTTTTGAAGTGTTTTGGTTCAAATCATATTAAATAGCATCAATCTAGATTATACATGCATAATATACTAACAATTTAACTCTAATTAAACTAGAAATTAACAAAATTAAATTAGGTAAATTATAGTTCAAGAACACTAAAAATCAAATTTAAAGAGGTTTAGGGGTGTAATTGTTACCTTCTTTGAAAAACTTCTGAACAATTTCATGATTAGAGCGGATTATAGCAAGAAATATGGTGAATTTTGGTGAAAATTTGCGAATTTTTGAGAGGTTTTTGGGTTATTTTCGGTTGTGTATGTGTGTGTTTGTGGGAAGAACAGACTGCTCGTCTGTTTATGTTTCTGGCCTGATTTTCCTTTCCATGCGACCGCATGGATTCTAAGAGGAAACCCCATGCGATCGCATGGGGTCCGATTTTTTTTTTAAATAACCTTTACTAATAAAACATATAATTAAATTAAATTTAAAATTTTGTTTTCCTTTTTATTTAGGACGAGGTTGTTTCGGATCGATGTCCTAGTCCGTCCCTCGACAAAATTTTAAAAATTTGTCATTTTTAAGCGTGGTTTTAAAAGCAAAGATTTTTTTTGGGTTTTTTTAAATGTTTTTGGCATACTTTAATTCAATAAGATTAAAAATAATGATAATAAAAGTTCTCGTCCCTCCCTTGGGTAGAGCAATTTCGGTTCAATGACCTAATTTTCAACTCACGACGAATTTTAAAAATCAAATTTTTAACTTAGTGAAATAAAGTAAATTTTTGTTTTTAAATTCACACCAAACTTAAATTTAAAATGCATAAAATTAAAAATTCATATTATTAAAATTAAAAATTCACACCAAACTTATATTATATTTTTGTTTTTATACATACAAACTTATATTAAAAATATTAATTTTTAAAATATTTACAAACTTAAATATATTGATTTTAAAAAGTTTATAATATTAATTTAATATTTATATATTAATTTTAAAAACATGGTAAAAAAATAAAATTAAAAATCTTTTTGGTCTTTTATCCCACTTTAATCAATCAAATATTATCAAAAATATACGCCCCTCTTTTCGGTAAAGTAATTTCGGTTCCATAACCTAGTTTTACTCCTGAAGAATTTTTGAAATATTTTGGTTTGATTGATTAAAGATATTTATACCTTAAGAATAAACGGTAAATTTCGCAGTGATGTAATAAATTTTTGTATGATATCAATAATTTCGGTTACGCATACCTAATTTTATTGAATACCAATTTAATACTTTATAGCGAACGATTCAGCGTTTATTATCAAAAGGTTAAAAGCAATAAAAATAAAAATTGTACATACTTACCTGTGAGAAAGAATTCTCTGAGGCCTGCTTTAGCCGACTCATATGAGAGTCATGTGATTTGGTTTTCCATAACTACATAAGCATAACCTCGATTTTTCAATATCTTTTCTTCTAAACATATAAACGGTCCTTCTCTGCATAGAGTAACAAATTCGGCATTTGAATATGTTTGATTATTTGAACATTTACCTTCGTGTGACCATTTTCCGCATTTATAACATCTTTCAAGGTGTCGTGCTCTTCTTTTTATTGTGGATTTTGATTTTCCTTTACCAAAATGTATCTTATGATGATCTTTTCTGAGTTCTTTCCTTACTTCGTCACATCTGCTTCTTATTACTGACACCAGGTCACTCGGGAGCGTGTCATTATTACGTTTAGTAATCAAAGTGTGTAGCATTAGACCATGGTTCAGATCAAAGGAATTCTTCATCTCGTAAAACCTAAAAAAAATAAAAATTCAGAATGGAGGGAGAAGACTAGTTCTTTAGGGTCTGCTAGGGAAAGACCATTCGGATTCCATTCTCGAGAACTTACATGAAAACAGAATATCTAACTCTAACAGAAATATATATTACCCTAAAAAGATTTGAACCTTCCCACACTTAGTTAGTTGTGGTGTCGAAATTGTGATTAACTTCATCTTCAACTTCCATTGGATTATCTATGTAATGTTTAACTCTGTTACCATTAACCTTAAATTCAATTCCATTTAAATTTATTAATTCTACTGTTCCGTACGAGAAAACTCTTTTGACTATGAATGGTCCAGACCATCTTGATTTCAATTTTTCAGGAAATAGCTTGAATCGTGAATTGAAAATAAGAACTCTGTCTCCTTCTTTAAATTCTTTTGAACTTCTGATTCTTTTATCATGCCATTTCTTCGTTCTTTCTTTATAGATTAACAAATTTTCGTATGCTTCATGTCTTAATTCTTCTAATTCATTTAGTTGACTTAATCGTAGACGTCCAGCTTCATGTAAATCAAGATTACATGCCTTCAAAGCCCAAAATGCTTTGTGTTCAATTTCTACTGGAAGGTGACATGCTTTTCCGTAAACGAGTCTAAAAGGTGTGGTTCCAATTGGAGTTTTGTAGGCTGTTCTAAAAGCCCAGAGTGCATCCTCCAATTTCATGGACCATTCCTTCGGATTTGATCCTACGGTTTTCACTAGAATACATTTTAATGCTCGGTTGGTATTTTCAACTTGTCCACTTGTTTGTGGATGATAAGCAGTAGAGATTTTATGAGTTACTCCATATCTTTTGAGAACTTTCTCAAGTTGATTATTACAAAAATGAGTACCCCGATCACTTATTAAAGCTTGCGGTGTTCCAAACCTTGCAAAAATACGTTTTAAAAGGTTGACTACAACTCGTGCATCGTTAGTTGGGAGAGCTTGTGCTTCCGCCCATTTAGATACATAATCAATGGCAACGAGAATGTAGAGATTATTATGAGATTTTTGAAATGGACCCATAAAGTCAATACCCCAAACGTCAAATACTTCACATACTTGAATGATATTTTGTGGCATTTTATCACGTTGACTTATTTTTCCGGCCCTTTGACATGCATCACGGGATTTGCAAAGAATGTGTGCGTCTTTGAAAATTGTAGGCCAATAGAATCCAGCATCGTAAACTTTCCTTGCTGTGAGTTGAGGCCCATAATGCCCTCTTGTTGGTCCTGTGTGACAATGGTTTAAGATTTGACTGGCTTCATCTCCGAATACACATCGGCTTATTATTCCATCAGGACAACTTTTAAACAAATGTGGATCTTCCCAGAAATAGTGTTTTATATCACTAAAGAATTTCTTTCGTTTTTGGTACGATAATCCTTTTTCAAGGAATTTACATACTAAGTAGTTTGCATAGTCTGCAAACCATGGAATTTCACTATAATCTATCTTCAATAGATATTCATCAGAAAAGTTATCTTGTATGGCCGATTCATTTAGAACTTCTAATTCAGGATTTTCAAGATGAGAAAGATGATCAGCTGCTAGATTTTATGCCCCCTTTTTATCTCGGATTTCAATATCGGACTCTTGTAAGAGTAAGATCCAACGAATTAATCGTGGTTTGGCATCTTGTGTCGAAAATAGGTATCTAAGAGTAGAATGGTCGGTATAGACCACCGTTTTTGCTAGAACGAGATATGAACGAAATTTGTCAAAAGCAAAGACAATAGCAAGGAGTTCTTTTTCAGTAGTTGTGTAATTCGTTTGTGCTCCTTGTAACGTCTTACTCGCATAATAAATAGGTTGAAATCGTTTTTCAATCCTTTGTCCTAAAACGGCTCCCATTGCAAAATCACTTGCATCGCACATTAGTTCAAATGGTAGATTCCAATTTGGAGTTATCATGATCGGCGCATTAGTGAGTTTTTCTTTAAGAATATTAAAAGATTTAATGCATTCATCCGAAAAGATGAATGGAGCATCCTTTTCTAAGAGTTTATTCATAGGAGTGACAATTTTAGAAAAATCTTTTATGAAACGTCGGTAAAAACCGGCATGCCCTAGAAAACTCCTAACTCCTCTAACATTGGTGGGATGTGGAAGTTTAGCAATTACATCTACTTTAGCTCTATCTACTTCAATTCCTTCCTTTGAAATTTTATGGCCAAGAACGATGCCTTCTTTAACCATGAAATGGCATTTCTCCCAATTAAGATTTGATTGTTCACATCTAATTAGCATTCGTTCAAGATTAACTAGACATGATTTAAATGTATCACCGAAGATTGAAAAGTCATCCATGAAAACTTCCATGCATTCTTCTATCATGTCGTGAAAAATTGCCATCATGCACCTTTGAAAGGTTGCAGGGGCGTTGCAAAGTCTAAATGGCATGCGTTTGTAAGCAAAAGTACCATAAGGGCACGTGAACGTGGTTTTCTCTTAATCTTCGGGTGCTATTGGAATTTGAAAATATCCGGAGAAACCATCAAGAAAACAATAGTAACTGTTTCCAGCTAATCTTTCCAACATTTGATCAATGAAAGGTAAGGGAAAGTGATCTTTTCTGGTGGCGTCATTTAATTTTCTATAATCTATACAAACACGCCATCCTGTTACAGTCCTAGTAGGAATAAGTTCATTTTTTTCATTTGTTATGACAGTCATGCCACCCTTCTTAGGTACGCATTGAACTGGGCTTACCCATGGACTATCAGAAATTGGATAAATTAAACCTGCATCAAGCAGTTTAATAATTTCTTTCTTAACAACATCTTAAATATTAGGATTTAGTCTTCGTTGGCGTTGCACATACGTTTTATGACCTTCTTCCATAAGGATTTTATGTGTGCAATACGAAGGACTTATGCCTTTAATATCATGAATCTTCCATGCAATAGCTAGTTTATGAGCTTTTAGCACAGAAATGAGTTGAGATTTTTCATTTTCCGTAAGAGAAGACGATATTATTATAGGTAATTCAGATTCACCATGTAAATAAGCATATTCCAAATGGTTTGGAAGTGGCTTTAACTCTAATGTCCGTGGTTCTTCTATCGATGATTTGTATCGATATCTGTCTTCTTCTTTTAGCATTTGAATTTCTTCTGTTGTTGGTTCATACCCATTAGCCATAAGTGTAGCTAACATTTCCGCTTCATCAATTGGTTCAGTTCCTTCTCCTAACGAACATTCTCCTGTTCCTTGTAATTCTGGAAATTCTTCTAACAATTCTGCATGTGAATCTATAGTTTGAATATAATAACATGTATCATCTGCAGATTGCGGTTGTTGTATGGCTCTATCAACTGAAAAGGTAACACTCTCGTCCTCTATACTTAGGGTCAGTTTCTTACCGAACACGTCTATTATTGCTTTAGCCGTGTTTAAGAATGGTCTTCCTAATATGAGAGAAACTCGAGAATCTTCTTCCATATCCAGAATAACAAAATATACTGGAAATACTAAAGTACCAACTTTAACTAGCATGTTCTCCATTATCCCTCTAGGATATTTTACTGATCGATCGGCTAGTTATATGCTTATTCGTGTTGGTTTCAATTCTCCAAGGTCTAGTTTAGTGTATAGTGAATACGGCATTAGATTTATACTAGCACCTAAGTCTGCCAATGCTTCTATTGAACTAAGACTACCCAGAAAACATGGAATTATGAAACTTCCTGGATCTGATAATTTTTCTGGTATCTTATTCAACAGTACTGCAGAACAATTAGCATTCATAGTAACAGCCGAGAGTTCTTCCATTTTCTTTCTATTTGTGATTAGATCTTTCAGAAATTTAGCATATCTAGGCATTCCTGAAATCACATCAATGAAAGGAAGATTGACATGTATTTGTTTAAACATATCCAAGAATTTGGATTACTCGGCTTCAAGTCTTTCTTTTCTCATTTTACTCGGGTAAGGAAGTGGTGGTTGGTTTGGTTTAACGTAAGGTTTGGCCTTAACTATGTTATCTTCATTAACTTTTTCAACTACCGGTTCTTTTTCCTTTTCTTGCTCAGACTGTGGTTCTTGTGTAGTAGGAATAGCGTCATCAGAAATTACAGGCATTTCAGGTGGTTTAAGTGTAATACCACTTCTTGTGGTAATGGCTTTAGCTGTTTCATTTCGAGGGTTAGCATTTGTATCGCTAGGTAGACTTCCCAGTTTTCTTTCACCTATCAACCTTGCTAGGTTACTTGCTTCTTGTTCCAAATTTTGAATAGAAGCTTGTTGATTTCTAAATGCTTGAGCATTTTGTTCATTCGTTTGTTTCTAAGATGTGAAAAATTGCGTTTGAGATTCAACTAGCTTCGACAACATATCTTCTAAATTTGGCTTTTTATCATCGGTTTGTCGTGGTTTATTTTGAAAAATAGGTATTTGCTGATTGTAAGTATTGTTGGATACTTGTTGATTGTTAGGACCTTGTTGGTTGTTGTATGGAACATTTCGGTTATAATTCTGGTTTTGATTGTAGATTGGTCTTGGCGGTTGATAATTATTCTGATAATTATTTCCAGGCCTTTGGTTTATGTATGAAACATTCTCTCTTTGTTCCATTGTTTGTTCAATACTGAGACAATCTTTTGTCAAATGTGGTCCTCCACACTGCTCACAACTAATTCGTATTGAGTGAATATCCTTAGTCATCTTTTCCATTCGTCTCTCGACAGCATCTACCTTTGCGGAAATGGAATCAAAGTCATGGCTAGAATCGGCTCTAGCTGCTTTAGATGATCTAACGATATCTTTTTCTTGATGCCACTCATGTGAGTGGGAAGCAGTGTTATCAATAATTTTGTAAGCTTCCGTTGCGGTTTTCTTCATAATGGAACCACCAGCTGCTATATCTTTGTCTTTTCGTGTAGTGATGTCGCATCCTTGGTAGAATATTTGTACTATTTGATAAGTGTCTAAACCATGTTGCGGACATCCTCTCAATAACTTTCCAAATCTTGTCCACGCCTCATATAGAGTTTCATTTGGCTTTTGCGTGAAAGTAACTATTTCTCCTTGAAGTCTTACGGCTTTAGATGCCGGAAAGAATTGTATAAGAAAATTTTCAACTAAAACGTCCCAAGTATCAATCCCCCCTTCAGGTAACGATTCTAACCAATCTTTGGCTTCTCCCTTTAAAGTCCAGGGAAATAACATGAGATATATCTGTTCATCCTCCACTTCTCTAATTTTAAATAGAGTACATATCCTATTAAAGGTTTGTGATGACCCGGAAATTTCTGACCAAATTTAAACTTTATCTTTAAATGATTTAATGTTTCCGACACGATAAGCAAAGTCTAAGAAGTTGAATCTTAAAATTTTAGAACTGTTTCATGTATTAAATTACATTTGACTGCTCTCGACGATTCCTGAACAATTATATGTATGTATATATATATATATATGTACAAGTAAAAACGACTTTCCTACCGTAAAATACTATTTGCTACAGTAAAATGACTTTCCTACCGTAAAACACTATTTGCTACAGTAAAACACTATTTGCTACAGTGAAACCGTATTTTGCTACATTGCTACAGTGAAAACACTATTTACTACAGTAAAACACTATTTGCTACAGTGATTTGCTACAGTGCTACAGTGAAAACACTATTTACTACAGTAAAACACTATTTGCTAACTATTTGCTACAGTAAATACTATTTGCTACAGTAAACACTATTTGATGCCGCCGAACTAGCAAACAAAAACAGGATAAGGCGGCCATGCGATCGCATGGCAAAAACACTGAAAACTCATGCGATCGCATGAGATACTGTAGCAGGCCACATACTATAAAAGCTCGATTCATTCCTCTGTATTATTATTTTTTTTATATTATTATTATTATTATTATTATTATTATTAAGATTAATATTATTATTATTAATCTTATTATAATATTATTATTAGTAGTATATATACCTAAAATACTACGACGAGGTTATGAGCGTGTCACCTTCAAAATGGGTTTTTGAGCGGGATAGAGCTAAGGAAATTATGGATTATTGTCAAGGAGGTTATGGGTAATGTTCGAGGGTATATTTGTAAACTAAATCTAGTGTTTATCATCTCTGTTGCGTCTACGTACTTTCCTACAATATTGAATCTCAATATTGATACGTAAGCACTCATATTTTATCTTTTATACATTAATTGTGTATCCATGTCTAGTGCTCGAGTATATATATTTATGCATGCTTGTATGCTAAATTTTGTCGTTAAATAGTTATGATGAATCACGAAGTAAATACATATATTACTGGTAAAAGGTATATGATATACATGTTTTTGGAAAGCTGGCGAAAAATCAATAACTTTTCATTTAGATATCGAATAATTTCGATGAACGGATTAAATGATATGATCAACTGAATTATGATTAACGTTAATTGAAATTGCTTTTGAATCTACAATTAAGATTTAAACAACTTGTTTACAAGATTGATAAATTGGATTTTTGAATATTACCAACCGAGTAAATGAATCCTTATATAAGGTATGTCGATCTCGAGCATTAAGATTGTTATACACTATGACCTGACCTAGCTTGATAGACATTTATTGACCAACATATGTTCTCTAGGTTGAGATCTACGGTTATTTGATATTCCGAGTTTCGGTCACGTTTTGGTGAACAACTTTATGTGCTGCTAAGGTGAGTTTCATTTGCTCCCTTTTTAATTGCTTTTGCAATCTATATTTTTGGGCTGAGAATACATGCACTTTATTTTAAACGCAATGGATACAAGAACATACTAAATTCTACACTGAGTTTGAACCGAAAATCCCTTAGCTTTGGTAACTGTTAACAACCAGTTATAAGAACTGGTGGGCACGAGTAGTAGTATATGGATCCATAGGGCTTGATATCCCCGTCCGAGCTAGAGCACTAGCCTTTTAACGGACGTATGCGATTTGAGAAGCGTACACGTTGGTTTGCGTGTATTATTAAGATGATTATACAAAGGGTACAAATTATATATACGTTAAGTTTAGTTACCAGGGTGCTCAATCTTGTAGAATATTTTGATAAACGTTTCAGGATTAAACAACTGAAATCTTGTGATCTACCTTTATAAACAGATTATGCGAAACATTAAAACTATGAACTCACCAACCTTTGTGTTGACACTTGTTAGCATGTTTATTCTCAGGTTTCCTAGAAGTCTTCCGATGTTGCTTATATGTTAGACAAGCTATGTGCATGGAGTCTTACATGACATACTTTTCAAGGAAACGTTGTATTCACCAAATTATCACCATGTATCTTATTTTGACTGCATTGTCAACGGAAGTACTATTGTAAACTATTATTTACGGTGATTGTCTATATGTAGAAATCATCAGATGTCAAAAACCTTTGATTTAAATATTCATTTATGGTGTGCCTTTTCAAAAGAATGCAATGTTTACAAAACGTATCATATAGAGGTCAAATACCTCGCAATGAAATCAATGAATGACGTATTGTCCATATGGATTTGGAGCGATCGTCACAGTTGGTATCAGAGCGTTGGTCCTAGTGAACCAGGTCTTGCATGAGTGTGTCTAACTGGTTATTGTTAGGATGCATTAGTGAGTCTGGACTATGACCGTATATCTTTTTACCAAGTTTTGCTTACCATTTATCGTCAAAAATTACTTGCTTATCATTCCTAAGTCTAGACACGTCTTACTGCATTTACTGCATAGATAATGTACCGACAAAATTCATATCTTAGCATATCTGTTACTGTAAACTTTTCCTGACATCTTCCGAAAATTTCTCCGTAATTTACGGGATTTTGGTATTATATATACATATGTAAATTATGTATTGAGGAGTACCAATCTAAATTCTATAATCTATCTTATATCAAAAATCAATTCCCTGATTATACAAGATGGATCACGTATCTAGTTCAAATTTCTTAAATTCCGACATCTATTCCGATATGGATATTCACATGAACTCCGAAGACAGTGTAACCGGAATGGATCAACCAATTAGCCATCATCTATTCTGGATGAATTGGGGATGGGTTCGTAGCTTACTTAGTCATTGGAGACAAGAAGAAGGCGATCCCTTCCATCCACCACATTGCCCTCTTGGCGAAGAACCTGAAGCACTTACCGGCGAACCTGTCCGTAATACCATTTTCTCTCTCATTTCCAGAGTATCTAGTCATGATTTTATACTATCTCACATTCTAAATCTTATTCGTCCGCTCGTCCGAACCACCGATCATCCCGGTATAATAGAAGAAGTCAACAAGCTTCGCGCTCGGGTAGTGGCTTTGGAGAATATGGTGCGAAGGTTACAAACACCAGCAGCAGCACCAGCAGCATAACCAGTACCACCATCATCAACAACAACAGTACCATTACCACCATCAACAACCACATCCGCATCCCACACCTCAATATCACATCTAAAAACTGTACTTCATATATCAACATCATACGCACCGTAGATACCAAGGAGTGCCAACAACAATAAATGATGAAGTACTGATTCATAACTTCATCGAAGAAATATTCTACGGTGATTATGTAATCTCTAAAATCTTAGAGATTATTTATCCCAGTTCTAACCGTAAATTAGATAAATAGAAGGAAGAATAGAAACCCTGACAAGAATGATGCGTAAGGTACAAGCTAGACTTGTTTTACCAACAGCATCAATAGTACCCTTAGCCTCACCAGCATAGTTAGTGCTGCCAACATCATTAGAATCATCAGCACCTCTAACATCACAAGCTCCGCCAGTTCAAGAAAGCACCGTGGATATTATTACAAGTCAACAACGCGTATATTTGTATCAACGAGTTATGAAATATTAACTCATTCTCTCTGAAGAATTTATATGTATATCTTATATATATATATATATATATATATATATATATATATATATATATATATATATATATATATATATATATATTTTAAAACCATCATAAATCTTTTCGTACTAAGCTATTAAGTATGAATTAAAAAAGGGTAAATACTACTCGGTTAAATTCATATTACTAATATGCTATGATGTACATCCTTCGTTAACAACTTAACCTTCATTAACTACAATCTCTGTTTCAATCCAAAGAATTCCGTTTCATAATAAACCAAGTGTATTATTCAATAATATGGTTGATTTTACACTTTCATCTTCGATGAACTCGAAACTTTCTAGAAAACATCATTTGCACCTTGCGAAGTTTGCAAGAATTCCACGAATATCAACACCCTTCACCAAGGAATATCAATAAGAATAAATAATGAAGTATTTATTTCATTAGCGAAATACTCCGCAAAGATTATGTAATCTTTAATATTTTAGAGATTATTCATTTCTAATTCAAGCCGAAAATCAAATGAGCTTAATATGATATTAACTCATTAAATCTGTATTACATCTGAAGAAAATATAAATACATATATTTTCATAAAAACGGTAATAAAAATTCTTTTGTACAAAGTATTAATTGTGAAATCTTTAACGGGTAGGTAATACTCGGGAAATATATAAGTTCGCAATTAATATGTTATATTGTACATTCTTCAACTTTGATTCAAAAATTATTAACTATGCTCACAGCGATATACAATCGTTTTCATACAAATTCAATTACATATTATGATATTGACGGATCAGAATCCAAGTCATAACTCTGAACCGGTGAAATCATTCTTAGATCTCTACATCTTTCAAAGCAATACTTTGACTTCAAAACTGTGAAAGATCCTTTGGTATTGTTTTTACCAAAAATAACCTTGCAATTCCTTTTCAAAGTATCCAGTATTATCAACCATTCAACCAGTCAACGACGACCTTTCAGACTTGTAATTTTGGCATATACGTTTTCGTTACTGGGGAACCTTTCATGTTCTACCACATTAACAGTAAATTTACCAACAACTTCATTGATCTTTGACCTTCCAAAAAATCCTTATACTCATTGAAACTGTATCATGTACTCATCCACATCTTGTAACGGCAATTGCCATACCAACTATCGAGAATTAGCAATCAGTATCTTGAAATCTTGTAGCACGTCTACGCCAACAGTTATTTGTGTACATATAACGTCTACCTCCTGGACTTACATACTTCGAATGTGAAGTTTCCGAAAAATACCCCAAACTACGAAACTAGTTCTCCGAATTCTGGAAAAATGTTGATGAAGCAGCAAAAACTGTAAACGACCTTAACAGTCAAAAGTTTGATGATAAAGAATAGTATGGTGGTAAAGCATAGAAAAAGAGAAGGTTTGGAATTGAAAAACGGATTGAGCAGACCATGAAGGAGGCTGTGGACAAATCACAAAGACTAAATCTACCTTCAAAGAATCCAAATGATTCAGAGTCTGCTAAAATCATTAGCGAATACCTTGCTCCTTACTCTAAAACCTTTGCGGACAATATTCTTCATCATCATCTTATCTTAAATATTCCAAGATATCATCGTATCTCCCATTATAAATATCCTCCATAATTCTGAAGATATTTTTAGAAACCATTCTTATCTGAAATCATTACCTCTTCGCGCTATCTGTGTTACATCATAAAAGAAACTATTTTAGTTTCTAGAATCTGAAAAATTCGAAAAAAAAAATTGGATGTTTTGAAGTAATGTTGGGAACTGAAGCATGAGTTAGTATAATATAATGACACTTGATCAACGTGATTATATTACAGTAAGTCATGTTGAGTTTCTAATGGAACGTGACAAAGGTTCACAAATCACACCCTCATCATAAACCATGTTACATAACTTTTTCATTCTATATAATCTCTAAATATATCAAGAAAATATATTTCTTGATGATTCGGTCTTTTTCGGATATTCTGGTAATTTGACAAGTCGGATTGTGCCATTACCGTTTCTTTATTAGAACATTAATTATGTTTATTATGAAATTCATACCTACGAATTCTGGACCATTATTCGCTTGACTTAAGGTCGGGAAGAAAAAACGAAAGCATGAAGCTCCGAAATATAATGGAGAATATAAAGCCCGATAACAACCCCGAAATTACAAACCGTGTATATCAATGCGTATAGCAATATAAAGACACGGGAGAATGAAAAACACTATAACCCCAAGGTAATAGTAGAAGAAAATAACGTCCTCTGGTGGCAGATGAAAAAGAAGAATGAAGGATACGATAGCTAGGAAAATATCAAGAATCAGAACTGGATTAAGCATTTTCACAATCTATTGGGATGTATGAAATAAGAAAGAAGATTATAGGAGTGGTGAAAATAAATGAAACGGAAGAGGTCAATTTATAGCAATCGAGACAGATTACGCATTTAATCAAAGAAAATCCTAATTTCCGCAAATTCCGAAGAATCAAATCTTATTTAGATTATGAAGATTTTCTATTCCTTAAATTCCGGAAATCAATCGTAACTACGTCAAAAGCTAAGACGAATCTCTATTCTTTCATTTCACTCTTTTACGATAACTTCTCTCATACGCTTCGAGAAATCGGATTGTTTTATCCATATAATTCAACAGTGATAAAATTCTATTTATCAACTCATATTCGTCATGAAAACATTTCTATTGTTAGCCATGACGACCTCACTTAAATTTCGGGACGAAATTTCTTTAACGGGTAGGTACTGTGATGACCCGGAAATTTCTGACCAAATTTAAACTTTATCTTTAAATGATTTAATGTTTCCGACACGATAAGCAAAGTTTATGAAGTTGAATCTTAAAATTTTAGAACTGTTTCATGTATTAAATTACATTTGACTGCTCTCGACGATTCCTGAACAATTATATGTATGTATGTATATATATATATATATGTACAAGTAAAAACGACTTTCCTACCGTAAAATACTATTTGCTACAGTAAAATGACTTTCCTACCGTAAAACACTATTTGCTACAGTAAAACACTATTTACTACAGTGAAACCGTATTTTGCTACAGTGCTACAGTGAAAACGACTTTGCTACATTGATTTGCTACAGTAAACACTATTTGCTACAGTAAAATACTATTTGCTAACTATTTGCTACAGTAAATACTATTTGCTACAGTAAACACTATTTGATGTCGACGAACTAGCAAACAAAAACAGGATAAGGCGGCCATGCGATCGCATGGCAAAAACACTGAAAACTCATGCGATCGCATGAGGTACTGTAGCAGGCAACATACTATAAAAGCTCGATTCATTCCTCTGTATTATTTTTTTTTTATATTATTATTATTATTATTATTATTATTATTATTATTATTATTATTATTAAGATTAATATTATTATTATTAATCTTATTATAATATTATTATTAGTAGTATATATACCTAAAATACTACGACGAGGTTATGAGCGTGTCACCTTCAAAATGGGTTTTTGAGCGGGATAGAGCTAAGGAAATTATGGGTTATTGTCAAGGAGGTTATGGGTAATGTTCGAGGGTATATTTGTGAATCAAATCTAGTGTTTATCATCTCTGTTGTGTCTACGTACTTTCCTACAATATTGAATCTCAATATTGATACGTAAGCACTCATATTTTATCTTTTATACATTAATTGTGTATCCATGTCTAGTGCTCGAGTATATATATTTATGCATGCGTGTATGCTAAATTTTATCGTTAAATAGTTATGATGAATCACGAAGTAAATACATATATTACTGGTAAAAGGTATATGATATACATGTTTTTGGAAAGCTGGCGAAAAATCAATAACTTTTCATTTAGATATCGAATAATTTCGATGAACGGATTAAAAGATATGGTCAACTGAATTATGATTAACGTTAATTGAAATTGCTATTGAATCTACAATTAAGATTTAAACAACTTGTTTACAAGATTGATAAATTGGATTTTTGAATATTACTAACCGAGTAAATGATCTCTTATATAAGGTATGTCTCGTTTTGTTGAACTATTGTCAAAATTGACTTTTTGAAACGACTTTGGATAACTTTTATATGTCGATCTCGAGCATTAGGATTGTTATACACTATGACCTGACCTAGCTTGATAGACATTTATTGACCAACATATGTTCTCTAGGTTGAGATCTACGGTTATTTGATATTCCGAGTTTCGGTCACGTTTTGGTGAACAACTTTATGTGCTGCTAAGGTGAGTTTCATTTGCTCACTTTTTAATTGCTTTTGCAATCTATATTTTTGGGCTGAGAATACATGCACTTTATTTTAAATGCAATGGATACAAGAACATACTAAATTCTACACTGAGTTTGAACCGAAAATCCCTTAGCTTTGGTAACTGTTAACTACCAGTTATAAGAACTGGTGGGCACGAGTAGTAGTATATGGATCCATAGGGCTTGATATCCCCGTCCGAGCTAAAGCACTAGCCTTTTAACGGACGTATGCTATTTGAGAAGCGTACACGTTGGTTTGCGTGTATTATTAAGATGATTATACAAAGGGTACAAATTATATATACGTTAAGTTTAGTTACCAGGGTGCTCAATCTTGTAGAATATTTGATAAACGTTTCTGGATGAAACAACTGAAATCTTGTGATCCACCTTTATACACAGATTATGCGAAACATTAAAACTATGAACTCACCAACCTTTGTGTTGACACTTGTTAGCATGTTTATTCTCAGGTTTCCTAGAAGTCTTCCGCTGTTGCTTATATGTTAGACAAGCTATGTGCATGGAGTCTTACATGACATACTTTTCAAGGAAACGTTGCATTCACCAAATTATCACCATGTATCTTATTTTGACTGCATTGTCAACGGAAGTACTATTGTAAACTATTATTTACGGTGATTGTCTATATGTAGAAATCATCAGATGTGGAAAACCTTTGATTTAAATATTCAATTATGGTGTGCCTTTTCAAAAGAATACAATGTTTACAAAACGTATCATATAGAGGTCAAATACCTCGCAATGAAATCAATGAATGACGTATTGTCCATATGGATTTGGAGCGATCGTCACAAGGTTCGAAGATGTTCATTTGGATCTTCCTTCGGCGCACCACTAAATTGGCATTGATTAGTTACCATATGTAGAATTTGTCCTTTGATTTCATAATCTGGCGCATTAATGTCTGGTTGAGTAATTGCGTGACCTTGGCCAGTGCGTTTAGCTCTCATTCGGTCTTCCATACTTAGAGGTTCCAGATTTTCTATGATTGAATTTGTTGAATCTGAATCACTAGAGGATTCTGATTTAATGGTTTGTTCCTCGACAATCTCTGTTTGAATGATTGGTGGTTCCGGAGGAAAGATTAATGGTTCAGGATCTCTGAATTGTCCTTGAATATCCTCCGGATTCTCAATTATGAGGTCGGGTTCAAAAAAATGGATTATCGGAAATTTGAATTGGAATACTTGGTCGACTTGATGAAGATTCTAAAGAAAAATCAACGGCGACAATATTGGCTAGATGTTTTGATCGAGTTACAGGTGGTGAACGTATGAAAGGTGGTGAACGTTTTGCTCGGTGCATTCACTGAATATCCTATTAGTTATAAAAGATAAAAATTATATAAGTTATCAAATTAATAGACTTTTCTGATTTTGCCCACGTTTCGAATAGCCAATAGATGCAGCAGGTAGTCAGGACCCTTTAAATCGGAAGCCCACAACTCGCCACTAACAAATCCAACTATTACTACGAACCAGAAAATTTTGGATGTCTATCAATTTAACCACTTAAAATAATTTTTCGTCGAAGTTTAAAGAAATTTTAGAGAAGAAACAGAAAATTCTATGTTCTAAAAACTAGAGCGGCGAAAAATAAGAAAGAAAAAGATCGCGTCGAAAAACGTCCAAAAATAAAAGGTCGAAAAATAATAAAAAGAACGTAGCGCGTAGAAACTTAAAAGTCTAAAAACTAAGAATTAAAAGTTGCGTCTAAAAATATTAAAGCTTAAAAGGAATTCTATATCCAAAACGGCAATAACTTAAAAAGTACTAAAATTTATAAAACGGCGTCGCAAAATTCTAAAGCACCTAAATCTTAGTCTAAAGAAAAAGCACTTAAGGGATTTTACGGCAAAGCCTAAAAATCTAGAAATATAAATAACTAAGGCAAAAACTAACTTTAAAACTAGTTACGAGCAATAAAAATACAAATTACGTACTAAATAATAAAAATATACAATTTATAAAAAGAGACAAGAATGATAAAATTACTAATTTTTTATAAAAATATTATTTTTTATTATTTATTTTATAAAAGTATTAATTTTATAATTTAATAAAACTAGTTATAATACAAAATTAATTAAAACTTAAACTACAAATTAAAACTAAAAACTAAACTAAATATTAAAATAAACTAAAACAAATTAGGGTTTATAATTATAATAATTAAATTATACCCGTAATTAATGCAGAACTAGGTCAAATTGGGCGTATTAGAACCTCTCATGCGGTCGCATGGATTTTACGGCTTGGGATCATGCGATCACATGAGATCGGATACCAGGCCTGATCTTGGGCTGCTACAGTACCTGGCCGTAAACTTTTATATATATATTTTTTTACTGTTTTAATATTTATATAAAATATTTACATAAATGAAATAAAAACTTATATTTTTACAAACTAAAATAGAAATAGAAATATTTATAATTTATATATTTTGAACAATTCTTAAAAATATATATATTTTGTTTTTCTTTTTATATTTTTGTATTTTTAATATTTAAAACGTATTTTTACAAAAGCGTATTTTTACAAAAGTAAACTAAGAATTTTTAAAAATCTTTTTTTTATATATATATAGCGTTTCGCTTCAGGCGTTTAAGCAGTCACCAGCAGTGGCGTCAAAAATACTTGATGTGCGTAGAGGTGTATACGAAATAGTTATATATTTATTACGAAATACTATTAAATACGATACATTTTTACACAAGTTATTTATTTATTTATAGAGTGGATATACCTAAACCTTGCTACAACACTTATAGGCAGTGTACCTAATCGTACAGTAGTGTAGTTTTTAGTAAGTCCGGTTCATTCCACGGGGAGCTAGCCAAGTTTAACGCTATATATTTAAAACTATATTTGTATAAATATAAATATAAATATAAATATAAGTAGTATTATTATTATAAAAGGGGTTTTTACCATTTAATGACCGGTTTGTCGATTTTAAAACTTTAGTCGCAGTTAAAACCTAATGTAAAATATTAAAAATATAAAAAACTTAATTTAAAGCATAAAGTAAATGACAATAATTAAAGTGCGATAAATTAAAGTGACGATAAATAAAATTGCGATAATTAAAAAGTACGATAATTAAAATGACAATCAATTAAAGTGCGATAATTAAAAGTGCAATTAAATATGAAATAAAGGAATTATGCTTATTTAAACTTCCGTAATCATGATGTTTGACGTGTTGATTTTAGTTTATTACCATGGGTTAATTGTCCTTTGTCCTAGATTATTCAATATGTCCATCTGCTTTTTGTCCATAACAGTCCATCAGTCATAAATATAAAGTGCGAGTGTCCTCGACAAATTATCCTTATATCCGAAGTCAAATATTCCAACTAATTGGGGACTTAAACTATAATTACACCAATTTTCCTTGTATATAATTCACCCCTGTTTTAATAAGTCCATTGACTATTAATCCATTCCCGTGTCCGGTTAAATGAACGATTATTATACTTATAAATATCCCGCCCATCGTGTCTGATCGAGTGTATGAGGTTATTTATAGGTACATCCAATTGTAAATCTTTATATTAAATTAACAGACTATCATTTAATTAAACAAATATAAAGCCCATTAATAGCCCATAGTCTAGTTTCTACAAGTGTCGTTCTTTTGTCCAAAACCCAATTATGGTACAAAGCCCAATTACCCCGTCTTTAATATTTAGCCCAACATCATGATTACTTCGGCTTAAATAAGCATAATAATAACTTAGCTACGAGACATTAATTTAAAAAGGTTGAACATAACTTACAATGATTAATAATATGTAACATCCCGTTTTCCCGTACGTATCGAAAGGTACTTACTTAATCATTTGTACGTTTATAACTCGTTAGCTTATGCGTAAATGTATGAATATGTGTGTGTATATATATATATATATATATACTTGATAATGTGTGCATGTATAAGTTTAAACATGGGTTTGGTTAGCGTTAAGTCTTGTGAGACTATTGTGGAAGGCTAGGTGAATATAGGAAGCGGGTTTGGAATGTACAAATTAAATAAAATCGAAAATTGTTTAAGTTGGTCGAGCTGTTCAGATGCAGCCTTAGGCCGCGCCGCGACAATTGGGTCCGCGCCGCGGCATAACAAGCAAATTTGGATCAGAAGTTGGGTTAAAAGGGGTCGTTTTTCCTTCAATAAGTCACGCTGCGACAAATGGGCCGCGTCGCAGCATCTCTGCTGTTCTGACTCCGATTTCGACTCAATTTAATAGGGTTTTAGGGGTAATTTGGTCTTTTTGCTTGTAGATCAGATTGAAGCATTAAATCACAGCCACTTATTCCATTTATTTCATTTTCCTTTTCTCTTTTCTTTCCAATTTCTCTCCCAAAACACAAAACCCACTTAGTTTAATCTTGAGATTTGAAGGTGAAGATTTGTGAATCAAACCTAGGAGTAAGAATTAAAGTTGTTCTCCTTGTTGTTAGCTACAAGAGGATAGTCTTGGTAAGTTCTAACTTTATGTTTTAAGTTTTAATTGGTTAATGGCTAGGGTTTTGGTTACTAGAGATTTGTATGACCCATTTGAGGGTAAAATGGGTGAATTTGGGTTGTGTTGTTGTAATGAAACCCCAATAGCCACAATCTAGGGTTTTGGCATTATGATTTGAGGTTGTAAGTGTCAAATGGTGTTGTTAGTCACTAATGCACTTAAAGATTAATGAAAGAAGTGTTAATGGGTAAGTTTGACTTGATTGTGAGTCTAAGTAATATAAAATGGGTCAAAATGTACTAGTTGACCTAATTAGATGAAATGGGTATGGATTACCCTAAGTTTTGTGTTAATTGAAGTAAGTAGACTTTAATTCACTAGCCTTAGTGATTAAAGTCGAGTCTTGGCCATTTATGGGCGGTTGTATGTAGTTGAGTCATTTAATGCAAATTGGGTCATTAAATGCTCAAGTGGGAGTATTGTGGTTAATCCCACTAGTTGTGAAATTGAATGTGCACTTAATGATTTAGGTACATTGCGTTGAAGCTCGGAAGTGCTAAATCATCATCCTTGTGACAAGGTGAGTGGGGTAATTATACGTATGTGTATATAGCGTATTTATTTGTGAATGTTATGGTATGAACCACCGAGCCGGTAGTGCCATAACATGTGTGGGTTAGGATGTGAACCACGAGCCGGTAGCATCGAGTGTGAACCACGAGCCAGTAGCACTATAAACTAAGATGTGAACCATAAGCCGGTAGCATCGAGTGTGAACCACGAGCCGGTAGCACTATAAACGAGTATGACTCAAAAGCGTATGGTGTGAACCACGAGCCGGTAGCACCATAGCGATATTGGTTAACCATATTGAGATTGTTGTTTTGTTCACCATATTATATATATATACTGAGTTGAGTATATGCTAATGAAGTGGTGTGATAATGTACGACTTGTTAGTGTTACGGGTATGTTGACATGCTATTTGAGTTACAAGTTCGTATGAGGTATTTGGTGTTGTGATTGCAAATGGATAGGTTATATATATGCATGTATAATTGTTGCACTCACTAAGCATTGCTTACCCTCTCATTGTTTATCATTTTATAGGTTCCGGCTTGGACAAGGGTAAGGGCATACGGTTGGATTAGTTGTCTCCCGTTTATGTTGACAGGGGGTGCTTTTTGCATAGCTTTTGAAGTTTGGCCTAACATTTTGGGTAGTTTAGCCCCAAACCATGCTCGAGTGTCATTTGGATTATAAACTATCATTGTAGTGGGTCGAACTTGTATTAAACTTAATTGATGGCCTTCGTGCCTTTGTAAATATTTAAATTGTTGTACGTTTAAATGGAATTTGTGGAATGCTTTGCATATTTATTTGGCGCGTAAATGTGTATTAAAAAAAAAAATTATCGTATGGAATACGGGTTAGGTTGTTTCAAGTGGTATCAGAGTATGGTCTAAGGGATTTAGGTGACTTGAGATAGGTGCCTAGACTTAGACTTTATTGTGTGAGCGCTTTATGCGGGACTTATAGGACTTTGGGTCTAATCGGGAATTGTTAGTGCTTTGGTTTATGTGAACTAACCTTGTGCTAATTGTTTTGTGTTGTGTTTAGCAATCATCAAGCAAGACAGACGTGGTACTAGCAAGTTAATGCGACGTGCTCGCGTAACAATGTTTAGCTACCGTTGTTACGGGTGCAAATCGTGTCAAACGAGTAATGTACGACGATTGTTGAGCAAGATGGAGTAGTGTGGTGCGCATGTATATACTTACGTGTTATGCCTTTTCGTTCATGATTTAACCTTTTCTGTTTTATAGAATGAAGACGAGAAACGGACATGATAATGATATCGGCGGTACAAGCGAGGACCCCGATTTCGCGGCCAAAGTTGAGGCCATCTTGAAGAACTACAAGGAGGACTTCCTTGTTAGCGTGAGAAAGGTTTTCAAGGAATCGGTTAACGAGCAAATAACCGATTTAATTAATGAACGAATGAAGGCCACCGTCGATAAGGCTCTTGATGCTAGAAACATTTATCCTCGTGGTGAAGGAGGTGAAGGAAGGCGGGACTTCCACTACAAAAATTTCAAGGATACTCAACCTCTGATGTTTAATGGGGTGAGGGATCCATTGAAAAGCACTTGTTGGATTTCCGATATCGAGGGGGTGTTCCGTACCGCGAAGTGTCCTCCCAAGAAGAAGACGAGGTATGGGTCTAGCATGTTACGTAAAGAAGGCAAGTTGTGGTGGGACGATAAAATAAATTTATATGGTGAAGAGCAATGCATGAGCTTGACATGGGAGGAGTTTAAGAAGGAATTCTTCCAAGAATACCGAACTTCTTCCGACCTTGATAGAATCCGAGACGAGTTGCATCATTTGCAACAAGGTTCAATGGACTTGGTTACTCTCAAGTCTACCTTTTTGGCAAAGACTCGTTTTTGCCCGGAATATGTTGGTGACGATCACAAGCTAATGAAAGAATTCTACCGTACCTTGAACGATGAGTTAAAGGGTAAGATTAGTCGGGGTATGGCTAAGTCTTTTGAGGAGTTATTTGAATTGGCTCGGGGTTTTGAGCCGGAGGTTCCAAGGAAGAGTGATTTCACTTTTTCAAAGAGAAAGTTTGAAGGTTCGAGTCATTCGAATTTTTCAAATAAAAAGAACAAGAAAGGCTCCGAGAGCGTTAATAGTGTGAAGAAGGGTACTTCCGGGGGTTTCGGACCCACGTGTTATGATTGTAACCAAAGAGGGCACATGGCCCGTGATTGCACCAAGACGTCGACCAAAGTCACTTGCTTTAATTGTGGTAAAGAGGGGCACAAGAGGCCGGAATGCCCCGATTTGAATAATGATCATGCTAAGAAGTTATAGAAGGCGGCGGGCACGGCTAGGGGTCGCAACTACTTGATGACCAATGACGAAGCCAAACAATCCAATGAAGTTGTCTCAGGTACTTTTATGGTTAACTCTAATCCGGCAAGGATCTTATTTGATAGCGGTGCAAATTTGTCATTTGTGTCTCCAAAATTTGTGCCTAAATTTGATAGACCGTTAGCAAAGTTAAGTCGTCCGGTAGAACTCGAAATAGCGGACGGCAAGACGGTGCTAGTGGTTGATGTGTGTAAAATTTGTGATGTTGTGTTTGGTGCCGAGAACTTTAAAATTGATCTTATCCCGATGACTTTGGGCGACTTTGATATCGTTGTTGGTATGAATTGGCTCGATCGAAATAGAGCCGATATTGCATGCCATGAGAAATTTATCCATGTGAAGACCCCAAGTGGGGGAGAGTTAATTATTCACGGCGATAAACGAAGAAGACTTGTGCCGATATGTTCTTTTGCACGGGCACGTCGTTTTCTTGTTAGTGGTGGCATGGCTTTTCTTGCCCATGTTGTTGATACTCGTGATGAGCCACCACCCATTCGTGAAATTCCGGTGGTTAGTGAATTCGAATACGTTTTTCCGGACGAGTTACCGGGTGTTCCGGCGGAAAGACAAGTAGAATTTCGTATTGAGTTGGTTCCGGGAGCTACTCCCATTGCTAAAACTCCTTATCGTTTAGCACCGACAGAAATGTAAGAGTTGTTAAACCAAACCCAATAGTTGCTTGAAAAGGGTTTTATTCGACCGAGTGCTTCGCCATGGGGCGCACCGGTTTTATTCGTGAAAAAGAGGGATGGTAGTATGCGGATGTGCGTCGACTATAGGGAGTTGAATAAAGTGAGGATCAAAAATCGTTATCCATTGCCTAGGATTGAATATTTGTTTGACCAACTCCAAGGTACGGCGTATTTCTCAAAGATTGACCTACGGTCCGGCTATCACCAAATGCGGGTCCGTGAGGAAGATATTGAGAAAACGGCTTTTCGAACACGTTATGGGCATTTTGAGTTTGTAGTTATGCCTTTTAGTCTTACGAATGCACCGGCGGCATTCATGGATCTTATGAACTGAGTGTGCCAACCTATGTTGGACAAGTCGGTAATTGTGTTCATTGACGACATACTTGTCTACTCGAAAAGTATGAACGAACATGAATGCCATTTGAATGAAGTTTTGAAGACGTTACGAAGGGAGAAGTTGTATGCTAAGTTCTCCAAATGTGAATTTTAGCTAAGGGAAGTTCAATTCCTTGGCCACATTGTGAACAAAGATGGCATTCAAGTGGATCCGGGGAAGATAGAGACGGTGAAGAGTTGGAGACAACCGACTACTCCTACATAGGTCCGAAGTTTTCTCGAATTGTCCGGTTATTATCGTCGGTTTATCCAAGACTTTTCTAAGATCGCTTCTTCATTGACGAAATTGACGAGGAAGAACGCGAGGTTTGTTTGGGAGAACGAGCAAGAAGTTGCCTTTCAATTGTTAAAGGAGAAGTTATGTCAAGCTCCGGTGTTAGTGTTACCGGAAGGAGTGGAGGACATGACGGTTTATTGTGATGCTTCGTTAAATGGGCTCAGGTGTGTTCTGATGCAAAGAGGTAAAATCATCGCTTATGCCTCTCGACAATTAAAGGAACACGAAACGAGATATCCGACTCATGATCTTGAGTTGGCGGCGGTGGTACATGCGTTGAAAATTTGGCACCACTACTTGTATGGTGTCAAGAGTACCATTTATTCGGATCATAAGAGTTTGAAACATCTTTTTAATCAACGAGATTTGAATTATCGTCAACGTAGGTGGATGGATGTGGTGAAAGATTATAATTGTGAAATACTTTATCATCCGGGTAAGGCGAATGTGGTCGCGGATGCATTAAGTCGAAAGAGTCATCACCCGGCATTACGATTGGGATTGTTACGTATGATTATTACTAACGAATTTCTTGAAAAACTCGGTGTGATTCAAATAGAGGCTTACGTTCACAACAAGCATGCAGAGCGAATTGTGGGACAATCGGAGTTCATTACTATGGGCTCGCGTGGTTTGTTGTCTTTTCAAGGAAGAGTGTGGGTGCCTAAGATGGGTGATTACCGACAAGTGCTACTCGATGAAGCACATAAGTCAAAATATTCCATTCATCCGGGCGCGACGAAAATGTATCTTGATTTAAGGAAAGATTATTGGTGGCCGGGCATGAAACGTGATGTTGTGAAGTAAGTTGAGCAATGCGTCACGTGTTTGCAAGTTAAGGTCGAGCACCAAAAGCCGTATGGTAAGTTACAACTGTTAGAAATCCCGAAATGGAAATGGGAGCACATTACCATGGATTTCATCACGAAGTTACCTAAAACGGCGAGAACCCAATTTGATTCGATTTGGGTTATAGTTGATCGATTGACGAAGAGTGCTTTGTTTCTTCCCATTAAGGAAGCGATATCGTCGGAGACTTTGGCTAAGTTGTTTATCAAGGAAGTTATCTCTCGACACGGAGTTCCTATATCCATTATTTCGGATCGAGATACCCGTTTTACATCTCGGTTTTGGGAGAAATTTCATGAAGATATGGGTACGCAATTAAAATTAAGCATGGCGTATCATCCTCAAACGGACGGTCAAACCGAACGTACGAATCAAACTTTGGAAGATATGTTACGAGCGTGCATTATTGATTTCGGTGGTAGTTGGGACGAGCACTTACCTTTGGTGGAATTCTCGTACAATAATAGTTATCATACTAGTATTGGGATGCCACCTTATGAGATGCTTTATAGGCGTAGGTGTCGAACCCCGATTTGTTGGGGTGAAGTAGGACAAAAGGAAATCGGGAGTACCGATTTGGTCTTATAGACGAATAGAAAAATTGATATGATTCGAGGGCATTTGAAAAAGGCTTAAGATAGGCAAAAGTCGTATGCCGACAAGCGTAGACGAACGATCAAATTTCAAGAAAGTGACATGGTGATGCTTAAGGTTTCGCCATGGAAGGGTATTATTCGATTTCGAAAATGAGGAAAGTTAGCTCCTCGGTTTATTGGACCATTTAAGGTTTTAGCTCGTGTTGGTGAAGTCGCGTATCGTTTGGAATTACCCGAAGAGCTTGCGGGGATCCATAATACATTTCATGTCTCTCATCTCCGTAAGTGTCTTGCGGATGATTCATCTTGGGTGCCATTAGACGAGATTGAGCTAAATAATAAGTTAGAGTATATCGAGGAACCGATTGCATTACTTGATGAGAAGGTCAAAAGGTTGAGACATAAAGAGGTTAGGACTTTTAAAGTTCAATGGCGTCGTAGTAAGGGTTCCGAGTTTACTTGGGAGCCCGAAGAGTTTGTGTTAGTTTATCTTCCTTCTTGTCATGCGGCTTGGATCGCGAGGACGCGCTCCGATTCAAGTGGGGGAGAGTTGTAACATCCCGTTTTCCCGTACGTATCGAAAGGTACTTACTTAATCATTTGTACGTTTATAACTCGTTAGCTTATGCGTAAATGTATGAATATATGTGTAGATATATATATATATATATATATATATATATATATATATATATATATATATATATATATATATATATATATATATATACTTGATAATGTGTGCATGTATAAGTTTAAACATGGGTTTGGTTAGCGTTAAGTCTTGTGAGACTATTGTGGGAGGCTAGGTGAATATAGGAAGCGGGTTTGGAATGTACAAATTAAATAAAATCGAAAATTGTTTAAGTTGGTCGAGCTGTTCAGATGCAGCCTTAGGTCGCGCCGCGACAATTGGGTCCGTGCGTCGGCATAACAAGCAAATCTGGATCAGAAGTTGGGTTAAAAGGGGTCGTTTTTCCTTCGATAAGTCGCGCCGCGACAAATGGGCCGCGCCGCGGCATTTCTGCTGTTCTGACTCTGATTTCTACTCAATTTAAAAGGGTTTTAGGGGTAATTTGGTCTTTTTGCTTGTAGATCAGATTGGAGCATTAAATCACAGCCACTTGTTCCATTTATTTCATTTTCCTTTTCTCTTTTCTTTCCAATTTCTCTCCCAAAACACAAAAGCCATTTAGTTTAATCTTGAGATTTGAAGGTGAAGATTTGTGAATCATACCTAGGAGCAAGAATTAAAGTTGTTCTCCTTGTTGTTAGCTACAAGAGGATAGTCTTGGTAAGTTCTAACTTTATGTTTTAAGTTTTAATTGGTTAATGGCTAGGGTTTTGGTTACTAGAGATTTGTATGACCCATTTGAGGGTAAAATGGGTGAATTTGGGTTGTGTTGTTGTAATGAAACCCCAATAGCCACAATCTAAGGTTTTGGCATTATGATTTGAGGTTGTAAGTGTCAAATGGTGTTGTTAGTCACTAATGCACTTTAAGATTAATGAAAGAAGTGTTAATGGGTAAGTTTGACTTGATTGTGAGTCTAAGTAATATAAAATGGGTCAAAATGTACTAGTTGACCTAATTAGATGAAATGGGTATGGATTACCCTAAGTTTTGTGTTAATTGAAGTTAGTAGACTTTAATTCACTAGCCTTAGTGATTAAAGTCGAGTCTTGGCCATTTATGGGTGGTTGTGTGTAGTTGAGTCATTTAATGCAAATTGGGTCATTAAATGCTCAAGTGGGAGTATTGTGGTTAATCCCACTAGTTGTGAAATTGAATGTGCACTTAATGATTTAGGTACATTACGTTGAAGCTCGGAAGTGCTAAATCATCATCCTTGTGACAAGGTGAGTGGGGTAATTATACGTATGTGTATATAGCGTATTTATTTGTGAATGTTATGATATGAACCACCGAGCCGGTAGTGCCATAACATGTGTGGGTTAGGATGTGAACCACGAGCCGGTAGCATCGAGTGTGAACCACGAGCCGGTAGCACTGTAAACTAAGATGTGAACCACGAGCCAGTAGCATCGAGTGTGAACCACGAGCCGGTAGCACTATAAACGAGTATGACTCAAAAGCGTATGGTGTGAACCACGAGCCGGTAGCACCATAGCGATATTGGTTAACCATATTGAGATTGTTGTTTTGTTTAGCATATTATATATATACTGAGTTGAGTATATGCTAATGAAGTGGTGTGATAATGTAAGACTTGTTAGTGTTACGGGTATGTTGACATGCTATTTGAGTTACAAGTTCGTATGAGGTATTTGGTGTTGTGATTGCAAATGGATAGGTTATATATATGCATGTATAATTGTTGCACTCACTAAGCATTGCTTACCCTCTCATTGTTTATCATTTTATAGGTTCCGGCTTGGACAAGGGTAAGGGCATACGGTTGGATTAGTTGTCTCCCGTTTATGTTAACAGGGGGTGCTTTTGGCATAGCTTTTGAAGTTTGGCCTAACGTTTTGGGTAGTTTAGCCCCAAACCATGCTCGAGTGTCGTTTGGATTATAAACTATCATTGTAGTGGGTCGAACTTGTATTAAACTTAATTGACGGCCTTCGTGCCTTTGTAAACATTTAAATTGTTGTACGTTTAAATGGAATTTGTGGAATGGTTTGCATATTTATTTGGCGCATAAATGTGTATTAAAAAAAAATTATCGTATGGAATACGGGTTGGGTTGTTTCATAATAGCGTAGCGTTACACGGACAGAATTTCGACTTACACACTTACAACATTCGCTAACATACCCTTATTATTAAAATTAAAATTAAAATTAAAATTATAATATATATATATATATATATATATATATATATATATATATATATATATATATATATATATATATATATATATTACGTTGAGAGATAGAGAAGAGAAAAAGATGTGTGATATTCGGCCGAAAACTGCGAAATTTATAGGATGTCACCAACTTTTTAGCTCCATGCGATCGCATGGAAATTAGTGGACATGCGATCGCATGGCCTGGGATTCCAGCTCACGTTCGATTGTCACCTAGTTTACCGACGGTTTTATATATAATATAATATATATATAATTTTAAGAATTAATTATATATTATATTATATTCATGTGCATAGTTGACTTGTAATTTTTAGTCCGTTGTGTCGAGCGTTGAGAGTTGACTCTGGTCCCGGTTCCAAATTTTTGATCGTTCTTGCGTACAATTTAATATCTTGTACTTTGCGTTTTGCGACTCGTACTCTTGTAATTTTGAGACGTTTCTCATCAATAATTTGAACCACTTTGATTGTACTTTGTACTTTTTAGCTTTTTGGTCGTTTGTGTCTTCAAATCGTCGAATCTGTCTTTTGTCTTCACCTTTTATTATTTAAACGAATATCACTTGTAAATAGAACAATTGCAACTAAAAGCTTGTCTTTCTTGAGGGATAATGCTATGAAATATATGTTCGTTTTTAGCATTATCAATGGGTAACTACAACTAATGTCAATCTTAATAGTGCACCCACTACTTAGGGTGACTAAGTACGCACCGAACTCGTGAGTTGGCTCCCTCACTTAACTAACCGAATCCACCGTAACAATTTCCGACTCACAACGAATCGGATGTGACAACAAGCACATCACCCGAGACCACTATATCCTAGGAACCAATAAAAGATTCCTAACTCGTCCCGATTCTACCCCAACCATGCCACATTTCCTCCGCTCGGTACTCGTCATGTCATGCTTGGTGTCAAGATACACGGTTGTAATAATGGTGATCAGTCACTATTACAATTGCGTACCTTACCATTTTCGAAAGGTCACGCAAAGTACTTTACCCGGACTGACTTGACATTCACACAAAATAACACGCGATTAACTCCTAGTACCCGAATGACCAAAGTTCTTACCGTGAACTTGATCACTCAAAACCGCCAAACATTCGTATCTCTCCAATAGATTCATCCCTAGGACACTGCACCAAATAGATACATGTATATATACCTATATACAATATAAATAATAACCTTACACAAGTACACCGCAACAACAAGTCCACCTACAACCTAGGTGACTATCACTAAAATAACGTTCAAGTCCGCCTACTTACATTAGGCACTATCCATCTAAGGCACTAATTTACACACGAAATAAGGCCCCACATAATTCCACATTGGACAAGCACAAGTCCTAGTTAGTCACCTACTCTAAGGCACTAACAAGTCTCAATCCGACCCGTAATCCTACAAGTCTCGCAATTAACGCACCACTGTCAATAAGTCTAAGACTAGGCACCTATTCCAAGGTCACCTAATTCCCTTAGACCATGCTCTGATACCATTTGTAACAATCCGACTTCGTTATCTCAAAAACACACTAAAAAAAATCTGATGCAGTACATTTGGACGGCGTCCAGTTTTGAAGGGCAGGACGGCGTCCAATCAATTTGGACGGCGTCCAAATGAACTGTAAAATTCTGTCCCCGAGGTCCAACTTACGCGAACGAAAAACCCGCTTCCCGACACTTTTAAACGATATGACTTTCACAACACATCATATTAAGTACAACTAAGATTTTTCCACAATAAAAACAAGTTTTACTACACCAGGCCCACAACGACCCGTCTTACAATAATATAGCGATTTCGACCCATTTATATCTTTAGACGGATTAGGACTCTACAACCCAACCCGATACCAAGAGCATAATCCCGGGGACTACCAAATCCCCAATCCACATTAGCATATCCAAAAGCCACCCCATCGAGCCCAAACGCTCCTAAGCATCTAGTCTAACAACTAGTTGGCTTCAATACACGATACCTGTAAAAAGGTAAACACCGAGAGGAGTAAGCATAAAGCTTAGTGAATGCAATAATTATACATATACATATATAATCTACTTACTTGCACCCACTTACACAGTTTCCTCATACACACTAGCATTTTAATTAGCATACCATTGCAAAGTATAACGCTAAATCTCCGATAATACAAGCTAGCATAACAATAGCATATAACACGCGTAATACAATATGCTACACTACATCACATAAAACATTGATGTTCACAACATCCATTAGTATTCAAGCTAGCCCAACGAATGGTATCGTCAACATTGAACTTATTCCCCATCCGTCCTAATTAATGTGGTATCGTCAACATCGAACTTAGACCCACATATGAGGTATCGACAACATCGACCTTTAACCCTCATCTAATGAATTAATGTGGTATCGTCAACATCGAACTTAAACCCACATATGAGGTATCGTCAACATCGAACTTAAACCCTCATCGAATGTCACTACAATAGTGGTATGGCTTCGTCAACATCGAACTTTAAATCCATACACGAGGTATCATCAACATCAAACTTTAACCCTCATCTAAACAAACAAACAATATACTCTAGGATATGGTATCGTCAACATCGAACTTTAACCCATATCCCACAAGTAAATAAATCATATACATACATATATAATTATTCCACTCACCTCGAACTCGAGCAATACAAACCATGCGTGAAATCTCCACCAAACGCAACCGAGCAAGCTTTTACCTATAATACGCATATAGGTATACAAACAATCAACATATATTCTCTACAAAAGAATTCGACTCCAACACCCTCAACCAAGGGTTTATACCTACCTCCACAAACCGCCCATTTAGACATCTAAAGTGGACTTCACCAATTACTACTACGGGTGGTAATTCCGACCCATTCAAACAAGTACGATTTAACCAAAATTATACTTGACGCCATTTAACCCAAAATCACTATCCATGATTACTTTCATTCAAATACGCCACTTAATACCTCACAAAAGCGTTTAACATCCATTTGACCAAAACTAGCGTCATTACCAACTTTGACCCATCAAAGTCAACCCATTTTGACATAGGTCCCAAAAACATCTTTAATCCCTAACGTGTAACAACCCAAACCAAACCGTGACCAGAATACAAAAAAAAAAAAAAATGATGTACAGAGAAGTGGCGCGGCGCGCCATTCGAGCCTGTTCGGAAAGTTTCAAAATGCGAAAAAGATCGACCAGTTCCCGACATTTTTAGACGACACGCTTTTAACCACACATTCAAATATGTAAAACTAACACAATTCAAACGTAAAATAAGTTTTACAAAGCGGGGCCCACTTCGGCCGTTTTACGTGTTTAATACAAAATATGAGTTTCGACCGCCAAAAAGTTTAAGTACCAAACTAAACTACGAGCATGGCGTTTGGGATTAAACTACCCAAGTCTCGGTCAAACTCCAAGAACTAACACTTCCAAAAGCGTCCCCTAATCAACAAACGGGATCTCTAATCCATAATAATGCCCTTACCCTTGTCCACAACCGAACCTATAAAAATAGTAAACAACGAGAGGGTAAGCAAAGCTTAGTGAATGCAATAATTATACGAATACATATATAATTATACCTACTTGCATACACTTACACAAACCGCAAACATACTAACAAACACAATTAGCTTATCGTCGCAATAACAAGCTATAAACCTCCAATACCACAAGCTAGCATAACAACCGCATATAAATATAACTCGAATAATATAATATGCTTACCACACAAATAACCATGGTTAACCAATAGTACAAGGGAACGGCGCTCGCGAAAACGCCATCGGTGTTCACAACATCCGTTAGGGCACTTAACACCTCGCACCACTAACCCCTAGGGTGGCACCTTAACACCTCGGCACATCACCCCGAGTGGCATCTTAACACCTCGATGCATCACTCATTAATTTACGGAGTGGTGTCTTAACACCTCGACACTACACTCCTAGGTGGCATCTTAACACCTCGATGCTACACCCGAGTGGCATCTTAACACCTCGATGCTACACTCTTCACGTGAAACATAGTGTCTTAGCACCTCGACACTACACATTTCACGCTACAACAAATAGATACATTATATACATACGCATATAATTATTCCACTCACCTCAAAGTCTTGTGAAAAGATACCCGAGCTTGCGAAACCTCAAAGTAATGTACCTATCACATTATACATATAATCAAACACAAACTCAAGTCGGTCAACCAAACCCTTTCACCATTTTAAGCCATTTTGACCCAAGGTGCAATTTCAACCCATTTGCACCCTTAACCCTAAATTGGGTCAACACACACCAAAACCCTAATCATTCGTCAAGATGGGTTTAAAACACACTTAGGTCACAAGACTAACTCGTTTTCATACTTGCTAGGCCGCTTAGGTCATTAAAGACTCACTTGACCCATTTCAAAGTCAACACACCCATTTGGTTCATCCATACCCAATAACACCCATTTACATATCATTAAAGTGTTCTAGTACTTTAACTAACCAATTAAGTTCATAATCATCAATCTAACACTTGAAAACCCTAGTTAGTCATCTTTGAGTCTTCATGACCCAAATTCATCTAAAAACACCCCATTCACCCACAAATGGGTTTTAAGTTCATCATTTACCCTAACTCTAACCCTTTCACAAATTAAACAAGGAAATCAAGATTAGAGCATACCACTATGATCAAAACGTAGCTAGAGGAAATGCCTCTAGTAGGTATAAGGAGGCACCTGACGTTGTGTTATCCAACTCCGATTACTAACACCGAGTCTCCCAGACTCGACCCTTACGGGGTCTACTCCTGATGTCACACGTCACCTAACTACACGCGGTCACACAAATCTAACGAACCTTACGGCTCGACACCCATGACTTCCTAGCGGCACCTGCTAGTCACTATCCACCTAGGCCGCATAGCTAGTCTACTTATATTCCATCTCAACACTAAGGAGGCGCTTGGAACACCAAGGCTTACACCTTTCCAACTTGGTCCTAACCATTAACCCGGTTACCTACATACATAAGGATAGTTAACCACCAAGACTCTACTCGCACACGAACGCGATTAACAGAAATGCCTCTAGAACGGCACACCGCGTACACCCCCAAAATCATAAAAGAAAAGAGTGGTCGTCAAGAGCGTACAACACTCGCCACACAATCACAAAACCGCCATTGAAATTGAATCGTCAATTAATCATTAATTCGAAGATTATTCCAATAACTAAATACACACTTGCACGCATTCTGAAACGTGCAATACACACAACATCCGAAGTCTATAATGATCACTTAGAATACGCGAAGTTGTCACGTATTCTTCCAACTTCTCTAGGCAAATCATTCTCTAAGAGTCAACATTAATAACCAAATTGTCACCCGCAATTTACTAAAGTCCGCAATTCCGAGCACAAAGTTTGCTCAATCCCTTATATCGGGAAGAACTTAACCGATCTCGTGCCAAGATATCAATACCCTAGCGTACCCTTACCAAGTACAATGCTAAAAACCACCAAGTCTCAACCTAATGTCAACAACCCAAAAGATGAAGGCCAAGTAAAAATGAATCCTTACGGATAACACCTTCCACCTAACACCCCTCTTAATACGCATACACGGCTAATACGCATCTACCGCAAGTATTTGATCAGAACACGGCTATTGTATCACTAGTCACACAACATGGTCCTCATGACCGAACCACCGGCGTATACAACCAGTAGTTTTCAATACTAACAATAAGAAGGTTATTCAATACAAAACTCAAGGTGTACAAAAACGGCTATCGTGATATATCCGTAGTGTGCAAAAACGGCTATTGCAACACTACCAACAATATATGAGTGAAACACGGCTACCGCACTATTAATACCAATGTGTGAGTAAAACTGACTATTACTCACAACCATGTGCACAAAACGGCTATGTGCACAATTCCTACGGGCAATTAAAATCGTAAATATACAAGTAACGGTTCTTCCCGAGAGCCGCTTGCCATCCATCACAACCAAGGGTGGTAACGAAGAGTTAATCCTTCCGGATATCCCTCATCACCTATCACAAGTCAAACGCGGTCAACAGAGAGATGACCCCAAATAAACACATATATCTAATTTTCTCGTAGTATACAAAATGGCTATTTTGTAACTACTACCTAAAGTATACGACAATGAGGCATCGTACCCTTTCTCAAATCCCATTACGCTTCCTCGGTAGGAATATAAATCCTAATAAAGTCGACACAATTTCTTTGATGTAACACTACCAACTTCCCAACGTAGAACCTCGTTCCTAAATCAAATCGTCAAGATTACAAAGTCAAACGATTTCGCCATTTACCGTCGTACACGACCACACTTGGCGTCGGTCCCTCTTCCTGAATTCGAGAGAGCTCAATTCGATAATAATAAATACTAACGTCTACGGTCACCCGATTGCGCCACTAAAGTGATGACACAATGTCAACATAACACGTATCCTTTTAGAACGAAATTACCGCTACCCGCAAGGTAGACTTTTCCAACTATCAAATCCTTTCTACCCGTTACCACTACGAAAGCATCCGGTCAACGATACACACATGCTCTCAAGGGTTTCACCCACTTCACTACAAACGCGAACACGCGCTCATAACCTAACGCCAAAGTTCGTTCTCATGGCTTAGTGGATTCATTTACCCTATCACTAAGAAATGCTTGGTTGCACCAAGTCTTACGCCCTCGTCCGTCAATACAAATGTCATCATAGGGTGTTTCCATTAGGAATGTCACCCGCATCAATACTACGTATTACCACTATGCATTCGTCCCCAGGGCGCGTTTCCACGAGTCAACGACTCAGGCGCTACCCTGGTGCACTATCATCAAAACCATCAACAAACTGAATCTTCACCGAGTTCACTTGAGTATAAATAGATCTCGAAGCAAAGTTTAAGTCCCTAATACATACACGAATCCATTGGCACAAATAAACAATAATAAGGCATATTTGTACCAAAGACGAAAATACCTGAAACATCATCATTGGACCCTTGCGCTCCACTGATCATCAGATAGTCACGCTCTAACCTCCTAACCCGATCTACAAACGATTCGGAACACTCCGACTTACGGTGTCCCTTCTTTTGGCAAATAAAGCACTTGATCGTGCTTAAAGGTACACTCGTACAATCCCGTGCAAAATGACCTCGTCCTCCACACCGAAAGCACGTAGGCCCATAACCTGTCTTACTCCTCTTCTTCACTTTTTCAACACCTCCGGGCGTACTTCTCGCCCTTTTACTAGGAGCACCTCTTGATTCTAACTTTCTCTTACCCAAAGAGTGATCAGCAAATTTTGAAGCATGAGATTCAATCCCCATAGTTGCTCCTTCGTCACCGTCACCTTGAGGTTTAGGAAACCTCTTTTCTAACTCTTCCTTCACGACCTTAGGCACTCGGTCTCGAACCATCTCGGTCACTATTCCCTCGAACGACTCTTGGAGAACTTGCTTAACCTTGTTGGCGAAAATCAAGATATAGCGTTCGAACTCCGCCTCAATCCTTAATGTTAACTCATCCTTCCCCTCATGAATAGGCGTGTCCGTTCCGGTTCCATCTTCCGTCTTCATTCTAAAGAATGCATATAGATTAAACAACGAAACGAAAAGGAACGACATACATATACCACACCGCCCCATCTTGGTTGATACTCGTCGTACATTGCTTGTTTGACACATCTTGAACCCGTAACAATGGTAGCTAATCATTGTTACGCGAGCACGTCGTATTAACTTGCTAGTACAACGTCTATCTCGCTTGATGATTGCTAAAACAACACAAAACGATTAGTGCAAGGTTAGTTCACATAGACCTAAGCACTAACCAAATCCCCTGTCCGACCCGTCTCCTACAAGTCCCGCAAAAAGCGCATACACATTAAAGTCTAAGTCTAGGCACCTATCTCAAGTCGCCTAAATCCCTTAGACCATGCTCTGATACCACTTGTAACAACCCAAACCAAACCGCGACCAGAATACAAAATAAAAAAAAAATTTGCTGTGCAGAGAAGTGGCGCGGCGCGCCAGGATGGCCGCGCGGCGCGCCATTCGGGCCTGTCTGGAAAGTTTCAAAATGCGAAAAAGATCGACCAGTTCCCGACATTTTTAGACGACACGCTTTTAACCACACATTCAAATATGTAAAACTAACACAATTCAAACGTAAAATAAGTTTTACAAAGCGGGGCCCACTTTGGCCGTTTTACGAGTTTAATACAAAATATGAGTTTCGACCGCCAAAAAGTTTAAGTACCAAACTACACTACGAGCATGGCATTTGGGATTAAACTACCCAAGTCTCGGTCAAACTCCAAGAACTAACACTTCCAAAAGCGTCCCCTAATCAACAAGCGGGATCTCTAATCCATGATAATGCCCTTACCCTTGTCCACAACCGAACCTATAAAAATAGTAAACAACGAGAGGGTAAGCAAAGCTTAGTGAATGCAATAATTATACGAATACATATATAATTATACCTACTTGCATACACTTACACAAACCGCAAACATGCTAACAAACACAATTAGCTTATCGTCGCAATAACAAGCTATAAACCTCCAATACCACAAGCTAGCATAACAACCACATATAAATATAACTCGAATAATATAATATGCTTACCACACAAATAACCATGGTTACCCAATAGTACAAGGGAACGGCGCTCGCGAAAACGCCATCGGTGTTCACAACATCCGTTAGGGCACTTAACACCTCGCACCACTAACCCCTAGGGTGGCACCTTAACACCTCGGTACATCACCCCGAGTGGCATCTTAACACCTCGATGCATCACTCATTAATTTACGGAGTGGTGTCTTAACACCTCGACACTACACTTCTAGGTGGCATCTTAACACCTCGATTGTAAGACCCGAATAATTGAAGTGTACATATGTGTAAATAAGTGTATTGTGCGGTACTCGAATCGGGGTTGGTTGTATATATTAAAAAAGGCAAAAGAAGCTGGACTGGGAGGGCTGCGCGCCGCGCGGATTGGTGGCGCGCCGCGCCATATGACTGGCAGATTCTCCCTTTCTTTTAAATTAGATATTTTGTGGGTATTTTGGTAAATTCACATCAAGGCCGAGTTTAATGCTTGGTTCAGTAGTTTGGGAGCTCATTTACTCCCTTGTTCACCAACCTTATCACCTCCCAATTTATTTTAGTGAGAGAGTGAGTTTTAGAGAGGGAAAGCTCATTTTGAAGAGGAAGAAGAGGGTTTCTTGCTAAAGCCCAAGTTCTAAAGTTGTTCATCTCGTCATTATCTTCGTTTTGGTAGTTGTGGTATGCTCTAATCTTAATTCCTTTGTTTAATTTGATTTAGGGCTAGGGTTTGAGTCAAAGGTGAACATAAAACCCACTTTTGGTTAATTTTGGGTATTCTTGGGTAATTTGGGTCATATAGACTCAATATTGAGTTAACTAGGGTTTTGGAAGTGTTAATTGATGTTAGAGAACCCTAATTAGCTAGTAAGAGGGTTAGAACACCATGATTTATGTAAATGGGTGTAAAAGGGTTAGTGGTTGACCCAAAAATGGGTAGGTTGACTTTGAAAGTGCCAAATGGGTCAAATTGAACTTAAGCTAATTAATATGTGTAGTTGAAGCCTAAACTAACGTTAAAATGTGTAAAGAACCTACTTTGGTTAATGATAGGGTTTTGTGATGAGTTAACCCGATTTTAGGGTTAAGGGTGCAAATGGGTCGGATTTGCACCATAGGTCAAATTGGCTCTAGGAGTGAGCTTTAGAGTGTTGACCAACTTGAGTTATGATTTTGATATTGTGATAAATGTAATAGGTGCGTTACATTGAAGTGTTCGAGCTCGGTTATCTTTCGACAAGAGATTTTGAGGTGAGTGGAATATCTATATATGTATGTATATGATTTATGTACCGTGTTGATGGTGTCACATAGCCGTTTTGTGACCAAGGTTGTGGGACTTAGCCGTATTAGTCCATGTTTTGTACTAAGGCACATAGCCGTGTTTGTGCATTTAGTGGCGAGTAATAGCCGTGTTTTACTCCCACGTTGTTATTTGAGTTACCCGTACACATAGCCGTGTTGGTGTACGAAAGCGTGAGTAATAGCCGTGTTCTACTCACATTGAGCAAGTGATGCCATAGCCGTTTTTGGAACACTTGAGGGGTGATGCCATAGCCGTTTTTGGAACACCTCGGGGGGTTAGCATGCCATAGCCGTTTTTGGAAGCTAACGAATGTTATGAACATCGATGACTTGTTTCGCGAAGTCGTTCCCTAGCGAAGAGATTGGTTAACCATGATTTATTGTTGTTCATACTAGCATTTGATTATTGTTATGAGTATTTATGCTATGATTATTGCTAGTGATACGTTTGGTGATACTAGCTTGCTTATCGAGATTTGTCATGTGTTATTTGATATCGTGGATGCGTGTGGGTAAGTTGTATATGCATGTATATATATGTTTTACTCACTAAGCTTTGCTTACCCTCTCGTTGTTTACTATTTTTATAGGTTCCGGTGTGGACAAGGGTAAGGGCATCCGGTTGGATTAGAGATCCCGTCTTGTTTAGTGACGCTTTTGGGATGTGATGATTTTGGAGTTTGACCGAGACTTGGGTAGTTTAACCCCAAACACCATGCTCGTTGTATCGTTTGGCAAATAAACTTTTCGTGGTCGAAACTCTAATTTGTATTAAACATTGTATTTTAAACTTAGTGGCGTTTTGGGCACGTGTGGGCCCCACTTTGTAAAACTCGCTCAAACCTTAGTTATGTGCTAGTTTTACATATATGAATGTATGGTTAAAAGCGTTTTGGCTAAAAATGTCGGGAACTAGTCAAACATTTTCGTTAAATAGACTTCCGGGGACAGCGGGCTGTCCAGGCGATTTGGCGCGCCGCGCGGCCATCTGGCGCGCCGCGCAGATGGTCTGCACCAGAAAATTTTTTTTGTTTGCAATTTCGTCGTGTTTGGTCGGTTACGGTTTGGGTTGTTACAAGTGGTATCAGAGCATGGTCTAAGGGATTTAGGTGACTTGAGATAGGCGCCTAGACTTAGACTTTTTGTGCGTGTTTATGCGGGACTTGTAGGACTTTGGATCGGATCGGTATGATTAGTGCATAGGGTTATGTGAACTAATCATGCGCTATTTGTTTGTGTTGTGTTTAGCAATCATCAAGCGAGATGGACGTTGTACTAGCGAGTTAGCGCGACGTGCTTGCGTGGTAATGACTAGCTACCATTACTACGGGTGCAAATCGGGTCAAACAAGCAATGTACGACGATTGTTGAGCAAGATGGGGTAGTGTGGTGTATACGTATGTAATTGGGTATAATTGTCCTTTCGTTTCATGGTTTAACCTAATTCGTTTTATAGAATGAAGACGAGAAACGGTCCTGATCATGAAAACGGGAGTACAAGTGAAGACGCCGAGTTCTCGACCAAGGTCGAGGCCGTCTTTAAGAAGTTGAAATCGGATTTTCTTGCGGATGTCCGAAGGGTCTTCCAGGAGTCGGTCGATGGGCAAGTGACCGAAATGATAAATGAACGATTGAAGGCCACTATTGAAGAGGCCCTTGATGCTAGAAACGTTTATCCTCGAGGTGAAGGGGGTGATGGAAAGAGAGACTTCCACTACAAAAATTTTAAGGATACTCAACCTCCGACGTTTAATGGGGTGAGGGATCCGTTGAAAAGTACTTGTTGGATTTCGGACATCGAGGGGGCCTTCCGTACCGCGGAGTGTCCTCCCGAGAAGAAGGCGAGGTTTGGGTCTAGCATGTTACGTGAAGAAGGCAAGTTGTGGTGGGATGATAAAATCAATTTGTATGGCGAGGAGCAATGCATGGGCTTGACGTGGGAGGAGTTCAAGAAAGAGTTTTTCAAGGAATACCGAACTTCATCCGATCTTGATCGAATTCGGGACGAGTTGCATCATTTGCAACAAGGTTCCATGGATTTAGTTACCCTCAAGTCTACATTCTTGGCAAAGACTCGTTTTTGCCCGGAGTATGTGGGTGATGATCATAAGCTTATGAAAGATTTTTATCGTACCTTGAATGCCGACTACAAGAGCAAGATTAGCCGGGGTATGGCTAAGACTTTCGATGAATTGTTTGAGTTGGCTCGGGGTTTTGAGCCGGAGGTACCTAGGAAGAGTGATTTTGTTTTCTCGAAAAGGAAGTTTGAAGGTTCGAGCTATTCGAATTTTTCAAACAAGAAGTCTAAGAAAGGCACCGAGAGCGTTAATAGTGTGAAGAAAGGTGGCACGGGTACTTTTGCGCCCACTTGTTTTAATTGTGGGAAGTCGGGTCATTACGCCCGTGAATGCACGGTCAAGACGGTTACGTGTTTTAATTGCGGTAAAGTGGGGCACAAGAGGCCGGAATGCCCCGAGTTGAATAATGATCATGTTAAGAAGATTGAGAAGGCGGCGGGGTCGGCTAGAGGGCGAAACTACTTGATGACGAACGATGAAGCCAAACAATCCAACGAAGTTGTTTCAGGTACTTTCATGGTTAATTCTAATCCGGCAAGGATTCTTTTTGATAGCGGTGCAAATTTGTCGTTTGTGTCTCCTAAATTTGTGCCTAAACTTGATAGTCCGCTAGCTAAGTTAAGTCGTCCGGTAGAAGTCGAAATAGCGGACGGCAAGACGGTGCTAGTGGTTGATGTGTGTAAGAATTGTGATGTTGTTTTTGGTGCCGAAACTTTTAAAATTGATCTTATTCCAATGACCTTGGGCGACTTTGATATCGTTGTTGGTATGGATTGGCTCGATCGTTATAGAGCCAATATTGCATGCCATGATAAGTGTATTCGTGTAAAGACCCCAACTGGGGGAGAAATGATTATTCACGGCGATAAGAGAAGAAGACCGGTGCCGATATGCACTTTTGCACGGGCACGTCGTTCCGTTGTTACCGGTGGCATGGCTTTCCTTGCTTATGTTGTTGATACTCGTAATGAGCCACCACTTATTCGTGAAATTCCGGTAGTTAATGAGTTTGAAGACGTTTTTCCGGATGAGTTACCGGGTGTTCCGGCGGAAAGACAAGTCGAATTTCGCATCGAGTTGGTTCCGGGGGCTACCCCCATTGCTAAAACTCCTTATCGTTTAGCACCAACGGAGATGCAAGAGTTATTGAATCAAATTCAAGAATTTCTCGAGAAGGGTTTTATCCGACCGAGTGCTTCGCCATGGGGCGCTCCGGTCTTATTTGTGAAGAAGAAAGACGGTAGTATGCGTATGTGCATTGATTACCGTGAGTTGAATAAAGTGACGATCAAGAATCGTTATCCACTACCTAGGATCGACGATTTGTTTGATCAACTCCAAGGCGCAACGTATTTCTCTAAGATCGATCTACGGTCCGGCTATCATCAAATGCGGGTCCGTGAGGAAGACATTGAGAAAACGGCTTTCCGAACGCGTTATGGGCATTATGAGTTTGCGGTTATGCCTTTTGGTCTTACGAATGCACCGGCGGCATTCATGGATCTTATGAACCGAGTGTGCCAACCTATGTTGGACAAGTCGGTTATTGTGTTCATTGACGACATACTAGTCTACTCGAAAAGTATGCACGAACATGAACGTCACTTACGCGAAGTTTTGAAGACGTTAAGAAAAGAGAAGTTGTATGCAAAGTTCTCTAAATGTGAATTTTGGCTAAGGGAGGTTCAATTCCTTGGTCACATTGTGAACGAAAGCGGTATCCAAGTGGATCCGGGGAAGATTGAGACGGTGAAGAGTTGGGGACGACCGACTACGCCCACGGAGATCCGAAGTTTTCTCGGATTGGCCGGTTATTATCGTCGGTTTATCCAAGACTTTTCTAAGATTGCTTCTCCACTAACAAAGTTGACGAGGAAGAGTGCTAAGTTCAATTGGGAAAACGAGCAAGAAATTGCTTTTCAATTATTGAAAGAGAAGTTGTGTCAAACTCCGGTGTTAGTGTTACCGGAAGGCGTCGAAGACATGGTGGTTTATTGTGATGCTTCCTTAAATGGGCTCGGGTGCGTTCTTATGCAAAGGGGTAAAGTCATTGCTTATGCCTCTCGACAATTAAAGGAACACGAAACGAGGTACCCGACTCATGATCTTGAAATGGCGGCGGTTGTGCATGCGTTGAAAATTTGGCGCCACTACTTGTATGGTGTCAAGTGTACGATATATTCGGATCATAAGAATTTGAAACACCTTTTTACTCAAAGGGATTTGAATTATCGTCAACGTAGATGGATGGATGTGGTGAAAGATTATGATTGTGAGATACTTTACCATCCGGGTAAGGCGAATGTGGTCGCGGATGCGTTAAGTCGAAAGACTCAACATCCGGCGATACGGATAACATCGTTACGTTTGATTATCACTAACGACTTTCTTGAAAAGATGGTTGAAGACCAAATAGAGGCTTATGTTCACGATAAGCACACGGAACGAATTGTGGGCCAATCGGAGTTTATTACTATGGGTCCGCGGGGTTTGTTGTCCTTTCAAGGAAGGGTGTGGGTGCCTAAGACGGGTGATTACCGACGGGTGCTACTCGATGAAGCACATAAGTCGAAATATTCCATTCATCCGGGCGCGACGAAAATGTATCATGACTTGAAGAAAGATTATTGGTGGCCGGGCATGAAACGCGATGTTGTAAAATACGTCGAACGATGTGTTACTTGTTTGCAAGTTAAAGCCGAGCATCAAAAGCCGTATGGTAAGTTGCAACCGTTAGAGATCCCGAAATGGAAATGGGAGCACATTACCATGGACTTCATCACTAAATTACCTAAGACGGCGAGAACTCAATATGATTCGATTTGGGTTATAGTGGATCGGTTGACGAAAAGTGCTTTGTTTCTTCCCATTAAAGAAGCAATATCGTCGGAGGCCTTGGCTAAGTTGTTTATCAAGGAAGTGGTCTCGCGACATGGCGTTCCTATATCTATTATTTCGGATCGAGATATCCGTTTTACATCTCGATTTTGGGAAAAGTTTCACGAAGATATGGGTACACAATTAAAGTTGAGCACGGCGTATCATCCTCAAACGGACGGTCAAACCGAACGTACGAACCAAACTTTGGAAGATATGTTACGGGCGTGCATTATCGATTTCGGTGGTAGTTGGGATGAGCATCTACCTTTGGTGGAATTCTCGTACAATAATAGCTTTCATACTAGTATCGGGATGCCCCCTTATGAGATGCTATATGGGCGAAGATGTCGAACTCCCGTCTGTTGGGGAGAAGTGGGTCAAAGGGAAATCGGGAGCACCGATTTGGTTCTTGAAACGAATAACAAGATTGATACTATACGAGAACATTTGAAGAAGGCTCAAGATAGGCAGAAGTCGTATGCCGATAAACGTAGACGAACGATCGAATTCCAAGAGGGCGACATGGTTATGCTTAAGGTTTCGCCATGGAAGGGTATTATTCGATTTCGAAAACGGGGAAAGTTAGGTCCTCGGTTTATTGGACCGTTTAAAGTTTTAGCTCGTGTTGGTGAAGTTGCATATCGATTGGAATTGCCCGAAGAGCTTGCGGGGATCCATAACACGTTTCATGTTTCCCACCTCCGTAAGTGTCTTGCGGATGATTCCTCATGGATGCCTTTAGACGAGATCGAACTAAACAACAAGTTGGAATATGTTGAAGAACCAGTCGCCATACTCGATGAGAAAGTTAAGAGGTTGAGACATAAAGAAGTGAGGACTTTTAAAGTCCAATGGCGGCGTAGCAAGGGTTCCGAGTTCACTTGGGAGCCCGAAGAGTTCGTATTGGTTTATCTTCCCTCGTGTCATGCGGCTTGGATTGCGAGGACGCAATCCGAATAAGTGGGGGAGAGTTGTAAGACCCGAATAATTGAAGTGTACATATGTGTAAATAAGTGTATTGTGCGGTACTCGAATCGGGGTTGGTTGTATATATTAAAAAAGGCAAAAGAAGCTGGACTGGGAGGGCTGCGCGCCGCGCGGATTGGTGGCGCGCCGCGCCATATGACTGGCAGATTCTCCCTTTCTTTTAAATTAGATATTTTGTGGGTATTTTGGTAAATTCACATCAAGGCCGAGTTTAATGCTTGGTTCAGTAGTTTGGGAGCTCATTTACTCCCTTGTTCACCAACCTTATCACCTCCCAATTTATTTTAGTGAGAGAGTGAGTTTTAGAGAGGGAAAGCTCATTTTGAAGAGGAAGAAGAGGGTTTCTTGCTAAAGCCCAAGTTCTAAAGTTGTTCATCTCGTCATTATCTTCGTTTTGGTAGTTGTGGTATGCTCTAATCTTAATTCCTTTGTTTAATTTGATTTAGGGCTAGGGTTTGAGTCAAAGGTGAACATAAAACCCACTTTTGGTTAATTTTGGGTATTCTTGGGTAATTTGGGTCATATAGACTCAATATTGAGTTAACTAGGGTTTTGGAAGTGTTAATTGATGTTAGAGAACCCTAATTAGCTAGTAAGAGGGTTAGAACACCATGATTTATGTAAATGGGTGTAAAAGGGTTAGTGGTTGACCCAAAAATGGGTAGGTTGACTTTGAAAGTGCCAAATGGGTCAAATTGAACTTAAGCTAATTAATATGTGTAGTTGAAGCCTAAACTAACGTTAAAATGTGTAAAGAACCTACTTTGGTTAATGATAGGGTTTTGTGATGAGTTAACCCGATTTTAGGGTTAAGGGTGCAAATGGGTCGGATTTGCACCATAGGTCAAATTGGCTCTAGGAGTGAGCTTTAGAGTGTTGACCAACTTGAGTTATGATTTTGATATTGTGATAAATGTAATAGGTGCGTTACATTGAAGTGTTCGAGCTCGGTTATCTTTCGACAAGAGATTTTGAGGTGAGTGGAATATCTATATATGTATGTATATGATTTATGTACCGTGTTGATGGTGTCACATAGCCGTTTTGTGACCAAGGTTGTGGGACTTAGCCGTATTAGTCCATGTTTTGTACTAAGGCACATAGCCGTGTTTGTGCATTTAGTGGCGAGTAATAGCCGTGTTTTACTCCCACGTTGTTATTTGAGTTACCCGTACACATAGCCGTGTTGGTGTACGAAAGCGTGAGTAATAGCCGTGTTCTACTCACATTGAGCAAGTGATGCCATAGCCGTTTTTGGAACACTTGAGGGGTGATGCCATAGCCGTTTTTGGAACACCTCGGGGGGTTAGCATGCCATAGCCGTTTTTGGAAGCTAACGAATGTTATGAACATCGATGACTTGTTTCGCGAAGTCGTTCCCTAGCGAAGAGATTGGTTAACCATGATTTATTGTTGTTCATACTAGCATTTGATTATTGTTATGAGTATTTATGCTATGATTATTGCTAGTGATACGTTTGGTGATACTAGCTTGCTTATCGAGATTTGTCATGTGTTATTTGATATCGTGGATGCGTGTGGGTAAGTTGTATATGCATGTATATATATGTTTTACTCACTAAGCTTTGCTTACCCTCTCGTTGTTTACTATTTTTATAGGTTCCGGTGTGGACAAGGGTAAGGGCATCCGGTTGGATTAGAGATCCCGTCTTGTTTAGTGACGCTTTTGGGATGTGATGATTTTGGAGTTTGACCGAGACTTGGGTAGTTTAACCCCAAACACCATGCTCGTTGTATCGTTTGGCAAATAAACTTTTCGTGGTCGAAACTCTAATTTGTATTAAACATTGTATTTTAAACTTAGTGGCGTTTTGGGCACGTGTGGGCCCCACTTTGTAAAACTCGCTCAAACCTTAGTTATGTGCTAGTTTTACATATATGAATGTATGGTTAAAAGCGTTTTGGCTAAAAATGTCGGGAACTAGTCAAACATTTTCGTTAAATAGACTTCCGGGGACAGCGGGCTGTCCAGGCGATTTGGCGCGCCGCGCGGCCATCTGGCGCGCCGCGCAGATGGTCTGCACCAGAAAATTTTTTTTGTTTGCAATTTCGTCGTGTTTGGTCGGTTACGGTTTGGGTTGTTACATCGATGCTACACCCGAGTGGCATCTTAACACCTCGATGCTACACTCTTCACGTGAAACATAGTGTCTTAATACCTCGACACTACACATTTCACGCTACAACAAATAGATACATTATATATATACGCATATAATTATTCCACTCACCTCAAAGTCTTGTGAAAAGATACCCGAGCATGCGAAACCTCGAAGTAACGTACCTATCACATTATACATATAATCAAACGTAAACTCAAGTCGGCCAACCAAACCCTTTCACCATTCTAAGTCATTTTGACCCAAGGTGCAATTTCAACCCATTTGCACCCTTAACCCTAAATTGGGTCAACACACACCAAAACCCTAATCATTTGTCAAGATGGGTTTAAAACACACTTAGGTCACAAGGCTAACTAGTTTTCATACTTGCTAGGCCGCTTAGGTCATTAAAGACTCATTTGACCCATTTCAAAGTCAACACACCCATTTGGGTCATCCATACCCAATAACACCCATTTACATATCATTAAAGTGTTCTAGTACTTTAACTAACCAATTAAGTTCATAATCATCAATCTAACACTTGAAAACCCTAGTTAGTCATCTTTGAGTCTTCATGACCCAAATTCATCCAAAAACACCCCATTCACCCACAAATGGGTTTTAAGTTCATCATTAACCCTAACTCTAACCCTTTCACAAATTAAACAAGGAAATCAAGATTAGAGCATACCACTATGATCAAAACGTAGCTAGAGGAAAGATGAACAACTTTAATACCCGCACTTTGATCCAAAATCGCCTCCTTCTTCCTTGATTCAAGCTTTCCCTCACTAAGAATCTCTCTCTCTCTCTAGAAACTAAATTGGAAGAAGTGAAGTAGATGAAAATGGAGTTATGAGGCTCCCCAAAACTGATCTAGGGCCTTAAGGTCGGCCCTCAAGTGAATTTACCCAATTGCCCTCAAAATATCTAATTAAAAACAAAGTGAGCTGTCAGCCCGTAATGGCGCGGCGCGCCATAAGGCCGCGCGGCGCGCCAAAATGGCGCGCCGCGCGCCAAATGCCCAGTTCAGCTTCTTTTGCCTTTTAATTAAATACAACCTAAACCCCACAACTTGAATAACTTATACACACATAAGTACAATAAAATATTCGGGTCTTACATAACGGCTAGTGATTTACTTTCCAAAACACCATTCAACACTTTAATCAAACATTTATATACTCGATTCATCACATCTTGACCCAAAACATAATTCGACACAAATCAAAGTCAATACCCATTTTGACTAGTACACAAGTCCTTATGAACATCTATACACTAACACATTTATGATTTAGTGATTATACCCAAAACCATGACCAAATTCGTCATCAAACCCTAACCCACCAATAACGGGTCAAAACCCATCTACTAACCACAACAAACCCATTTCACAACTATTCAAGGGTTTCTAACAAAATCAAGCTCAAATCCTAATTTGAATATCAAAATCAAATAAAGAAAATCGGAGTTAGGACTTACCACCACTACCAAAACGTAGCTAAAAACGCAAAACTTCTTCTCCAATCGAAGCTTTCTCTCTCTAAAACTCCTTCTCTCTCTAAGATAAGATGAGAGAGATGTATGGATGTCAAAATGATCCAAAATAGGATCTAAAACTGATATTAAGGCTACAAATCCGTCCACATGTGAAAAGACACAAATACCCCTTTTAATTTATTAAAATTCCAATAGCTGGCCCGTCAGACCATTTGGACGGCGTCCAAAATGGTTGGACGGCGTCCCATCTTTCATTGGTGGACGGCGTCCCAAAAACTGGACGGCGTCCCACTGAACTGAGGCTGAACTGAAACAGCAACTTCTTTCAGGGACTAAAATTGTCTGAGTCTGATTTTGATGTAAATTCTGAAAATGCATAAGTGTTAGGTAGACTTTTACTGGCGCTTTCTGATGCACACATTTACTGACACTTTCAGGAACACTTTCTAATGCATAAAATTTCAGGATCTTACATCTTATCTAGTCGCGGGTTCTATACACGTGAGTGGAGTAGTGACTTCCCTCTAATCTAGGGTTTGAGGAATGATTGTCTACACTCCACCTCCCCCATACCCTACACTCGTGGGATTGAGTATTGTTGTTGTTGTTGTTGTTGTTGTTGTTGTTGTTGTTGTTGTTGTAGAGAACGTATTGGTTGTGGTTTTTTGATTGTGTCTCGCATGCGCTTTAGTGTCGGTTGTTCAAGGCTCGGGACTAGTTAGCTTAGGCTCTTTGTTTAGTTTTAGCGAACGTTTACTGTTTCCGAGCCTTTGTTTGCGTTTGGACCAATTGTATTTTTGTTCGTCTTTTTCATCGATTGATAAAAAGACTTGTTATATGTTATCGTTAATTTGTCAAAAAAAAAAAAAAAAAAAAAATGTATACGTAGAGAAGTTTCTCCTATTAATATTTTATAGAAACTTAGGACTTTAAGTTTAATTGTATACAACAAATATTTCTGAAGTTCATTCTATGCAACTGTAAAATGTGTAAAGTTTTACACATTATAATAATGAATCAATACACGGTTGAAACTTTAGAGATTATCCTAAAATTAAAATTGTTGAAATTCTTTATTGTTACTCCGTAATTCTTACTTTGAAATTCATACTGAACCATTACCATTCAAGATTAAAAGGAATGGTTCTATAATCCCAAAAAGTCGGTGAATTTGAACTTTATAAGTTTGGTTCAAGCTATTAATCCGCTCACTACTGAGTCCTCATTATTCGTCTTGTACTAAACATCGAAAGATCTAGTAATGGGAGTGCGAATCTAGAATCAAAACTCAGGTTCTGAATTTCTTTTACAAAGTACTCTTCATAGTTATTACTTGTTTACCTCCGAAAAACTATAAATCCTACAAGTCCCATAATTTTATAATTGAATTTTGTAGTGATCTGTGTCAATTGTAAAAGTACTTAATAAAACAAATTTTAAAGATAGTGAGGTCAGACGCTACATAGGAGCAGTTGGGTCAGCTGCCGACTTAAATTTGTTTTGAAGTATTTATATATGAGTTTCCAGCTAACCCCGACGACTTAAATTTTCCCCCGACGACTTAAATTTGTTTTGAAGTATCTATATATGAGTTTGGGTTAATTAAATTTGAAATTGGTAAGAAAATATGAAGTTTTTATTTGAAATTCGTGGTTAGCAAAAAATAATTCTATAATTTGGAGAAGATGATGGGTAGACCCCAATTATACTTTGTATCATGTTTCTTTTAATTTAAACCTCACTTTATAACAAAAAAATAACTATATTAACCTTTAACATTATTAATTTTACAATTTTAACCCCTAATGGGTAATGAGTAATGACCATTGTTCTATAAAAAATCCGATTACTCGTCGATTAATCATCGATTACTTATTTTTAAGAGCAATCCATTTTAATTTTTCAAAATTCATTTAATTAATCCGTCTACGCCGATTAAAGGGACAAAATCGAATTTGATAATCAGAGTCGGTTGAAGTCTAAATTAGTCAACATTTTAACATGAATTTAAATGAAAACTTTAGAATTTTTTAACAAAATGAACATTTTTAGATACTTATGTTAAAGTTAACGTTTATGTTTAAAGTTTTCTTTTAGATTTACACATATAATTTTTGAAATTTTATATTTAAATGTATAAAGTACTACAATTCAATTAATCTCTGATTAATCCTCGAATCACCAATTACTCATTTCAAAGTCCTGACCGATTAATCTCCGGATAACGAATTTTGCAACTTTGGTAGTGACTACTTGATGAAATGATAATATAATATATTATATTGTGGAGTATTATTTTTATTGTTATTTATTATTTGTTACTTATTATTAATATTTTAATTTTATTATATTATTCCTGTATATAAATAAAGAAAAGAAAGAAGAAGAAAAGGCATGAGAATGTGATACTTCTGGCAATGTGGTCGAAAAATGAAGGTGAAGAAAAGGAGAGCATTTAAATAATTGCTTGTGACAGAAGAAAAGAGAATTTTGCGAGCTAGCTCACGTGGCTATCCACTTTCTTTCTTCAACTTTCATTTTTATGTATTCCTTACTAATAAAATAATACAGTAATTAAATACACTCGATTGCATATGCCAATCATTTTTTACATCCAAGTTAAATATCATATTGTTAATTGTTACATTATTAAATTACTAATTACTACAGTATTCGATCTTCTTAATTAGTGATTCATGTACATAAGTTAGCGTGTTTCATTCTTCGCAACATTTCGTGTTTTTGTTTCAGTCTCGTGTAAAGGGCGACACTTGCCCTATGGATGATTCCTGTTTGTATTATTTCGTTTTAATGGAAATTTTTGTTGCTTTTCAAAAAAAAAAAAAAAAACTAATTACTACAGTATTATCATTATATAAAGTCATGTCTTTAACCGTTTGCCTCCAAACTTGAAGTAGTATGTTTAACAAGAGCATCGAGATATATTATATTTATTTTATATTATCGTATGAAAGTAAATACTCGTATTAATTTGGACACAAACAAAAATAAAAATACAAACATGTGTTTTCATTGAGAGTGAGCTAGAGTATCATTCTTTTCACTTAATACTTTAATGTTACTTGTAATTAAGGACAACCACATAAGATAAATATTGAAGATAGGTGCTACTCATTTGGCGTCATCAATCTTAACATTTAGTCAATATAAAAAGTACTACTGATATATTGAATTTGAATTTATGTCCGACTTACAACAATACAACCTTTAATGTATTTAGCGTTAATATAATAACATGCGGTTAATGTTTTGTTGATCACGGAAGGTTTGTACGGAGTACAATTTATCCCGAAAAGTAAAGGTAAAAGCGGGGGATGAATGTTAATATTGGGAAGTAAAGGGATGAAATATGTAATATTAGAGAGATATTGCACGTGATGTTTGAATGTTGGAAACATCGGAAAGAGGAGAAGTCGTGGCCAGATATGATGATGTCAGGTCTACCCATGTGACCCAATCATCGTCTATTATTCTTTTATTTTAATTATTTCATTATTAATATCGATTATTAATTTTAAATTTTATTATTATATTATTGTTCTTATTCTTGCTCCATATTTTAATTGATCTTCTCTTCAATCTTATTGTTATAATTCAGTAGGCTTATAACTACCTTTAGTGGTTTGATTCTTGATGTTATAATTCAGTAGGCTTATAACTACCTTTAGTGGTTTGATTCTTGATGTTATAATTCAGTAGGCTTATAACTACCTTTAGTGATTTGATTCTTGATTTAGAATACTAATAATGAAGTGTAAGAACAAAGATGATAATGGAGAGAAAGAAAGAAACACTTTGTAAGTGTGAGAAATGGTGCAAGTTTAATGCTTGCATTCATGAGTATTTATAGCCTAAAATCTCAATATAAAAATACATACTTTGTGTACCAAAATTGACTATATGTATACACCAAAATTGACTATCCATATCTATATTATTATTATTATTATAACACTCCCCCTTGGATAGCAATTTTATTTTGTTGAAGATCAACTATAAATTACTGCCTCGTTAAAAACCTTGCTAAAGAAAACCCAGTGGGAAAAAACTTTAGCTAAGGGAAAAAGAGTGCAGCATGGAGTTGACTCCCCCTCAAGTAGACATCGCTTCAGCTGTTACATCTTTTGAACATGTCTCATGCCAATGTTATGAACGTGTGTTCTGAAAATAGCAGTTGGAAGTGCTTTCGTGAAAAGATCAGCAGAGTTTTTGCTAGATTGCACATATCTCATTTCAATCTGGTTGTCCTTAATGAGATTTTGAGTGTATGAGAAGAATCTAGGTGGTATGTGTTTTGTTCGGTCACTTTTGATATACCCTTCTTTCATCTGTGCTATGCAAGCTGCATTATCTTCATAGATAGTTGTTGGACTTTTATCGCGTTCTAGTCCACAAGAATCAGTAATGAGTTGTGTCATTGATCTCAACCAAAAACATTCTCGAGTAGCTTCATGTAATGCAATCACTTCGGCATGATTTGACGATGTAGCAACAAGTGTTTGTTTTTGAGAACGCCATGATATTGCAGTACCTCCATTTAGGAATACATATCCAGTTTGAGATTTAGCTTTATGTGGATCAGATAAATAACCTGCATCTGCATAACCAACCAAATCTTGTTTTGATTCGTTAGAATAAAATAATCCTAAATCAGTAGTTCCTCGAAGGTATCGAAATATGTGTTTGATCCCATTCCAGTGTCTTTTGGTAGGAGCAGAGCTGAACCTTGCCAACAAATTAACTGCAAAAGAAATGTCAGGTCTTGTACAATTTGTAAGATACATAAGAGCTCCAATTGCACTAAGATATGGTACTTCTGGTCCAAGAATGTCTTCTTGATCTTCACATGGACGAAATGGATCAGCTTCAACATTGAGTGATCTAACAACCATAGGAGTACTTAATGGTTTTGCCTTGTCCATATTGAAACGTTTCAAAATCTTTTCAGTATATGTTGTTTGATGTACAAGTAAACCATTAGGCATATGCTCAATTTGTAAACCAAGGCAATACTTGGTTTTTCCGAGATCTTTCATTTCAAATTCTTTCTTTAGAAGTTGAATGGCTTCATGGATCTCTTTATTTGTACCTATGATGTTAAGATCATCAACATAAACAGCTATGATCACATATCCGGATGTTGTTTTCTTAATGAAAACACAAGGGCAAGTAAGATTATTTGTATACCCTTTGCTTATCAAGTAATCACTTAATCGGTTATACCACATACGTCCCGATTGTTTTAACCCATATAAAGATCTTTGTAATTTAATCGAATACATTTCTTTGGGTTTTGCATTTGATGCTTCTGGTACCTTAAATCCTTCAGGTATCTTCATATATATATCACTATCAAGTGATCCATATAGATAAGCAGTCACAACATCCATGAGATGCATTTCTAAATTTTTAGAAACTGCCAGACTGATTAAGTACCTAAAAGTAATTGCATCCATAACAGGAGAATAAGTTTCTTCATAATCAATTCCCGGTCTTTGAGAAAAACCTTGAGCTACAAGTCTAGCTTTATACCTTGTAACTTCATTTTTCTCATTTCTTTTTCGGACAAAAATCCATCTGTATCCTACAGGTTTCACATCTTTAGGAGTGAGAATGATGGATCCGAAAACTTTTCTTTTATTGAGTGATTCTAATTCAGCTCGTATTGCTTCTTTCCATTGAGCCCAATCATGTCTATTTTGACATTCAACCATAGATGTTGGTTCTGGATCATCATCATTATTCATGATGTCATATGCAACATTAAATGAAAATTTCTCATCAAGATTTTTCATTTCATTTCGGTTCCATAATATTTTTGAATATGCATAATTGATTGCAATTTCTGTATTGACATCATCAATCTCCTCTGCAGTAGGAGTACTGATTTGTGGTTCTTCTTGAACACTTTCTTTTACTTCATTATCAGCTGATTTTCTTTTTCGAGGATTTTTATCCTTTGAACCGATTGGTCTTCCACGTTTCTGACGTGGCAAAGATTCATGAGTGACGTTATTGCCAGCTTTTGGAATTTCAATTCGAGCTGGAGTATTTACTGCTGGTATATATGATTTTGTCACCGTTTTTGTATCTGTAAATGCATCAGGCAATTGATTTGCAAGTTCTTGTATATGCATTATCTTTTGAACTTCTGTCTCGCATTCTTTTGTGCGAGGATCAAGATACTTTAATTGAGGTTCACACCATGAAACATCATTTTCTTTATTTTTCATTTCTCCCCCTAATCTAGGGAACAATGTTTCATTAAAATGACAATCAGCAAAACGTGCTGTAAAAACGTCACCTGTCATAGGTTCAATATACCTTAATATTGAAGATGTTTCATATCCAACATATATTCCCAACCTCCTTTGAGGACCCATTTTTGTACGTTGTGGTGTCGCAATTGGAACATACACTGCACAACCAAATGTTCTAAGATGGGAAATATTTGGCTCTTGACCAAAAGCAAGTTGTAGGGGGGAATATTTATGACTTGCACTTGGTCTGATGCGAATCAATGCAGCAGCATGTAAAATTGCATGACCCCATATAGATACAGGGAGTTTTGTTCTCATTATCAATGGTCTAGCGATTAACTGTAAACGTTTAATCAATGACTCGGCTAAACCATTTTGTGTATGCACATGAGCAACAGAATGTTCAACAACAATTCCTATAGACATGCAATAGTCATTAAATGCTTGAGATGTAAATTCACCAGCATTATCAAGTCTCACCCTTTTAATGGTGTAATCAGGAAAATGAGCTCTCAATTTAATAATTTGGGCAAGAAATTTTGCAAATGCCACATTACGGCTTGATAACAGACAAACATGAGACCATCTGCTAGATGCGTCTATTAGAACCATGAAATATCTAAATGGTCCACATGGTGGATGAATTGGTCCACATATATCACCTTGAATTCTTTCAAGAAACATTGGTGATTCTTTCTCAACCTTAAGTGGTGAGGGTCTAGTTATCAATTTTCCAAGAGAGCAAGATGTACATGGAACCATTGTATCATGATGGATTTTTCTATCCTTTAGTGGATGTCCATGAGTACATTCAATAATCCTTTTCATCATTGTTGATCCTGGATGGCCTAATCTGTTATGCCATAAACTGAATACACCAGGATCAATATATTTTTCGTTAACTACCATATGTATTTCTGGTACATTTATATGTGTATAATGTAATCCAGAACTAAGTCTTGGCAGTTTTTCAACCACATGACTCTTGTCAGTGATACTTAAATATTTCTCATTTTCTGTTGTCACTGACTGATAATCATACCCGTTAAGGTATATGTCGGAGAAACTCAATAAATTTCTGCTTGACTTGGGAGAAAATAAGGCATCATTTATTAAAAATTTTGTACCATTTGGTAGTATGAAATTTGCCTTTCCTATCCCTTTTATCAAGTTAGCAGGTCCTGATATTGTATGTATAGTTCCTTCCGTTGGTTTTAGATCAATAAAATATTTCTCGGATTTAAGTATAGTGTGTGTAGTTCCACTGTCTGCTATACAGAGATCTCCACCACTTGATTGATGTTGTATTCCAGCAAAATTCATATTGAACTTCATATATAAGAAATAAATAGTGAGTACATTAATATTACACAATATTTTAAACGCAAATAGATAGTACTGAAACATTTAGCAAACATAATGACAAAGACAGACGATATTAAATCGTTTATTTTTTAAAAGACACACAACTTAAACATTCAAGAAATCTTCATATAAATCAGATGGTTTCTCAGTGACTGTTGGATCAATATTATCCACAAAATTTACTTCCTTTTCTTTACCTTTCAGCGAATCCTGATACATCTTAACAAGATGTTTAGATGTTCGGCAAGTATTAGCCCAGTGGCCCATTCTACCACATCTGTAGCAAGATTCTTCAGAATTTTTAGAAGAATTTTCTTCAACATCTTGTTTAATGGGCTTGTTTTGTGGTTGATATTTATATTTTCGTAGATTACTATTTCTTTGACCACCACGGCCACGACCACGACCACGTCCACGCCCATTACCATTACCATAAGGATGGTTTCTACCATAGTTATGGCTTTTGGCATGATGATGGTGATGGTTATTATAACCACGACCTTGCCCGCGTCCTTGTCCCTGTTTATAATTATTTGCAGTATTTGCTTCAGGGATTGCAAGTGTACCAGTAGGACGGGATTGCTGATTTTTCATTAATAGCTCATCATTTTGCTCTGCAACTAAGAGATATGAATTAAGTTCAGGATATGTTTTGAACTTTAGCATTCTCAAATTTCTTTGCACTGTGATGTTTGCAGCATTCATTGTGGAGAAAGTTTTCTCCATCATGTCTGCATCACTAATTTCATGTCCACAGAATTTAAGTTGTGAACATGTATTATACAGAGCTGAGCTGTATTCATTTACTTTCTTAAAGTCTTGGAACCTTAATGTTCTCCATTGTTCCATTGCAGCTGGAAGTAAAATTTCTCTTTGATTATTGAATCTGCTTTTGAGACCTTCCCATAAAACATGGGGATCTTCTACAGTCACATAATTATTTTGTAAGCATTCATCAATATGTTGATGAATAAAGCAACATGCCGTAGCTTGTTCTTTTTCAGAACAAGTGTTGTTTTCATTTATGGTTTCAAGAATGCCCATTGATTTAAGATGCATTTTTACTTTTATAACCCATGGCATGTAGTTGTTTCCAGTTGATTCTAAAGGAGTAAATTTAAGCTTTTCCAGATTCGACATTTTCTATTATCAAAAATTAAAACAAACATCATGATAAATTAGAGTCAATTTATATTCATAAGTATATAAACATTAAACATAAATTTAATATAACATAAATGATAAGTAGGTGACAGTGTCGACCATGTGTAAGCAATCATAAATAAATGTTATATAACAAAAATATAAATATTAGTAAACATAAATGAAAATTTGGCGACAGTGTCGACCATATATTTTTTCAGGTGGTATAACCGACCTATATCATTCTGGTGGTATAACCGACCATATATCATTTTGGTGGTATAACCGACCATATATCATTTTGGTGGTATAACCGACCATATATCATTTTGGTGGCAGAGCCAACCATATTTAGTATTAAGATTATCGTGCTGATAACGTGTTATAATTCAGTAGGCTTATAACTACCTTTAGTGGTTTGATTCTTGATGTTATAATTCAGTAGGCTTATAACTACCTTTAGTGGTTTGATTCTTGATGTTATAATTCAGTAGGCTTATAACTACCTTTAGTGATTTGATTCTTGATTTAGAATACTAATAATGAAGTGTAAGAACAAAGATGATAATGGAGAGAAAGAAAGAAACACTTTGTAAGTGTGAGAAATGGTGCAAGTTTAATGCTTGCATTCATGAGTATTTATAGCCTAAAATCTCAATATAAAAATACATACTTTGTGTACCAAAATTGACTATATGTATACACCAAAATTGACTATCCATATCTATATTATTATTATTATTATAACACTTATGAAATTGTTCTACATGAAAATTTATTTTTTGTGACATCATCCGTTTATCTAATATGGGTGATGACATGTACACAACCAATATTTACAAATACACAATCAAACATGGTTTACAGTGTTGTACAGTACAATACTGTAAAACATGTTTAGTTGTGTATGTGTAAAAATTGATTGTGTACATATCACTCCCCATCTAATATACCTTCAACCCATTAATAAATATTTATGGCCCACTTTAAAAAAGCCACACCCCAACTAAACATGGTTTAGAATCTATCTATCTATCTATATCTATAGTCTATAGTCTATAGTCTATAGTATATATAATAACAAACACAAAAATACATCATCTAAATTTCTATCTAATAATCCTAGCCTTCCATTGTTAAATATTCTCTTAATCTATACCCTTAAATCCTCCACGTCATGATTATGACCTCATAATCATGATGTTTAACATTGATTAGACTAAATTAGCCTTCATATTAGAAAAAGGACGGTAGCAATTGGAAAAAGTAGGGTTTCGTAATTTTCATACCATTAACCATCCACTGGCAAGAAGAAAAAAAAAACCCTAATTCTCTCTGAAAAACAAACGCCAATCATCAACAAACGACACCAATCATCGAGAACGAAAATCAATTCTTGATTCATCCCCAAATCACGCATGTTCAGCCCCAAAATGTCGTGTAAATCAATTGATAGTGATGAAACTTTGAAGATGGATCCAACAAAGAATCGAAAAGGTATGTATCCTTAATCTACTTTTATTTTTCAATTTAAATTTTTGCGAATACCATTACAAATATGTTTCAGTTAAATTCGATTCTGAATCTGGTTACTATTAAATCTGTATTCTGAATTGTTTTTCGATTATACCAAGAGAGAACATGTTAATTTTGGTTGACTGATGTTTCACCAGAAGGACAATATTTGAGTGCGATAAAAGATCCACTTCAGATTCAATGTTATTTATTGATTATTTATTATTTTTTGTAACCGGGTGGCATTAAGAGTTTTAAGAGTTTGTATTGTTGTATTACTCACTTATACATGTTTTGCATTTGGTTCAGATATTTGCAGCCTTTATGGCACCCCTAACGTCTGCTCATGTGAATGTTGCAGCGAGTTCAATGAAACCCCACAAAGGTATTAGGTATTAGAGGCTATAACGAGAAGTGTCATACATTAAACTATTGATATAATATTAAAGGATCTATTATTAGGCTTAAAATTCTGTCTAATAGTGATCATTTGGTCTATTATCCACTTCAGGTTGGTTTAGCAACTGCAATAAGGCACTCCCTATTAAGGCGAGCGTTTTCTGTTAAACCAAACGAACCTGAAGTTCTTTTGCTTGATTATCCAAGTCATCAAAGATGCCTTTTACCTTTTTATAGCAAAGATATAAGCACCTTAAAGTAGATGTTAATATAAGATTCCCATTCAATTACACATTAAGCTGCTAACAGCTTAACCTTTTTTCTGTGTCAGTAATTCAAATACAGTTTTATTTCAATCACCTAATTAAATATACATATACGTACTGATCGTTTTAACCTTGAAAATATTGTAATGTACAGTATTCGTGTTACCGTCCGTACATATGATAAGATTGTGAATTGATCCTTTTTTACACTCAGTTACATAAATTGACTTCTAAGAGTACGGCATGGCTAAATGCACGTGCAAGTATTGTAAGTTACGAATTATATTAAACGTAACACAAACCGTAACATTCATCTGGGTTCACATGATCAACTATAGTATAAGCATTTGATTTTTTATATGTCGAGTACTTTAATATAACTTTATTGAATGGGTGCTGCATATGACAAACTTCGTGTTTTATGGTTTCGTTCTTTCTAAAATATAGTACAGTTGGTGTGTCAAAAATCAATGTATAAACCTAAAATATTTCAATAATGATTCAAAATAAGTAAATTGAGGTTTTGTGCATTTAAAGTTATCCTGATCGAGCAAGTGGCCCATACATATGTAAATAGGTAAATGGGCGACCATGGTTACAATTGTCACGTCCAGTTTTAAGCCTTATAAACTGACTTGGTGTCTAAACTAAGATATTTTTTTAGGGTGCAAGTGTTGGAGATGTGGACAGAAATGAGCAAACTGATGTGGTGGTCCCCACTATATCTTGAAATATTACGTGCTTAGTGGGAAGGATGGTTCAGTTGAACATCCATATCCATGCAAATATTATGGCAGAGTCATGAACCAGATTATTTTGGTTGATTTGGGTAAGCGCAAGGAAAAGAAGAAATGACTTACCATCAACCCAACATCTTTGATGGATACCTATATCTCATTGATGGACCCACTTCATGTGCCGATGTTGTGGATATTGGCTAAACATCGTAAGCCTATCTTTCTACAAAAGCCTTATTGATTTACAGTTCTGTAGGGCCTGGTCAGATTTGCATATGGTGTGGGTAGAGGTGGTAAACTGAATGGTTGGTTAATGTGTCAAAACTCGCAAAATGGATTGTATTTTTATATGGATTGGGTTAGATTGACCTGAATTGTCTAATATTTTTAGCTATGCACCTAGCCCAATGTACAAGAACCGTGGAGGGCTGGTCCATTGCTGGTTCAATGGATTACGTATTATTTTTGTCGTTGCCATGTCAACAAAGTTTGTTCAGAGGGTTTGCTCGCTCACCTAAAAATAACAAGCGTAATATTTAAAAGCAAATGGGTCGAAATTGGCACCTTCATGTGTGGCTTCAACTATATCTCTAAATGGCTTTCAATGTTTTCTCGTGGATATTATTTTCAAAAGATAGAGTAATGAATTAGTCTTGTGCTTTTTGCATTCAAAGAGGGAGTTGTTAGGACATATTTTTTTTATTGCATATTTAATGTGATACTTTATTATAAATTGTACTGTATTACTATAATAAGTATACTTTTGTCATTTTTATGTAGTTTCTGCATGTATACTGTTTTCGTTAAACAGTTAGATTCCGGTTTTTCTTCTTTTTGGATAATATTTTTTTTTAGGTTCCTTCAATTTCTTCTTTGTTGTTTTTCTGCCTTACTTCATCATGACCTGTTGTTGCTAATTACTGATGTTCAATTCTCTATTTGCACATCAGATTGTGGCATGTGGCCTCACTGTTGTTCTTTGTGTCTTTCACCAAAGTTAATGCTCAAGTTGTTGTTTGTCGACTTTCTTTTTGAAGATATGGCCCCTAAGAAAAGACAAAAGAAAACAACAGACGCCATAACTATGATCCATTTAAATTTGAAGAAGCATGTGGAGTTGGTATTTTCAGTTCGCCACCCTTCTCAATATATTTTATATTTCATTACTTTTATAAGTTGGATGGAATTGAAGCATTAATGTGGTAACAGCGGTTGAGGTCTCTAAACTTGATATAAAACGCCTTCTTGATGAAATTTCAAAAAAAGAAATAAATGCAATCATCAATCATGGAGCAACTCTACCAAATAAATGGTTAGTTCCACTTCTGTTATACTTACCAAGTGACTGTAATCTGTGATTTGATCATTGACTTCTGTTGGAGATCCATATGCTCATGTGCGCATCCAAGCAACCTTGGGTACATTGAAAGATTTTCAAGGTAAACAACTCATTTGTTATATTCAATTAAGGAGCTAACAATTTTATTTTTCAATTGTGAAAATTTTATCTTTAGTGTGTCCTTCACCATAAACTTATAGACGAAAGTAGTAGCATCCAAACATCCAAAAACTGAAGTAAAAAATAAGAAGCGTGTTAAAAATAAGAAATAAAAACCTGTTAAAGTAGAGAAAAAAAGCAACAAATAAGAAGCTTCTCAACAGACGGCGTCTGACACAATCTGAAAAAGATCTTAATCCTTATTTACTATTCCGGGTATTATTATTATAGTGTCATAGTCAACATTTTTTGTTTCTTACCTGTATTTTATCTTTATAATGATTTACGTTTATTCGGTATGTTTTAATTTAGAAATTGTCGTCTTTCTGCGATGGATGAGTGTTCTGTTCTTGCGACTCCAAATAAATACTATTTTAGCATTTGAAGAGATGGTATGTGACCCTATCTAAGTGAAAAGAGGTATGTTTAGGTTATCGAATTCGTATATTTCGAACTCCTTAGTTTGTATGTGTCTGGCATTAGATACGACTATAAGGATGTGGCAATTGTTATTTGTAGAAAAGCAGTGTCCATTACCATTAGTTGTTCACTGGTGCAAATTTTAGAAGGGCAGTAAGTTGTAATGTTATCATGTCTTGCGGATTTAGACATTTTCGTTTGTTTGTTTCAGGCTAAGCATAATGAAAGCAATCTCTCGGGATATTTGGTCTCAACTATTAGAGTTTGCAACTGTAAGATAAAAATATCTGTAATAGCACACTAGTGTTAACCTTAGTGTATCACATGGCAATGGAAATTGATGCACAATTTGGCCTGCAAATTTTTAAGGCAAATTATTTAAAATATTTCAAGGGGTGTTTGGAATTGGTTGCAGAAGATGCAAAGGCATTGTTCAACTGGTGAAATAAAATTGGGAGCTGACGAGAGTGAAGGAAGTAAAGAACATTTAGTTGCTAGAAACAATGTCACCATGAAGAGGATCACTTAAAAAGGTTCTCAAGAAACCTCAAACCTTGATTATTCTTTTTAATCTTGACTTCCAGACTTTATAAATATGATCATTGAACTGTACATGCTTTTTCGACCATTTTACAGGCTGCAAAGAGTGAAACTTCGGGGCTTTTTAAAATTGCACTTTTGACAATCTTTTACTATGCTGAAAATCCATGCAAAGTATATTGCAAAGGTAAATTCTTAGTTTTTGAATCGGAAATATGATGAATTGATCTTAGTTTCTTATTTACTTATAAACATTTTCATAGCTTCTAACGTTTGATGTATGATGTTACTTCGCTTTCTACATTTGTTATCTCTAAGACGAGCAAACTTAAATTTCTTTCGGGATGAAGATTACTACTTGATAGTTTATTCTTTGTTATAATAACAAATAACATGTGTATTTAGTGTCAGTAATACCATTTGATAATATCGGATTAATTTTAGTATATTTAGTTTGATGTGGCAATCTTGACCCATTTACGTTTTGTTTGGATTTTCAATCTAAACCCATATATCTATTGTTGAATCGTTCAATCTGGACCCATTGCAATATATGATCGATTTGTTCAGCAAATATGTATTTACTGTTATACAAGTTGACTTAATTTGAAACTTACATCTGTTCAAAAAGGTCAAAAGATCTAAAAAAAAGCTTACACTAAACATACTTGACTTTTGCAACCTTATAAGAGCTTAAAATAGGTTAAGGTTCATGAACTAGGAACTACATCAAAATTCAAAATTTAAGATTATAGTTATACACCTGTAAGTCTTCGACTATTAATTACTTATATTAGTTTTCACAAAATGATCTTTAGCTCTGGTTTATAAGGTAATTTCTCCGTGTTTTTAACATTTGTGGCCAACAAAAAATTAGTCTATCAGATACTTGAAGTTGTAAACCATCAAAATGACTATCTATACATATGATTGAATATTTCATAAAACACCTTTTTGATTCGTTATCTATAAACTCAATTAATTCTGAACCGTTATTTTACCCACTCGTGTAACGCACGCGCTCTTTCAACCATCATTAAGATTGTAGATATATACCACTAATAAAACTATTTTGGTTTCTTAAAAAATTAACAAATACTAAATAAAATATAATAATTCTGACAATTCATATTTTGATTCACCCCTAAAAGAATCCCGCGAATTCGCGGGTCTTAAGCTAGTATGTATTAATTACTAATGCAAAAATTTTGAATTTTTTTATTTTGCTCAAGTGAATTTTTTCTTATTCAAATGTCTTCATATTTTGCACAAAAAAACCTCCATATTTTGCTGCAGTGTTCAGATTTTGCCCAAAAGTCTTCATATTTTGTCCAAAAGTCTTAATATTTTGTTTAAAGAAAGATGCTATGCTTTTAAAAAAATTCCGCCCCTACTAAAAAAAAATTTGGTTCCGCTACCTACTACCCTACTTTCATTTAACACAATTAAATCATAGATTGTTTTGTTAAGTATAACCTTAAACTACAAGAAAAATCCTTATATTTTATATAGATATAATTTAACAAAACAAATGTCAAAGTTAGCAAATTTTCACAATTTCACTTCATATTTAACAATAGCCTAATGGTATATTCAAGGTTTATAAAAAGTGCAAGGGTCTAAAATGTATTTCTAATACTCCGTAACTAAATAATTAATCACACAGCCAAACATAATCATTTTCCACTTGGTAACTTTGGAAAAGGGAATAACATAACTTTCTTGTTCCATAAAAGCCAAAAAAAACTTTACTTATTGGTTTCACAAGAACGGCAATCTCATAATTGTTTACTTGAGTTTTTGGTACAAAATGTAGCCACCAAAGTCTCATCCAAAATGATCAGGTTGAATACTTAATCATGGGCTGGGACCACTGGGCCTTATCTATACTGACAATCAAGACCAATCTTCTTATAAAACCCATGATCCAAAAGGACTAATACATGACATTACTTTGTCCTTACAAAAACTCCCCCTTGTGACCTCAATAGTACATGACATGTTAGTTCCACATCCACATATAATTTAAAATCCAATAAGCATAATTATTTTGCAGTATGTACATATGCACACCAAATACACATAATCTACCTTCTACTTATATAAAACTAAAAAAAAAATTTGTGAATGAAAATGACTAGTTTACTTGCCTTTCCTTTTACTGCTCTTTTTAGTTGTCTTGATACACTTAGGACAGAACCAATCTTCCTCTGGAATATTATCTAAGGGTGGATCACAACAGTCGAAATGGGTGCCAACACCGCATCCAATCGAGCCACTTTCATCGCCACATATCAGCATTTCCTCACCTCTGTCACGTGACCCACAAACCTCACATTCCACATCATCACTATCTGGCGATCTGGGCTCCGTAGCCTCTTCGTTTAAACGGTTTTGTAAATTCTTAAATGATCTCTCAGCCCATGCGTTTGTATTGTACTGGATATGTTTGTCAAGTGAGTATCCAGACTTACATACATATTCCACCAGGTAATCGGCTGATACGCACGGTATTTCGTGTCTTAAAAATTCCTGAACCCATACGTCAACGTGTGGCATACCTGGACTAACAATCGCAAAATCGATACCAGTGTTTAGAAACCGAGTGTATGGAGGGGAAGTTGCCAATATGGTCCCTTCTCCAGCCTTCACAACACGCTTCAGAGTATCCTGAAACGAAATACAAAATATTATTAAGAATAAAGCACATGATAAAAAGATCTGCTATCTCCTAATACTACTACTAATATATGAAGCATGATCATAATAATAAAGATATACTGTAATAGATAAAGTGTAAATAATACCAAAGGAGGGGCAATGCATTCGCCATAGATAACGATACGCATCCCATAAAAGGCACCGTGACCTGTTTTCTCCTTCAGAAGGCGCCACTTCCGTGGGGCCTCCAAATTAATTTGACCGTCTTCACTTAGACAATTCTTGTGCCATTCATATGCCTCCTCTGGTAAGAATTTTCCTGCCTGGTTACTTGCCGACAAGTAATCAGTCTTCATAATCCACCTGCATTTTGCAAGAATTATTTGTTACAAGAAGAAAAAAAAACGCATTCAGATATTTCAAACCATCACAAGATAGCTCAGTGGTTGGGGCCTGAGTTCCTTGCAAGCGGTTCAGGTTCGAATCCTGTCTAGGACGAATATTCAGTGGTGGTCAGGGATGATGGGTTGGAAACAGCCAGAGAGTAATCCTGCTGTGTACATCAGAGTACGGGGTCAGATTACTCGCCATCCCTGGTAGCCCGAACAGTGAAAAACCTTCTACCTATTTATTCGGATATTTCAGTTTCCTATGTGTCAAACTAAACAAACATAAGCTTTCATACGATAAAAGTTGGACATCTATTGTTACATGAGAAATCCGATAGCAAAATTTCAATATGTAAACCAGATGTTCAATAAATTTTGGAAAAAAAAAACTAGGTACTTAAACAAGACATTAAACAGTAAAACTGAAAGACCTTTACCTTCCAGATGCAGCAGCAGCAAAGAACTTTTCGGTTCTTCGTATCGGATCTGGCACGATAAAATGAGTTGCCTGATAAGACCATTGATGAGAGACTTTGCATACTCTTCCTTTCAATCTCCGAATGATCTGTTGAAACTCCCTCCTTTGCAGCTTATTTCCAGCCAATATAAACCACATTGGTTCGACTTTAACTCTATCTGAATTCAACTTTCCAGCCTTAGGAGTAATCTTCTCAATAACCTGTTTGTTACCAGTACTTCGATCAACAGGAATATCGATATTCTCCTTCTGTGCTTCCAATGAACAGCCGCTTGAAGTAGGATTTCCATTCGTAACAACATTATTCGTCTTAGTTTTACTCAAACGTTTATTTGTCTTAGTTGCCTTTGTGTTCACAACATTCTCAATATCATCCTTCTGCACTAAATCACTACAAACACCTGATACTGTAATCACTTCCAACGAGTTCTCAATACGATTATCATTTTTCGTGGTTTTCGCAGCCACTTCTTCTCTAACTTCTGCCTTCTCATTGGTATCGTGACTCGAATTTTTTTTCGTTTTAACAGTTACCTCTTTGACAGATAAAGTGGCATCTTTCTTAGGTTTACTCGGCAAATGTTTACTTTTCTTAGTTCCTTTCTTTTCTGAATCAACCTCTTTATTCTTCTGCTCGGGATCATTACAAGCATCATCTGATCCCTTCATAGCCATCGAGTTCTCCAAATCATTTACATTATTCATGGCCACTTCCTTCTTTTTAGCAGTCGTCTTATCAGTTACCCCTTTGACAGAAACAGCAGTTCCTTTTTTACCAGTTTTCTTCCCTCTAGATGTCTTATTACTCGCATGATTCTCAAAAACATCGATTACCTCTATTGGCACTTTATTTGTTACAGGTATTACATTCCGACATTCAATCATTTCGTCAACTATATTATTTTCTTGATCTGCAACAGCTTGATCCTGTTCTGTTCTCTCTTCCATCACTATATCATCAGTGTCTTCTGGTTCACCATCGTTGACATGTTTTTTGGTTTTCCCAACTCGATTTGGAGTTGCGTCTACCCTTATTTCTGGTCTCTCAATTGCAAGTTCCTTCTTTTTTGTAGCCGTTTTAGCAGTTGCCCGATTCACTGAAAGACTAGTCCTTTTCATACCTTTCTTCTTGCCGCTAGACGCCTCATCACTCACGAGAATGTGAGTATCAACAGACTTGTCGACTGAAACCTTACTCTTAAAAGTATTTAGGTTTCCGCAGTGCTTTATCTCATAAACTTTATCAATATTTTGATCTACATCATGTGCATCCCCTTCTGCATTCCCTTCCATCACAATGTCAACGGTGTTTTTTAGATCACTATGTTTGTTCCCAAACATATTCTCAACTTGTAATCCATCATTAACTTCCATCTCCTTCTCCAAACCTGATTTGGCCACCCGGGTAGGTTTCTCATACTTTTTATACGTAAAGCGATCCTCATTATCAGTCGGCCCCACTATATCAGCCATAGAAGTTGTTGCATCAATTCTTGGCTCACTTCTTTTCATATGAATGTAACCTTTCTGATTCACAGTTTCTGTTTTATCAAAATTTTGATTTGGAGCTGAAATTTTCTTGCCGTATGACTTCCTCCTAACAGGTTTTAAATTTGATCCAACATCAGTACTGGATTTCGAAAGATCAGTTCCAGCTGCAGAAGATGACTTCTCAAGTCCTAGCATCACATTGTTTTCCATACCCAAATCTCTGTTGTCAATATTTGTAACTAAGCTGGTTTTTGCGTACTCTTTCAGTGATCTTTGCACTGCAACTAAGCCTTCGCCTCGCACAATCTTAGAAGTGGGAGTTTTAGAGATGGGCAGATTTACATTTTTACCCCTAGAGCTTGAGGTGTTACATGCTGTAACGTTGGAGGGTAATAATTTCCCAGGACTTGTAGCAGCTTCAACAGGTGGGCCGTTTTTCAGCACCTCAAATGCACTTTGTAAATGCGAACTTTTCCTCTTACGAGAGGATGAACATTTTTGCTCTTCGTTGATTTTCTCTACCAAAGAAGACGACGCATTAAAGGCGTCAACGAAATTAAGCTTGTTCAGTCTATTAGCACTGCTGTTGTTGCTTGTAGTCGTGTGCATTGTAGGAGGTGTGGTTCTAATGGGCTCATCCTTATCACAACTTGAATTGACAACCTTTTTTGTTTCATTTAAAGGAGATTTATTGACTGCAGATGCATGAATATTTCTGTTTACTGCTGCTGAACTCTTGGTTATTCCTTCATATGAATTAGACGGCTCACAAGTAACACCTATAACACTTTTAGTGTTACTTCTTATCTCGTGTGAATTAGAAAAAGGAACGGGATTCGTTTTCGTAGTCACTTGCACCGTGTCTTCAGCATAATCAACCCCGTTAACGCCTTCTTGTTTTTCTTCTGAATCTTGTGCTTCAGCTTCCAACTCCAACTCATACCCACTGTTGGATGAAGGAAAACATATTCAGATTTAATAAAATATAAACTACAATACGACGTCGACGCGTGTATACATATCCAACTCAAAGATATAAAAGTATTGTCTCACCTCTTACTATAATCATCTTCGAAGACGACCTCCCAAGCCTTTAAACTAAAAAAAGAGATGAAGATAAAAAATCAAGTTTAAAGATATTCAAATTTCACAGCAACTTAAAAAAATATTTAAACCAGCATGTACGTATAAGTAGTATATGTTAAAATAAGGTAACAATAAAGATGGCCTATAGTAGGCCAGCGTATCAAAAACATACCAGTCTTCTAACCACTTGTGGTTGACAAGCTTTATTGTGTTAATCTTCTTCGCAAGTAGATACTTCTCACCTATCAAATTAAAATGAAAAAAGTTGTATACTTTACACGCAAAGCCAAAGTGATCCTAATGTACAAATTACATAAAGTAATGACAAATCATAAGATGGACGGAATTACTCCTACATGAGATCATAGTAGAGTGTTATACCAAAGGCCAAGGTTGTAAAACTCGCGACTCAGGGAGTACTCGGCCGGAGGTTTTTGAGGAGTAATCGGCGACTCGGGGAGTACTCGGAGGAGTACTCGGATTTTGACTTTTGTTGACTTTTCTAATATAACTAAATATTTTCAATATATTATAGATATATAATATATATATTAGCTATAAACAAACATTTTATGAATATATATATGTTAAATATATAAAATTTATAAATATATATGTTAAATATGTAAATATAAATATTTATTTTAAGAGTGCATATAAATTTTGTTCTTGGTATTAAAGTTTAGTAAAAGTTTAGGGGTTATTATTGTCATTTGATAAAAGAATATTGAATTAAAATATTTTAAAAATAAATACTCTCGTATATGGTACTCAAAGTCTCAAAGAGCATCACTCCATCATCAGACATATGATAAAAACAAGTTGTAAAAAGTAAAAGCACTCTCTCTTGAAAAACGTATCACCATCCAATTTCCAAAAAATCCCAGATCTTGTTTTACAAGCTCGCTATGGATCTGAGATCTCGTCTTGTTTTCTTCCTCAATCCTTTCTTCTTTCCCGTTTCTGTTTTTTTTCATCATCGTTCCTCGTTTCCAGTCAATTTTTGAGTTTTCCGACGACGTTGACTGACGTTGACCGGCGTTGACCGAGTAATAGAGCGAGTTAGCACCGATTTCTCGGTTGAACAATTTTTCCGAGTTATCGCCGAGAACTCGGCCGAGTCAGCCGAGTTTTGCAGCCATGCCAAAGGCCAATGTTGTAAAAGTCGCTAGTCGGTCGGGACCTTGCAGGGACTAATAGGCCAGGATGGAGACTAAGAGGGGACTTGTTAGACGTTGACCAACTTTAAAAGTCATATTAAAATTGACCAACTTTGACTGAATAAATTGGACTTTTGACAACTTTGACAGAATAGATTTGCCAAGTAAGACTAGTCAAGGACTAGTTGGCGTAATCATAGATTTTACAACCATGCCAATGGCGTTACACTAATAAACATACCAATAACTAGACACACATTCTGTTGTTTAAAAACCGAAAAAATTGTATTTTCCTCAAAATATACTGCCTGAAGAGATAAAATAAGAAAGTATACCTAACCTAGTTTGCTAAATTATAAGCCAATAATACAAAATAACATGCCTTCAAATTTGTAGCATATTAGATGAGTAATCTTGTTTGCTATCAATGGTTTTGAAAATTGTGCACCCATCAACGAAACCATCATCTGAAATACGAAATACAGAACATGTTAAAAAATGTAAACATAATTCTTTAAATAACAAATCGAAGTAAAACGCACCATAATGTCCTCCCGATCAACACCTTGATATCCAGTTAAACATATGACAAGCGACTTAGCACCTGGAATTCCGTTCAAATCTTTCACTGGTTTGTACATAATCTGTTAAAGATAGAAACATTATATAACATGAACAGCATTATCATCAAATGTAAGTTGTACCCAGTAATTAATGTTGCTAAAAATGGCAAGTTAAGATCAAGACATAATGAGATTTGTTACTTATAAAGTTCATATATCCTACAAAATAAGTTGCATTCACATGAATCAAAATTCAATTAGGGATTTAGGGTTACTAACCTCCATTGTCTTCACAGGTGCTCCCACATCAAAACTGTGTTCAACCCAAAGACTAGAAACTAATTTCTTTCCATCTCGTCTAGCCATAACACACACCCGATCATCCTGCCAAAATTCATAATTCATCAGTCCTTAATACCAGTTGACACGTTATATATTTATATAATACACATTTACATTATATAATATACTCAGGGCCGAAAGTAGTTAAGGACTGGGGGCGCCCGCCCCTAATGGATTTGAAATTTCCAGGCTTAAAATTTTGGATTTCATATTTTGCCCCCAAAGCCTCCATATTTTGCCCCCAAAGCTTCCATAATTTGCCCAAAAGCCTCCATATTTTGCCCAAAAACCTTCATATTTACCCAAAAGTCTCCATATTTTACCCAAACGCCTCCATATTTTGCCTAAAAACCTTCAGATTTACCCAAAAGTCTCCATATTTTACCTAAAAGCCTCCATATTTCGCTTAAAAAAGTTGCATTGAATGTGAACGCTTTTAAAAAAAAAATTTGCCTCCCGGTGAAAAAATTTCTGGTTCCGTCACCGAATATTCTACTACTAATATAACAATAAACAAGTACTATATTCATACGTTCCTACGCAATCGGATTCTATGTCTAAATCATGAGTTCTAAAAGCCAATGGACACACCTATATTCTTATAATAACAGTACACACATTACAATTGACACGTTATAACACAGATGAACTTACATAAGTAAGTTTATCAACAATCACATGAGTACAATTTGGACCATACTGACCAGCATCAACGCCACCGTTATCAACAAGCTTCCGTGAAACCTGTATGTATTATTATTCAACTAGATAAAACCTAATAAATTCTAAAACCCCTAACTAACAAAATCCAGACATAAAACCTAATTCTAAGCCAAATAAATAAGTGAAAAGTAATATAACATAATATCGAAACATAAATTAATAAAAAAGTAGATAATTTGAACCTGAGATTTATGGATTGGATCGAAGCCAAAAAGAACGAAACGGACGCCAATAAATGGTTGAGATGGCTGGTCAAAGGATGAAGTTTGAATATTTTGCATCGTTATTTGGCGATCATGAATGAAATCTCAGCAAAGGAGTAAAAATGGTAGTTGACTACGAAGTTGTATGAAAGCTTCTCGGAGAAGGAGGGTGATTGGGGGTTTGGATGAATGGCGTTGAAGGGTACAGTGGGTATTTCACAGTTAATTTTGGGTTTTGTTAAGTTTTTATTTTAAAAATAGGCGGGAGAAAAAATAAAAGTTTGTGAAGTAGCGCTGCAAGTTTTGAAAACCGAGGTAAAAAAAACAAAATGTCCGCTATTTTTTATCGGACCATTTAGCCCCTTGTTTGAATGGCCTCTTCAGTGGTAGCACCAAACAGCTAAACCTTTTTTTTTTTTTTCGTGCGGCCTCTTAAGATTTTTTCGTGCTACCTCTTCAAGTAACACCAAAACTTGTGTTGCCCCTATTCAGATAGCATCAAATATTCGTCCTAAACGGGATTCAAACTTGAGACCTCATTCAAGAAACTCAAGACCCTAACCACTAGACTATCTAGTGATGGTTTCAGTTACCTATTAGACCATTGCCAATGGGCTCCGCCCTCACTCCTTCTTGAGCCCCGTCCTCGAGGGCGCCGATGGCATTCAACCCGCCCTCGGCCGCCCTCGTTTCTCTTTCTTCTCTCCGTGCTGGTTTGTGTCATCGCTATAACTAGAAAAATACCGGCTCGCGCGATGCGGGGAGCCTTTCGGATTGCATATTCATATTTAACGTAACGTTATGTATTTACAGAATAAAAACGCGTTGGTACGGGTAAGTTTGGAAACACGTGGTTAGTACGTAGTATACCTAATGGACTCCGCGTTTTTAACGCCAGAGAAATCGCATAAAAAAGGGAAAAGAACCATCGATATAATGGGGTTACTTTAGGTTATTTAGTATACGTGTATGTATATGTATGAAAAATATCCTGAAATATTTAGCGTTTTTTAAAAATAGTCCGTTTCGAGCATAGCTATTTGCGTTATGTTCATAAAATTATTTCGAGTTGAACGGTGATTTTGAGAAAATTTAACTCGCGGCGGGTGGTAAGATACGGTCCATTAAAAATTTGGGTGGAATTTATTTATGATTGAGGGGTTAGGAATGTAAATGCGTCAAAGTTTGGGGTGCTATTTTTTTTTTCTTCTTGATGTTGTTTTGGCCTTGAGCCTACGACCAAAGTTGGGTTGGGTTTTAGTATTATAAAGGGAAAAGAACCATCGATATAACGGGGTTACTTAAGTTATTTAGTATACGTGTATGTATATGTATGAAAAATATCCTGAAATATTTAGCGTTTTTTAAAAACAGTCCGTTTCGAGCATAGCTAATTGCGTTATGTTCATAAAATTATTTCGAGTTGAACGGTGATTTTGAGAAAATTTAACTCGCGGCGGGTGGTAAGATATGGTCCGTTAAAAATTTGGGTGGAGTTTATTTATGATTGGGGGATTAGGAATGTAAATGCGTCAAAGTTTGGGGTGCTATTTTTTTTTTCTTCTTGATGTCGTTTTGGCCTTGAGCCTACGACCAAAGTTGGGTTGGGTTTTAGTATTATAAGAACAATAAGTTGAGGGCGTAAATTTGGGCATATAGCCGTTATTGGGCATATAGCCGTTAGGATTGAAACGGCTTTTTTTTTCTTTTTTTTTTTTGACTTTTTTTTTCATTTTAACAAAATATAAACACCCACTATATTTTAACATATACACAAATAAACACTCTTTTACTTCCAACTATAAACACTTAATCTTTCAACATTACTCATCTCAAACCCACTTCCAACACCTAAAAAATGCCTAAAAATCATCCAAATCATCCAAGAAAAATCAAAACTTATCATCCGAGCCGATCAACAAAAGACAAAAGTAATGATTTTTTCCAAGCGTTACTTGAAACGCAAATGTATAACTCACATTCCGGATCGTCTTCGAACCCGAATCAAGGATTGGGGTTCGCGTCGTATGCTTCACAATCACCCGCTTTTATTTCTACACCTCAATATTCCAACTACCCTCATCAACAACAATTTCCTCACGTTCAACAATTCGTTCCTCAACAACAAGTCATCCGACAACCTATTTTTCACGAAACACAAATTCGAATTCCTACACAAATTCCTTCCGAAAACGAATCCGAAGATGAACTAGTCGAAGAGATTCAAGAAACTCAACCCGATGAATTTAAAGTTAGTCAAAAGCAAGAACGTGTTGAAAGAGACCGTAAAGGAAAAGGAAAGAAAGTAACGTGCTGATACGGCCGAAACGGGCGGTTTTATTTGTGCGGTGTCGTCGGGACGCAGCGCGCCAGATTCAACCACCAAGGGGTGGGAACTGTTTTAAATTTATATTTAGCGGGGCCTAAATCGTACTACTCCTTAGTATGAGTAAGGGAAGTATGACCTAGAGTCGTATTTTTGAGATATCAGTAGAATCGAACCTATATTTAAGCCTAAGATAGTTATGAAGGAGTAGTGGTTACTTAATTTTGGGATTTTCTAATTTATAAGACAGATAAAGTAAATGCGATAAAATTCGTAATTCAGATAAGGTTAAAGTGAGTGCATACTATGATTTCATCAGTTATTCTGCCGAGATTATGGAATGCTGGCTCATGAATAGGCAGCGGCCTTGTATTCATTACACTGGTCCTAAACGCCCCTGTCATAAGACATGTCATTGGGTACTGCGTTAGGCTTGAAGATTCTGAATAGACAGCAACGTCCCTTACCCCCGACGCCCGTGTAGTCTGACTACAGGCATATACGTTCAGACGGCTCGTCTAATTGAGCGACTCGGTTGGGTGACGTATTAACATTCCACAATGGTCTAAACTTTCTTAAGCATAATAGAATACGTGGTTTACCATATCCGAGAGACGTGATGTGTTTCAATGCTTTCGTTAACGATTGGTTTTAAAAGATAGTTAGGCCCTTAAAAAGAGTTCAACCATAAATAACACCATGGCAAAGTCAAGCTGACTTCCATGAACACGTTCGATTATCCTAACGGTCTAATCCTTTATGTGTCTAAACAAACAGTTCCTTAATTAACTAAGAATCCCTCAAGCGGGGTGCAATGCTTGAGACCGCGTTATGGTGCAGTGTACTAATCAACACTGACCGGGTTCCATGACCTTACTTAGCAGAGGTACAGCTTATAACAACCGATGTGATTCAGCATTCACGTATGAAGTTTATATGCTTGGTGACTACACTAGCATGGTGTGGGACCAATAATGTACTAAGGGTCTAGTCAGATGTTTCACTACGAAAGAGTCCTCAGTCGGAATCCAAAGCTTGATAGACTTACTACAACCGGTGTGCCTCAGTCGATCTTACGTTGTATCCGATAGACTTCTCTTACCAAGGGGCGACACAGATAGTGTACTCTGAATCGGGGTTCACGACTTCCCAATAACAGAGCCAATAACTACGTTCTATTAGTTGGAAAAGCGATTGAGTTTAAAGCATAATCGAAAAGTATTTCAACAGCATACACAAACCATAACATTATTTCGGCATTATAACTGCTTACATCATAGCGTACACTAAAGATAACTACTCGCTAATCATGGAAACAATATCACAGAACATAATGATTATATAAAGATAAGGGATAGAAGTACCAGTAGATTAAACGAGTTCCGAATACAAAAGTGACAACTTCAAGACTCCAGACCGCTCCTAATACAATCTTCGGCGTTCTTCTCCGGGTACTAGGTTTCCCGTACGGAGTCGAAGGCCTTGAGAGTATGACTAATATTGTACAAGAGAGAGAAAGAAGTGAATTGAAGTGTGTGTTGGAATGAATGACAAATACCCTTTAAATAAGCACAAAATTTGCCTGCAAACGGCTGGCAGGCCGTTTGCAGGGCCCGTTTGCTAAGGCAAGCCGTTTAATGAGGCTGTTTGATCTGGGCGTTTGGCAGGCCGTTTGCCACACTGGCAGGCCGTTTGGAAACCCGTTTGGCAAGCCGTTTGGCTTGCTGATTCCCTGGATCGTAACTTGATTTCTTGTCTTTCACCGTTTTCGCTCTAGAATCTTCATTTTAGCTCTTATTCTCTTGATTCTTTTTGCACCGTCTTCGTAATTACTTGTTCTTCAATTCTAACTGACGAAGTGGGTATTTTGCCTACAAAATTCGAATCTTTCTTGTTTTTGGGCCTTAATACCGGGATGAAAACGTAACTTTTTAGCCGATATCAAATATCTCACACTTAGACTTTGCTTGTCCTCAAGCAAACTCTCATATCCTTAAGAATCTTTTCGGAGTATCTTTTCTAATAGCCTAAGCGGTTTGCTTATATTATAAGAGCAAAAAGATAAGGTGAGTCATCTATGTTATGATTGAAACTATCTCTGCAAGCATGCGAGGAGGTTACATGACATAGGCTAGCTTTCACGGGTCACTCAAATCACACAAGTGTTTAGGGTTTCCTATAGATATAAGAAATGAATTCACTCATAGCCAGTTATGCTACACCCATCGTCATAGGCTTGGTAAAGACTCAAATCCTTGCTGCTAATGCGAGAACGGTAGTAATCTTAGCTTCTAGGTCATTTGTCAATGATGGAAAAGGAATTTTGGAGTGGTAGTGAAGTTGTTTTAAGGGGTGAAAAATGGTAATGCAGTCTTTATACAGACTTTTATTTGGATAGATAGGAGTGCTGAAGTGTTTGAGAAGCACTTTTGAACTTTTCTTCTTTGAAGTGATAGGCATTGGTGGTCAAGTTCTTCTTCGGCGTTTCTCTTTATAAGTTCTACTCCTTTTTTCGGAACTTTGAATTTTTTTTTTTTTTGGAGATTTCATCTCGAGAAACTTTTTGCCGGTAAACTTTTTCAAGACCTTTGCCATGATACTTGAGAGGTTTATAACATCGGGTTTTCGGAAGGAATCTCATTTTCTGGATTATTCGAGTAATAGCAAAGATGATGTGGGTGTGATTGTGGAGTAGAAGTGGTGGAGGTGCGGAAGGCTTATTTTTGACAAATGGCTAGCTCTTCTGATTATAACCGAATCTCGTTTCGCTGCTCGGAAATGTAGATCTAAAGCAAATTCTGATTCTGAGTACAGACATCGGCACTCTCAATGAAAAATAGTGAAGCATTAAAGATGAATGCTGGTCTTATTTGGGGTGCCTCACCATAATCAATTTAGGTCGATAATGCCTTAGTCATGCAATGCTCTATTAGATATTTGGTTCAACCTAACAAGATTTCCACCTAACTTAAGCCTTACTTTTATTGATAAACGTTTTAGGTTTTCAAAAATACTTTTTCGAAAAGGCTTTCTTTTGTAAAAATTTTGAAATTTGGCTTAAGGATTTGGAATCTTCGTAATGGGCTATTTTAATACAGCATAAAAAGATTATACCAACATCCCACACTTATACGAACATTGTCCTCAATGTTCCTAGTATATCCCACACTTAGGAGTTTTAGTTGAAGATTTGAGAGTATTTGTCTAGTGTTTTAATTGGGTAGGAATCCCACACTTAGTGATAAGCTAGGATATGGCATAGTTTTGAATCTTGAGTTAGTAGCGAAAAGAAATAAATACCCCTAGCAGATGCGGCTAGTTTTCAATCCTTGCGTCTTTTATTGATCGGCTCATTTGTCATCCTTTATTTTTCTACTCTAATTTTTTGCACGGGTTGCCTCCCGAGAAGCGCTTTTGTTTAAGGTCGTTGGCTCGACCGTAGTGACGCTTTAAAAAGCAAACATTCCTCGCTGATGGTTGTAATCTTGTTCTTCTTGAGGGAATGTGAGTCTTGGCGGGTAAATCCTGAGAAAGTGTCAGACCGATAGTGGTAGAAGGTCCGGTACTTCTCTTGAAGATCTTCTGAATGATAAGTAGTGTGCAGTTTCGGATCGTGATAAGTCTTGAAGTTCGATGAGAATGTGATCCACAGCTCTGCTGGTTGACCCATGAATATCAATCATAGAAGCAGTGCTGGTGGTGATTGTTTCTCTGATGGGATGCTCATTTCGGAGGTCTTCAAACAATGTTAGAAACTGTATCTTTAGAATTTTGAAGTCTTCGAAATGGTGATCTCCACAGTAAGAGTCTGTAGCTTTGCACAGATTTGTTAAAAGACAAAGCTGAAAAGAAGTGAACAACAATCCTGATCCGAGCATTAATGTCACCGTCTTTGAGTATATCTCCCGACATCCAGCTTTAAATGTGAAACTAGGATATGTGGATTCGTTGAAGATACGTGATATCTGCTTCGTAACATAGGTGGCAATGTTGACTCGATCTGGTTCAAGATGATTGAACGGATTGTTTCGCCTTACTTCCTTCGTAATAGCGTCTCGCAACTCTTTGATAATCAGATCAGCATGGTGATCAATTGTTACGTAAATCACTAGTCTGTCTGGTGTGCTTTCGAAATTATCTCTTTCCAAGAGAGCGAACAAGCTGTGAATATCCTCGATCATTTTCAAATCAGGGTGATAAGTCGGGCGTCCGGTGAAAAGATCCATGTGCTTCCGGATGAGAGGCAGTAGTGCTCGTTGGTTTGCTGAGAATGGAAGTGCAGATCCGGCTAAGGCGTTATAAACTTTAGAGTAAATGATCTTCTGATCTCGACAGAATCTTGTCTCAAGAATAGTGCGAACCACTGAATTGTGCTCTTGTTGCCTTTCTTCTTAGTAGATATGATCGTGAAGAGAATTGATAAAGTCTTGAATGCGTTCTTCTAGGATTTCAACATCATTGTCTTCTCTTTGGAGATAGAGGTTGTGTTCTTCTCGGATAGCCATAATTCGTTCTGTTAAGCGTAGCGTAAAATCGATTGTTGATTTACGGATGGCTTCGAGTGTAGTGACCCGAACTTTTCTATGTTTATATATATTAAATGAAATTGATTTTTACATGATTAAGTGTTTCCAAAATGTTAAGCAATCAAACTTTTTAAGACTTGATTAATTGAAATAGGTTTCATATAGACAATTGACCACCCAAGTTGATCGGTGATTCACGAACGTTAAAACTTGTAAAAACTATATGATGACATATATATGATTATATATATATATATATATATTTAACATGATATTATGATAAGTAAGTATCTCATTAGGTATTTTAACAATGAGTTATATACATAAAATTGTGTTTATTGAATTAAGAAACTCGAAACGATATATATAATGATTATCGTTATAACAACGTCTTACTAAATATATATGTATCATATTAAGATATTGATACACTTTATTTAACATGATAAAATGATATTTAAATATATCATTAAGTGTGTTCACAATGAACTACATTTGTAAAAACAAGACTACTAACTTAATGATTTCGAAACGAGACATATATGTAACGATTATCGTTGTAACGACATTTAAATGTATATATATCATATTAAGATATATTAATATATCATAATATCATGATAATATAATAATTTAACATCTCATTAGATATAATAAACATTGGGTTAACAACATTTAACAAGATCGTTAACTTAAAGGTTTCAAATCAACATTTACATGTAACGACTAACGATGACTTAACGACTCAGTTAAAATGTATATACATGTAGTGTTTTAATATATATTCATACACTTTTGAAAGACTTCAAGACACTTATCAAAATACTTCTACTAAACAAAAATGCTTACAATTACATCCTCGTTCAGTTTCATCAACAATTCTACTCGTATGCACCTGTATTCGTACTCGTACAATACACAGCTTTTAGATGTATGTACTATTGCTATATACACTCCAATGACCAGCTCTTAGCAGCCCATGTGAGTCACCTAATACATGTGGGAACCATCATTTGGCAACTAGCATGAAATATCTCATAAAATTACAAAAATATGAGTAATCATTCATGACTTATTTACATGAAAATAAAATTACACATCCTTTATATCTAATCCATATACCAACGACCAAAAACACCTACAAATACTTTCATTCTTCAATTTTCTTCATCTAAGTGATCTCTCTCAAGTTCTATCTTCAAGTTCTAAGTGTTCTTCATAAATTCTATAAGTTCTAGTTTCATAAAATCAAGAATACTTCCAAGTTTGCTAGCTTACTTCTAATCTTGTAAAGTGATCATCCAACTTCAAGAAATCTTTCTTATTTACAGTAAGATATCTTTATAATACAAGGTAATACTCATATTCAAACTTTGATTCAATTTCTATAACTATAACAATCTTATTTCGAGTGGAAATCTTACTTGAACTTGTTTTCGTGTCATGATTCTGCTTCAAGAACTTTCAAGCCATCCAAGGATCCTTTGAAGCTAGATCCATTTTTCTCATTTCCAGTAGTTTTATCCAGAAAATTTAAGGTAGTAATGATGTTCATAACATCATTCGATTCATACATATAAAGCTATCTTATTCGAAGGTTTAAACTTGAAATCACTAGAACATAGTTTAGTTAATTCTAAACTTGTTCGCAAACAAAAGTTAATCCTTCTAACTTGACTTTTAAAATCAACTAAACACATGTTCTATATCTATATGATATGCTAACTTAATAATTTAAAACCGGAAAACACGAAAAACACCGTAAAACCGGATATACGCCGTTGTAGTAACACCGCGGGCTGTTTTGGGTTAGTTAAATAAAAACTATGATAAATTTTGAATTAAAAGTTGTTCTTCTAGGAAAATTATTTTTCTTATGAACATGAAACTATGTCCAAAAATCATGGTTAAACTCAAAGTGGAAGTATGTTTTCCAAAATGGTCATCTATACGTCGTTCTTTCGACTGAAATGACTACCTTTACAAAAACGACTTGTAACCTGTAATTCTGACTATAAACTTATACTTTTTATGTATAGATTCATAAACTTAATTTCAATATGAAACCATATCAATTGGATTCACTCAAAATGGATTTAAAACGAAGAAGTTATGGGTAAAACAAGATTGGATATTTTTGATCTTTTTAGCTATGGAAAATGTTTAACAAATCTATACAAATCATATTCTAGCTAACTTATATTGTATTATACATGTATTCTAATATATTATGTAATCTTGGGATACCATAGACACGTATGCAAATGTTTTGACATATCATATCGACCCATGTATATATATTATTTGGAACAACCATAGACACTCTATATGCAGTAATGTTGGAGTTAGCTATACAGGGTTGAGGTTGATTCCAAAAATATATATACTTTGAGTTGTGATCTAGCCTGAGACATGTATACACTGGGTCGTGGATTGATTCAAGATAATATATATCGATTTAATTCTGTACATCTAATTATGGACAACTAGTTGTAGGTTACTAACAAGGACAGCTGACTTAATAAACTTAAAACAGTAAAACGTATTAAAAATATTGTAAATATATTTTGAACATACTTTGATATATATGTACATATTTGTTATAGGTTCGTGAATCGACCAGTGGCCAAGTCTTACTTCCCGACGAAGTAAAAATCTGTGAAAGTGAGTTATAGTCCCACTTTTAAAATTTAATATTTTTGGGATGAGAATACATGCAGGTTTTATAAATGATTTACAAAATAGACACAAGTACGTGAAACTACATTCTATGGTTGAATTATAGAAATCGAATATGCCCCTTTTTATTAAGTCTGGTAATCTAAGAATTAGGGAACAGACACCCTAATTGACGCGAATCCTAAAGATATATCTATTGGGCCTAACAAACCCAATCCAAAGTACCAGATGCTTTAGTACTTTGAAATTTATATCATATCCGAAGGGTGTCCCGGAATGATGGGGATATTCTTATATATGCATCTTGTTAATGTCGGTTACCAGGTGTTCACCATATGAATGATTTTTATCTCTGTGTATGGGATGTGTATTGAAATATGAAATCTTGTGGTCTATTGTTACAATTTGATATATATATATAGGTTAAACCTATAACTCACCAACATTTTTGTTGACGTTTAAAGCATGTTTATTCTCAGGTGAATACTAAGAGCTTCCACTGCTGCATACTAAAATAAGGACAAGATTTGGAGTCCATGTTTGTATGATATTGTGTAAAAACTGCATTCAAGAAATATATGTCGATGTAATATATTTCTATTGTAAACCATTATGTAATGGTCGTGTGTAAACAGTATATTTTAAATTATCATTATTTGATAATCTACGTAATGTTTTTAAAACCTTTATTGATAAAATAAAGGTTATGGTTGTTTTAAAAATGAATGCAGTCTTTGAAAAACGTCTCATATAGAGGTCAAAACCTCGCAACGAAATCAATTAATATGGAACGTTTATAATCAATATGAACGGGACATTTCAGTTGGTATCCGAGCGTTGGTCTTAGAGAACCAGAAAATTTGCATTAGTGTGTCTTATCGAGTTTGTTAGGATGCATTAATGAGTCTGGACTTCGACCGTGTTTTCTTTAAAAATGATTGCTTAACATTTTTGTTGGAAACTATATATTATTAACATGCAAATATTATGTGATATATTAATCTCTTAACATGTTTGATATTGTGTCATAGATGTCTACCTCTAGCACAAATCCCATTGACTCACCTAATAATAATGAAGAGTCGAATATATATTGGCAAGATTCACAAGTTCCCGAAGAACCGGAAGAAGAGGAAACGGAACCGGAAGAAGAGGAACTGGAAGAAGAGGAACCAGAAGAAGAGGAACCGGAAGAAGAAGAGGTTCCAGAGGGGGGAATAGTAGGAACCATAGAAAACCGGTCAAATAAAAGAAAATTCTCAACCAATGGACCAAAGTTAATAATGGTCAATGGTGTTTCCGCTAAGGAAGCAAAATATTGGGAAAATTACCAATTTTTCGATGAATCGGATCCTGATGAGGATTCCGATGATGTTATAGAAATTACCCCGACCCAATTTAATGAGGCAAAAGAAAATAATAAGGAAAAAGGCATCAAAATAGAGAAATCTGATTCCGACCCCGATGAAATTTATATGTACCGTCAACACCCGTATTTTCAATATCGTGACAATAACCAGGAAACCTCTAAACCACCAGGTTTTTCTAAACCAATGTGGAAAACGAAGACTCGTATTAGAGGAATATCATATATCCCTAGAAGATTAGGAAAAAGAACCAAGTCCGAAGAAGAAGAAACCAGTGATTCAGATTAGAGGGGTGTGAGCATGTTGTATAATAAATGTATTGTAGTGTGCTTGTACTTTTATGTTCTATGTAAAAATTGCTTGTATTGTTTGTTATTACGAATCTAATCCTTGTCTATTTTACAGTATAAAACAAAATGGACGTTAAGGGTAGATAACCGAATATTTTAGAAGACCTACCAGAGGATATGATTGAGGAAATCTTGTCTAGAGTCGGTCAGAATTCATCAGCACATTTAGTTATGGTGAAATTAACTTGTCAAACATTTGAAAGACTTTCTAGAAATGCCTTAGTTTATAAAGGGCTTTCCTTTGATAGATGGGGTATATCACATTGGGGAGACCGTAAGTTACGCCGTGTTTTCTTTAAAGCGTTAAATACGGGGAACCCAAATGCAATTTTACGCTACGGGTTAAGAACCTATTTTGACTCAACATATCCCAACATAGGATTTCGTGAATTAGAAAGAGCTTCTAACATGCAACATAAAGAAGCATGTTATGCTTACGGGTTAGTGATGTTCGTTTCTTACCAAAGTGAGAAAAAGAACATCGGATTGCAGCTTTTAAATAAAACTTTCCCACAAGTGACGGATTCAGTAGTTGGGGTGAGAAACAAGGTTTTTAGATTATTACGGGGCTGTTGGACATTACGAAACCCTCGTCCTTTTGACGACGTTACAACATGCTGCCTAGCCAATGGTCATAACGGTTATTTTACACAAGACCAAGGATGGGAAGTCGTCTTAGTAAAACCAGAATGCATGACTTGTTTCTGGACTTATGAATTACGTGTCTTTATTTCCTTTGCTGAACAACTTGCGTATTAACTAGATTTATCTTCAAAACTGTCCTGTATCATAGTGTACTATATTTCATGTTATATGTAATATAGCGAAGTTGTAAGTTTGAAGAATATTTGTATGTGATATATTATTATAATCAGTTTTTCATATGGAATTGTAGTAGTTGAATTGTATATTAGCTACTAAGTATGAACTTAACGGGTAGGTAGTACCCGAATTTAAACTTATAAAACGCTAATATGAAGAAAAAGCTTTTATAAATGAGTTCATATTATGCTACGAAATACTATTGACTACTCTTAATATTCTGTATGATTAACTTGTTTCATTTGACTATTTTGAAGGAAATGGCACTGACTACTCGACACACCTTGAATATGAGCGAAGAGGAATTTCGTGCCTTTCGTGCTTCAAACATAGCTGCAGTACAGGCCGTGCTACATACTAACAATAACTCTGAATCTAGCAATACAGCTAACGGCACAAGAAATCGTGTAGGATGCTCCTACAAGGAATTCACTGCCTGCAAACCTTCAGAATTTGATGGGACCGAAGGACCAATCGGATTGAAACGGTGGACCGAGAAAGTTGAATCGGTGTTTGCCATAAGTAAGTGTTCTGAAGGAGACAAAGTGAAGTACGCTACGCATACCTTCACAGGTATTGCATTAACATGGTGGAATACCTATCTAGAGCAAGTAGTACAAGATGCTGCTTACGCGCTACCGTGGTCAGCATTCAAGCACTTGATGAACGAGAAGTACCGTCCCAGAATCGAGGTCAATAAGCTCAAGTCAGAACTTAGAGGGTTACGAACACAGGGATTCGATATTACTTCGTACGAAAGAAGATTCACAGAATTGTGCCTATTGTGTCCGAGAGTGTTCGAAGATGAGGAAGAGAAGATCGACGCATTTGTGAAAGGGTTACCGGAGAGAATCCAAGAAGATATAAGTTCACACGAGCCTGCCTCCATACAAAAGGTATGTAGAATGGCTCACAAACTAGTGAACCAGATTGAGGGAAGAATTAAAGAACAGGCGGCCGAAGAGGCCAACGTGAAGCTAGTCAAAAGAAAGTGGGAGGAAAACGGTGATAAGAGTCGCCAAAACAACAACAACTATCCCAACAATCGCAACTACAACAAACGGTAAAACAACAACAACAACAACTACAATAATCATCCCAACAACAATAACAACCACAACAACAACAACAATCAGAAGCAGCTATGCCAAAGGTGTGAAAAGTATCACTCGGGGTTCTGCACCAAATTTTGCAACAAGTGTAAAATAAATGGTCATGGAGCGGCGAAGTGTGAGGTCTACGGACCAGGGGTTAACAGAACAAAAGGAACAAATGGTGTTGGAACGAGTAATGGCGGAGCAAGTAGTGTCGGAGCAAGTTATGCCAATGTAGTTTGTTATAAATGTGGAAAATCGGGCCACATTATTAGAAATTTCCCGAACCAGGAGAACACGAATGGACAAGGCCGCGGAAGAGTTTTCAATATTAATGCGGCAGAGGCACAGGAAGACCCGGAGCTTGTTACGGGTACGTTTCTTATTGACAATAAATCTGCTTACGTTTTATTTGATTCGGGTGCGGATAGAAGCTATATGAGTAGAGATTTTTGTGCTAAATTAAGTTGTCCATTGACGCCGTTGGATAGTAAATTTTTACTCGAATTAGCAAACGGTAAATTAATTTCAGCAGATTATATATGCCGGAATCGAGAAATTAAACTGGGTAGCGAAATATTTAAGATTGATTTGATACCAGTAGAGTTAGGGAGTTTTGATGTAATAGTTGGCATGGACTGGCTGAAGGAGATGAAAGCAGAGATCGTATGTTACAAAAATGCAATTCGCATTGTACGAAAAGAAGGAGAACCCTTAATGGTGTACGGAGAAAAGGGCAACACGAAGCTACATCTTATTAGTAATTTGAAGGCACAAAAACTAATAAGAAAAGGTTGCTATGCTGTTCTAGCACACGTCGAGAAAGTACAAATTGAAGAAAAGAGCATCAATGATGTTCCCGTCACAAAAGAATTTCCCGATGTATTTCCGAAAGAATTACCAGGATTACCCCCACATTGATCCGTTGAATTTCAAATAGATCTTGTACCAGGAGCTGCACCAATAGCTCGTGCTCCTTACATACTCGCACCCAGCGAGATGAAAGAACTGCAAAGCTAACTGCAAGAACTATTAAAACGTGGTTTCATTCGACCAAACACATCACCATGGGGAGCTCCTGTTTTGTTTGTCAAGAAAAAGGATGGTACATTTAGGTTGTGTATTGACTACATAGAGTTGAATAAACTTACCATCAAAAACCGTTATCCACTGCCGAGAATTGACGACTTATTTGATCAACTACAAGGCTCGTCGGTTTATTCGAAAATCGATTTACGTTCTGGATATCATCAAATGCGAGTAAAGGAGGATGATATTCCAAAAACTGCTTTTAGGACGCGTTATGGTCATTACCAGTTTATGGTTATGTCGTTTGGATTGACTAACACACCAGCTGTGTTCATGGACCTTATGAACTGAGTATGTGGGCCATATCTTGACAAGTTTGTCATTGTTTTCATCGATGACATACTTATTTACTCAAAGAATGATCAAGACCTCAAAGAACATTTGAGAAAAGTGCTAGAAGTATTGAGGAAAGAAAAAATCAAAGTGTGCATTTTGGTTGGAAGAAGTTCAATTCCTCTGTCATATAGTGAACAAAGAAGGTATCCAGGTGGACCCGGCAAAGATCGAAACCGTTGAAAAGTGGGAAACCCCAAAAACTCCGAAGCATATACGTCAATTTTTAGGATTGGCTGGTTACTACAGAAGATTCATCCAAGATTTCTTCAAAATAGCAAAACCCTTGACTGCATTAACGCATAAAGGGAAGAAATTTGAATGGAAGGATGAACAAGAGAAGGCGTTTCAGTTATTGAAGAAAAAGCTAACTACGGCACCTATATTGTCATTGCCTGAAGGGAATGATGATTTTGTGATTTATTGTGACGCATCAAAGCAAGGTATCGGTTGTGTATTAATGCAACGAACGAAGGTGATTGCTTATGCGTCTAGACAATTGAAGATTCAGGAGCAAAATTATACAACTCACGATTTGGAATTGGGTGCTGTTGTTTTTGCATTAACGACTTGGAGGCATTATTTATATGGAGTCAAAAGAATTATATATACCGAACACAAAAGTCTCCAACATATATTTAATCAGAAGCAACTGAATATGAGACAACGCAGGTGGATTGACCTGTTGAATGATTATGATTTTGAGATTCGATACCACCCGGGGAAGGCGAATGTGGTAGCCAACGCTTTGAGTAGAAAGGACAGAGAACCTATACGGGTAAAAGCTATGAATATAATTATTCGTACTAACCTTACTACTTAAATAAAGGAGGCGCAACAAGGAGTTTTAAAAGAAGGAAAGTTGAAGAATTTGATACCCAAAGGATCAGAGAAACATATTAATATTCGGGAAGACGGAACCCGATATAGGGCTGATAGAATTTGGGTACCAAGGTTTGGAGATGTGAGAGAAATGGTACTTAAAGAAGCACATAAAACCAGATATTCAATACATCCCGGAGCGGGGAAGATGTATAAAGATCTCAAAAAACACTTTTGGTGGCCGGGTATGAAAGCCGATATTGCTAAATATGTAGGAGAATGTTTGACGTGTTCTAAGGTCAAAGCTGAGCATCAGAAACCATCAGGTCTACTTCAACAACCCAAAATCCCGGAATGGAAATGGGAAAACATTACCATGGATTTCATCACTAAATTGCCAAGGACTGCAAATGGTTTTGATACTATTTGGGTAATAGTTGATCGTCTCACCAAATCAGCACACTTCCTGCCAATAAGAGAAGATGACAAGATGGAGAAGTTAGCACGACTGTATTTGAAGGAAGTCATCTCCAGACATGGAATACCAATCTCTATTATCTCTGATAGGGATGGCAGATTTATTTCAAGATTCTGGCAGACATTACAGCAAGCATTAAGAACTCATCTAGACATGAGTACTGCCTATCATCCACAAACTGATGGGCAGAGCGAAAGGACGATACAAATGCTTGAAGACATGCTACGAGCATGTGTTATTGATTTTGAAAACAGTTGGGATCGACATCTACCGTTAGCAGAATTTTCCTACAACAACAGCTACCATTCAAGCATTGAGATGGCACCGTTTGAAGCACTTTATGGTAGAAAGTGCAGGTCTCCGATTTGTTGGAGTGAAGTGGGGGATAGACAGATTACGGGTCCAGAGATAATACAAGAAACTACCAAGAAGATCATCCAAATTCAACAACGGTTGAAAACCGCCCAAAGTCGACAAAAGAGCTACGCCGACATTAAAAGAAAAGATATAGAATTTGAAATTGGAGAGATGGTCATGCTTAAGGTTGCACCTTGGAAAGGCTTTATTCGATTTGGTAAACGAGGAAAATTAAATCCAAGGTATATTGGACCATTCAAGATTATTGATCGTGTCGGACCAGTAGCTTACCGACTTGAGTTACCTCAACAACTCGCGGCTGTACATAACACTTTCCACGTCTCGAATTTGAAGAAATATTTTGCTAAAGAAGATCTCACTATTCCGTTAGACGAAATCCAAATCAACGAAAAACTTCAATTCATCGAAGAACCCGTCGAAATAATGGATCGTGAGGTTAAAAGACTTAAACAAAACAAGATACCAATTGTTAAGGTTCGATGGAATGCTCGTAGAGGACCCGAGTTCACCTGGGAATGAGAAGATCAGATGAAGAAGAAATACCCGCATTTATTTCCAGAAGATACGTCAACACCTCCAACTGCTTAAAATTTCGGGACGAAATTTATTTAACGGGTAGGTACTGTAGTGACCCGAACTTTTCCATGTTTATATATATTAAATGAAATTGATTTTTACATGATTAAGTGTTTCCAACATGTTAAGCAATCAAACTTGTTAAGACTTGATTAATTGAAATAGGTTTCATATAGACAATTGACCACCCAAGTTGATCGGTGATTCACGAACGTTAAAACTTGTAAAAACTATATGATGACATATATATGATTATATATATATATTTAACATGATATTATGATAAGTAAGTATCTCATTAGGTATTTTAACAATGAGTTATATACATAAAATTGTGTTTATTGAATTAAGAAACTCGAAACGATATATATAATGATTATCGTTATAACAACGTCTTACTAAATACATATGTATCATATTAAGATATTGATACACTTTATTTAACATGATAAAATGATATTTAAATATATCATTAAGTGTGTTAACAATAAACTACATATGTAAAAACAAGACTACTAACTTAATGATTTCGAAACGAGACATATATGTAACGATAATCGTTGTAACGATATTTAAATGTATATATATCATATTAAGATATATTAATATATCATAATATCATGATAATATAATAATTTAACATCTCATTAGATATAATAAACATTGGGTTAACAACTTTTAACAAGATCGTTAACTTAAAGGTTTCAAATCAACATTTACATGTAACGACTAACGATGACTTAACGACTCAGTTAAAATGTATATACATGTAGTGTTTTAATATGTATTCATACACTTTTGAAAGACTTCAAGACACTTATCAAAATACTTCTACTTAAAAAAATGCTTACAATTACATCATCGTTCAGTTTCATCAACAATTCTACTCGTATGCACCTGTATTCGTACTCGTACAATACACAGCTTTTAGATGTATGTACTATTAGTATATACACTCCAATGATCAGCTCTTAGCAGCCCATGTGAGTCACCTAACACATGTGGGAACCATCATTTGGCAACTAGCATGAAATATCTCCTAAAATTACAAAAATATGAGTAATCATTCATGACTTATTTACATGAAAACAAAATTACACATCCTTTATATCTAATCCATATACCAACGACCAAAAACACCTAAAAACACTTTCATTCTTCAATTTTCTTCATATAAATGATCTCTCTCAAGTTCTATCTTCAAGTTCTAAGTGTTCTTCATAAATTCTATAAGTTCTAGTTTCATAAAATCAAGAATACTTCCAAGTTTGCTAGCTTACTTCCAATCTTGTAAAGTGATCATTCAACTTCAAGAAATCTTTCTTATTTACAGTAAGATATCTTTCTAATACAAGGTAATAATCTGATGGAGTTACAGAGTGATGGAGCCGTGAATGAAAGTGGTCCGAGTGGTGGAGCCGCGAATCAAAGTGCTCCGAATTTCCATGAAGAACTTTTACGTCGTCCATCGGGTCGTGAAAGTTCCAAGAGTCATAGGAGTTCGGGTTCATCCGATGCGGCCTCACATTTGTTTTTCGAGGAAGCCCACCAAACGTTGATCGAAACCGCAAATGCTACAAGGTTGAGCATGGAAAAAATATACATTGAAACCGGTAAGCGTACCATGTTGGATAGTTTTGTAGTGACCCGAACTTTTCCATGTTTATATATATTAATTGAGATTGATATTTACATGATTAAATGTTTCCAACATTTTAAGCAATCAAACTTGTTAAGACTTGATTAATTGAAATATGTTTCATATAGACAATTGACCACCCAAGTTGACCGGTGATTCACGAACGTTAAAACTTGTAAAAACTATATGATGACATATATATGGATATATATAGATATAGTAAACATGATATTATGATAAGTAAACATATCGTTAAGTATATTAACAATGAACTACATATGTAAAAACAAGACTACTAACTTAATGTTTTTTAAACGAGACATATATGTAACGATTATCGTTGTAAAGACATTTAATGTATATATATATATATCATATTAAGAGATATTCATACATGATAATATCATGATAATATAATAATTTAAAATCTCATTTGATATTATAAATATTGGGTTAACAACATTTAACAAGATCGTTAACCTAAAGGTTTCAAAACAACACTTACATGTAACGACTAACGATGACTTAACGACTCAGTTAAAATGTATATACATGTAGTGTTTTAATATGTATTTATACACTTTTGAAAGACTTCAATGCACTTATCAAAATACTTCTACTTAACAAAAATGCTTACAATTACATCCTCGTTCAGTTTCATCAACAATTCTACTCGTATGCACCCGTATTCGTACTCGTACAATACACAGCTTTTAGATGTATGTACTATTGGTATATACACTCCAATTATCAGCTCTTAGCAGCCCATGTGAGTCACCTAACACATGTGGAAATCATCATTTGGCAACTAGCATGAAATATCTCATAAAATTACAAAAATATGAGTAATCATTCATGACTTATTTACATGAAAACAAAATTACATATCCTTTATATCTAATCCATACACCAACGACCAAAAACACCTACAAACACTTTCATTCTTCAATTTTCTTCATCTAATTTATCTATCTCAAGTTCTATCTTCAAGTTCTAAGAGTTCTTCATAAATTCTACAAGTTCTAGTTTCATAAAATCAAGAATACTTCCAAGTTTGCTAGCTTACTTCCAATCTTGTAGAGTGATCATCCAACCTTAAGAAATCTTTCTTATTTATAGTAATATATCTTTCTAATATAAGGTAATACTCATATTCAAACTTTGATTCAATTTCTATAACTATAACAATCTTATATCAAGTGATGATCTTACTTGAACTCGTTTTCGTGTCATGATTCTGCTTCAAGAACTTCGAGCCATCCAAGGATCCGTTGAAGCTAGATCCATTTTTTTCTTTTCCAGTAGGTTTATCCAAGGAACTTAAGGTAGTAATGATGTTCATAACATCATTCGATTCATACATAAAAAGCTATCATATTCGAAGTGGTAAACTTGTAATCACTAGAACATAGTTTAGTTAATTCTAAACTTGTTCACAAATAAAGTTAATCCTTCTAACTACACTTTTAAAATCAACTATACACATGATATATATCTATATGATATGCTAACTTAATGATTTAAAACCCAAAAACACGATAAACACCATAAAACCGGATTTACACCGTCATAGTTACAACCGGGGGCTGTTTTGGTTTGGATAATTAAAAACTATGAAAAACTTTGATTTAAAAGCTATACTTCCTGGAAAATGATTTTTATTATGAACATGAAACCATATCCAAAAATCATGGTTAAACTCAAAGTGAAAGTATGTTTTTCAAAACAGTCATCAAGATGTCGTTCTTTCGACTGAAATGACTACCTTTACAAAAACGACTTGTAACTTATATTTTTGACCATAAACCTATACTTTTTCTGTTTATATTCATAAAATAGAGTTCAATATGAAACCATAGCAATTTGATTCACTCAAAACGGATTTAAAATGAAGAAGTTATGGGTAAAACAAGATTGGATAATTTTTCTCATTTTAGCTACGTGAAAATTGGTAACAAATCTATTCCAACCATAACTTAATCAACTTGTATTATATATTATGTAATCTTGAGATACCATAGACACGTATACAATGTTTCGACCTATCATGTCGACACATCTATATATATTTCGGAACAACCATAGACACTCTATATGTGAATGTTGGAGTTAGCTATACAGGGTTGAGGTTGATTCCAAAATATATATAGTTTGAGTTGTGATCAATACTGAGATATGTATATACTGGGTCGTGGATTGATTCAAGATAATATATATCGATTTATTTCTGTACATCTAACTGTGGACAACTAGTTGTAGGTTACTAACGAGGACAGCTGACTTAATAAACTTAAAACATCAAAATGTATTAAAAGTGTTGTAAATATATTTTGAACATACTTTGATATATATGTACATATTTGTTATAGGTTCGTGAATCGACCAGTGGCCAAGTCTTACTTCCCGACGAAGTAAAAATCTGTGAAAGTGAGTTATAGTCCCACTTTTAAAATCTAATATTTTTGGGATGAGAATACATGCAGGTTTTATAAATGATTTACAAAATAGACACAAGTACGTGAAACTACATTCTATGGTTGAATTATCGAAATCGAATATGCCCCTTTTTATTAAGTCTGGTAATCTAAGAATTAGGGAACAGACACCCTAATTGACGCGAATCCTAAAGATAGTTCTATTGGGCCTAACAAACCCCATCCAAAGTACCGGATGCTTTAGTACTTCGAAATTTATATCATATCCGAAGGGTGTCCCGGAATGATGGGGATATTCTTATATATGCATCTTGTTAATGTCGATTACCAGGTGTTCACCATATGAATAATTTTTATCTCTATGTATGGGATGTATATTGAAATATGAAATCTTGTGGTCTATTGTTACGATTTGATATATATAGGTTAAACCTATAACTCACCAATATTTTTGTTGACGTTTTAAGCATGTTTATTCTCAGGTGATTATTAAGAGCTTCCACTGTCGCATACTTAAATAAGGACGAGATTTGGAGTCCATGCTTGTATGATATTGTGTAAAAACTGTATTCAAGAAACTTATTTTGTTGTAACATATTTGTATTGTAAACCATTATGTAATGGTCGTGTGTAAACAGGATATTTTAGATTATCATTATTTGATAATCTACGTAAAGCTTTTTAAACCTTTATTGATGAAATAAAGGTTATGGTTTGTTTTAAAATGAATGCAGTATTTGAAAAATGTCTCATATAGAGGTCAAAACCTCGCAACGAAATCAATTAATATGGAACGTTTTTAATCAATAAGAACGGGACATTTCAGTTGGTATCCGAGCGTTGGTCTTAGAGAACCAGAATTTTGCATTAGTGTGTCTTATCGAGTTTGTTAGGATGCATTAGTGAGTCTGGACTTCGACCGTGTTTACTTGAAAAATGATTGCTTAACAAATTTTGTTGGAAACTATATATTTTTAACATGTGAATATTATGTGATATATTAATCTCTTAACGCGTTTGATATTATGTGATAGATGTCTACCTCTAGAACATGTCCCATTGACTCACCTAATAATAATGAAGAGTCGAATGTAAATTGGAATGATTCGTGGACTGATTCACAAGTTCCCGAAGAGGAACCGGAAGAAGAGTCGGAACCGGAAGAAGAATCAGAACCGGAAGAAGAATCGGAACCGGAAGAAGAAATAGAACCAGTAGGGGAAATAATAAAACGGTTAAGTAAAAGAAAATCCTCAACCAACCGACCAAAGTTAATTATGGTCAATGGTGTTTCCGCCAAGGAAGCAAAGCATTGGGAGGATTACCAATTCTTCGATGAATCGGATCCCGACAAGGATTCCGATGATGTTATAGAAATTACCCCAAGACAATTTAATAAGGCAAAAGAGAACAATAAGGGAAAGGGCATAAAAATAGAGAAATTTGATTCCAAACCCGATGAACTTTATATGTATCGTCAACACCCGTATTTCTTAAGTTGTGACAATAACCCGAGAACCTCTAAACCACCAGGTTTTTCTAAACCAATGTGGAAAATGACGGCTCGTATTAGGGGAACATCATATATCCCTAGAAACTTGGCAAAACGAACCAAAACCGAAGAAGAAGAAACGAGCGAGTCAGAATAAGATAGTTGTATTCGTGTGGTGTAATATATGTAATATAGTGTGCATATGCTTTATGATATATGTAAAAATTGCTTGTATTAATAAGTATTTTTTTTATGAATCTAACTCTTGTCTGTTTTACAGTATAAAAACACAAAATGGATAGACAACCTAACATTTTAAGAGACCTACCCGGAGACATGATTGATGAAATCTTGTCTAGAGTCGGTCAGAATTCTTCGGCACAACTATTTAAGGTGAGATCAGTTTGTAAGACATTCGAAGAACGTTCCAAGAATGCCTTGGTTTATAAAAGGCTTTCGTTCGAAAGATGGGGGATATCACATTGGGAAATCCATAATTTACGATGTGTTTACTTTGACGCATATATTGCAGGGAACCCAAATGCTTTTTTACGCAATGGGTTAAGAAATTATTTTGACTCAATATATCCGAATATTGGACTTCGTGATTTAGAAAAAGCGACTAACATGCAACATAAAGAAGCGTGTTATGCTTACGGATTAGTAATGTTCGCTTCTCACCAAAGTGAGAACAAGAACATCGGGCTACAACTATTAAACAAAACGTTCCCACAAGTGTCGGAGTCGGTAATTGGGGTAAGAAATGAGGTTTTTAGATTGTTACGGGACTGTTGGACATTACGTAACCCTCGTCCCTTTGACGATGTTATAACACGCTGTCTTATCAATTGCCATAACGGTTATGTTCCACAAGACCAAGGATGGGAAGTAGTCCTAGTAAAACCAGAATGCATGACTTGTTTCTGGATGTATGAATTACGTGTCTTTATTGCCTTTGCTGAACGACTTGTGTACTAGCTAGAATTATCTTCACAACCATCTTGTATCAAATTTACTGTGTGCTATATTTCATGCTATATGTAAAATAAGCGGTATTGTAAGTTTGTAAAATATTGTGTAAAAGTTTGAACGCGAAATATTATTATAATCAGTTTTTCATATAGAATTGTAGTAGTTGAATTGTATATTAGCTACTAAGTATGAACTTAACGGGTAGGTACTACCCGAATTTAAACTTATAAAACGCTAATATGAAGAAAAAGCTTTTATAAATGAGTTCATATTATGCTACGAAATACTATTAACTACTCTTAATATTCTCTATGATTAACTTGTTCCATTTGACTATTTTGAAGGAAATGGCACCGACTACTCGACACACCGTGAATATGAATGAAGAGGAATTCCGTACTTTTCTAGCTTCAAACATAGCCGCAGTACAGGCTGCGCTACATACCAACAATAACCTTGGATCTAGCAGTACAGGAAATCGTGTAGGATGCACCTACAAAGAATTCACTGCCTGCAAACCTTTGGAATTTTATGGAACCGAAGGACCGATCGGATTGAAACGGTGGACCGAGAAGGTCGAATCGGTGTTTGCCATAAGTAAGTGTACTGAAGAGGACAAAGTGAAGTACGCTACGCATACCTTCACAGGTTCTGCGTTAACATGGTGGAATACCTATCTAGAGCAAGTGGGACAAGACGATGCGTACGCACTACCGTGGTCAGCATTCAAGCACTTGATGAACGAGAAGTACCATCCCAGAACTGAGGTCAATAAGCTCAAGACAGAACTTAGAGGGTTATGAACCCAAGGATTTGATATTACCACGTACGAAAGACGATTCACAGAATTGTGCCTATTGTGTCCGGGAGCGTTCGAAGATGAGGAAGAGAAGATCGACGCGTTTGTGAAAGGATTACCGGAAAGAATCCAAGAAGATATAAGTTCACACGAGCCCGCCTCCATAAAAGAGGCATGTAGAATGGCTCACAAACTAGTGAACCATATTGAAGAAAGAATTAAAGAACAGACTGCTGAAGAGGCCAATGTGAAGCAAGTCAAAAGAAAGTGGGAGGAAAATGGTGATAAGAATCACCAATACAACAACAACAGCAATTACAACAATAATCGCAACAATTATCCCAACAATCGCAACATCAATCGCAACTACAACAAATAGCCTAACAACAACAACAACAACAGCAACTACAACAATCATCCCAACAACAATAATAACCGCAACAACAACAACAATCAGAAGCAGCTATGCCAAAGGTGTGAAAAGTATCACTCGGGGTTCTGCACCAAATTTTGCAACAAGTGTAAAAGAAATGGTCATAGCGCGGTGAAGTGTGAGGTCTACGGACCAGGGGTTAACAGAACGAAAGGAACAAATGGTGTCGGAACGAGTAATGGTGGAGCAAGTAGTGTCGGAGCAAGTTATTCCAATGTAGTTTGTTATAAATATGGAAAATCGGGCCACATTATTAGAAATTGCCCGAACCAGGATAACACGAATGGGCAAGGCCGCGGAAGAGTTTTCAATATTAATGCGGCAGAGGCACAGGAAGACCCGGAGCTTGTTACGGGTACGTTTCTTATTGACAATAAATCTGCTTACGTTTTATTTGATTCGGGTGCGGATAGAAGCTATATGAGTAGAGATTTTTGTGCTAAATTAAGTTGTCCATTGACGCCTTTGGATAGTAAATTTTTACTCGAATTAGCAAATGGTAAATTAATTTCAGCAGATAATATATGTCGGAATTGAGAAATTAAACTGGTTAGCGAAACATTTAAGATTAATTTGATACCAGTGGAGTTAGGGAGTTTTGATGTGATAATCGGTATGGACTGGTTGAAAGAAGTGAAAGCAGAGATCGTTTGTTACAAAAATGCAATTCGCATTATACGAGAAAAAGGAAAACCCTTAATGGTGTACGGAGAAAAGGGCAACACGAAGCTACATCTTATTAGTAATTTGAAGGCACAAAAACTAATAAGAAAAGGTTGCTATGCTGTTCTAGCACACGTCGAGAAAGTACAAACTGAAGAAAAGCGCATCAATGATGTTCCCATTGCAAAAGAATTTCCCGATGTATTTCCGAAAGAATTACCGGGATTACCCCCACATCGATCCGTTGAATTTCAAATAGATTTTGTACTAGGAGCTGCACCAATAGCTCATGCTCCTTACAGACTCGCACCCAGCGAGATGAAAGAACTGCAAAGCCAATTACAAGAACTTTTAGAGCGTGGTTTCATTCGACCAAGAACATCACCGTGGGGAGCGCCTGTTTTGTTTGTCAAGAAGAAAGATGGTACATTCAGGTTATGTATCGACTACCGAGAGTTGAACAAACTTACCATCTAGAACCGCTACCCACTACCGAGAATCAATGACTTATTTGATCAACTACAAGGCTCGTCTGTTTATTCAAAGATTGACTTACGTTCCGGGTATCATCAAATGCGGGTGAAAGAAGATGATATTCCAAAGACTGCTTTCAGAACATGTTACGGTCATTACGAGTTTATGGTCATGCCGTTTGGTTTAACTAATACACCAGCTGTGCTTATGGACCTTATAAACCGAGTGTGTGGACCATACCTTGACAAGTTTGTCATTGTTTTCATTGATGACATACTTATTTACTCAAAGAATGACCAAGAACACGGTGAACATTTGAGAAAGGTGTTAGAAGTATTGAGGAAGGAAGAATTGTACGCTAAGTTTTCAAAGTATGCATTTTGGTTGGAAGAAGTTCAATTCCTCGGTCACATAGTGAACAAAGAAGGTATTAAGGTGGATCCGGCAAAGATAGAAACTGTTGAAAAGTGGGAAACCTCGAAAACTCCGAAACACATACGCCAGTTTTTAGGACTAGCTGGTTACTACAGAAGGTTCATCCAAGACTTTTCTAGAATAGCAAAACCCTTGACTGCATTAATGCATAAAGGGAAGAAATTTGAATAGAATGATGAACAAGAGAAAGCGTTTCAGTTATTGAAGAAAAAGCTAACTACGACACCTATATTGTCATTGCCTGAAGGGAATGATGATTTTGTAATTTATTGTGACGCATCAAAGCAAGGTCTCGGTTGTGTATTAATGCAACGAACGAAGGTGATTGCTTATGCGTCTAGACAATTGAAGATTCACGAACAAAATTATACGACGCATGATTTGGAATTAGGCGCGGTTGTTTTTGCATTAAAGACTTGGAGGCACTACTTATATGGGGTCAAAAGTATTATATATAACGACCACAAAAGTCTTCAATACATATTTAATCAGAAACAACTGAATATGAGGCAGCATAGGTGGATTGAATTGTTGAATGATTACGACTTTGAGATTCGTTACCACCCGGGGAAGGCAAATGTGGTAGCCGATGCCTTGAGCAGGAAGGACAGAGAACCCATTCGAGTAAAATCTATGAATATAATGATTCATAATAACCTTACTACTCAAATAAAGGAGGCGCAACAAGGAATTTTAAAAGAGGGAAATTTAAAGGATGAAATACCCAAAGGATCGGAGAAGCATCTTAATATTCGGGAAGACGGAACCCGGTATAGGGCTGAAAGGATATGGGTACCAAAATTTAGATATATGAGAGAAATGGTACTTAGAGAAGCTCATAAAACCAGATACTCAATACATCCTGGAACGGGGAAGATGTACAAGGATCTCAAGAAACATTTTTGGTAGCCGGGTATGAAAGCCGATGTTGCTAAATACGTAGGAGAATGTTTGACGTGTTCTAAGGTCAAAGCTGAGCATCAGAAACCATCAGGTCTACTTCAACAACCCGAAATCCCGGAATGGAAATGGGAAAACATTACCATGGATTTCATCACTAAATTGTCAAGGACTGCAAGTGGTTTTGATACTATTTGGGTAATAGTTGATCTTCTCACCAAATCAGCACACTTCCTGCCAATAAGAGAAGATGACAAGATAGAGAAGTTAGCACGACTGTATTTGAAGGAAGTCTTCTCCAGACATGGAATACCAATCTCTATTATCTCTGATAGAGATGGCAGATTTATTTCAAGATTCTGGCAGACATTACAGCAAGCATTAGGAACTCGTCTAGACATGAGTACTGCCTATCATCCACAAACTGATGGGCAAAGTGAAAGGACGATACAAACCCTTGAAGACATGCTACGAGCATGTGTTATTGATTTCGAAAATAGTTGGGATCGACATCTACCGTTAGCAGAATTTTCCTACAACAACAGCTACCATTCAAGCATTGAGATGGCGCCGTTTGAAGCACTTTATGGTAGAAAGTGCAGGTCTCCGATTTGTTGGAGTGAAGTGGGGGATAGACAGATTACGGGTCCGGAGATAATACAAGAAACTACCGAGAAGATCATCCAAATTCAACAACGGTTGAAAACCGCCCAAAGTCGACAAAAGAGCTACGCCGACATTAAAAGAAAAGATATAGAATTTGAAATTGGAGAGATGGTCATGCTTAAAGTTGCACCTTGGAAAGGCGTTGTTCGATTTGGTAAACGAGGGAAATTAAATCCAAGGTATATTGGACCATTCAAGATTATTGATCGCGTCGGACCAGTAGCTTACCAACTTGAGTTACCTCAACAACTCGCGGCTGTACATAACACTTTCCACGTCTCGAATTTGAAGAAATGTTTTGCTAAAGAAAATCTCACAAATCCGTTAGATGAAATCCAAATCAACGAAAAACTTCAATTCATCGAAGAACCCGTCGAAATAATGGATCGTGAGGTTAAAAGACTTAAGCAAAACAAGATACTAATTGTTAAGGTTCGATGGAATGCTCGTAGAGGACCCGAGTTCACCTGAGAGTGTGAAGATCAGATGAAGAAGAAATACCCGCATCTATTTCCAGAAGATTCGTCAACACCTTCAACAGCTTAAAATTTTGGGACAAAATTTATTTAACGGGTAGGTACTATAGTGACCCGAACTTTTCCATGTTTATATATATTAATTGAGATTGATAATTACATGATTAAATGTTTCTAACATGTTAAGCAATCAAACTTGTTAAGACTTGATTAATTGAAATATGTTTCATATAGACAATTGACCACCCAAGTTGACCGGTGATTCACGAACGTTAAAACTTGTAAAAACTATATGATGACATATATATGGATATATATATATATATATATATATATATATATATATATATATATATATATATATATATATTTAACATGATATTATGATAATTAAACATATCATTAAGTATATTAACAATGAACTACATATGTAAAAACAAGACTACTAACTTAATGTTTTTTAAACGAGACATATATGTAACGATTATCGTTGTAAAGACATTTAATGTATATATATCATATTAAGAGATATTCATACATGATAATATCATGATAATATAATAATTTAAAATCTCATTTGATATTATAAACATTGGGTTAACAACATTTAACAAGATCGTTAACCTAAAGGTTTCAAAACAACACTTACATGTAACGACTAACGATGACTTAACGACTCAGTTAAAATGTATATACATGTAGTGTTTTAATATGTATTTATACACTTTTGAAAGACTTCAATACACTTATCAAAATACTTCTACTTAACAAAAATGCTTACAATTACATCCTCGTTCAGTTTCATCAACAATTCTACTCATATGCACCCGTATTCGTACTCGTACAATACACAGCTTTTAGATGTATGTACTATTGGTATATACACTCCAATGATCAGCTCTTAGCAGCCCATTTGAGTCACCTAGCACATGTGGGAACCATCATTTGGCAACTAGCATGAAATATCTCATAAAATTACAAAAATATGAGTAATCATTCATGACTTATTTACATGAAAACAAAATTACATATCCTTTATATCTAATCCATACACCAACGACCAAAAACACCTACAAACACTTTCATTCTTCAATTTTCTTCATCTAATTTATCTATCTCAAGTTCTATCTTCAAGTTCTAAGTGTTCTTCATAAATTCTACAAGTTCTAGTTTCATAAAATCAAGAATACTTCCAAGTTTGCTAGCTTACTTCCAATCTTGGAGAGTGATCATCCAACCTCAAGAAATCTTTCTTATTTATAGTAAGATATCTTTCTAATATAAGGTAATACTCATATTCAAACTTTGATTCAATTTCTATAACTATAACAATCTTATTTCAAGTGATGATCTTACTTGAACTTGTTTTCGTGTCATGATTCTGCTTCAAGAACTTCGAGCCATCCAAGGATCCGTTGAAGCTAGATCCATTTTTCTCTTTTCCAGTAGGTTTATCCAAGGAACTTAAGGTAGTAATGATGTTCATAACATCATTCGATTCATACATAAAAAGCTATCATATTCGAAGTGGTAAACTTGTAATCACTAGAACATAGTTTAGTTAATTCTAAACTTGTTCACAAATAAAGTTAATCCTTCTAACTACACTTTTAAAATCAACTATACACATGATCTATATCTATATGATATGCTAACTTAATGATTTAAAACCCAAAAACACGATGAACACCATAAAACCGGATTTACGCCGTCATAGTTACAACCGGGGGCTGTTTTGGTTTGGATAATTAAAAACTATGAAAAACTTTGATTTAAAAGCTATACTTCTGGGAAAATTATTTTTCTTATGAACATGAAACCATATCCAAAAATCATGGTTAAACTCAAAGTGAAAGTATGTTTTTCAAAACAGTCATCAAGATGTCGTTCTTTCGACTGAAATGACTACCTTTACAAAAATGACTTGTAAATTATATTTCTGACTATAAACCTATAATTTTTATATTTAGATTCATAAAATAGAGTTCAATATGAAACCATAGCAATTTGATTCACTCAAAACGGATTTAAAATGAAGAAGTTATGGGTAAAACAAGATTGAATAATTTTTCTCATTTTAGCTACGTGAAAATTGGTAACAAATCTATTCCAACCATAACTTAATCAACTTGTATTATATATTATGTAATCTTGAGATACCATAGACACGTATGCAATGTTTCGACCTATCATGTCGACACATCTATATATATTTCGGAACAACCATAGACACTCTATATGTGAATGTTGGAGTTAGCTATACAGGGTTGAGGTTGATTCCAAAATATATATAGTTTGAGTTGTGATCAATACTGAGATATGTATATACTGGGTCGTGGATTGATTCAAGATAATATATATCGATTTATTTCTGTACATCTAACTGTGGACAACTAGTTGTAGGTTACTAACGAGGACAGCTGACTTAATAAACTTAAAACATCAAAATGTATTAAAAGTGTTGTAAATATATTTTGAACATACTTTGATATATATGTACATATTTGTTATAGGTTCGTGAATCGACCAGTGGCCAAGTCTTACTTCCCGACGAAGTAAAAATCTGTGAAAGTGAGTTATAGTCCCACTTTTAAAATCTAATATTTTTGGGATGAGAATACATGCAGGTTTTATAAATGATTTACAAAATAGACACAAGTACGTGAAACTACATTCTATGGTTGAATTATCGAAATCGAATATGCCCCTTTTTATTAAGTCTGGTAATCTAAGAATTAGGGAACAGACACCCTAATTGACGCGAAATCCTAAAGATAGATCTATTGGGCCTAACAAACCCCATCCAAAGTACCGGATGCTTTAGTACTTCGAAATTTATATCATATCCGAAGGGTGTCCCGGAATGATGGGGATATTCTTATATATGCATCTTGTTAATGTCGATTACCAGGTGTTCACCATATGAATAATTTTTATCTCTATGTATTGGATGTATATTGAAATATGAAATCTTGTGGTCTATTGTTACGATTTGATATATATAGGTTAAACCTATAACTCACCAACATTTTTGTTGACGTTTAAAGCATGTTTATTCTCAGGTGAATACTAAGAGCTTCCACTGCTGCATACTAAAATAAGGACAAGATTTGGAGTCCATGTTTGTATGATATTGTGTAAAAAATGCATTCAAGAAACATATGTCGATGTAATATATTTCTATTGTAAACCATTATGTAATGGTCGTGTGTAAACAGTATATTTTAAATTATCATTATTTGATAATCTACGTAATGTTTTTAAAACCTTTATTGATAAAATAAAGGTTATGGTTGTTTTAAAAATGAATGCAGTCTTTGAAAAACGTCTCATATAGAGGTCAAAACCTCGCAACGAAATCAATTAATATGGAACGTTTTTAATCAATAAGAACGGGACATTTCAAGTTTAACGTTTCTTACACAACCTTGTGCACCCGACATGACTCTCGAACAACACGCGTTGGTGTTGAGAGCCAAAATAAAATCCAAAAAATTTATCAAAACGCGTTTGCATCCGATGACGAAGAGGACGAGTAGTGTTTTATTTGTTTAATTTTATGTTCTTGTATTGCATTTTAATTTATGTCTTTTTTGTTTTATGAAAAATTGTAACCGTATCTTTTTAATATAATAAAATGTGTTGTTCAAAAAAATATAACTGAAATAGTAATAATAATATAATAATAATAATAATAATAATAATAATAATAATAATAATAATAGTAAAAGTAATAGTAATAAATATTATTAAAAAAATGTGGGGCCATGTGATGGGGAGGAAGGATGTCATGGTTGGCAGTGGTGTGTGATGAGGAGGAAGTGAAAAATTAATGGAGAGAGAAAGCTGATGTGGCGGTGTGTCCTGGGGAGGAAGCACGTCATGGTTGGGAGTGGTCTTAGTAATTGTTTGATATTCCATGCATAATGCATTCACGGAACAAAGCCTACAACTAATTAATATATCCGATTATTTATTGCCACATCATCTATAATTCCCTAAGAGGAAAATTCTCTTCTTACATACTCGTATATGACAAGTTACTGTATCTCGTGTTTTGAAAATACCATTTTTAGCAAAACAAAATCTATCAGGTCTTCAATTTATAAAATGTGAACGAACAAGTAAAAGAATCACAAGATATAATCCTTCAATCACAGAAGGTAAAACCTCTAATCACAAGAGGTTAAACAAATTAAAAACAAGCACAAAACATTCGATCCAGTTCACACAATATATAGATATTCTCTCTCAACAAGATCAATACAGTTTGATCTTGTTAATCCTCACAATCAAACAATTGAATGAAAACCCTAATCTTGAGAGAGAATGATGAACGAATACAGATGAAATAGAAAAATGAAAACTGAATAAATAAAAATAAACTAAAAAACTCTTATATACTAGATGTATAATAGAGTGTGGGCTTTCTCCTCTTGGGATTTCATTGGGATTCATTTGAAATAGCCTTTTTCATTTTAGTACGTGAATAAATTATAATTTTATAATTGAGCTTTTAAATTAAACTCTTTAAATGACCGCTTCTGCTAAACTCATTCACTAACAGCTTCTGCTAAATTCAACAAGTCTGCATGCTTCGGTAATATCCAATGCACCCTGAAACATATTCTTAACCCAGAAATAAGAATCTTTTAATAGTTACCATGTTAGATTATATAATTCAATAAAATGCATATCAGCCCATTGCGAAAGCTTATGCATAATTCTTTTGTACCAATTTACCATACATTCCTTTTTAACTTAGCCAGGAAGTACTTTCTTCTCTCTCAGTCAATCTTCATATTTCTTACACAAATAAGCATATGATTTGATTTGAATTCTCATAAGCAGTAACATTTTGTATATAATGCTGGTGCAGGCATCACTGAGTCAGAGTTTTTAGAATGAATAGTGGTACGATTCCTAATCCTGATAGGATTAATCTTCATCTACCAATAATTGGGCTCGCAACCTACAACTTCCATGGTTCCATAATAGCTCCTAACGATCCCCAAGAATGCATGCAAGAGAAGTGAAACGGCCCAACCCGTCATTAAATCGGCCCATAAATATTATTTTTTTAACGTATTAATATTATTAACATTTAGGTCCCAATTATGTTTCCAAAAATATCTTCATTACAATAGTAAGTTTAATCGACTTTAGAACATTTATTACATAAGTTTAAATATCTAAACGATCGTACATATCATAGTTTACCAAAACTCGTTTACATCTTCAAAAGATAGTTTCGACCCGACTAGTTTAATTTCCACAAAACCGAGCATGGTGATTGGGAAAAACACTACCTAATCCCAAATCGACCCAAAAGCAAGTCTTCTAAAGCAACCTACACAAGTCCACTAGTTCCCACGCTTACCCGAGCCGCCACCTTGCTAAGCTATAAAAATAATATCAACGATAGGGTAAGCTAACGCTTAGTGAGTGAGAATATACTACATACACATATATGCATAAAATGGACACGCCACACAATAATAATCAAATAGTACATACTGGAGTTCAAGCATAAAGACAAGCTAATCTTAGCATACCGTACGATCGCTATACAACAAGTTAAAAATATAACAACAAAGTAAGTACACCAACAACGATATGTACAACGCCATCAAGCTACACCCGTAGGGTTAGTTACAACACAACAACACGACCATATATATATATATATATATATATATATATAACAACGCGTAAACTGCCAAAGGTTAACCCCTTAACCCAATACCGAAAGCCAAATACCAAATACCAAAATGAAGATTGGCCAAAACTACACGAGCCTTAGTAAATCCGCACCACACGCGACTATTATCTTCAATACCATTACAACATCGAGGTTGGTCAAAACTACACGAGCCTTAGTGAATCTGCACCACACGTGGCCACTACCTCAATTTGATGACCGAATCTACACGCGTCATCGTGAATCCGCACCACACGTGATTTACCTCCTAAATCAAAACCCACATCATCGGGGTTACTCAACCGCAACTCAATACCAACCCTTCGCCATCGGGGTTATATAAATTACAACTCAATCCCAACCCTTCGCCATCGGGTTATATAAATTACAACTCAATACCAACCCTTCGCCATCAGGATTATATAAATTACAACTCAATACCAACCCTTCGCCATCGGGGTTGTATAATCCACATCACAAGCATATGCGATAATGTACACATGAAGTGTGCACCTCGCCAAAGGTGGTTGATGTTATGCGAGGTGTATACGAAATAGTTATATTTTTGTTACGAAAAACTATTAAATACGATACAATTTTACACAAGTTATTTATTTATTTATAGAGTGGATATACCTAAACCTTGCTACAACACTATAGGCAGTGTACCTAATCGTACAGTAGTGTAGTTTTTAGTAAGTCCGGTTCGTTCCGCAGGGAGCTAGCTGAGTTTAATGCTATATTTATTTTAAACTATATTTGTATCAATATATATATATATATATATATATATATATATATATATATATATATATATAAGTAATATTATTATTATTATAAAAGGGGGGTTTTTACCGTTTAATGACCGGTTTGTCGATTTTATGTCTTAAGTCACAATTAAAACCTAATGTAAAATATTAAATATAAATACAACTTAATTTAAAGTGTAAAGTAAATGATGATAAATAAAAGTGCGATAAATAAAATGACGATAAATAAAATTACAGTAAATAAAAGTGAGATGAGATATAAAATAAAGGAATTATGCTTATTTAAACTTCCGTAATCATGATGTTTGACGTGTTAATTTTAATTTATTACCATGGGTTAATTTTCCTTTGTCCTGGATTATTCGATATGTCCATATGGTTTTGTCCATAATAGTCCATCAGTCATAATTATAAAGTGCGAGAGTCTTCGTCAAATTATCCTTATACCCGAAGTCAAATATTCCAACTAATTGGGGATTCGAACCGTAACAAGGTCTTAATACTTTGTTTAATGAATACACCAGGTTATCGACTGCGTGTAATCCAAGGTTTTACTACTTTGTTAACAATTACACCAATTACCCTTGAATGTAATCCACCCCTGTTTTAATGAGTCCAGTGACTATTAATCCATTCCCGGGTCCGGTCAAATGAATAATTATTAGTATTTATGAATATCCCGCCCACCGTACCCGATTAAGCGTATGTGGTTATATATAGATACGTCAAATTATAAATCTCTATATTAAATCAATGAGATATCATTTAATTAATATAAAGCCCATTAATAGCCCATAGTCCAATTTCTACAAGTGTCGGTCTTTTGTCCAAACTCCAATTATGGTACAAAGCCCAATTACCCAATCTTTAATATTTAGCCCAACATCACGATTACTTCGGCTTAAATAAGCATAATAATAATTTAGCTACGAGACATTTAAAAAGGTTGAACATAACTTACAATGAGTATTAATCGCGTAGCGTTACACGGACAAAATTTTGACTTACAAACTTAAAACATTCACCACTATAACCTTATTATTATTAACATAAAATCAAAATTAAAATTAAAATATAAATATAAATATATATTGAGAGTATGAAGTAGAAAAGGGGTTGCTCAAACTCGGCAGAAAACATTCCAATTTTTAGGACTTGGGCAGCTACAGTGTTCCATGTGACTGCATGGATTTAACACTACCTGGCCATGCGATCGCATGGCCGCCTGAGACAGCTCACATACTTTTGTTTTCTTATTTTCCGACATTTTATTTAATAATATATAATATAATATATATAATTTTATATAATTATATATATATATATATATATATATATTATATTTTTGTGCATAGTTGACTCGTAATTTTAGGCCCGTTGCGTCGCGCGTTGATAGTTGGTTCATGTCCCGGTTCTGAATTTTCGAACGTCCTTTTGTACTATTTAATATCTTGTACTTTGCGTTTCGCGGCTCGTACTCTTATAATTTCTAGACGTTTCTCATCAATAAATTGAACCACTTTGATTGTACTTTGTACTTTTTAGCTTTTTGGTCGTTTGCATCGTCAAATCGTTGAATCTGTCTTTTGTCTTCACCTTTTATATTTTAAACGAATATCACTTGTAAATAGAACAATTGCAACCAAAAGCTTGTCTTTCTTGAAGGATAATGCTATGAAATATATGTTCATTTTTAGCATTATCAAATATTCCCACACTTGAGCGTTGCTTGTCCTCAAGCAATATAGAACTTGAATATAAATTTTCTAGAATCACTTCTTTATTCTTCACACTTTATACATCAGTGATTTTAATACGGCGGTATGAACAATGGTAGTAACGATGTGGTTTACAGTCCCACATGACTATAAAAATTTAGATCCTTTAAGGAAATTGGATCTTTATGAAAACTTTTGATCTTCTGAAAATTCAATCTAGCTTTTACCTTAGATAAGTTTTCCGGAATAACCCTTCACCGGTGTTTGCAAAATATTTTTGTGGGTTTTGTGGGTTTCAGATTTGAAAATTTTAGCTCAAAACTTATGGTTTTGTGTCATCCACTTGCTAACCTTGTATTAGGAAAGCAACATGTCCAGTATACTTGCTCCGTATATGACCTTTTGGTAAACTACCATCTGGTTGTAAAGGAAATCGTTGAACAAGCAACTGTTAAGGCAATGTCCCATTACATGCTTTTGATTATGGTCTATATCGTGTCGGATGCAATTACTATCCTTTGTAAGAGCAATAGTAAAGATCACCCTTTAGTTTTTCGGTCTGGCACAAGGTCCTGTCTTCGACCATGCTATGCAACCACCGTTCTTACGGTTGACACCCGATTTGGTTCAGGTGACATAATAAATTTCGGTGAATTCTTAGGATTTTACGTTCAATGGTAATGAACGCATTAAAATTGGGTTTTCAGAAAACAAATCGGTTTGTAATTTGATCAAAATATTTTTTCGTTCAAGCTCGAGTTTAGATATCATCGAATTCCATGAGTTTGAATTCTCAATCTTTAAGGTCAATCTCAAGGATTGAGTAATATCAGTCTTAAAAGCTGATTTTTGATCTTTTAAGGAGATTATCCTTTTTGGGGATCTGATTCATTAGTCTTATAAGGTAATTTGCACGGTGCCCCCTATTGTACGAGACAGATCCTCTCATGGTTAGGATAAGTCTGACCACTTGGCGACCCTGTTTGATGCTGAGGTCCGTGGATTTCCAGCTGATTTTTGAGAAAACTTTTCAAGATTTTTCGTGGACTCTACAACTGGTCTGGACGACAACTTCCTGTCTTACAAGAAGCGCGTGTCTTTTTCTCGGAAGACTTTACTTCCTTTTAAATTCCATTTATATTACAATAAACTGGGTAAAACTGATTAATATCGTCTAAAACAAAAGTATTTTCAATTATTTGTACAAAAATATGTGATATATGTTCTAAATAACTTGGTAAATTTTTCCCACACTTGGCTTTTATTTTCCTTTCTTTGCCTTTTTATTATCCTCTATTTCATTTTAAATGAATTCAAGCATTTTGGGTTGTTTCTTAATTTATGTCCTTTCCGAGGTAATAATAATTTCGGTGTTAACACCTAGTTTTATCGTTCATAAATATGTATAAACATGATTTTGAGTTCATTTAGTTGAAAATTTTAAAATTTTTTACTAGAATTGGGTAGTCAGTATATAAGACTAGGGTTGTTCTTTATTAAATAGAGAGCACTAGATTCTAATACAACTACTGCGTTACTAGTATTTTTAATGGTAACCAAGTGTTTAAATTAAAATTTTAAAACCCGAAAGAATTTAACCTCTTCCCACACTCAAGATCTTGCAATGCCCTCATTTGCAAGAAATCAGTAACAATTTAAATTATTGAGGGTGATTAGCGTAGAAAAATGATTAAATTTTACCAAAGTTTTCAAACATATTATTGTTTATGTTGAATGATAAATGGTGCACATCATTTGTTCATTCCGTCTGTAGTTACATCACATTTGTTTTTTCGTTTTGTCGTCAAAATTAATAGCTTTTGCTGAACTTAATGTCAGTCTTCGAAAATGCGCTGTTTTACCCTGTTGTGTACATGAGATAAAAATACATACAATACAAATATAAACATGCATGGTAATTTGAAATGGGACTTAATATCCCACTTTCAAATTACAAAAATGAAATATTAGTAAAAATAATAAAAATATTAAACAGTACATTAAAGTATCAAAATGTTAAAATAGATAAAAATAATAAAAGAGAAGACATCACCAATGGAACACTATTGATTTAGATAGGGGTTCCAGTTCATATCGTCGTTCGGGTTCCATGGTTGGTGATTGGTGTTCTGGTATGCTTGATTGGGGTCGTACAGGTCATAGGGTGGTTGCATGTCGGGCTGATGCGGTGGATAGTAAGCAGGTCGAGTCAGGATGTAGTTATTTGGTACCTGATATGATAGCTGGCTCATGATTTGGTGCTGATGAACTTGCCAGCTATTGTGTTGGCGTCACCTGGAAGTCTCATACTCATTTGCGGCTTGCCACTGCTCATACCGACAATGTCTATCCTCATTAGTCATTTCTACCTCATCTATACGCTGGAAAATGTCAGTAGCACTATCCCTAATGACATCCCTAATGTCATCCGCTTCCTCCATTTGCTTATCCGAACCTCTCTCTACCTGTGGATGGCGGCCCTGATATTGTACTACCTGATTGCGTCTCCTAGTCAATACCTTTGCACCTTGATAGACTTGCAAACCTAAAGTCTCGTCCTGTTCCCTACATACCATCATCAGACCCCCTTAATTCCTATCTACACCTAAATACTCTCCAATGAGATTAACAAAAATACCTCCTCCTATTATTCCCCCTTCCTGTATACCTTCCACCATTTTGGACAGATAAAAACCAACACAGTAGGGGATATTAACAAAGCTTCTAGTGTCTCAAATGCACTTAAGGTAAAATAAATCGTGTAAGGTCATTTGCTCCTTGTTGTTACCTCTGTGTGTAATCGAGTTTGCTAAGAATCTATGTATTATACGAAGCTCGACTTTATTAATATCTAAATAGGAGTGTCTTCTTCCCCGCGTAAACACATTAAAATTTGACATATGCCTCCAGATGGCGTTAGCGTCAAAATTTCTATCTACCCGCTCACCATGATAAATCAAATTTGTACAATCAGGTGATAGTAATTCAGTGGGAGTGTAAATCTGTAAAGCCCTGGCCATGTCCAGCATGGACATCCTATACATCCTACGGCCAAGTAAAAATCTAAGAAAACTTTTATCATCTAACCTATTTACATCCTTATTAAAAGCTATAGTACTCATTAGCTCAACACACCACTCTTTATATACAGGCCTACGAGTGGTAAATAAACGTTCCCAATTGGAAAAAGAAGAGCTGCCATACCTTTGGATTAGATGCTGCCTAACTGAGTTAGCTAGGTGGACCCTTTTCCAAAGGCTCCCAATCTATTACCTTGGAACTTCTACATTTTTGGTCCAAAGCTTAAATTTATTACTTTGGTACGTCGGGTAATCTCTCCAACTTCTATCAATCTTTAAATTAGGATGCAACTGTTCTTCATGAATTGTTGGGTGTTCTATTATATGGTGAATGGGAAATACTACGTTGGCAATAAAAAATTGTGGTTCTGGTTCATAGTATGGTACGTGTTGATCATAATGTTGTTGTTGTTCAGGTTGTTGTTCCGGTTCGTGATATTGTATCTCTGGCTGTGATTCCGGATCATGTTGCCTAGATGATGATGCACCGTCCGTATCTGTATTTCTTTGCAAAACACATTAAACACAAAATTTGTGCATCCAAATATGCATTAGTGTTAGCAAAATAACAAATTAAAACAATTACAATAACATGTTTAATCCACATTGAACTTATACTCATTTTTTTTTATTATCAATTCTACACTTTTTCAAATAAGCATATATGAAAATGTTTACAAAGTTCATAAGTATTCAACTCAAATAACATGTCAAAATAATCATTACTAGCAATTAAACAAGTCTCAAAGGGCATTTATATCAAATTAGTCAAGTTCATGAATTTTAGACTTAAAAAGTTCACTTTAATTCTCAAAAATCATGTTTAGGATCAATGTTTGGATCATTTAGCAACCTAAACATGTTACAATACTTAATTTAGCAATAATTCATGAAAAAAATTGGTCATAACTTGTTTATATCAAAAAGCCCCAAATTGCTCAAGAACACAAACCCTAGATTTCTAAAAATTTTGAAGTTTAAGGCTTCAAATCATGTTAAATAGCATCAATCTAGGTTATACAAGCATAATATACTAACAATTTATCTTTAATTACACTATAAATTATGAAACTAAGATTATTGTAATTAATTAAAATTATCACAAAAATTAGGAAATTTAGGAGTTTAGGGGTGAAATTTTTACCTTTCTGCTTCCCCATCCGAGAAAAGACATGATTATAGCAGACTATTGTAACGAATTTCGTGAAATTTGGTTGAAAAATGGTGATTTTTGGTGATTATGTGTGTATGTGTTCGTGTAAATGTGTGTGCATTGTGATGGGAACAGAGGCAGTCGCTGGGTTTTATCATTCTGTCCAGATATCTAGCCTCGTGCGATCGCATGGTGGTGTAGGCTAAATCCCATGCGATCGCATGGGGTCCCTGCCCTTTTTTTTTTTTTTATAAAAACCTTTAACTTATAAAATAAATAATTAAATTAATTTTAAAATTTTGTTTCTTTTAAGAATGAGGGCATTTCGGTACGTTGACCTAGTTCGTCCCTCGACAAAATTTTAAAAACTTGTCATTTCAAAGCGTTGTTTTAAAAGTTAAGATTTTTGGGTTTTTTAAATGTTTTTGGCATACTTTAAATCAACAAGATTAAAAATAATGATAATAAAATTTTTCGTCCCGCCCTCGGGTAAAGCAATTTCGGTTACATAACCTAGTCTTCAACTTACGACGAATTTTAGATATCAAATTTTTAACTTAATGAAATAAAGTACATTTTTGTTTTTTTATTCACACCAAACTTAAATTTAAAATGCATAAAATTTCATATAAATATTATTAATATTTATATACATTAATTTTACAAACTTTCATTTAAAATATTATAATTATATAATAGTTTTAAAAATTTATAATAATAATTTAATATTTATTTAAAAACAAGGTAAAAATTAAAATTAAAAATCTTTTTGGTCTTTTATCCCACTTTAATCAATCAAATATTATCAAAAATATACGTCCCACTTTTGGGTAAAGTAATTTCGGCTATATTACCTAGTTTTACTCCTGACGAATTTTTTGAAATATTTTGGATTGATTGATTAAAGATATTTATACCTTAAGAATAAACGGTAAATTTTGCAGTGATGTAATAAATTTTTGTATGATATCAATAATTTCGGTTTCGCATACCTAATTTTATTGAATATCAATTTAATACTTTATAGCGAACGATTCAGCGTTTATTATCAAAAGGTTAAAAGCAATAAATAAAAAAAAACTGTACATACTTACCTGTGAGATAGAATTCTCAGAGACCTGCTTTAGTTGACTCATAAGAGAGTCGTGTGATTTGGTTTTCCATAGCTACATAAGCGTAACCTCGATTCTTCAATAACTTTTCTTCTAAACATATGAACGGTCCTTCTCTGCATAGAGTAACAAATTCGGTATTTGAATATGTTTGATTGTTCGAACATTTACCTTCGTGTGACCATTTTCCGCATTTATGACATCTTTCAAGGTGTCGTGCTCTTCTTTTTATTGCGGATTTTGATTTTTCTTTACCAAAATTTGTCTTATGATGATCTTTCCTGAGTTCTTTCCTTACTTCGTCCATTTTTCCTCTTATGAATGATACTAGTTCACTCGGAAAGATGTTATTATTACATTTAGTAATCATAGCGTGTAGTAGTAGACCATGGTTCAGATCAAAGGAATTCTTCATCTCGTAAAACCTAAAAAAAATAAAAATTCAGAATGGGGGGAGAAGACTAGTTCTTTAGGGTCTGCTAGGGAAAGACCATTCGGATTCCATTCTCGAGACCTACACGAATACAGAAAATCTAACTCTAACAGAAATATATATTATCCTTAAAAAGATTCGAATCTTCCCACACTTAGTTAGCTGTGGTGTCGAAATTGTGATTAACTTCATCTTCAACTTCCATTGGATTATCTATGTAATGTTTAACTCTGTGACCATTAACCTTAAATTCAATTCCGTTTGAATTTATTAACTCTACTGTTCCGTACAGAAAAACTCTTTTGATAATGAATGGTCCAGACCATCTTGATTTCAATTTTCCAGGAAATAGCTTGAATCGTGAATTGAAAAGAAGGACTCTGTCTCCTTCCTTAAATTCTTTTGAACTTCGAATTCTTTTATCATGCCATTTCTTCGTTCTTTCCTTATAGATTAACGAATTTTCATATGCTTCATGTCTTAATTCTTCTAATTCGTTTAATTGACTTAACCGTAGACGTCCAGCTTCATGTAAATCAAGATTACATGTCTTCAAAGCCCAAAATACTTTGTGCTCAATTTCTACTGGAAGGTGACATGTTTTTCCATAAACGAGTTTAAAGGTGTGGTTCCAATTGGAGTTTTGTAGGCTGTTCGAAAAGCCCAGAGTGCATCCTCCAATTTCATGGACCATTCTTTCGGATTTGATCCTACGGTTTTCTCTAGAATACATTTTAATGCTCGGTTGGTATTTTCAACTTGTCCACTTGTTTGTGAATGATAAGCGGTTGAGATTTTATGAGTTACTCCATATCTTTTGAGAACTTTCTCAAGTTGATTATTACAAAAATGAGTACCCATCACTTATTAAAGCTTTCTATGTTCCGAACCTTGCAAAAAGACGTTTTAAAAAATTGACTACAACTCGTGCATCGTTAGTTGGGAGAGCTTGTGCTTCCACCCATTTAGATACATAATCAATGGCAACGAGAATGTAGAGATTATTATGAGATTTTGGAAATGGACCCATAAAGTCAATACCCCAAACGTCAAATACTTCACATACTTGAATGACATTTTGTGGCATTTCATCACGTTGACTTATTTTTCCGGTCCTTTGACAAGCATCACAGGATTTACAAAGAAGGTGTGCGTCTTTGAAAATTGTAGGCCAATAGAATCCAGCGTCGTAAACTTTTCTTGCTTTAAGTTGAGTCCTATAATGCCCTCATGTTGGTCCTGTGTGACAATGGTTTAAGATTTGACTAGCTTCATCTCTGAATACACATTGACGTATTATTCCATCGGGACAACTTTTAAACAAATGTGGATCTTCCCAAAAATAGTGTTTTATATCACTAAAGAATTTCATTCGTTTTTGGTACGACAACCCTTTTTCAAGGAATCCACATACTAAGTAGTTTGCATAGTCTGCAAACCATGAAATTTCATTATAATCGATATTCAAAAGATATTCATCAGGAAAGTTATCTTGTATGGCTGATTCGTTTAGAACTTCTAATTCGGGATTTTCAAGACGAGAAAGATGATCAGCGGCGAGATTTTTTGCTCCCTTTTTGTCTCGGATTTCAATATCGAACTCTTGTAAGAGTAAGATCCAACGAATTAATCATGATTTAGCATCTTGTTTTGAAAATAAGTATCTAAGAGCAGAATGGTCGGTATAGACCACCGTTTTTGCTAGAACGAGATATGAACGAAATTTATCAAAAGCAAAGACAATAGCAAGGAGTTCTTTTTCAGTAGTTGTGTAATTTGTTCGTGCTCCTTGTAATGTCTTGGTTGAAATTGTTTTTCAATCCTTTGTCCTAAAACGGCTCCCATTGCAAAATCACTTGCATTGCACATAAGTTCAAACGGTAAATTCCAATTTGGAGTTATCATGATCGGCGAATTAGTGAGTTTTTCTTTAAGAATATTAAAAGATTTGATGCATTCATCCGAAAAGATGAATGGAGCATCCTTTTCAAGGAGTTTATTCATAGGAGTGGCAATTTTAGAAAAATCTTTTATGAAACGTCGGTAAAAACCGGCATGCCCTAGAAAACTCCTAACTCCTCTAGCATTGGTGGGATGTGGAAGTTTAGCAATTACATCTACTTTAGCTCTATCCACTTTAATTCCTTCCTTTGAAATTTTGTGACCAAGAACGATGCCTTCTTTAACCATGAAATGGCATTTCTCCCAATTAAGAACTAGATTTGATTGTTCGCATCTAACATGCATTCGTTCAAGATTAACTAGACATGTTTCAAAAGTATCACCGAAGACTGAAAAGTCATCCATGAAAACTTCCATGCATTCTTCTATCATGTCGTGAAAAATCGCCATCATGCACCTTTGAAAGGTTGCAGAGGCGTTGCAAAGTCCAAATGGCATGCGTTTGTAAGCAAAAGTACCATAAGGGCACATGAATGTGGTTTTCTCTTGGTCCTCGGGTGCTATTGGAATTTGAAAATATCCGGAGAAACCGTCAAGAAAACAATAGTAACTATTTTCTGCTAATCTTTCCAACATTTGATCAATGAAAGGTAAGGGAAAGTGATCTTTTCTGGTGGCGTCATTTAATTTTCTATAATCAATACAAAATCGCCATCCTGTTACAATCATAGTAGGAATAAGCTCATTTTTTTCATTTGTGATGACAGTCATGCCACCCTTCTTAGGTACGCATTGAACTGGGCTTACCCACGGACTATCAGAGATTGGATAAATTAAACCTGCATCTAGCAGTTTAATAATTTATTTCTTAACAACATCTTGCATATTTGGATTTAGTCTTCGTTGGCGTTACACATACGTTTTATGGCCTTCTTCCATAAGGACTTTATGTGTGCAATACGAAGGATTTATTCCTTTAATATCATGAATCTTCCATGCAATAGCTGGTTTATGAGCTTTTAGCACAGAAATGATTGAGATTTTTTATTTTTTGTAAGAGAAGATGATATTATTACACGTAATTCAGATTCACCATGTAAATAAGCGTATTCCAAATGGTTTGGAAGTGGCTTTAACTCTAATGTCGGTGGTTCTTCTATCGATGATTTGTATCGATATATGTCTTCCTCTTTTAGCATTTGAAGTTCTTCTGTTGCTGGTTCGTATCCATTAGCCATAAGTGCGGCTAACATTTCAGCTTCATCAATTGGTTCAATTCCTTCTCCTAAAGAACATTCTCCTGTTCCTTGTAATTCTGGAAATTCTTCTAACAATTCTGCATGTGAGTCTATAGTTTGAATATAATAGCATGTATCATCCGGCAAATTGCGGTTGTTGCATGGCTCTATCAACTGAAAAGGTAACACTCTCGTCCTCTATACTTAGGGTCAGTTTCTTACCGAACACGTCTATTATTACTTTAGCCGTGTTTAAGAATGGTTTTCCTAATATGAGAGGAACTCGAGAATCTTCTTCCATGTCCAGAATAACAAAATCTACTGGAAATACTAAAGTACCAACTTTAACTAGCATGTTCTCCATTATCCCTCTAGGATATTTTACTGATCGATTGGCTAGTTGTATGCTTATTCGTGTTGGTTTTAATTCTCCAAGGTCTAGTTTAGCGTATAGTGAATACGGCATTAAATTTATACTAGCACCTAAATCTTCCAATGCTTCTATTGAACTAAGACTACCCAGAAAACATGGAATTGTGAAACTTCCTGGATCTGATAATTTTTCTGGTATCTTATTCAACAACACTGTAGAACAATTAGCATTCATAGTAACAGTCGAGAGTTCTTCCATTTTCTTTCTATTTGTGATTCGATATTTCAAGAATTTAGCATATCTTGGCATTCCTGAAATCACATCAATGAAAGGAAGATTGATATTTATTTGTTTAAATATATCCAAGAATTTGGATTGCTCGGCTTCAAGTCTTTCTTTTCTCATTTTACTCGGGTAAGGAAGTGGTGGTTGGTATGGTTTAACATAAGGTTTTGCCTTAACTGTGTTATCTTCATTAACCTTTTCAACTACCGGTTCTTTTTTCTTATCTTGCTCAGATTGTAGTGCCTTTGTAGTAGGAATAGAGTCATCAGAAATTTCAGGTATTTCAGGTGGTTTAAGTGTAATACCACTTCTTGTGGTAATGGCTTTAGCTGTTTCATTCCGGGAGTTAGCATTTGTATTGCTAGGTAGACTTTCTGGTTTTCTTTCACCTATTAACCTTGCTAGGTTGCTTACTTCTTGTTCCAGATTTTGAATTGAAGCTTGTTGATTTCTAAATGCTTGAGCATTTTGTTCATTGGTTTGTTTCTGAGATGTGAAAAACTGCGCTTGAGATTCAACTAGCTTCGACATCATATCTTCTAAATTTGGCTTTTTATCATCGGTTTGTGGTGGTTTATTTGGAAAAATAGGTCTTTGCTGATTGTAAGTATTATTGGATACTTGATGATTGTTAGGACCTTGTTGGTTATTATATAGAACATTTCAGTTATAATTCTGGTTTTGATTGTAGTTTGGTCTTGGCGGTTGATAATTATTTTGATAATTATTTCCAGGCCTTTGGTTCATGTATGAAACATTCTCTCTTTGTTCCATTGTTTGTTCAATACTGAGACAATCTTTTGTCAAATGTGGTCCTCCACACTGCTCATAACTAATTCGTATTGCGTGAATATCTTTAGTCATCTTTTCCATTCGTCTCTCGAAAACATCTATCTTTGCAGAAATGGAATCAAAGTCATGGCTAGAATCGGCTCTAGCCACTTTAGATGATCTAACGATATCTTTTTCTTGATGCCACTCATGTGAGTGGGAAGCAGTGTTATCAATACTTTTGTAAGCTTCAGTTACGGTTTTCTTCATAATGGAACCACCAGCTGCTATATCAATGTCTTTGCGTGTAGTAATGTCGCATCCTTGGTAGAATATTTGTACTATTTGATAAGTGTCTAAACCATGTTGAGGACATCCTCTTAACAACTTTCCAAATCTTGTCCATGCCTCGTATAAAGTTTCATTTGGCTTTTGTGTGAACGTAACTATTTCTCCTTGAAGTCTCACGGCTTTAGATGCCGGAAAGAATTGTTTAAGAAAATTTTCAACTAAAACATCCCATGTATCAATTGCCCCTTCAGGTAACTGATAATGCTAAAAACGAACATATATTTCATAGCATTATTCCTCAAGAAAGACAAGCTTTTAGTTGCAATTGTTCTTTTTAAAAGTGATATTCGTTTAAATAATAAAAGGTGAAGACAAAAGACAGATTCGACGAATTGGAGACGCAAACGACCAAAAAGCTCAAAAGTACAAAAGACAATCAAAGAGGTTCCAATTATTGATAAGAAACGCCTTGAAATTACAAGAGTACAAGATTCAAAACGCAAATTACAAGATATTAAATTGTACGCAAGGACGTTCGAAAATCCGGAACCTGGACCAGAGTCAACTCTCAACGCTCGACGCAACGGACTAAAAATTACAAGTCAACTAAGCACATAAATATAATATAATATTTAAATAATTCTTATAATTATTTAATATATTATATTTATTTAAAAATCCGTCGGCAAGAAAGACTCCAAAAGGGACTGAGCTGTAATTTCAAACTCCGCGACTCGCGGAGTTTGAAGGCCAAAAATGCCGCGAGTCGCGGAGCCACAAGTTTTGAAAGTCCCTATAAAAGCAACCGAATTCTGATCGCAAAAATCATCTTTTTCCTTCTTCTCTCAATATATACGTAATATATATATATATAATTTATATTTTAATTTTAATTTTAATTTTAATCCTAATAATAAGGGTATGTTAGCGAATGTTGTAAGGGTGTAAGTCGAAATTCTGTCCGTGTAACGCTACGCTATTTTTAATCATTGTAAGTTATGTTCAACCTTTTTACATTAATGTCTCGTAGCTAAGTTATTATTATGCTTATTTAATCCGAAGTAATCATGATGTTGGGCTAATTACTAAAATTGGGTAATTGGGCTTTGTACCATAATTGGGGTTTGGATAAAAGAACGACACTTGTGGAAATTAGACTATGGGCTATTAATGGGTTTTATATTAACTAAACAATACCTTGTTAATTTAATATACAAACTTATAATTCGACGTATTTATATATAACCACATACGCTTTACTGGGTACGGTGGGCGGGATATCTATAAATACCAATGATTATTCATTTTACTGGATACGGAACTGGATTAATAGTTAATAGACTTGTTGAAACAGGGGTGAATTACATTCAAGGGTAATTGGTGTAATTGTTAACAAAGTAGTAAAACCTTGGTTTACACGCAGTCGATAACCTGGTGTATTCATTAAACAAAGTATTAAAACCCTGTTACAATTCGAATCCCCAATTAGTTGGAATATTTGACTTCGGGAATAAGAATAATTTGACGAAGGCTTTCGCTCTTTATATTTATGACTGATGGACTATTATGGACAAAATCCGTATGGACATATTAAATAATCCAGGACAAAGGACAATTAACCCATGGACATAAAACTAAAATCAACACGTCAAACATCATGATTACGGAAGTTTAAATAAGCATAATTCTTTTATTTCATATTTAATTTCCTTTATTTTATATTTAATTGCACTTCTAATTATCGTATTTTTATTTTTATTGTATTTAATTGCACTTTTAATTATCGTACTTTTTAATTATCGCAAGTTTATTTTATCGCATTTTTATTATTCGCAATTTCATTATCGTTATTTACTTTACGCTTTAATTTAAGTCTTGTATTTATTTTTAATATTTTACATTTGGTTTTAACTGCGACTAAAGTTTTAAAATCGACAAACTGGTCATTAAACGGTAAAAACCCCCTTTATAATAATAATATTACTTATATATATATTTGTATTTTTATAAAAGTAAACTAATATAGCGTTAAGCTTTGTTTAAAAAAGATTCCCTGTGGAACGAACCGGACTTACTAAAAACTACACTACTGTACGATTAGGTACACTGCCTATAAGTGTTGTAGCAAGGTTTAAGTATATCCATTCTATAAATAAATAAATATCTTGTGTAAAATTGTATCGTATTTAATAGTATTTCCTTATAAAATTTAATAGTATTTTATACCTCTTAGCTTTGACATCAGTAACGATTCTAACCAATCTTTGGCTTCTCCCTTTAAAGTCCAGGGAAATAACATGAGATATATCTGTTCATCCTCAACTTCTCTGATCTTAACTAGAGTACAGATCCTATTAAAGGTGCGAAGATGTTCATTTGGATCTTTCTTCGGTGCACCACTAAATTGGCATTGATTAGTTACCATGTGTAGGATTTGTCCTTTGATTTCATAATCTGGTGCGTTAATGTATGGTTGAGTAATTACGTGACCTTGGCCAGTGCGTTTAGCCCTCATTTGGTATTCCATACTTAGAGGTTCCAGATTTTCCATGATTGAATTTGTTGAATCTGAATCACTAGAGGATTCTGACTTAATGGTTTCTTCCTCGTCAATCTCTGGATGAATGATTTGTTCTCACACCCCTAAATAGGGCCTGGGGTATTTGTGATTAATTATATCAAATCACAGTTGTATAAACGAGAGTGACTCTATATGAGACGTTTTATTGAGCTTTGCAGCTGAAGATAAATATATTACATTTTATTTAGAACATTAAATGTCTTTAATTGATATGATATGTAATGAAGACTCCAAGTATAGCAAGCAATCATCATCAAAGAAGCAGATATACAGCGGAAGCAATACTTAAGTACCTGAGAATAAACATGCTTAAAAAGTCAACACGAGGTTGAGTGAGTTCATAGGTTTGTCATAAATAATGATTTCAGTAATAGTGTTAGACCACAAGATTTAGTTTGTAAAGTAGATCTCGCAAGATCCAAAAGTTGATCTCCCGCAGGATCAAAAAGTTATGCCAGTGCGTGATATTTAGACTAAACGTTGTTTGCCCCGTGACAAGTTGTTCTGTCCTTGTCGTTTAATTTCATTATTAAGTAATACAAAGACTTAGTCAAATGTTTCGGGGACGTTACTCCCGATAGTCCTATCCCCAATAATTAAGAATGTCGCAGCAATTAAAAATATTACTGTAGGGACTTAGTAGGACATAGCCGGGTATAGCATAGTTTAACAGTTGGTACTGATATTTAGACTAGACTTTCAAGTTTACCCCGTACAAGTTATCGTTTATACTTATCGGTTGGGGACTTGCTGGTCATAGCCCAACATATCACAATTTAATAGTTGGTACTTGTATTTAGACTAGACTTTCAAGTTTGCCCCGTAACAAGTTATCATTTATACTTGTCGGTTGGGGACTTGCTGGTCATAGCCCAACATATCACGGTTTAATAGTTGATACGTGTAAAACAGTTATAAAAGTTGCGCATGTATTCTCAGCCCAAATGTAAAGAGTAAAAGGGATCATATGAAACTCACATTAAATAGCAGTTGAAGTATTCCACGCAAGAAGAAAAGTAAATCAAGTAAGTGATCTGGATATCAACATTAAATAGCAGTTAAAGTATTCCACGCAAGAAGGAAAGTAAGGCAAGTAAGTGATCTGGATATCAACTAGTAGTAATTCTTCAAAGAGAGAATGAGAGAAATTTTAGTGTGAGTTTGAATGAGAAATGAGGGGTATTTATACTTGAAAAAATTAGGTAAAAAGAATAAAATAATTAAAAGAAAAAGAAATATTTTAATTTTTAATGGAATTTTAAAATTCAAAAGTATTAAATGTTAGGTCATGGGATAATGCACAAAATAAAATAATAAAAGTAGTTTTCCATTATAATTTTTAATTAAAAAGTAATTTAAATATTTATTTATTTTATTAAAAAATCATTTATTTTAAGGATTTTTTATATATATATTTTTTTAAAATAAACAAATTGATTTACTACTTTTCCAAAAATATTTGTCAATATTTTTTTTATTCATAATAACAATACTGATAATAAAGATATTAATTATCGATATCTTGTTTAAAAAGGATATTAATAATAATAATATTAATATATCAAATTAATGCGTAATTATTTACAAATAATTGTTCGTGAATCATCGAAATTAGTCGAGGTTAAATGAAATCATATAAAGATTTTTGTTTAAATTTTGCCGGAAATTTACGGGTTGTCACAGTATCCCCCTGTTAATAGAAATTTCGTCCCGAAATTTAGTTGTTGCCATCAGTCGGCGTTGTTTGTAAACAGGTGAGGATATTTTCATTTTATTCAATTTTCACGTTCCCAGGTATACTCGGGGCCTTGCGTGAATTTCAACGGATAGAATATTGTTTTGTTTGAAGAGTTTAAGTCTTACAATTCATAAATTCTACGAAGTGCATTTTATTATTAATGCGGAGGTTATCTAAAGGATTTAATCAAGAGTGTCATTGATCAGGTTTTCTCAGAAAGAGATGATGGTGCTATATAAGCATGAAATATGTTATGAATAGTAGTGAGCTTATTTAAACCTTGAGCGTTTATGCCATAATATTAGGGTAGATAAAACAGAGAGGAGTTAATGAAAATCATGGTCATGATATTTGATAGAGATCGTCATTGTTTACAACAAGGATATCTTAATGAGGTATATGAGTTGAAAATAGAGTTTTATCAACATTGGGTAATATGGATGAAACGATTTGATTATAGGAAGAGTATAAACGAAGCTATCGTAAAAGATTGAAATGAGGAAATTAAATGTTCGCCTTAATTTTTGATATAGTTAAAGTTGATTTCCAGAATTTAAGGGATTTAAAGAAATCTTCATAATCTTTAGAAGATTTGATTCTCCGGTAATTAAGGAAATTAGGATTTTCTTTAATTAAATGCGGTGAATTGCCTCGATTGCTGTGTCTGGAATTTCGCTATAAATTAGCTTCTTCTGTTTCATTATCTTCTCCACTTCTATACTTTCTTTCCTCAATTGATACTTCCAAAATATTTGTTAATATGCTCAATCCAGTTCTTGTTCTTGACCTTATATTGGTTATCGCCACAATCTTCCTTCTTTTCCAACTTCCACCAGAGGAGTCTGTTTACTTCTATTATGCTCTAGGATTTATTGTGTTTTTAATTCTCCCGTGTCTTTATATTGCTATACGCATTGATATACACAGTTTGTAATTTCGGTATCGTTATCGGGCTTTATATTTTCCCTTATATGTCGAAGCTCTTTACCTTTTTATTCTCCTCTCGACTCTAAGTAAAGCGAGTAATGGTCCAGAATTTGTAGGTATGAAGTTTCGAATGATCATAATATATAAAGTAGAAAGGAAAGGTAATAGTATGATTTGATTTGTCAAATTACCAGAATATCCGAAAAAGACCGAATCATCAAGAAAAATATTTTCTTGATATGTTTAGAGTTTAAATAGAATGTAAGAGTCGTGTAACATGGCAAATGATGATTATAAAGTCTATGAATCATCATCTTCCATTAAAAATTTAGCATGACTTACTGTAATATAATCACGTTGGCCTGACGTCATTATATTATACTAACTCATGCTTCGATTCCCAACACTTCTTCAAAACATTTATAATTTAAACTTGAATATAGAAACTAAAATAGTTTCCTTTATGATGTGATAAAGTTATCGCAAAGAGATAATTAATTGCTGACAAGAATCGTTATAAAGATATCTTCAGAAATATAGAGGATATTTATAACGAAAGATACGGTGATATCTTAGAATTTCTAAGATCCAATGACGAGGAAAATTCTTCTGTTTTCTCTGCATTTAATGCTACCATATCTGAATCATTGGTTATCAATCCGAGATGGTTTCAAGAAATTTTATTTTTAGATGATTAAATGCTGATTGTAATCGTCAACGGATCTAATGGTTAACGAATAGGAATTATTGATTTTAAAAGTGATGAATGATAATTTCGGTGGTTTGATGTGATAATTCATTGCAGAATACAAATGAATATAATTCATGAATGTAGTAATCTTTAGGAAGATAACACCTGCTAAAGCTTTACTTGAATTCCGATATGTTAATTTCAGAATGTGTAATTGATTTTGTATGAAGATGATTGTGTATCATTTGTGAAGGTAGTGAGTATAATTAATGATTTATGAATCGAAATTGAAGAATGTACAGTGTATTAATGTGAGATGTAAATATTTCTCGGGTATTACCTACCCAATATAATATTGTCACAATTAACAGTTTGTACAACAGAATTTACAATCATTATAAAGATATACGTTCATATATGTATTCTTCAGATATAATCATGGATTTAATGTGTTAATATATATTAAACTCATCTGATTTGCGGTTTAGAACGAGAGTAAATAATCTCCAAAACCTTAGAGATTTCATAATTGTCGCGAGATATTTCGCTAATGAAGTTATGAATCAATACATTCATCATTACACTTGATTTATTTATGAAATGGAGTTTATTGTGTTGAAGCAGTGATTAACAATTGTTAAGTCATTAACGAAGGGTGTACATCATAGCATATTAGTGATATGAATTAACCAAGTAGTACATACTAGTTGAGATTCTCACGTAATTGCTTAGTACGACAAGATTTATTATTGTTCTATATATATATATATATATATATATATATATATATATATATATATATATATATATATATATATATATATATATATAAGGTATACATATATAATTCTTCACGAAGAATGAGTCAATACATCTTAACTCATTATTACTAATATTCCTTGGTATCTATGGGCGTATGATGTTGATGTTTGAGGTACTGAGTTTGATGTTGAGGCGTGGGATGCGGATGTTGTTGTTGATGAAGCTGATGATGTTGGTGGTGATGTTGATGGTACTGTTGGTACTGGTGGTGATGCTGGTTATGCTGCTGGTGCTGTTGATGCTTGTAGAATTCGCACCATATTCTCCAGAGCCACCACTCGAGCGCGAAGCTCATTGACTTCTTCTACTATTCCGGGATGATTGGCGGTTGGAACAAGGGGGTGAATAAGATCTAGAATCTTCGATATTATATATTCGTGATGGGATACCCTGGAAAGAAGAGAGAAAATGGTGTTTCGGACTGGTTCGCCGGTAAGCGGTTCAGGTTCTTCGCCAAGAGGTGAATTCGGTTGGTGGAAGGGATCACCTTCTTCTTGTCTCCATTGATGGAGTCGGCTACGAACCCATCCCCAATTCATCCAGAATAGATGATGGCTGATTGGTTCGTTTGTTCCGGTTACGCTGCCGTTGGAGCTCGAGGAGTTCGAGAAATTCATATTATGTGTTTGGAATAGGGTTTGATATGAAATGAGTATTGAATACTGAATAATATATTCGTCTCCTTGAATACGTATTTATAGCAAAAAGATTTCCGTGATTTACGGAGAAAATTTAGGAAAAGTGGTAGACAAAGCTTACTGGGATAGATATGATAAGATATAATAAGATATGATGTGTCTATATTCCAATAATGGCAGTATGACGTGTCGATATCATAAAATGATAAGTATGTAATCTGATAATCTTTTGACTAAAGACTTTCAATTCGTAATGGCCTATTCAGGTCTAGGGGCTTGAGCTATAGGATCCTTTAAATCGGTAATCCAAAACCTTACATTCTAGAATTTCGTAGACGCCTTCCATCAAGAAAATTCAATGATCAAAAATAACGAGAAATCAAAGATTTTGAAAGTAATGAATATGAATAGTAGAGATTTCAAGAATCATTGATAACATTTCATGTAATACATATGTAATACACAAAACCATGATATATGACAAAGGAATGTTGAGAATTTCAGAAATCATGGTGTCGCATTTAAATATGGTGGCGGAATTGGATAGTACTTAGGAGAATGAGCAGAGTTCTTAGATTGGCTTGGCATTCTAAGATAAGTAAGGTTTATAAAGTATAGGGTAGCATTTAACAGTTAAAGGCAACAATTAAAGGCACTATGGTCAAGGATAGTTGTAGTCCTACATTGCTAAGGTACCTAATTGTATAAGGCACACATAAAATGCAATCCTGATTCTCTACAACAACCTGCTCTGATACCAATCTCTCACACCCCTAAATAGGGCCTGGGGTATTTGTGACTAATTATATCAAATCACAGTTGTATAAATGAGAGTGACTCTATATGAGACGTTTTATTGAGTTTTACAGCGGAAGATAAATATATTACATTTTATTTAGAACATTAAATGTCTTTAATTGATATGATATGTAATGAAGACTCCAAGTATAGCAAGCAATCATCATCAAAGCAGCAGATATACAGCGGAAGCAATACTTAAGTACCTGAGAATAAACATGCTTAAAAAGTCAACACGAGGTTGAGTGAGTTCATAGGTTTGTCATAAATAATGATTTCAGTAATAGTGTTAGACCACAAGATTTAGTTTGTAAAGTAGATCTCGCAAGATCCAAAAGTTGATCTCCCGCAGGATCAAAAAGTTATGCCAGTGCGTGATATTTAGACTAAACGTTGTTTACCCCGTGACAAGTTGTTATGTCCTTGTCATTTAATTTCATTATCAAGTAATACAAAGACTTAGTCAAATGTATCAGGGACGTTACTCCCGATAGGCCTATCCCCAATAATTAAGAATGCCGCAGCAATTAAAAATATCACTGTAGGGACTTAGTCGGACATAGCCGGGTATAGCATAGTTTAACAGTTGGTACTGATATTTAGACTAGACTTTCAAGTTTACCCCGTACAAGTTATCGTTTATACTTGTTGGTTGGGGACTTGCTGGTCATAGCCTAACGTATCACAGTTTAATAGTTGGTACTTGTATTTTGACTAGACTTTCAAGTTTGCCCCGTAACAAGTTATCGTTTATACTTGTCGGTTGGGGACTTGCTGGTCATAGTCCAACATATCACAGTTTAATAGTTGATACGTGTAAAACAGTTATAAAAGTTGCGCATGTATTCTCAGCCCAAAAATGTAAAGAGTAAAAGGGATCATATGAAACTCACATTAAATAGCAGTTGAAGTATTCCACGCAAGAAGGAAAGTAAAGCAAGTAAGTGATCTGGATATCAACATTAAATAGCAGTTGAAGTATTCCACGCAAGAAGAAAAGTAAAGCAAGTAAGTGATCTGGATATCAACTAGTAGTAATTCTTCAAAGAGAGAATGAGAGAAATTTTGGTGTGAGTTTGAATGAGAAATGAGGGGTATTTATACTTGAAAAAATTAGGTAAAAAGAATAAAATAATTAAAAGAAAAAGAAATATTTTAATTTTTAATGGGATTTTAAAATTCAAAAGTATTAAATGTTAGGTCATGGGATAATGCACAAAATAAAATAATAAAAGTAGTTTTCCATTATAATTTTTAATTAAAAAGTAATTTATATATTTATTTATTTTATTAAAAAAATCATTTATTTTAAGAATTTTTTATATATATATTTTTTTTAAAATAAACAAATTGATTTACTACTTTTCCAAAAATATTTGTCAATATTTTTTTATTCATAATAACAATACTGATAACAAAGATATTAATTATTGATATCTTGTTTAAAAAGGATATTAATAATAATATTAATATATCAAATTAATGCGTAATTATTTACAAATAATTGTTTGTGAATCGTCGGAATTAGTCGAGGTTAAATGAAATCATATAAAGATTTTTTTTTTAAATTTTGTCGGAAATTTACGGGTTGTCACATTTGTGGTTCAGGAGGAATGATTAGTGGTTCAGGATCTCTGAATTGTCCCTGAATATCCTCCGGATTCTCATTTTTGAGGTCGGGTTCAAAAAATTAATTATCAGAAATTTGAATTGGAGTACATGGTCGACTAGATGATGATTCTAAAGAAAAATCAACGATGACAATATTGGTTAGATGTCTTGATCGAGTTACAGGTGGTGAACGTATGAAAGGTGGTGAACGTTTTGCTCGATGCATTCACTGAATATCCTATTAGTTATAAAGATAAAAATTATATAAGTTATCAAATTAATAGACTTTTCTGATTTTGCCCACGTTTCGAATAGCCAATAGATGCAGCAGGTAGCCAGGACCCTTTAAATCGGAAACCCACAACTCGCCACTAACAAATCCAACTATTACTACGAACCATAAAATTTCGTATGTGGTTATATATAGATACGTCAAATTATAAATCTCTATATTAAATCAACGAGATATCATTTAATTAATATAAAGCCCATTAATAGCTCATAGTCCAATTTCTACAAGTGTCGGTCTTTTGTCCAAACCCCAATTATGGTACAAAGCCCAATTACCCAATCTTTAATATTTAGCCCAACATCACGATTACTTCGGCTTAAATAAGCATAATAATAATTTAGCTACGAGACATTAATTTAAAAAGGTTGAACATAACTTACAATGAGTATTAATCGCGTAGCGTTACACGGACAGAATTTCGACTTACAAACTTAAAACATTTGCCACTATAACCTTATTATTATTAACGTAAAATTAAAATTAAACTATAAATATAAATATATATTGAGAGTATGAAGTAGAAAAGGGGTTGCTCAAACTCGGCAGAAAACGTTCCAATTTAGAGGACTTGGGCAGCTACAGTGTTCCATGCGACTGCATGGATTTAACACTACCTGGCCATGCGATCGCATGGCCGCCTGGGACAGCTCACATACTTTTGTTTTCTTATTTGCCGACGTTTAATTTAATAATATATAATATAATATATATATAATTTTATATAATTATATATATATATATATTATATTATATTCTTGTGCATAGTTGATTCGTAATTTTAGGCCCGTTGCGTCGCGCGTTGATAGTTGGTTCATGTCCCGGTTCCGAATTTTTGAACGTCCTTTCGTACTATTTAATATCTTGTACTTTGCGTTTCACGGCTCGTACTCTTATAATTTCTAGACGTTTCTCATCAATAAATTGAACCACTTTGATTATACTTTGTACTTTTTAGCTTTTTGGTCGTTTGCGTCTTCAAATCGTTGAATCTGTCTTTTGTCTTCACCTTTTATATTTTAAACGAATATCAATTGTAAATAGAACAATTGCAACCAAAAGCTTGTCTTTCTTGAAGGATAATGCTATGAAATATATGTTCGTTTTTAGCATTATCAGTGGTCAACCAAAACGCACAACCGTGCCAATTGGACCTATTACACAAGTCCATCAAATCCGTCTATATGTGAAGTGAGCTCTATAGTCGAGGATCACTTCACCCATTGATGTTATGCGAGATAGTATACGAAATAGTTATATTTTTGTTGCGAAATACTATTAAATACGATACAATTTTACACAAGTTATTTATTTATTTATAGAGTGGATATACCTAAACTCTGCTACAACACTATAGGCAGTGTACCTAATCGTAGAGTAGTATAGTTTTTAGTAAGTCCGGTTCGTTCCACGGGGAAACGACTTATTTTACACTATATTTTTATATAACTATATTTGTACAAAATATAAATATATATATTACAATTATTATTATTAAAAAAGGGGGTTTTACCGTTTAATGACTGGTTTGTCGATTTTATATTTTAAGCGAAGCGTAAAGTAAATGACGATATTTAACTAACGATAAAATAAATAACAATAATTAAAATAATAATAAATAAAAGTACGAGGAAATATGAAATAAAATATATTATGCTTATTTAAACTTCCGTACTCATGATGTTTGACGTTTTGATTTTGATTTATTACCCTGGGTTAATTGTTCTTTGTCCTGGATTATTTGATATGTCCATCTGGTTTTGTCCATAATAGTCCATCGGTCATAATTATAAAGTACGAGGGTCTTTACCAAATTAACCTTATATCCGAAGTCAAATATTCCAACTAATTGGGGATTCGAACTGTAACAAGGTTTTAATACTTTGTTTAATGATTACACCAGGTTATCGACTGCGTATAATCCAAGGTTTTAATACTTTGTTAACAATTACACCAATTACCCTTGAATGTAATCCACCCCTGTTTTAATAAGTCCATTGACTATTAATCCATCCCCGTGTCCGGTCAAATGAACAATTATTAGTATTTATAAATATCTCGCTCACTGTACCCGATCAAGCGTATGTGGTTATATATAAATACGTCAAATTATAAATCTCTATATTAAATTAACGAGATATCATTTAGTTAATATAAAGTCCATTAATAGCCCATAGTCCAATTTCCACAAGTGTCAGTCTTTTACCCAAACCCCAATTATTGTCCAAAGCCCAATAACCCCCTCTTAATATTTAGCCCAACATCACGATTACTTCAGCTCAAATAAGCATAATAATAACTTAAATATGAGACATTAATTTAAAAAGGAAGAACATAGCTTACAGTGGTTATTAATCGCGTAGTGTTACACGGACAGAACTCCGACTTTAAAACCCGTAAAATAACCGTTACATAACCCAAACTAACTAATATAAAACTAAACTATAATATATATATATATATATATTATATATATATATATATATATATATATATATATATATATATATATATATATATATATATATATATCATTGAGGAGAGAAAGATGGATATGGTGTAAATATTTCGTCGAATTGCATCGCCTTTTATAGTAGGATTTGGGTCCTGGTGTGCTCCACGAGTGTGGAGGTTTTGTGCCTTACAGCTCCGCGAGTGCGGAGCTTCGAATTCCAGCTCACGCAGAAATTGGATCTTAGCTTGCCGACGTTTATTTATTTAGTATATAAATATAATATATATATATAATTTACATAATTAATTATATATTATATTATATTTATGTGCATAGTTAATTTGTGATTTTAGCTCCATTGAGTCACACGTTGATAGTTGGTTCATGTCTAGGTTCTGAATTTTCGAACGTCTTTTCGTACGCTTAGATATCTTGTACTTTGCGTTTCGATGCTTATACTCTTGTCATTTTAGACGTTTCTCGTCAATAAATTGAACCACTTGGATTGTATCTTGTACATTTGAGCTTTTTGGTCATTTGCGTCTTCAAATCGTCATTTTCTTCTTTTGTCTTCGCACTTATTTATTTAAACGATTATTACATAAAAATAGAACAATAGTAACTAAAAGCTTTACATATTGGAAGGATATTGATACTAAATATATGTTCATTTAGAGCACTATCAAATATCCACACACTTGAACGTTGCTTATCCTCAAGCAATACAGAACTTGAAATTAAATCACACTTCACCCGAATCACTTTTTTTATTCTCACACTTTGTACAATAGTGATTTTGATACGGCGGTATAAACAATGATAGTAACGATGTGGTTTACAGTCCCACATGACTTATAAAAATTTAGATCCTTTAAGGAAATTGGATCTTTATGAAAATATTTGATCTTTTGAAAATTCAAGCTAGATTTTACCTTAGACAAGTTTTCTGGAATAACCATTCACCGGTGTTTGCAAAAATGTTTTTGTGGGTTTTGTGAGTTTTAGATTTTAAAATTTTAGCTCAAAACTCATGGTTTTGTGTCACCCACTTGCTAACCTTGTATTAGGAAAGTAACACGTCAAGTATACTTGCTCTGTATATTACCTTTCAGTAAACTACCGTCCGGTTGTAAAGGAAAGCGTTGAACAAGCAACTGTTAAGGCAATGTCTAATGACATGCTTTTGATTATGGTCAAAAACGTGTCGGATGCAATTACTATCCATTGTAGGAGCAATAGTAAAGATCACCCTATAATTTTTCGGTCTGGCACAAGGTCCTGTCTTCGACCATGCTATGCAACCACCGTTCTTACGGTTGACACCTGATTTGGTTCAGGTGACCTAATGAATTCTGATGAATTCTCAGGATTTTACGTTCAATGGTAATGAACGCATTGAAAATAGGTTTTCAGAAAACAAATCGGTTTTAATTTGATCAAAATATTTTCTCGTTCAAGCTCGAGTTTAGATATCATTAAATTCCATGAGTTTGTAATTCTCAATCTTTAAGGTCAATCTCAAGGATTGAGTAATATCAGGCTTAAAAGCTGATTTTTAATCTTTAAGGAGATTATCCTTTCTGGGGGTCTGATTCATTAGTCTTATCAAGCTAATTTGCACGGTGCCCTCCCCATTTTACGAGACAGATCCTCTCATGGATAGGATAAGTCTGATCACTTAGCGACCCTGTTTAATCCTGAGGTCCGTGGATTTCCTGCTGATTTTAGAGATGACTTTTCTAGATTTTTTGTCAACCTACAGCTGGTCCGGACGACAACTTCCTGACCTAAATCAAGAAGTGCGTGTCTTTTTCGAAAGACTTTACTTCCTTTTAATGATGGAATTGATTCATCGTGTAGATCCATCTTTTCTTTTCTTTCATCGGGTAAAACAGTTAATTTAGTCCAAAACAAAAGCACCTGCAATAACTTTACAAAAACATGTGATAGATAGTTTTTAATTGAATAACTTGGTACATTCTCCCCACACTTGGCTTTTATTTATTTCTTTCTTTGCCTTTTTATTCTTCTATTTTCCATTTTAAATGAATTCAAGCATTTTAGGTTGTTTCTCAATTTATGTCCTTTCCTAGGTAACGATAATTTCGGGTCTATATGTCCATAT